>NC_091253.1:94554375-95295000 GCF_042477335.2 Ovis canadensis | reverse complement strand
GAATGAAATTCTTCAATTGTCAAAGTAGAGTTCTGTGGGAGAAAATATGTACTATAAATACATTTGTCCCTTGGTAAAAAATACCGAAAGTAATCAGTTACTAATATTGTTACAGCATGGTGCTAACCCAGCAAACACACATACAGAAAGTAAATTCTTCTTTATAAAACCGCTTGACTCTATTAAAAACAACAAAAAAAGATCATATATTATCAGTTACTGTACCACCTACATCTAAAACTTGCACTTGACAATGAAACACATTTCATTTGGTACTTTGAGAATAATGTGCAGGCACCTTACCATGGTTTAATTGTCAGAGAAGTCCCCGCGATTATGAAGAAACTTACTACCTTTATGGAAAACAAACACATTTGGACGTATTTAAAAGCACAACAGATCAAATAAAGGCCAAAGGCAAGTGTTAGAATGTCTCAGTTCATCCCACATGTCATGGGCTGATCTTGCTGATGGAAATACCCTTCTTCTGTCTTCCCACCTTGTATCCTTTCTCTGCTTATCAGAGCATCTTGGCTCAGGATGAACAGCTAAGACGGGTGGTGTGCTTTATTAATGAGGCCAAAGGTCTGAGCCTTCTCTTAGTTACTAAGTCTCACAGGGTGAAAAAAACTCCCCAGTTATCCAAGATACTGCATTTATCCTAGAGGTACTGTGCATTGCTCAGCCCCAGAGACTATTCATAACAAGCTGAATTCACTTCTAACCTAGGCCATAAAAACAAACCCTCAATCTTCAGGGTTTGGATCCTACAATGGGTAATATTCCTTGATAAAGGCATCTATTTAATAGACCACCGACCTACTATAAAGTTATTGAGTGAATTAACCACAGTCTGGTTCATTTTTCTTAGTCTCTAGGCAGAAGCACAACTGTAGACTTCAGTCTCAGCTTTTTCAACTGCTCAGTTATCCTCACAACTGACAAGATTAGGTATTTGTAACCTAAGGACTTTAGAATAGCGCTCCACCTACTTTTCAAGGCAAGTTCCTTTTCCTTTTATGATAGAGTATGGGGGCATCAAGTTTTAAGATTTTTATACCTCCAGACTTGAAGCATCTTCTCTTGAAACTATGAATGAACACTTAACTTCCTATCTGTAACAATAAGGATCAGAGAATACATTTTTTAATCTTTCATTTTGTTTCCATGGCTCCATTTTCTAAAGCTCATGCCCGTTGTGTTTGCACGTTTAAACAGTTCTTATAACACTTTTCTTACCTCTATCTAAAGAACAGCCTCTGATTCATTATGATTACTGCTGCTACTGCTAAGTCGCTTCAGTCGTGTCCGACTCTGTGTGACCCCAGAGATGGCAGCCCGCCAGGCTCCCCCATCCCTGGGATTCTCCAGACAAGAACACTGGAGTGGGTGGCCATTTCCTTCTCCAATACATGAAAGTGGAAAGTGAAAGTGAAGTCGCTCAGTCGTGTCTGACTCTTAGCGACCCCATGGACTGCAGCCTACCATGCTCCTCCGTCCATGGGATTTTCCAGGCAAGAGTACCTGAGTTCAAATCATAGGGCTGTCAGTCACTACCAGTTGGGTGGCCTAGAATAGTTTTCTTCTGTAAACCTCAGTTTCTCCACATGTAAAATATATATAAATAAAATGATGTGTCAAAGCCTGCAGCCAAATGCTCAAAGCAAAATTCATTCTCTATTCATTCATCATTTGACAAATGTTCACTGCCTGCCTAGCATTATTAATTAATGTCTTCCCCTAACTTATCTCCAAAAAGTTTTTAGACAAATAAATATCTTAACTACTACCCTCAAAAGCATTCCACTTAGTATGTGGGAAGAAACCTACTTAAAGCTATCAAATTTTTATATATTTGAAGTTATAGAAAGCATGGTTAAAGAACCTATCAGATTTAAGAAGCAGTTTTCAAAAAGACTTTTTTTTTTTGAACTAGTAACAAACACAATTACTGTTTTTGGATTTATTTTGTGGTTCTATGATATAAGTTACTTATGTGTCAAAGAGACTTTGTGCAAAACTCAAGAATAAATAAAAAGGAAAAGGTAAATACTGACAAAAGTAAGTGTTGTATGCTGACACACTTATGTCAAAATCACCTTCCTGTCACAGAGCAATACGAGGTGCCACTGATGGATTCTGAAATATGTGAAAGCTGCTTGTTTTTAAAGTGTGAAGGAGAAGGAGGTAAGGGTTAAAAACTGAATGGTAAAATCTCTGTCAAATGTGAGATACCATGATCTGAAGCAAGCCTATTGCTCCAGACTCTCACGCAGACTTTTAGGACTGTTTTTGTAAAACACACTGGTGTGCCTTTGCCCATGATAAGTCTATGTAATAAGATAAATGAAATCATCCTCCTAAATGAAAATTCTTTATTTATAAAGAAAATCACAGGACATGCAAAAGTGATTTAGAATGCCAAAAAAAGAAATATGTTCCAATTTCCAGTGTGACAATGGACACACTGTAGTATAATGTGCCCAAATCAACACTTCTATTCTCAGAATAATGGTTTATGTAATTCTATCTATAACAACAACAAAAAAACAATTAAAGAATGGCTACAAGGGGTTAAGGGATGAAGAAGTCAGGGTATTACTGTTTTATATGTATAACTTCAGTTTGGGGTGATGAGAAAGTTCTGGAAATGCATAGTAGTGATGGTTATACCACAACGCGGATGTACTTAATGCCACTGACCTGCACACCCAGAAATGTGTTAAAATGGTAAATGTTATGCTACATGCTTTTCCCCCCCCACACACACAAAATTTACTGTTATTAGTCTTAAAAATGAAGACATAAAAGAATAACGTGTTACTTGTTATAAATTGCTGCTCATCTAGGCTGCTAATAAAAATTCTCCAAAGCAATGAAGTTAAAATAGGCACCCAATTACATTAAGCAAACCACTAATATAACAAAAATATTTTGCCATTGTCAAAGTACCTTAGCCATGCCAGGAGGATATACCTATTAAATTTTATGCACATACACAATTATGGCCAAGATAACGATAAATCTGCATAACCACAGCCAAAAGGTAAAAGAAATCACGCTGGGGGGTCAATATGTAATGCAGACCTGAAGCCCTCGTTCCTACAGAATTAGACTTGCATGCAATACCCGGTGTGGAAACAAAAGGGCTGCAAGAACGCAGCCTGTGCTTGGAGTCTCCCCCACCTTCTCCCTTCCCCCAAGTTGGGCCGCGTTCAGTTGGCTTACCACCAGGCCTAGGACGAGGGTGCGGACTCGCTCTCCTATCTCTGGCGAAATGTCGTTGCCAAACTGCTGCAAGGTAGTTAGGAACCGTTTCAGCTTGCTGAGCTGCCTGGCGCCACAGGCTGGGGGCAGCTGTTGATTAGCCAGAGACGAGGAGGACGAGGAGGAAGGCCCGTTGCTGAAGCCGTTGGGCGGCGACGGGGCGCCATTCAAGGCTGTGGGCGAATGGCTCGTGCCATTGGTTACTGTCGAAGGGCACAGAATCAGAAAGAAGAAGATAAATGAATAAAGCACGTCAACAAGAAAATCACAACTAAGGGTCCTTCCCTTCCAATCTGGGGACTTTGGGTCATTTCAAAGCTGCAGGGTGTTTGGTGAGATGCTCTGACATCACCGGGTGGCCAGGCGCTCAGGTGCTCCCTGACTCCAGGGGTGGAGCCCTCACCCTGCAGGAAGATAGTCTGCACAGAAGCTGGCAATCAATGGGGGCTGGCTGGGGCGCAGGGCCAGCCTGCCTCCCAAGCACGCATATGCCAGCCACCTGAAACGCTTCAAACACAGAACAAACAGCATTTTGGATGTCAGCTTTTTGTCACAGGCTTACATCAATGTAACAGAACTATTCCTTTCTAAACGGCTCCCCGAGAGAAAGTGTACATTTGGTGGAGACTAAATTTATCACTGGACATTTTTAATCATGTTTTGTACACACAACTGACAGCTGTGTTTATAGAAAGAGTACTTTCAAGTTTTAACCTTATACCACCCAATTAGAAGGCTATTTTCTCCCCCTCATATTTCTTAACCACTTCTTTAAGGAAAACACAAATTTTATGTAAGAAGCCAAAATGGATATGGTAATTATCAAAGAGTTATTTCTAGAAACCGAAAGGGACATCTCAATCCAACTAACTCGGTGAATTCACTCGATAAAATTTACTTGAATATCAAAGTAATAATCTGTAAGAACTAGGGTAGAAAAATTTACACATTTCTCACCAAAGAACTATTGACTTTATCATGGTAGATCTTTATCAAACCTATCTTTGAAATATAATTTTGATAAATGACCTCCAATGATATTTTAAAGATGTTTTAAGTACCTTATCATTCTTAAAAAGTTTCAGGAAAATAAAATGGTCTTGTCCCAAATGAGGACCAGAGCTATCTGTCAAGAAATGACATCTCACTAGGCCCTGTCACAGCAGGCATACGCCTATCACTGTGACTCTGGGCAAAACCAAACCAAATGCAAGTTGACAGGGTTACAATTTGGCACTGTTGCAGCCCCCTGATCCTTATATGTTTGGAAAGGCCTTTTAAATGGCAGTGCAATAGTTCATAAATAACCTGGATATCCCTTTTGCTGATCCCTTATACAGCCACAGATCTATTTTTGCTTATTATTTTTCATTCACATATAGATTTCAGGGCGCATGGTCTGTAAATACTAGTTTCACAAATCTTTTATGATATTTTGACCAGGATTTTCAGATCGATGAAAACAAAGCTATCCCCCGTCCCTACTAAAATATACAGGAATGAAAGGGAAGTTGGTATTCTGTCAGAATAGTCTGTCCTTTCCTAGACTGACACAAAAGGCAGTACACTCCACTGGTTCAGAACACAAGTCCAGAGCCAAGCTGAAATGGAATAAACATTTAATAAACGTCTGACAGGTTCAACACAAGAAAGATGCTCCTTTATTTCAAAAAGGTTTCTGCAGGCTTTGGTTGCGTAAAACAATCCGCCTTTTAACTTAAGAATGTAGATTTTAACATTATTTGTAAATAATGGAAGAAAGTGGTATTAGAAGATCAGAAGGAGCCTGGAAATAATTGCAGCCTATTAACATGTTCCAAGTCAAAAGGAGCAAGCTAAAATGGGATCTTCATTTATCCATAAGACATTATGCTGGATCTTCTTGTCCCTTGATTTTTATTTGCGGAAAACAAAATTAATTTGAACTTGAAAACAGAAAACGCAGAAACGTCTACTTACACGTCGTTGGTGTAAATGAACTCGTTCTGGGAGCCCCTTGAGTTGTTGGGGGAGGTGGCATCGTGGGAGGAGTCAGCCTGGATGGGGTCTTCACATCCACAGGTGAGTCTGGCATCGTGGAGTGCTTCTCAGTACGATCTGGAGGACGCCACCACGATCATGTTATTTGACTCTTTAAGCACCTCGGGTTTTCTTTTTTTTAGCACCTCGGTTTTATAAGTGGGGCTCATCTTTTTTTACAAGCAAGGTAACAGAAGAAACCGAGCATCTTCCATCAATAAAATAGGTCTATCTACCGAGGCTTAAATCAAGACTTTATCATGCAAACCTCTCTTAAGAAGGTGTAGCACAGATGGCAGGACCTCATTTCTAACTGGGTAATTTTACATCCTATTGTTATTTCTGGCTTGGGCAGATGCTACCTTTGGTAGTGTTATATGCAACAGCACAACTTCACTTGAAGCTGAAGCCAACATTAGCAGGATGTAAAAAATAGATGAGGAAGTGGGCCGGTAATGAAGCCCTCAGGCAGCTCAGAAAGTACACAAATCTGAGGCTCTGTTATGCAGGTGGGATCCTGTTAGACGCTGATGCTCTGGGATAGCTTTTTCTGTAATACTTGCCATCCCCTCTCCATGCTTAGCTTTCCAGTCTAATAGATGAAGCAGGCTATGTCTCCTGGTCATAACCTCTCACTTCATTTTTTTTTCTGCCCTGTTTGAAAAATCACCACTACATAAATGTCACACAATGAAGTTATTATTGACTTAGAATTTATGAGTTTATGATCCACCATTTAAAAAATATGTAACCAATACTTCAACCACCAATCTCTGGCAGAGTAAGAATGGAAAAATAGCAAACTGAGAACTCAAAAGAACTAAAGACCCTCCTAATATTTTTTTATGAGTATGTGACAAGGAGAATTTCCCTGACTACCCAATAAAGCACTTCAGAACTTTTATACTAAGTGTATTTTTCTCTTGCAATTTTAAACTTCTCAATCTAATCTACTCAGAGAAACAGATCTCCAGTAAAAAAAAAAAAAAAAAAGAAAAAGAAAAAAAGAGTGTTTGCTTTTTTTTAAGATGCAATTTTCTACCAAATATGTGTACACATGCACACATACCCCCCCTAAAAACATTTCTGAGGTGCCTCTTGCAGCCTGAGGCAGAGATACCTACCAGTTAGACTTTTTGAAAAGTAAAATAATATAGACTATTCCTAAGAATGGATCTCTTAAAACATCAATATGGTCACCATAGTGAAAAACTCTCAAAATTACTTGTCAACTATTAAAATGAAAAGCTCAAATTATTACTATGACAATTCCAAAACGACCTCACCTTTATTCAAAGCAATTTCGTAAGACTTGGGATGAAACAGAACATAACATTTGAAACCTGAAATAGCGCAGATAACACATAAGGGAAGGTGTACTAAAAGAATCAAAGTAATCACCATTCTAATAAAGAATATTTTGAAAGATGAATCAGTGAACAGTAAGTATCAGGATCTCTATTTCTTCATCTCTACTGCTGGCTGAATAACAATGACTATCCCTATAGTGAATAAGTGTTCCGAGTGAAATGATGGTGAAACACATGGAGAGCACCTCCACCTTTATCTTATTATTAAAAACTTGTCCTCATATGCTATTCCAAAGCGTTTTACAACCAGTGCCAGTGAATAACTTATTCTAGAGAAAAGCAGAAGTTAGGCAGGCTCAAAACTACTTCTTTGATAGTTAAATTCATTGCACAGTCTACTCACCTCAACCAACCTCAGCAAAAAGGGAATAAATAGCTTTCTACTTATGCTGCAGCTTAGGGAAGAGGTACAGCAGCAAATACAAGTCTCCCTAAATAAAGGCAAATATTTCTCTCTTGCCAAGGAAGGAAGGATAAAGGCAGGCTTGCCAGAGTCGGCTGGGAGATAACAGTGGGAACTGCTGGTCCATCTGGTTTGCATTCTGCTAACACTCACACAGAGCTGTTAGCGAAGGCAGTCCAGACCCACAGATCTGAAGCACGTGGTTGCACAGAGAAAGGAAGGGGGGGAGGGGAAGTGGGAATAACAGAAAATAAATAAATAAACATAGCAAGCGAGAGAAGGGAAGACGAGAAAGGGGGAACACACCAAGAAAGCAGGGAGAAAGGAGCCTGAAGTTACAGTGGACAGCTTCAGCACCCCTAAAGGCAGAGCCTTGGCAGGAAGTCACAATGGACAGCTTCAGCATCCAGAAAGGCTGAGCCTTGGTAGACACGGGCCCTGCCTCACCTTAATGCGATTCGTGAGCAAGATCTAAACTTGAGAATATATCCTGCACCCACTTTTTACTACTCTTTCTCCAACAGCCCGCACTAAGGAAAGAGGGGATAATAAACTGTCAAGTTGACAATGGGTTTCCTCTTCAGACTCTTTTAAGATAAAATTTGCGTTTGTCTTCTGCTGCCCAGTTTTAGAAAGATTTTTGATACATTCACAATTTTAATCTGAACACCTTTCGAATACCTGTCTTGGTCCACTTATGTAACATGATTCCTATGCAGAATTTAACCATAATGATGGCAGTAATTATTATAAAAGGTAGATGAACAACTTTTTTTAAATTTCTGAAATATCATCATTTTAGGAGCAATAAGCACTAAGTCAGTGAAGAGCAAAACACCACCACTTCTGACAGTAATATACACACTTTCACCAGAACGTATGTTCATGTGTATGTGTATTTAGGATTTTGACATTGGCCACATTTCTGTGATGGTTAGTTTCACTCTGATGAAAAGGAGTTCCAACCCAGAGGTCCTACAAACTTTGACAAAGTGGGACCATATGTAACTCATTCTGCGCTGTTCACTGCAGTCAATCCAGAATTGAGATAGATGGTGAAATAACCAGCCAGGCCTAAGCCATACACACACACACAAAAACCCTCTGGAGCAGAGAGATGTAAGGAAACTCAGAAAATGTGTTTTAACTATGCTGAGTTCTGTTGCATTTGCTTTGGATTATTTTTTAAAAAAACATTCTGAAATATATATTCTTGAAATTTCTATAGCAAACAGTAACTAAGAGCTATGCTTCAATCATAGAAGTATTTCATTCCATTTCAAATTAGAGGATATAGTAAAACCAATATTAAGCTATAATATTTCTTACACAGTTTTCTAAGTTTATGAAAATTATATTGATCTTGTAGCAATTTCTATTTTTAGTTGCTCTGGGGGAAAGCTGACATTTATTGACACAAAATGATAAGCCCAAAAAGAAAGAAAGAAAAAAGTTATCAGTAAATTCTGTATTTTAAAAAAGAATCATCTACCTTAATGATTCACACCACTTCTAAACAACATCTTCCCTATATGGTAAGTTTTCAGCTCACATGGCAAATATCCAGCACATATGTACCAAAGATGGCTGATGCATGGAAGGAAATGTGGTATATATAAATATATTACTGATAGCATTTCAATACCCAATTCAATGTCAGGGCCTTCTAGAAGTGGTATGTTTTCCATTTCCTTTTTTGTTGTTGTTATTTTATGTGAAAAGGTATGGCATAATCCGCCATGGCACTTATTTTACTTTTAGTTAGTTCAAATAGTTCCAGATGTTCTTAAAGTATGAGGACAGGCATTCTACATTTCCCTTGTTTACATACCATTCTAGAGATGATTGGTGTAAAAGAATTCAGTATTGGTATAATGAATGGTATAACATTTTCTATCAAAGTTCATCATGTCAATTCTAAAAGAAGAAATATCTGTTTCACAGGTGTTATGGACAGAAGAACTTTTCGGTCAATTAGTAGTTAGTTCAGAGTTAGTCTTATTTGAGTGTTAGTTAAGAAAGCTACAAGGCATGCACCAAAGAGGATTAAGCCCAAGTGGAACCAAAGACCAAGGTACTATTAATGGAAAGGCAGGAGGGAAAAACTGGCACAGAGTTTGATTTTTATTTCTCTGGAAAATAGAGCAAATATGGTTCTGACAATGGAGTCATTTAGTGATTCCAGTGACTGGGTGTGAGCTGTTACAAGCAACTGTCTGCAGACTTGAAAGGTAGTTGTTCCAGCCTCTACAACACCAACACCTCATTTCCTTGATAAACACCTCTGGCAACACTCATACCTGCTAAGGACCCTTCAACAATGCTTAAGAATAAAAGTCAAATGCTAACATTTCAGCCGAATGCAATTATACAGTGGGAAGGATATTTATTAACAGCGATAACAGAACTTCCAAGTTAACACAGACTTGGTTCCAATTGTAGACTCTCTTGACCATTAGCAGTGAGCCCTCAGGCAAGTGAGTTACACTGAGTCAGTTACTCTTCCCTGGCGGCTCAGCTGGTAAAGAATCCACCTGCAATGTGGGAGACCTGGGTTTGATCCCTGGGACGGGAAGATCCCTTTGAGAAGGGAATGGCTACCCATCCAGTATCCTGGCCTGGAGAATTCCATGGACTGTATAGTCCAAGTGGTTGCAAAGAGTTGGACATGACTGAGTGACTTTCACTTCCACTTTCTTTTCCCTTTTCAGTCCCTCTTAAGAACAAGGATGCAATCCTCTGCTGCAACAGGACCCCACCACAGTGCCTTCTTGTATCAGGCACCAACTTGTGTGAGCTCCTTCTCTTTGGCTTTCGTCTCCATGATCCATTGGCTTTATTGCCAATGCCTTTCCCCAGTTGTATGCTCTGCCTATATAGGGCACCTTGACATCACTCCTTGACTTTTCTGCCTTTCTTTATAGAGCTGTTGTTTCCTTTATCTAGAACATGTCCCATCTTGTAGATTATTTACCGCTCATTATGGATTCCACATCCTCTTAAAGCTTTCCCCAGCTGCCCTACGTACCAACCGTATCAGGCTTCCTCTGCGCCCCTTTTATTATAGCCTATCTGTACAACATCTGTATATGTGAATCTGTATTATACACTCAAACACCCCAACCAGTGATAATATTGACAGTAAGCCGTTAAGTGTTAGCTGCTCAGTCGTGTGTGACTCTGTGACCCCATGGACTGTAGCCCGCCAGGCTCCTCCGTCCATGGGATTCTCCAGGCAAGAATACTGGAGTGGGGTGCCATTTCCTTCTCCAAAGTGTCTTCACCAAGGGGTCTTCACCTCCCAGGGATCGAAGTCAGTTCTCTGAGCCACCAGGGGAGTACAGTAAGCAACCTGATAGCAATTTAAGTGCCTCCTTAGGAAGACATTTTAAAACTAAGCATAACCATGGCTTTCATCACTACCCAGGTGGTGCTAAGGATAAAGAACTTGCCTTTCAATGCAGGAGACATAAGGGAAGCAGGATCAATCCCTGGGTAGGGAAGATTCCCTAGGGAAGGGTACGGGAACCCACGCCAGCCTGGAGAATCCCATGGACAGAGGAGTCTGGCGGACTTTGGTCCATAGGGTCACAAAGAGTCAGACACAACTGAAGCTACTTAGCATGCATGCATAGCTTTCATAAGAAGGAATGTTAATTCATAACTTTTACAAACCCATTCCCTATATTATAGCCAGTTTAAAGACAGCAACCTTAATTCCATGGCAAAAGACAAACACAGAATCATCAACAGCATATAAATACATGAGAAAATGCGATGCAGGTAAAAAGTAAAGATTCTGAAAATCCAAAATTCAGTTCAACTGTGCTACCACCTTACGTAGTTTCAGACAAAGTGTAAGGATGACCTGTTACCTCATGTCTTACCATGTGTTATGTGAAGATATTTATTTCTGATATTCAAATCTGATCTGACCTGTTACCTAGTTTAAAACCATTGGGAATGTCCCACTGACCACAGAATAAAATATAAGCTCTTTACCTTACCTTACTACTACTAAGTCGCTTCAGTCGTGTCTGACTCTGTGCGACCCCATAGACAGCAGCCCACCAAGCTCCCTTGTCCCTGGGATTCTCCAGGCAAGAACACTGGAGTGGGTTGCCATTTCCTTCTCCAGTTTTCCTTTAAAATTGGAGGAAGTTACAGTTCAGTACACACAGGCAAAGTCATATCCAACTCTTTGTGACCCCATGGACTGTAGCCCACCAGGCTCCTCTGTCCATGGAATTCTCTAGGCGAGAATACTGGAGTAGGTTGCCATAGCTTACCTTATGTCACAGATATTGCTGAGTTCCTTCTCAACAGCCCTTATACCAGTCTTCCCTGCTGAAGAGCCCTAATTTTGTTCAGATACACAATTCTTAGGGGCAGATTCTGCTTGTTTTATATTACTCAGGTTATCACATTCCCCTTATAAGCAACAGGTTTCAGAAGGGAGAGCTGTGCTCCAATTATGGACAATGGGTCATGAAGGGAGGTCTATAGAAAAGGTTCTAGGAAAGACTTCCTCCTAACCCACCAAAGAGAAACCAAAGCAGAAAATACCCCTTTTTCTTCTGTCTGAAAGTGATTCTTTCACTTCTTTGGAATTTACTTTTCTTATTTAGAAAATTAAGCATCTTGGAATACAAGACCTCAACGATCTTTGCAAAACTCTAATATTCTCTGATTTCTTTCTTCACATGTGGCTCATGATAATCTCAAACAAAAAGGAGGCTACTCAGAGAAAATGTATCGACAATAAAGTGACCACCAGACTTTCTCTGTTCATATAAACTTCTATGTCCACAAGACTATGCCTGAACAGAAATCTTTTTCCAGAAACATTAAAATGAGTATCTAGCTCTTGTTCTTAAATACAATTTTCAATTCTCATTACTAAATCTCTGTCAATGATTTGGTTACAAAATAACTGTACAAATGTCCAAATTTCTGTTTAAGCTATCATCAAAACACTCATTTTCAAAGCTCAGGTTCTTGAAAGCATCATCTACACTCACTTTCCTTATTTCCTTTCCCTCCTTACTTGGAGTAGACACCTGTAAGACCTCTGCCTAGAAAGTTTCCCTCCCAGCATGGGGGCTTGCCAAGCCCTCTAATCTCATAGCTACCTTGGGAGCCACCATGTTCTTTGATGACTTCATACGCCGGATACCAGCGGCTGGCCCAGGCACAGCACTTAGTCTGAGATGGGCCATCTCAGGAAAGAAAAGTAACTCCAATCCAGAGACAAAAATCACACGCTCTGCTGCCTTTCATGTCCAGAAAGCAGGTGTGTGTTGGAAAAGAAGGCAACAGGCGGGAAGAAATCAAGAAATGACAAGAGATTATCCTGATAGTGCCTCACAGGAAACTTGCTCCTTCTACTGGATTCTAGTTGCATCTCTAAAATTCCTATAATTTGGATCTTCCAAACAATCCTAGTTAATCAGTCCCTCCTTTGCCTAAATCTTAATTTGAGCTGACTTTTTACTTGCAACCAAAGAATCCTGAGTAAAATAACCCTGGACTATAGCATCAATGTATTCTCCTCCTACTGAAACTTCTAAATTGTCCCTTATTAATCCAAGAAACACGTGCATCATTTATCTGGCATCTTTGTATCAGCTGACACTGCACACCACTTCCTTCCGCACGAAACATACTGTCCTCTGGACTCCGTTATTCTAAAGTTCTCCTCATTTTTCTCAGGCCTCCCTATGAGTTCTTTCTCAGTCTCTTTTAAAAGTTCACTCTTTGACATCCCTATGATGACTACTCTATTTCCCCACAGTGTTCCTCTTCAAACTTTCACTCTATGCCTTTTCCTTAGTGACGTCATTGGTGCTGTGACGGTCACACCATAGCCATTATGTGCATGACTTATACATGTAACTCTAGCCCTAATATCCCTTCCATGTCCTAGAATCGAATATCTAGAATGCTACTCATTTCAAGAGGCTGAATTCAAGCTCTTATAAAACTATCCTCTCACCTTGCCTAAGCGACAATCCATTGAATGGACTTTCTGATCTGACAGTTCATCTCTGATACATTCTCCAAATCACATCCAAAGACCTTTTATAATGTTAAGCATAAAGTCCTCGTGTCTTACTAGGACGCAGAAAGACAGAGCTTTATGACTTATCTGGCTCCCATGTACCCCCCAGCCACCTCTGAACTCTTTCCTGAATTGCTACGGCCTCTGAAAGCCCCTGGGTCACACGGGGTTCCACGGCACTGCGTCCCTTACCTGACATACCCTTCACTCCACCACTGTCTGCTTAAGTCAATCACTCCTTTAAAACTCCATCTGGGTCTCACCTCAGCTAGTGCATGCTAAGTCACTTCAGTCTTGTCCGACTGCGTGTGACCCCATGGACTATAGCCCACCAGGCTTCTCTGTCCATGGGACTCTCCAGGCAAGAGTGCTGGGGTGGGTTGCCATGCCCGCAGCCAGGGGATCTTCCTGGCCCAGGAACTGAACCCGCATCTCTACATCTCCTGTGCAGGCAAGTGAGTTCTTTACCTCTTTGTCACTTGGGATGCCCCAGCACAACTCTCCCATCCTGGGCTGTCCCAAAAACTACCCTATATTTCCATATTTCACTCTCTAGATCATCTTTTGGCACTGATTGCACTTTATTTAGAACCAAGGTCAGTCTCTTCCACTAAACTGTAATTTATTTAAAGGAAATTATGATGACATATTATTTGTTTTTATAGCCCCAGTACTTGGCACAGTGCTTGACACATAAAAGGTGCTCAATAAATCTTTTAAATGAATATATATTGCTATAAGGCCATAATGCAGGCAGATGGGATAGGGTGTCCTCGGAGGAAAAGAACCAGATGTAGCTTTTTGACATTAAGAGAACCCATTTTAGGCCTAAGCCCTTTTGTGATCTAAGCCTAGACACGATGCTTGTCCCTGAACAGGTCTCAGTAGTAAATGATCTTCAGGGAACAAAGGAATGCAGAACAGAGGAAAAGCAGTCAAGAAGCAACAGTTCAGCAATAAACCAGAGTCCTGGCTGTTCCTCAAGGGATACACATAACCATCTGATACACGTCTCGGAGTTATTCTACGGGAACTAAGGCTGCCATCCTGGTAAGGATGGTGGCTACACGTTAGGGCGCCCAAACCTAAGGAAAGACGATTCTGACCTTTTCTGACCCTTGTGACTTCAGGCAACTAAAGCTTGGATTCTGTCAACCTCTGCCCCAAGTCTGTGCTGAGTTTTTAAAAAATATTCATTTACTTATTTGGTCACACTGGGTCTTCGTTGTAGCCCCCCACCCCGCCCCCACCCCGGCTCTTCAGTGCAGAGCGCGGGCGTCTCTCTAGCTGTAGACTCAGCAGGTGCAGCACAGCATGCGGGATCTCAGCTCCCTAACCAGGGATCAAATCCACATCCCCTGCATTGAAAAGTGGATTCTTAACCACGGGACCATCAGGGAAGCTCCTTTATGTTGAATTCTTCTCTGTTCCAGTCCTTCATGAATATGTATGTAGCTTAAAATTCCCCCAATTTTGCTATTCGAGGAGACGCTGCTTTGGATAAGATCGCTAGCGTTCTCCTTACTTGCTGCAAGTAATAAATCCTTCCTTCTCCTGGTTGTATCTTCTGTGATACCCACCAAGAGGGGAACCCAGTTTTCAGGTAAGAATAAGGCATGCCTTTAGTCACAACTTTGAAATACTAGAACTTTCGAGAAACATGACAAATTTAAGATACAATCTTCTACACCTTTTTTCTATCTACACTCTGAAAACATTAAGTAACCAAAGATAAATCTTTAAATTGGATTAGTGAGTTTACCAGTTGTAAAATGTCTTTCAGTAATCACGATATATTCCCTAAAACCTTTTATATTGGAAAAGGAGATGTGTGAGGCAATTTATACACATATGACATAGTCTCCAAAAGCTCCCTTTTTGTTTTTTACAATAATAGTAACAGTGTAGTCATATATCATACACATGTATATTCAAAACAAAGACAAAATATATTATGAACCCAAACCAACTTTTTCCATATTTCAAAGTTTTTCTGTTCTTGTCTATGGGTGGTAGAATTATAGATTCGTTTTAGTTTCTTTCTGTTATCTTTCTTTTATTTAAACGTTATGCAATAAAAAGGTTTATTTTTACAAGGGAAAAAAAAAATCCCACAAAAACCCTTAGGATAAGTCACCTACAATGAAGTAATCAGGCACTACACCAAATCCCTTGCATGCTTTAACCGTATTTTAAAATCTCACTATGAAAAGGTACTACAAAGTTGCCCATCTTCTAAAAGGGAACTGAGGACAAGAGTAGATAATCTGTTTGAGGTTACAAGCTAGAACTTACTCCAGGTGTTCTCAAGAGTTCACTATCATCTAAAACTACAGCTATTTCATACAAGATCTGGACTTTTATACAAGAATGTGTCTTGCTATTTTATACAGTAAATATTATATCTAGAGTTAGCATTATACTGGAACTTCACCTCTAAAACTACTGTGAAAGTGAAGTCGCTCAGTCATGTCCGACTCTTTGCGACCCCATGGACAGTAGCCTATCAGGCTCCTCAGTTCATGGAATTTTCCAGGCAAGAGAACTACTGTACTAATCACTATAAAGAAAGCTGAGAGCCAAAGAATTGATGCTTTTGAACTGTGGTGTTGGAGAAGACTCTTAAGAGTCCCTTGGACTGCAAAGAGATCCAACCAGTCCATCCTAAAGGAGATTAGTCCTGGGTGTTCATTGGAAGGACTATGTTGAAGCTGAAACTCCAATCCTTTGGCCACCTGATGGAAAGGGCTGACTCATTTGAAAAGACCCTGATGCTGGGAAAGAGTGAGGGCAGGAGGAGAAGGGGACGACAGAGGATGAGATGGTTGGATGGCATCACCGACTCAATGGACGTGAGTTTGAGAGAACTCCAGGAGTTGGTGATGGACAGGGAGGCCTGGCATGCTGCGATTCATGGGATCGCAAACAGTCAGACAAGACTGAGCAACTGAACTGAACTGAACTGAGTCACACGTGGCCACTGAAAATGTAATTAATTAAAAGTAAATAAAATTTAAAATTGAATTCCTCAGTCACACTAGTCACACTCAAGTGCTCAACAGCTGTGGTGGCATGGCTACCATATTAGAAAGCTAAGTTATAAAGTATTACAGTCATCACAGAAGGACAAGGCAGGGCTCAATGAAACGGCTCTGAAATGCTACCTTAAGAAACAAAAGTTCTGTGGTAGGAGGCCGTGGAGATGACATGCAGCCTCAAAGCATGGGGACTGGGGGAAGGAAGGAGAGTCTTTGGTCTCATCCAAAACACTTCCTAGTCCCATTCAGATCTTTCCTTGATTTATACGTTTGAAACCCAGTGACTAAGTAAGTGAGCTTTGAGGAAGCAAGAGGAGAAGCCATGCTCAGTCCAGGTAACCAGCCAACAACGGGATAACTGCGTTAACGAGAACGAGGCCACGAGTTCAGTCCTGGAACAAGCCGGTTAACAACCGAGTCAGCGGCTGGTCCAGAAACCGGGATGACTGCCTGAAGCAGGACATCAAGCCATTAAAAGAGCATGAGGTGAGCTGGAAGATGACAAAAGAATGAGGTAAATCATGATTTCCAGTAAAATACTAACATTTCTGGGTCATCTCTTACAGGGACGATGCATTTCCTTCCCCTTCCTCTAGAGTGCTTCAGTAGCTCCTACTTGATATGTTCATCCTATTTCTGAATGTTTCCCTAGTCACAGTGTCAGCTTCACAAACGCAGAAATTCTGATTGACTTTGTTAAGTCCAGCTTCCACAGCCAGAGAAGGCAATGGCACCCCACTCCAGTACTCTTGCCTGGAGAATCCCATGGACGGAGGAGCCTGGTGGGCTGCAGTCCATGGGGTCGCTAAGAGTTGGACACCACTGAGTGACTTCTCTTTTTTCACTTTCATGCATTGGAGAAGGAAATGGCACCCCACTCCAGCGTTCTTGCCTGGAGAATCCCAGGGACAGGGGAGCCTGGTGGGCTGCCATCTGTCGCACAGAGTCAGACACGACTGAAGCGACTTAGCAGCAGCAGCAACAGCAGCTTCCACAGAATTTAGAAGAGTGTCTAGAACAGTAGACATTTGGTAAAGAGCTGCTGAATGAATGAATAAAGAACGTAAGCTAGGAAGAAAGCAAAGCAAGTTTCTGACTAAACAGGCAAAGATATTACCAGTCATTTTACGGCTACACAGAGGCGGGTACAGGAGAGTCAGCAGGCAGGACATGCTGAAAGCACATATTCACTTCAGTGGAACAGGCCCCAAACAGTCTCAAACCGTTCACTCATTTTTCAAGAAAGATGACCTGCAGGCCACCAAGGGAAAGTGCTATAAACATCAGTAAGTACCCAAATGGTGGTTCTAGTTACAAAAAAAAAACAATTTTAATATCAGAAAGTATGGAAAGAAATGTGGGTCTTATGAACACTGGTAGACTCCAGGCATTACTTATATGTATAAACCCTTTAGAAATGTCATATCTCCCATGTCTGTTATCACCGTTATTCAAGTGATTCTGCTTCAGAGTCTAATACCACTTCCTGGAGGTAGTTCCTAGAGTCACCAAGCAGGTATCAAGCAGCCTGGGATTAACTATAATACTCTAACCAGCATAGGTCCACATGAATCTGTTTTAAGATTTAATAAATTTTAACATTTCCTTTGGGAAAAAAGGGACATCCAGTTGAAGAAGTTTGAAACCCCTGATACCAGCAACCAGCTGAATGTTTGCTCAATGAGTGTAATGAAAACACCAAGGAAAAACTGCAACTCCTAAACACATAGAAAAGTGACTCCTGCTTACCAAAGAGCAGAGAGACACAAAGGCATCACCAAGGGCCCATAAACTGAACAGCAGCATGTATGTTAACAGCCTCCTGCCAAGTGCAGATTATTTCAGAAGGTGACAAAAATCATTCAGTGGCGATCCAAATCTTTAACACTCTTAAAGCACAGACAATTTTTATTCCATCAAGATTTGTCGTATTTGCCAATAACAAAGAAGGCTACAAAGCCAGGTCCGAGAGTAGTCACAGAAAAATGGTAGCAGACATGTCCAGCGCACTCAGTCATGATTATCCAGGTAAGAGTTAGTAATCCTAGGCAGAAAATTATGAAGGGGTGCAGAGTATGTGGTGTGCTGTCCTTAGTCACGCAGTCGTTTCCAACTCTTTGTGACACTATGGACTGTAGCCCTTCAGGCTCCTCCGTCCATGGGGCTTCTCTGGGCAAGAATACTGGAGTGGGTTGCCATGCCCTCCTCCAGGGTATCTTCCCAACCCAGGGATCCAACCCAGGTCTCCTGCATTGCAAGTGGATTCTTTACCATCTGGGCCACCAGGGAACCCCAAGAATACTGGAGTGCATAGCCTATCCCTTCTCTAGGGGATCTTCCCAACCCAGGAATCCAACCAGGGTCTCCTGCATTGCAGATGGATTCTTTACCAGCTGAGCTACCAGGGAAGCCCTGTGTGACTAGATCACAGGCAAGCAAATAGTCGGAGCTCCAATGAGTATTTGTTGAATTTAATTGAATGTACAACCAGACAGTACTGTTGATGTAGACTTTACATTATAGGCAATGGGAAAGCACAGAGTTTTTAGGGAACTGAATGATATACTCATTTCTATATTATGGGTATATATGGAGCAGAGAATAAAGAGTGTAAGAAAGGCAAGAGGGCAAGAGGACTGGATATGAACAGCGTAGACAAGAAATGATACAGCATCCAGCACAGAAGCGGCCCAAGAATGGAGAATATGAGGGAAATTGCGTAGGTGCTGTATTAAAAGTCTATGTCAAATTCACAGGGCTTGGTAACAATGTAAGATAAATCTTGAGTAAGTAGGAATCTAGGGTGTGTGGCAATGTCAAAAAGCAAACCCAAACAGAGCAAGAAGAAGCATTTGGAAAAAATTCAGTTAAGTCACAGTGACTTAGAGGGACCCCTGCAACACTCTGTTGTTCGGATATAAAATGCCCTGATCATCTTTCACTCCCATGGGACCACCATCAAATTATTCTCCCTCCTAGACATGTTTCTCCTCCACCACCACTGTCCAGTGCTACCAGCTTTCACTGGAGCTAATCAACACAACTCCTCCCCTATACTGCAATCTGTTTACCATAAAACAGATGGAATAATCTTGTCAAGCACAAGTATATTCATTCATCTAATTAACAGTATTTACTCAAAAATATCTGAGCCATCTACAAAGTGCTAATACTATTTTGTACAACAGGGAGATGTCAATCAAAACAAAGGAAAATCACTGCCCTTAAGAACTTTATATTCTGATCCTCAGATGAAGTGACTACTTTTAGACAAAGTAAAAAACGCTTTAAGTAACCTGACATTGTACAGGAGGTGGTGACCAAGATCATTTCCAAGAAAAAGAAATGCAACAAGGCGAAATGATTGTCTGAGGAGGCCTTACAGATAGCTTAGGAAAGAAGAGAAGCAAAAGGCAAAGGAAAAAAGGAGAGATATACCCATCTGAATGCTGAGTTCTCAAAATTGGAAAGGCGAGATAAGAAAGTCTACTTAAGTAAACAATACAAAGAAATAGAGGAAAACAACAGAATGGGCAAGACTAGAGATCCCTTCAAGAAAACTAGATACCAGGAGACCATTTCATGCAAAGATGGGCACGATAAAGGACAGAAATAGTATGGACTTAACAGAAGCAGAAGATATTAAGATGAGGTGACCAGAATACACAGAATACATGGATAACCATGATGGTGTTGTTGCTCATCTACAGCCAGACACCTTGGAATATAAAGTGAAGTGGGCCTTAGAAAGCATTACTATAAACAAAGCTAGTAGAGGGGATGGAATTCCAGCTGAGCTATTTCAAATCCTAAAAGATGATGCTGTTAAAGTGCTGAACTCAAAATGCCAGCATATCTGGAAAACTCAGCAGTGGCCACAGGACTGGAAAAGGTCAATTTTCACTCCAATCCCAAAAAAGGGCAATGCCAAAGAATGTTCAAACTGCACAACGGCACTGATTTCACATGCTAGCCCTACGGTAATGCTAGGCTTTAAGCTAGGTTTCAACAATACAGGAACCAAGAACTTCCAGAGGGACAAACTGAAATTCGAAAAGGTGGAGGAACCAGAGATCAAACTGCCAACATTCTACTTCAGCTTCACTGACTACACTAAAGCCTTTGACCATGTGGATCACATCAAACTGAAAAATTCTTAAAGAGATGGAAATACCAGAACATCTTACCTGCTTCCCGAGAAACCCATATGCAGGGCAAGAAGCAACAGTTAGAATCAGACATGGAACAATGAATTGGTTCCACACTGGGAATGGGGTATATCAAGGCTGTATATTGTCACCCTGCTTATTTAACTTCTATGCAGTGTTGTTTCAGTGCTCAGTTGTGTTCGACTCTTTGTAACCCCATGGACTGAAGCATGTCATGCAAAATGCAGAGCTGGATGAAGCACAAGCTGGAATTAAGATTGCCAGAAGGAAATACCAATAACCTCAGATACACACAGATGACACCACCCTTATGGCAGAAAGCGAAGAAGAACTGAAGAGCCTCTTGATGAAAGTGAAAAAACCTGGCTTAAAACTCAACATTCAGAAAACTAAGATCATGGCATCCGGTCCCATCACTTCATGGCAAGTAGATGGGGAATAAATGGAAACAGTGGCAGATTTTATTTTCTTGGGCTCCAAAATCACTACAGATGGTGACTGAAGCAATGAAATTAAGAGACGCTTGCTCCTTGCAAGATAAGCTATGACAAACCTAGACAGCGTATTAAGAAGCAGAGACATCACTTTGCTGACAAATGCTCATATAATCAAATCCATGGTTTTTCCAGTAGTCATGTACAGATGTGTGAGTTGGACCATAAAAAAGAAGGCTGAGTGCTGAAGAACTGATGGTTTTGAACTGTGGTGTTAGAGAAGACTCTTCAGAGTCTCTTGGACAGCAAGGAGATCCCACCAGTCAATCCTAAAGGAAAGCAATTCTGAATATTCACTGGAAAGACTGACGGTGAAGCTGAAGTTCCAATACTTTGGCCACCTGATGCGAAGAGCTGACTCATTGGAAAACACCCTGATGCTGGGAAAGATTGAAGGCAGGAGGAGAAGGGGACGACCGAGGATGAGATGGCCGGATGGCATCACCAACTCAATGGACATGCCTTTCAGCAAACTCCAGCAGATAGTGAAGGACAAGGAAGCCTGGCGGGCTGCAGTCCAAGGGATCGCAAAGTGTCGGACATAACTGAGCAACTGAACAACAAGTAACTTAGACAGCAGACAGACTTAGTCTCTGCTTACCTCTCCTATCTTAATGTCAGACCTCACTGGTTTAATCAGTCACAAGTTTCATCTCACCTCAGGGCCTTTCACTCAGCCAGGAAAACCCACCTCAGCTCAAATTCACTTACTCAAAGGGGTCCTTGATGCCCCCCGCCCCCTGCCATCCCCTGTATGATAAACTCTATTGTTCTGTTCCTTGCAGAGCTTACAGAAACTGTTATAATGCCCCATAATGGCAGGGAGCATATCATTTCATTATCACATATCAACAGTCCAGAATTTATCACAGTGCTGAGAACCTAGTTCAAGTAAATGGTGGCTAAATACATATTTCCTATTTAAAAATACAGATCTGGAGGTACAAGTAGAGCAAAACAATCAGATTCTTTATTTCCCTTAAAAGGGATTTCAAAATTTCTTCAGTGATAGAAATAATAAAATAATGATGACAATAATAGAATCAGCCTCTCAAACGTATACTTGATCCCTACTGCAAAGGGGCCTCCCTCCAACACCATTCCCCCCAAATCAATCCAGCATAGGCACAAGCTTTTTTGTGGTTAATCCAAAAAATACAGATTGATCTTTCACTTGAGCTCTCAGCGGTCTTGGATCCGTCCGGCTATTTCTCACTCCTTTTCTCCTGCAATATCATCCATCTAGTTATCACTAGGAACTTCCCCGAGCTCTCTGGGACCCTGGCCCCTCCTGTGTGCCTGGAGCTCACCTTCTCCTCTAAACTGGCTTCAACGCCTACGCTGTCCGAGGCAGTCCCGCCAGGGCTCTGTATGCCCAGAGGACCCTCTCCTGGAAACCAGAGTTAGGAGTTATCTAACTGCTTGCTTAACAACTCTACACAGATATCTGATTGACAGCTGCACTCAGAATCAAATCTAACATCTTCCTTAGGAAATCTGTGCCTCCTTCTCTGCTTCACTCCCTAGCCAAACAACCAGACCCAAAATACCACATCCTAAGACTCTTCCCTCTGCACCATCCTTTTTCCATGTCCAATTCATTCAGTGTCCTATCAATTTCACTTCTAAGTATCTTTAGGATCCACCCTCCCTTCACCTCTGTCCTGGTTTTAGCACTTACAGAGTTTCTGAATGGTTTTCTTTATCTCGTGCCCCCTACTTTCCTAAAATCCTCTCTTTGTTTCCAGGGAAGAGAAATTAATGAAATATGAAACTGAAAACTCTTATACTCCTTCTACAGTCTATAATCTATTTAAAAACACCCTCTAAAGTTATAAAAGTTGGTCAGGGAAAAGAATGAAGGTTCTTTTCTTCTTAACCCTGTATCTCCAATGTCTAAAAAAGGATCTTCACAGAAAGCAGCAGCAATGTTAGTCACTCAGCTGTGTACCTCTGCAACCCCATGGACTATAGCCCGCCAAGCTCCTCTGTCCATGGGATTCTCCAGGCAAGAATACTGGAGTGGGTTGCTATACCCTCCTCCAGGGGATCATCCTGACCCAGGGATCAAACCCAGGTCTCCCACAGTGCAGGTAGATTCTTTACCATCTAAGCCACCAGGGAAGCCCTCTTACACACATGTCGTTAAATAGCTTGATGCAGTAAACCATTTAAAAACAAATTAAATTATCAAGATGTCCATCCTATCCACCCACCCTACCTCCCAGTATATACTGTAACCATTAAATATAAAGTGATCCCAACTAAAATACTAACAAGTTTTTTTCCAGAATTTTAGAAGTGCTTTAAAAGTTGATTTGAAAATGAAAAGGAAAATAGCCAGGAAAACTAGCAAATGAAGTTTAATGAGGAAACAGAGCCTAACACTTGTTAAAATGCACCACAAAACTGTATTTTGAACAATGTGCTACTGGTATCAAAATAGACAATACAGCAAAATAAAAGTTTAAAAGCAGAAAAAATATAAAGCTCAGAACTGAGTAATTAAGAATTCAATATATGATAAAGATGACTTCTAATGTTACTGAGAAAATGATAAAGCAATTCAATAAACTCTCTCTGGAACTATTAACCAACAATTTGGAACAAAAATAAGTAAACCTGTTGTATATCCAGTCATTCACTTCCATCTGAATAAAAATTAAATGATACAAATGAAAAAATATACTAAATCTATAGGTAAATACTCATTTAAACTTAGGACTGGAAAAGAGTCTAAACTATAACAAAAGCAGAACAAATAATGACACTTATTAATAAACACGAATACAGAAAAAAAATACCATAAACAAAGGCAGGCAACCCCTAGGGAACAAATACTCGCTATGTGACAACAATGAATTGATATCCTCACTACATCACCAGATGGTCAACACCAAAATCAGACTGATAATATTCTTTGCAGCCAAAAATGGAGAAGCTCTACAGAGTCAGCAAAAACAAGACTGGGAGCTGACTATGGCTCAGATCATGAACTCCTTATTGCCAAACTCAGACTTAAATTGAAGAAAGTAGGGGAAAACCACTAGACCATTCAGGTATGACCTAAATCAAATCTTTAACAATTATACAATGGAAGTGAGAAATAGATTTAAGGGACTAGATCTGATAGACAGAGTGCCTGACGAACTATGGATGGAGGTTTGTGACACTCTACAGGAAACAGGGAGCAAGATCATCCCCAAGAGAAAGAAATGCAAAAAAGCAAAACAGTTGTCTGAGGAGGCCTTACAAATAGCTGTGAAAAGAAAAGAAGCCAAAAGCAAAGGAGAAAAGGAAAGATATAAGCATCTGAATGCAGAGTTCCAAAGAATAGCAAGGAGAGATAAGAAAACCTTCCTCAAGGATCAATGCAAAGAAACAGAGGAAAACAATAAAATAGGAAAGACTGGAGATCTCTTCAAGAAAATTAGAGATACCAAGGGAAGATTTCATGCAAAGGTGGGGTCCATAAAGGACAGAAATGGCATGGACCTGACAGAAGCAGAAGATATTAAGAAGAGGTGCCAAGAATACACAGAAGAACTGCACCCAGATAATCTTCTGGGTGAAGATAAAAAGATCTTCACGACCCAGATAATCACGATGGTGTGATCACTCACTTACAGCCAGACATCCTGGAATGTGAAGTCAAGTATACCTTAGGAAGCATCACTACGAGCAAAGCTAGTGGAGGAGATGGAATTCCAGTTGAGTTATTTCAAATACTAAAGATGATGCTGTGAAAGTGCTGCACTCGATACGCCAGCAAATTTGGAAAACTCAGCAGTGGCCACAGGACTGGAAAAGGTTAGCTTTCATTCCAATCCCAAAGAAAGGCAATGCCAAAGAATGCTCAAACTACTGCACAATTGCACTCATCTTACATGGTAGCAAAGCAATGCTCAAAATTCTCCAAGCCAGGCTTCAGCAATACGTGAACCATGAACTTCCTGATGTTCAAGCTGGTTTTACAAAAGGCAGAGGAACCAGAGGTCAAATTGCCAACATCTGCTGGATCATGGAAAAAGCAAGAGAGTTCCAGAAAAACATCTATTTCTGCTTAATTGACAATGCCAAAGTCTTTGACTGTGTGGATCACAATAAACTGTGGAAAATTCTGAAAGAGATGGGAATACCAGACCACCTGACCTGCCTCTTGAGAAACCTGTATGCAGGTCAGGAAGCAACAGTTAGAGGTGGACTTGAAACAATAGACTGGTTCCAGATAGGAAAAGGAGTACATCAAGGCTGTATACTGTTACCCTGTTTGTTTAACTTATAGGCAGAGTACATCATGAGAAACACTGGGCTGGAGGAAGCACAAGCTGGAATCAAGATTGCTGGAAGAAATATCAAAAACCCCAAATATGCAGATGACACCACCCTTATGGCACAAAGTGAAGAGGAACTAAAGAGCCTCCTGATGAAAGTGTAAGAGGAGAGTGAAAAAGTTGGCTTATAGCTCAACATTCAGAAAACGAAGATCATGGCATCCGGTCCCATCACTTCATGGCAAATAGATGGGAGAACAGTGGAAACAGTGTCAGACTTTATTTTTTCTGGGCTCCAAAATCACTGCAGATGGTGATTGCAGCCATGAAATTAAAAGATGCTTACTCCTTGGAAGGAAAGTTATAACCAACCTAGACAGCATATTAAAAAGCAGAGAAATTACTTTGTCAACAAAAGTCCGTCTAGTCAAGGCTATGGTTTTTCCAGTAGTCATGTATGGATGCGAGAGTGGGACTATAAAGAAAGCTGAGTGCTGAAGAATAGATGCTTTTGAACTGTGGTGTTGGAGAAGACTCTTGAGAGTCCCTTGGACTGCAAGGGATCCAACCAGTCCATCCTAGAGGAAATCAGTCCTGAATGTTCATTGGAAGGACTGATGTTGAAGCTGAAACTCCAATACTTTGGCCACCTGACACGGAGAGCTGACTCACTGAAAAGACCCTGATGCTGGGAAAGATTGAAGGCAAGAGGAGAAGGGGATGACAGAGGATGAGATGGTTGGATGGCATCACCGACTCAATGGACATGAGTTTGAGTAAACTCCAGGAGTTGGTGATGGACAGGGAGGCCTGGGGTGGTGCAGTCCATGGGGTCGCAAAGAGTCAGACATGACTGAGCGACTGAACCGAACTGAATACATACATAGTTGCATCAAAACAATTTTTAAAAGTCGAAAAGCCCATCAAAGCAAAGACTGTAATACAGAAATAGGAAAAAGACTAAAAAAATATAAATGACATATAACCCTATGGAGAAAAAAGTTTCACCTTACTAGTATTTTTATTATTATTATTATTAAAACAATATATTCTTTTAAGCTAATAGTTATAAATTTTTTCAAATGATAATATAGTATTAATTATAGCACAAACTGGCATTTTAATACACTTTTGCAAAATGATATCAATTTTCCTATAGGACAATTAGGCAATACGTATCAACTGCCTCTATATTATACATGAAGTTTAATATTCCACTTCCACTCTTTAAAAATTACCCTAAGTAAATAGTATTACATGTACAAAGACATTTATAATGAAGAAGATTGGAAATAACCTAGTTGTGCAACACTGTTCATTTGGCAATTCAAATTCTATCAGTACCACGCAGTATAACATAATGACATATATTTACATGGAAAGATATTACAAAGATACATGTTTTGTAAGATCCTGTTTAAAACACACACACACACAACTATTTTAAGACAGTTATAGATGGATAGGTGTATCTGTGTGCATAGGTAAAAGTCTAGGATATGCATACAAAGGGTCTATATCCAAATACTAAGAGTGGCTATCCGTTAAATCAGTGGTTCACATTGGGGTGGAGCTTTCAAATACAGTGTCCAATAGTCATGTTATAAAAAGTCTTTTCCTTTTAAATTTTTTTTGGTGTTTCAACACTGTATTTAAACAATTCTAAGAGTCCTCTATTTTTTCTTTGTATCATCTCTAAAACTGGTAAGTACTTTAAAACCATGGAATCAAAGCATTCTGTCAGCACTTTTTTCTGGGAGATTTGTAAATTACCACATGCCTTACAATTAATTTAGATACACTATAGCATATCTAGATTTTTCTAGGAGTGGAAATAAATGCGAAAATAATTAAGGGAAGAACATACAATTCATTCTATTTGGAACTCTACTGAGGTTGTTCAGCTTTAACTTGAAGGAGGAAAAACTGGGATTGAAGACAACCAGAAGGGGAAGGGAAGGGGATGTTCCAGGAGGTAGGGTTCTCAGCAAAGGAAAACCCTTGAGCATATCACAAAGGTAGACAAAGTGCCTCAGTCACCTCAGGATCCCAATCATCCAGCGGTACCTAGCACCAATGTTTGCTGAGTAAAGGGATAAACACTCTTTTAGTAACCACAAGTCCACACACAGTATTGACAGAAAGGAAAAGACCTACAGATCACTTGGCAAGGGAGAATTCAGAAGTATAGTGGCAAACCATGAGAGTAAAATCCCCAAATAAATGATCAAACTCTTTATAAAGTGTTCAAGGAGCAGCACACAACATAACATACCCTCCCCCTAAAGCAGTTTCGGTGAGCTGTCTACAGTCCGTCAGGCAGTTCAGTCGCTCAGTCGTGTCCAACTCTGCTAACTCATGGACTGCAGCACACCAGGCTTCCCTGTCCTTCACCATCTCCCGGAGCTTACTTAAACTCATGTCCATGGAGTCGGTGATGCCCCTAACATCTCGTCCCCTGTCGTCCCCTTCTCCTCCTGCCTGATTAAATCTTTCTCAGCAACAGGGTCTTTTCCAGTGAGTCCGCCCTTCTCATCAGGTTGCCAGAATATTGGAGCTTTGGCTTCAGCATCAGTCCTTCCAATGAATATTCAGGGTCGATTTCCTTTAAGATTGACTGGTTTGATCTCCGTGCAGTCCAAGTAACTCTTGAGTCTTCTTCAACACCACAGTTTGAAAGCATCAGTTATTCAGCACTCTGCCTTCTATATAGTCCAATTCTCACATCCATACATGACTACTGGAAAAATAACAACTTTGACTATATGAATATGTTGGCAAAGTAATGTCTCTGCTTTTTAATATTCTGTCTGTGTCACAGCTTTTCTTCCAAGGAGCAAGCATCTTTTAATTTCATGGCTTCAGTCACCGTATGCAGTGATTTTGGAGCCCAAGAAAATAAAATCTTTCCCTGTTTCCATTTTTTCTCCATCTATTTGTCATGAAGTGATGGGACTGGATGCCATGATCTTAAGTGTTTTGAATGTTGAGTTTAGAGAGGGTTTCCCAAAGACAGTTCTGGACTGACTGTGAATTATATTAGTAACTTCTTTACATACAATAATTCCACACCACAGGGAAAATGAAGGTATGTGTTTAAATGAACATTTCTCTCTGACTTAATACAGTCAATATATTAAAAGATCAATTCTATAAATTCTACACAACTGGGTTAATTTCACATTTACCATTTCTTAATAGATTCTGCCTCAGTTAATATTTTGTATAATATAATTTTTCATGGAGGCCCATGACCTTATTTAAATTAATACAGTAATTCAGAGAAGGTACCCTAATTAATTAATTGCTAATAAATATTCCCTAAGGACAGAAGCTCAAGTTCTTTTTATCAAAGAAATAACTGCATGTATATATTCAAATGTGTCTAAGTAGTCTATTTTCCCTTATCTCAAGATACTTTAAAAACAAGCATATATTTTAATCTCAGGAAGACCACTGGGGAACCCAGAATTATAAAATTCTGTCTAACTACAGTCTGGATGACACATTTTACGATACATACCACCTTAAGTTTCAGGGACGTGCCTCAAGTAGACACATAAATAAATTTCAAGTTCATAAGTCCTTAATGTAGCGTCATTTGTAAATATACTTTAAATGTGGGTAAATATATTATTAAATTAAGATGACAATCTTAATTCCCATCCATTTACTAGGAATCATTTATATTTCATATAGCACTAGAGATGTCTTCTCTGAGCTTAACAAGAATTATAATGGGGGGGAAATCAAACCAAACATTGATGGACAATGGCAAAGAGCATTCCATGTACAAATGAAAAATGTTGCTTGCTGGAGATCTATTAGATCATTTTCAAAGACACAACCTTCTTGACACTCTCTGTCAGATAAATTAATCACAAAAGCAATAAATGTCTGAATACAAAGGAAGCTGTTCTCATTCAAGGTTCACCATGTTATTATGAACTTCTTACTGGGTAGCGCAAATTAGGATATATCCAAAATCACCTATGTAATAAGATCACTACTGCCACTTCCTTAAAAAGCCAAGGAGTAGAATTTTTGACAGAAGTCCACGGTCACTGTGAACGCTGTCACTCCTAAAGCGGCAGCAAGAAAACAGAAAAATGCTGGGAAACTCTGTTTCGCGGGGTCAAACCAGTGCTTCTTTTTCTATGCCTGTCCTTTCTCGAAAGCACTGCCCAGGATACCTAATAGGATAAACTGTTTCACATACTCTTCATGTTCTCTCTCTGAGAAACAGTAATTTACTTGCACAAGCTTAGATTTGCAAGAAAACACTAGCTTTTGCTCTCAGAGACCACGTTTTAGGTTTACTTGGCCTGGCTCCAGGCGAAATTACAAAGTCAGCAAAGTTTATCTTCTGTGTCTCCCCATTCTCCTTGGTTTTTCTTCCGTGCAGTACCTCCCACTCTTCCTCACCCACAGGAAATCTGGAACTCCGATCCCACCTCTGAGCTAAAGATAGCAGACTGCGACACCCACCTAGGCCCAGCACATAGAGCTGGAGATCTGTCCCAAGTGTCTACTTTTGGGACTTAAGTTGCTGTAATCATATAATGGTGATAATTACGAACAGTGACTTTGCACACACTCACACACTCACACACTTTTCCTCATTCTTGTGAACCAGAATTACCTGAGATGAGGGGGTGGGGGAAGGGTAGAGGAAACACAGAAAGAAACACCATACAATTGAGTATAGGGAATTTATCTTGTTCTGCCTCACCCTGAACACACTGCTGGCTGCTCAATAACAGCTTCATCTGCAGGGAATCTCCTTTTTTCTTTTTAATTAATCCACTTTTTAAATTGAAGGATAATTGCTTTACAGAATTTTGTTGGATATTCTTCCAGGTAATATCCTTTAACAAACAAACATGGTCCTTCTCTACCTTGACTTGAAGGATAAAGCATTACAGGTCTTATACAGGGCCGTCAGGAATCAAGGCAGTATCAGTGGGAAGGACAGGACAGTATCCTATATGTTCTAGGCAGTTATCCACTGGAGGATATACTCCAATGTCTGTGAGTATCTGTTTATGAACATGACTATGAATCAAATGAATTATGAATCTCTTTATGAATGGAAAGTTACTATTTTCCTTCTCCCTTCTACAAATGGTCAGCTCATTTTTACCTTTTCTATTTCAACATCAATGTCACCTCCTCAGTGTATCAATCTTTTCCTGGCAGGTTGTTTTGCCCCTTTGCTCTCTTCACAAAACTTGGAAAACTCAAAATTCTTTTACATCCTTTCCCTTGGAGCTTAGGAGCGCCCCCCACCTCCCCTGACCTCCCCGGGCAGAATCTCAACCCAGCACAGCATACTGCGAAAGACCTGCTAAAACAAAATTCTAAAGACAGAAGTCTAACTTTCAAAGAGGCAACAACAGAATGTGAACTAGTTATAAAACCAGTAACAGAAGAAGTGGGGAGGTGTCATGAACCAAAAACACAAAGGGAAGGTTAATAACCACGAGTTCACGCTAAGGTCTAGGTTAGATGGGCGGTGTGATAAAGCAAAGAGGAAAAGCTGAACAGGACAGAGAAAATGAAGAAACAAACAAATTCCAGATTAAGTGAGCCCAAGCATGTCCAGCCTGGTAGGGCCCCAGACAAGATGAGGCAAGAAAGACAGAGTTAAAAATGAGGGTACATTAATTAATCTTGAAGACATCATTTGACTTGCCTCAATCCTCCAGCCAAATTCTGATAGCCTCATGTCCTATTTAAGCAAATAAACTGAGGTTATCAAGCATCAGTTCAGTTCAGTCACTCAGTCGTGTCCGACTCTTTGTGACTCCATGGACTGCAGTATGCCAGGCCTCCCTGTCCATCACCAACTCCCAGAGTCCACCCAAACCCACGTCCATTGAGTCGGTGATGCCACCCAACCATCTTATTCTCTGTCGTCCCCTTCTCCTCCTGCATTCAATCTTTCCCAGCATTAGGGTCTTTTTCAATGAGTCAGTTCTTCACATCAGGTGGACAAAGTATTAGAGTTTCAGCTTCAGCATCAGTCCTTCCAATGAAATTCAGGACTGATTTCCTTTAGAATGAACTGGTTGGATCTCCTTGCAGTCCAAGGCACTCTCAAGCATAAGACCCTGTAATCTCACCCTCGGAACTCCTGCTTATCTGCACCTGAGTCTTAAGTCTCAGAAGAGGCAGCTTCCGTCTCTGAAGGGTTCACTCTACCAGTCATTCCGCTGTCTCCTCAACTCAGCTTGTCTGACTCTAGGTCTTTCTTTCCTAGAATCCGGGCAGACTCAAATCCCGCCCTCCCATCTCCATGAAGATGGTGTTCCCTACATCCTCCCACTGACAGCTTCTGAAGGGCAGACCTCAGTTGCTCCATCTATGCCATCTCTTTGATCCACTTTGCAACTCAACACAAACATGCTCCAACAAAGGGACAGAGGTTTACTGGCAATTATTTTTCTTCTAGATGGCCAAATCTGCAAGGTCATTTTGGCCCCTCAATTAACTACCGGGCCCTCTGCAGCATTGCACACTGCTGACCACTCCCTCTGTGAAACTCTTCGCCCCCTGATTTTAATGAGACCCGACTTGCAGATGCCCTGGAGATCACTGGTGTTCTTTTCAAGGCTTTCTTCCCTTCACACTGCACATTCTCCTCCTGGGTGAGTCATTCCAAAGGTTTTAGCTATCACCACTGGTTTCAAATCAAGACATCCAGTGTATACATCTTTACTCAGCAAACCTATGATTTAGCTCCTTGTGGAATACCTCAGCAGTCATTTAACAGATAAACCTGAAAGTTAAAGCTTCAAAGTGAAGTCACTGTCCTCTCTCGATGAATTTTTCACCATTCTGATTGATGGCAACCCGTTGCCCAAATAAGAATTCTGAGTCATCCTAGATATGACGATTACTCCCCAGTCCTGGCTCCACGTCCAGCTCACTAGAGCCCTTTGGTCCTCTCTAGTTAGTACCGCTAAAGCCTGCTGCTCCCAGCCTCCTCCTCTTCCTCACTGATTCTGCAGCCAGTCATCACCCTGTCTCACCAAGGAGACTGCAGATTTCATCTTCTTCAATTCACCTTTGATGTCAGCATGCAACCCAACAATACAGTCCTTCTGCTTAAAAGCATCTAGTTACTTTCTTTCCGCCACTCCAATCTACAATACAAAAATCTATTTCTGATACTTTCTTCTGCTGTCAGCGCTAGCCACGCTGGTACATGCCTTAGTATTCCTGTTCTAGGTTCTCTCCTGTTTTTAAAATGTCCTCCGGCAAGAAGAAGCTTGTGATCTTTCAAGGCACAGAAAAAATGCCACCTCTTCCATGAAGGCTTTCCTCATCGCCCTTGTTCCACATTAGATTAGAGACAGTTGATCACTCCCTCCTCTAGTCTCTATTTTGCATATGTTTATTACAGAACTTAGCATCGTCCACTATAGTTGTTGTGCTTGCAACTCTGTGTCTATATGTGTATACTCTGCCCACAGGCACGTACCTTTCTTAGAAGGCTCAGCCTCCATCCCATTGATTATTACCCCCGCATTCTGCACAAAGCCCAGTAAGTACATGCTTAGAAGTTGGTTCTGAATAAATATTTGCTGGCAAACTGCTGTAAGTAAAAAACACTAGGATTTTGGACAACAAAGTAAAGAGTTTTAAAAAGGAAAGTTTTAAAAAAAGGAAAACAAAGAATGGTTAGAAAGAAAACAGCATTTGCTGTACATTAGACCCTGCCCTGAACCAACTGGGAGTTAAGAGGTCTGGCTCTCTGCACTCCAAAGCCCCCTGCTCCATCCTGTGCCATAACACAACACACATCTTATTGTAAATAACTCTGTGGGTTTCTGTGATGAAATATCACTACTATTATAAATACTATCAAAATATCTTAATAGCAATTATACTTACTGAGCATTTACCAAGTGTCAGATACCTTTTTAATGCTTTACTCATTTTAACTTATTTAATCTTCACAATAGGCCAGTGCTAAGCAATGGCACCCTACTCCAGTACTCTTGCCTGGAGAGTCCCATGGACAGAGGAGCCTGGTGGGCTGCAGTCCACGGGGTCACTAGGGGTCAGACACGACTGAGCTACTTCACTTTCACTTTTCACTTTCATGCATTGGAGAAGGAAATGGCAACCCACTCTAGCGTTCTTGCCTGGAGAATCCTAGGGATGGGGGAGCTTGGTGGGCTGCCATCTCTGGGGTCGCACAGAGTCGGACACAACTGAAGTGACTTAGCAGCAGCATGGGTGTTTTAGTATTACCATTTTACAGATGGAAAACTGAGCCTTAAAAAGATTAATCTATTTGCCCATTGTCCTATAGCTAGTGAACAGGGTTCAGAGGCAAGGGGCATGATTTAAGGGTCTATGCTTTTAACTAGCATATAGCCTAAATACACAAACAGGCTTCCCAGGTGGCTCAAGTGATAATGAATCCACCTGCCAATGCAGGACATAGAGGTTCAATCCCTAGGTCGGGAAGATGTCCTGGAGGAAGAAATGGCAACCCACTCTCGTAGTCTTGCCTGGAAAATTCCATGGACAGAGAAGCCTGGCGGGCAACAGTCCACTGGGGCTGCAAAGAGTCGGACACGACTAAGCAATGGAGCACAACACGTGCAAATACACAGATAAAGGCCACCAGAGTTCTAGGAAGGCATGGACCATGTCTGGCTGATTTACTACTTGATACATAGTAAATGCTCAGTAAATACTTGCTGGCCAACTGGCTGGATAAGTAAAAGATTGTTTAGAACTTTGAGTCTAATGTGCATTTTTTCCTATAAGATACAGGTGATGTTCTTTAAGGTTTCTTTGAGCTGTAAAAATTCTATGGTTTCAGCACACACAAAGGGAAGGTGCCCGCTGCCTGTGCTATGATGATGACATATTGGGCAGAGCGCAGACAGGTAACAGGGAGTGTCGGCTGGATGTCACTAGGGCTTGAATGGAATCCTAGATGCACCTCCTAACCTGGGCAAATTCCTTGATCTTTGAATCTTTATTTCTTCACCTTAAGATTCGGTGGTCCTACCAACTGCCTCAATAGGTGACTTTGAGAATTAAATGAATAAATATGAAAGAGAAGCACTTATGCAATGCCTAGAACATATTCAAACACTAAATAAACGGCAGCTATTAACTGCAATACTCAGAATCAGAGACCAACTGAAGTGCTCCCATGAAGGGAAAAGATAAGCACCTCCTCATGAAACACACACAGAATTCTCATGGGAAGACTATGTCCTATTTCTTTATTTTACTGTCTAAGGCTACACCTTCGGATTTACATGTGAGTTACAAACAGAAGATTTAGCAAACAACTATATTTCCATTCAAAATTGTGAGTTCTGTCTTATTCCTTTCTCCTTGTGTCCCTAACTGTTCATATCCAGAGAATTCTCTCATAGCACAATCTCTCTCATTTCTCATTTCTTTCACTAGAAGACGTATTTCTTAAGTGTCATAAAAAATGAAAAGTGAGTACAGAAGACTGTTTCTAAGGAAGAATTTTAATCCACACAAATTTCTCAGATCTCTTTGCTAGCTTATCTGATGAGAGCATCCTACCTCTTCCCTCCCAAAAAGTTTTCTTAAAAAGTTAAAGTTACTCAATTGAAAATAATTTTAAGAAAACTGACATCCATTATTCAAGAGTAAATAAAATATCCTCAAAAGTCTGCAAACCAAGTTTGTGAAATCCTTTCCTAAAAAAGAAACACTTCAGTCTGTTTCCTCTCTGAGCCCTAGCATGAGCAAGTAAGGAAAATCTACTAAAAGAAAAAAACAAAAAACTGGGTTCCAGCAGGCTGTCATGAAACTGTAAGAAACAGTATCATCTCATAAAATTTAATAAACACACAATAAAATTGTTAAATGGAATGCAATAAAAAGCAGCATGACTATTTTATATATTTTTTTACAGTAGCAGACATATAAGATACTGTATTAAAGATGGCATATGTGAAATTATTCACTCATACTTTCCTTAGAATTTGGGGGAAATGATACTAAAAATTATAATATCTTCAGTTGAATTTATCCCAAAATTTCTCAGTTCTTTATCAGATAATGCTTATTTGTTTTATTCCACTGTCAGTTCTTACCATCCATGATAACAGGAGTCAGGAATGGCATAAATAAATAAATGAGAACTGAAGACAAAGCTCATAGTAAATAACATAGTTTCTCTGTCTGCTCTCCAAAAGGCTCATGAGCCAAAATTAACTAACTTTAATTTTATGTTTTATCACTGCTCTTGCCCATTCTCTTGTGCAGAAATTAATTAGCAGCGATAGGGGTAAAAGAGAAGCAGTGGGATAGAAAGGTCAAAATCAATTTACTCTGAATAAACAGGCTGGAACTGATAATAGGCTGAATTCATATTTCGTGAATGAGAAAACCAACGCGAGTTCTACAAGATCTCACAGAAAGGCAGTTGGGAAGAAGTCAAGGCCACATCAGGAGCAGCAACCATGAAACCAGGGGCTGAAAGGGACCAACCGGGGGTGAGTCAGGGTCCTGATCACTCTTTCCAAGAGATGATGAAATGAGGACTGTGCAGAGGTGGTCTGAGCAACCAACAAACTCACGTGCCCTGAAAGGACCCCATTCCAGTTCCCGTACTGAGGTCTGCAGACTCTGGATACATCCCGTGAGGTTTAGACGGAAGACATGTCATTACCACTATCGTTATCATCACTACTGCTACTTCAGCAGGCACTTACTGGGCAGGAGTGGGTGGGCGCCACGAGTGCTGAAAAACTTTTCATAATTCCGTTTAATACTCAAGGGAACTCAAAGCAAACCAAAGCAACCAATACTCGAGCAAACCAAAGCACACAGGAGGAGCAGAGCAGATGGGGAAAACATACTCAGTTTTGTTTGACTGCAAAACCCAAGCTCTTCAGCACTGTGCTTACCCTCCACCCAGAAACCACGTTGGTTCAAGCAAAGATACTCAAGAGTCAATGAATTTCACAGTAAAGACACTACACAGGATACAAGCAACAGGAAGTAGGGAAACGTGGGGCCTAGGTAGGGTATTCATAATTATGAGATGTAAGCAGAGCTCTGGTGGTAACTAAAGGAAACAGAAACGCTATCTCAAAAACATGAAAAATAAAGGTGTAAAATACAAATGAAAGAATATAAAAGTTAACTTCAAAACTGGAATGTATGCCTAGTCACAGCAAACCATAATACAATTTCGAAGCTTTGATAAAACATTAATTCAGTATTTTCCATTTTCTCAAAATTGTCTATACTTTGTGGCCACATACAATTTAAGTTTTTCCACTTCAATCTGTATCTCAGGACTTAACTCCTCACCCAACCTACCTTCCCACATTTATAACTATCTGCAAAATGGCTTCTATTATTAAAGAATCTCAAACTCAACATACAAGCAAGAGCACTTTTTTTCACAAAACCACTTCTTCCTTCTGACTTTCTTATTTCCACCGTGGCATAGCCACCCTGCTTATTTAACTTATATGCAGAGTACATCATGAGAAACGCTGGGCTGGAAGAAATACAAGCTGGAATCAAGATTGCTGGGAGAAATATCAATAACCTCAGATATGCAGATGACACCACCCTTATGGCAGAAAGTGAAGAGGAGCTAAAAAGCCTCTTGATGAAAGTGAAAGAGGAGAGCGAAAAGTTGGCTTAAAGCTCAACATTCAGAAAACGAAGATCATGGCATCTGGTCCCATTACTTCATGGGAAATAGATGGGGAAACAGTGGAAAGAGTGTCAGACTTTATTTTTTGGGCTCCAAGATCACTGCAGATGGTGACTGCAGCCATGAAATTAAAAGACGCTTACTCCTTGGAAGAAAAGTTATGACTAACCTAGATAGCATACTCAAAAGCAGAGACATTACATTGCCGACTAAGGTCTGTCTAGTCAAGGCTGTGGTTTTTCCTGTGGTCATGTATGGATGTGAGAGTTGGACTGTGAAGAAGGCTGAGCACTGAAGAATTGATGCTTTTGAACTGTGGTGTTGGAGAAGACTCTTGAGAGTCCCTTGGACTGCAAGGAGATCCAACCAGTCCATTCTGAAGGAGATCAACCCTGGGATTTCTTTGGAAGGGATGATGCTAAAGCTGAAGCTCCAGTACTTTGGCCACCTCATGTGAAGAGTTGACTCATTGGAAAAGACTCTGATGCTGGGAGGGATTGGGGGGCAGGAGGAGAAGGGGACTGCCGAGGATGAGATGGCTGGATGTCATCACGGACTCGATGGACGTGAGTCTGAGTGAACTGCGGGAGATGGTGATGGACAGGGAGGCCTGGCGTGCTGCAATTCATGGGGTCGCAAAGAGTCGGACACGACTGAGCGACTGAACTGAACTGAACTGATGGCCTTCCTGCCAGTTACCCGGACTCAAAAATGTTACCAGCATTCTTGATTCCATCCCTTCCCTTTCTCCCAAATAACAACAGACATTCAATGAACTCCTACCCTATAGGGTCTAACTCCTTGGTGCATTTAAATTCTTTCCATGATGATCTGGGCCCTCACTGACTCTTGCAATTTCTTCCCATAATCTCCACTTCCCTGCCTCTCAATCTCCATGGCAACCACTATTTCAACTTTACAGCCCCTGCTAGAGAGACTTCAAGTTCCTTCAGTGCTGGGACTATGTCCTCTCTCTGGTACCCCTGAGGTGCTTTGCCCAAGTCCCTCCCAGAGTTACCAGCTAGGCAGCTAAAGATTTTTTATATTAAAATGAATCGTCTCTAACGCGCAGGCACTGAAATTCAGTTACACTTCAAGATGACGCCTATGAAGCCACTACAACTCAGCAACTTTAAGATGGAGCAACAACCTCATGGAAGTCAGAAATTTTAAGTGGGTCCAAGGAAATCATTCAGAAAATTAAACTGACATTATTGCTACTCAGAAAGATTTTTGTCTCTGGCTTGTGATGTCTCAGATGACACAAATATCTCATCAATACCTTATTTCCATTCATATATCATTCCAGATTGTCTCTGCCTTGATAAAAGGTAGGAATTAGATTTACTGCACAGTTGCCTTTTCATATGCTAATAGATGTTGCCAGGGTAATTCATATTTGTGTAACTCATTTCTAGGACACCATGACAGACCTCACTGTGGGCACTACTAATTTTTTTTTTAAAGAAGAAAGCAAATAAGGAAAAGAAAAAAAAAAAAGAAGAAGAAAGGAATTCCCCGGTGGTCCAGTGGTTAGGACTCTACACTTTCACTGTCAATGACACAGGTTTGATCCCTGGTCAGGGAACCAAGATATCGCATGTTGTGTAATGTGGCCAAAAATTAAGAATTTTTTTAAGAGAAATGTGGAAGGAGATTCTAAATCATAGCTTATAATAAGGGGGGTGTGTGTGCTTAGTCAATCAGTCATGTTCGATTCTTTGTGACCCTTCAGACTGTAGCCCACCAGGTTACACTGTCCATGGGACTTTTCAGGCAAGAATACTGGAGTGGGTTGCCATTCTCTCCTCCACGGGATCTTCTCAACCCAGGGATCGAACCCCCATCTCCTGCATCTCCTGCGTTGCAGGTAGAGTCTTTACCCACTGAGCCATCAAGGAAGCTTATAATAAGAGGAACAAATAATTCCCCTTTATACAAATACATTTTTGAAACAAAGATTTTTAATATTATTCCTGCTCCACTGTGCATTTACCCTTGGCAAATGCCTGTCCATCAGCACATCATTCCCAAAATGGGTTTAAAAGTACTAGAGGACAGTAGCTAGGACGCAAAGAAGGCAGAACACGCAGCCTTGACTAGCACTCTGTAGAGTGGGGCTTAGATTAAAGGAATCACCTTGTAATACAAAGAACTGGAAACCAAACTGGACTGAATATCAAGGATAGCAAAATACTCTCTATGATGCACACATAGAATAATCAATAATAGGAATATCCACGAAATACACTGAGGTCCTCAGATTGAGAGATTATTATGTTATGGCATCATGCAGAAGTTCTGGGCAGAGGTCACCTGGGGTGGCTGCCCAATGAGTCAGACAGAATGTCTTCAATGGTCTAAAGAAATAATGGTCTCCCCTTCACTCTCCCGGCCACCTCTCTGGGTCCCACGTCCCAGGGCTCGTCCATGCCCACCCAGGTCCAACCAAGCCAAAGTAGCCTCCTTCCTCTCCCTGAAATGACCCAGGTCACACTCCAGCCTTTCCACCTCTCTGCCTTTCTGTTGTCCCCTCATACAGCCACATAAAATCTCTGCTCAAAAGTCCATTCTCAAAGAGGCCCATTTCAAACACCCAAATTAAAACGGCAAGCTAACAGTCCTAAAAATCTTTTTTATCCTGACCGATTTTCCCCATAATTATCACCCTTGAACATACTACAGAATTCACCAGTGTTTTATGTTTATCATGTATTGCCCACTCTTGTCAGCCGACCCCCACACCTACCCCACATACACTGGACTGTAGGTTCCACGAGGGTAAGAAACTGAATCTGCTTTATTCACTGACTCTTCCCCGGTGGCTAGAAAACGGTGTAGCAGATATTAAGAGCTCAATCGATACTTGCAGCATGACCGATTAAATGAATGCATCAATCACAGAACTGTTATGATGAGTTACAGGGTATTTGTATGAAACACTGATCACATTATGTACAAAACACTGTGCTAGGCTCCAATGGGTAAAACAGAAAACACAGACAAGCATTCTTGACTTCAAACAATTTGTTCCAAAACTGCCTCAGAGGTTATACTAAGGCAAAGGATGCCACACCCACTTTATCTAGTCCCATACTTCCTCCAACATCTGCTACACACCTGCCTATATGCAGAAGTTTCCGACAGAACAGAAACAGAGCAAGGGTCAGTATGTGTTTGGTTATGTCTGTTGCCAAATGTTTAGCTCACCAAGTGAACCAGTTCAACTGATACCTTTTTAATAAACAAGTAACTTGAAATGCAAACATTTACAATTAATTGTAACATATTGATTGCTTAAATGAAACATTCAATATATCTTTTTTTGGATCTTTAAGAAATTCTGATTTTGTCAAAAACATATAAGGTGCCCTTGAATGATGCCAAGGGCCTACCCTTCCTTCATTCTTAAACTTGGGGGAAAGTGTAGCAAATCCTTATTAAGAGACTGTCTGTGCAACATGACTTCAGCATGACTAAAGCTCGTTCTGAGTCAAATGCCTAGAAATACTAGAACCTCTGTAAAGTGTGTTATGGAAGAAGAGGAGGAGGGAGGGAGGACGAAAGAGAAAGACAGACAGACCCACAGACAGAAGAAAGCACATATCTGACACCCAGCCTGGTCTATTGAGAGTGAAATGCTCATTTTACCCAAGGAGACTGGGTGGAGTATCTTTAAATATGTTCTAGAAAAACACGTTTCGAGGTGCTCTGTTTCCATTAGAAATAAACTACATGCGATAGAAACTGGTCAAAAACAAAGGCCACCCTTGCAAAGTAAATGGAAATAAATAATGAGAAACTGGGTGATTATCCCATTACCCAAGATAATGCTCTTAGTCCACAAAGAGACATTCAGGAGTATCGTTCGTGAAACTGTATCTTGGAAGCCAAACAAACTGAAATGAGGGGGCATGGGACCTAGGTCAGAGCAGCCACTGCACCGCGCAGGTTCTGCGTGTCAGGCTCCTGGCTGCTAGACGCAACACTTCCTAACGTGTCCACCCATCTCACCTGACCAGCCAGCTTTTCTTTGTCCTCTCTTTCTGGAGGAAAACAATCACCATGCGAGTATCTGTATTCACGGCATTCTCCAGGGCAGAAGGAGGACGCGCACGCGGTGCTGAACAGACAATATTCCGGCTGGCCTACAAGGTCTCTGTAAGGCTACTTCTCAGTGAGGAAACGATCCCCTCTGAATTTCCCTAGAGGCGTGCAGACCCCATCACTTTTGAAAGATGCGGCTGTTAAGAATGCAACCGGGGCTTAAGGCAGGAAAAGGATCTGTCTTAGGAGCCAACAGCCAGCTACCTCCTCCAGAACTGATTCCACCTCCCGAACTTCAGTTCTTCAACCTTCCCTCCTTCCTTCTCACACTCCAACCAGAGCACAGCAGCAATCAATGTGACTCAACACGCAGCTGTCAGCAGCTCTGTACAGTTCTGTCGGACATCAGAAAACATTCCAAGAATCTGGTTAAGTGCTGACGAAACTTGCCTGAATTACCCACACTACCTCCCCCTCCACATTCCTTACGCATTATTTGTTTTCCTGATGCTGGGTGGAGGAGGATGGATAGTTACAAAAAAAAATATCTACAGATTGAGGAGCGGAGAACCTCTAGCCAAAAATACATACATAATTGCAAAAGTGGGTAGCGAGTTTAAAGAATAACTCAACTAATCTATATATCTGATAAAATTATATCCAAGACAATGGTAACTTGGAACTCTCTGTAGACATTCAGCCACAAGCAACATCTTGTTACCCCTATCCCCAACTCCACAATTTCTTCTGCAGAAAGTTTGAAAATCTTAACACTGCCTCACAGGCTAAATGAAAATCGTCACAGAATTGCTTCTTGCAATTAAGTTTTTCATGCATGCAAAAACTATGGAGCTTCTGATTTTCACCATTTGTGTGCATTAGAAATTCCTTTCAAAAGGTTTGTATCTAACAACTATGCAATTAATAAACCATTACTGCTTTATGAATTAAAACTCTTTTTATAATATCCTTGATATAACCACCATTATCTCTCCAGAATGCAATTTGATTTCCTCATGTTAAAATTTCTCAAAAAAAAAAAAAAAAAAAAAGAGAGAGACAGAGAAATAAGAGTGTTACCTATAAAAACATTTTAAATTAAAAAAAAAAAAATCCCAGGTTGTTTCGTGGACTTTGCCACAGAATTCCTCTAGTTTCCTTCTGTACATGATTCTAGACCAAAAGGGACAGACCACAGATGCTGCGCACTGCCACCCTAGCAACATGTTAACAGTGTTTTTATTAAGAAGATAACAGTCCCAGAAAAGGATTCCCAACAAGATGATGCCAACTGTTTCAATATTCCTCGAAACCATCCCAAATGTTTTATTATGATTATTATGTGTGTCAATGGTAGAGCAGGCTCCTCTTAAGAACGAGGCCCTATGCTGGTTCTTTTAAATGAATTACCTCACTTAATTTTCACAATAATACCATAATTTTAGGTGCTAGCTTTCCCTTTCAACAGATACGAAGACATGAGCTAAAAAAGGCTAAGAAGCTGCTCAGAGTCAAACATCAAGGTCAGGATCCAAGAAATGTGTTTTCTGATTCTAAAATTCATGCTAATTGCAATTCTACAAAGTACCTCAATGGACTTAAGGCGCATCTCACTCCTCTGATAGTTGTTTAGTGCTTCAGAACATGACACGTAGCAGCTCAATTTACCCTTTTGAAAGGTACTGTTAAGTCACTTTTGATGGCTTCTGACACATTAAGAATAAAATCCCAATGCCTAGCAATGGACTAACCCCTGAACTTGGCTCAAACTATCTTTGAAAATGCCAATCATATTTTAACCCAGGACTTTTGGACTTTCTCTTCCTCTGCCACTAACTCTTCAGATCCTTCAGGTCTCTGCAAAAATGCTACCTCCTTAAAAGTGCCTTTCTTGACAATCCAATCTAAATAAGTGGCCCCACTCACCTACCCTGCAGCTGGCATGGATTTTCATTGTACTTATCCATAACTTTGGGCTTCCCTGATAGCTCAGTTGGTAAAGCATCCACCTGCAATGCAGGAGAAAGAAAGAAAGAAAGTGAAATTGCTCAGTTGTGTCTGACTCGTTGCAACCCCATGGACACAAGGCTCCTCCGTCCATGGGATTTTCTAGGCAAGAGTACTGGAGTGGGTTGCCATTTCCTTCTCCAGGGACTCTTCCTAACCCAGGGAGCAAACCCAGGTCTCCCGCATTGTAGACAGATGCTTTACTGTGTGAGCCACCAGGGCAGGAGACCCTGGTTCAATTCCTGGGTCAGGAAGATCCGCTGGAGAAGGGATAGCCTACCCACTACAGTATTCTCGAGCTTCCCTTGTGGCTCAGCCGGTAAAGAATCTGCCTGCAATGCAGGAGACCTGGGTTCTATCCCTGGGTTGGGAAGATCCCCTAGAAAAGGGAAAGGCTACCCACTCCAGTATTCTGGCCTGGAGAATTCCATGGACTGTATAGTCTGTGGGGTCGCAAAGAGTCGGACACAACTGAGCGACTTTCACTTTCATCCATAACTTTTTGTCTCCTTGTGTAGTCCAGAGAAAACGGCCATTTGTGTTTTATCATGAAGGTCCCAATGAATGGAAATCAAGGTAATTTGTTTTAAATGATGTACTTTAAAAATGATACTCAAGAAATGATAAAAAATGCCTTGGATCAGAACCTTGGTTTCTAGTAGCATATTTGGATGCCCACACTTTACAGCTAAATTGAATGAGATAGTGAAGAGACATTATATTGGAGATGTTATCTGTTTCTTTGTTTACTGTTTGCCTCTTACCAACTAAAATACAAAGGCTCTGAGAGGAAAGACCCACTAGTCTTACTCAGTACCTACAACAGCATCACACCCACAGTGTGAGCTCAGTAGATATTTTTTAAGTGAATGACCAAGCTCTAGGGGCCACAGAAACACATACATAATTATACACAGGCCTGACCCTTGAAGGCGTTCTGTCTACAAGGGGACAGCTACACAATTTCACAAGGCAAACTGTTTTCAGTGCCATAAATGAGATAATAATGAAATATTATGCGGTTTCAAAACAGAAAGGATTAAAAGTCATAAAACCTAATATTAATAACTACTTATAATTTCATCAAGAAAAAAAGGGAGGAAGATAAATTAATGAGGGAATAGGAGAGACCATGAAGACACAGCCTCTTTCTCTCTCTCTCTCTCACTCACTCATGTTATTCCTTCGCGCGGAAATGCTCGGTTAAGTCACGGCTTGGAAGATATAAACATCATTGAAATTCAAAAGCAGTTCTGAAGAGAGGATGCCTCAATTGGTATGCAAGGGATGTTTCCTCCCCCTGAATACATTATGAACTTGCAGCATGCTAATATGCCATGCTATCATAAGCACCAGATGGGACAGTAGGCAGTACATGTCCCATCAAACCTCAAGAAGATGTATTAATGTTCATGCTCTTTAAAAAAAAAAAAAAATCCTTTGCCAGTGTCCCTAGACTTCCACATTTCTTAGCATTCAGTTACTTTCTCTCAAAGCACAGTCCTCCAGGGCTGCTCCTCTTCACCAGATGGTGTCAGGAATCATTTCAATCTATTTTATCACAGGAGGCAAAGGCCACAAAGCGTGTCAGACTGCGCTTACTGAAGGCACACCACGCACAAAAGAGAACAGCAGCAGATATAGGCGATGCAAGAAATAAATCCTCGCCAGGCAGTACTGACGGAACGTTCGTAATCACACGGACCCCTTATTTACATTCAACGCAGAAAAATACAATGCTGTGATATATCTAAACTTTCTAGATGACTAATATTATTGTGAAATTGGGGTCTGCCTAAATAGTCTCTAAAGATGATCAAGCTAAACTCACAAAATTCTGAACAATCAGAAGCTGGCCTCAAAACAAGGCAAGGGCATTACAAATGGTACCTGAGTGCAATGAAATATATGCATGTCTTTACAAGTAACTATCAGAAGGAATAAACATCCCAGAATTGGCTTGAAATGCACCTTCTCTTACCTATCTCATTCAATTCAGGTGTAATGTGTGGGCATCCAAATACGCTATTAGAAACCCAAGGCTCTGAACAAACATGCTCTTTGTCATCTCTTTGTTTTTAAAGTACATCATTTAAAACAAATAAATCACCTTGATTTCCATTCACTGTGACTTCCATGATAAAAAACAAATGGGTATTTTCTCTGGACTACCCAAGGAGACAAAAAGTTATGATTTACAAATGTCTAATTTGAATCTGCTTCAGAATCCTCTGAGAGCTTGTTCAAACACAGATTGCGGGGCTACCTCAGTTTTTGATTAAGTTTGCAGAGGGGCAGAAAATGGGTGTTTCCAATAGGTTCCTGGGTGATAATGATATTGGTAGTCCATGAAACCACTTTAAGAACTACTTCATTACATCATTCTATACCACATTTCCAAAGTGCACAAAGACCCTTGGAAAGTCTGTAATCCATGCAGAGTATCAGCAATATCCTTGTAAAAACAGCCACTCAGTGGATAAGCTACAATAATCTTCTATAAATTTTTAAAGGCACAAATTAAGAGACATAAAATATGTGTTAAATTAGCAAGAATATTCTTCCAAAGTGATAGTCTCTGAGACTCAAACCTGCCCTCCTATCCCTTTCAAAGGATTCAATGTATATTTAGAAACAAATATAAGAGGGCAAAATATTTAAAGAAAGCTCCACTATTATAGAAGTTATATGTTTTTTAAACAATTATGTATCAAGCACTGCATGAATTATTTTAGTAATCTCTCTGGAGTCTTTATGATAAATCTTATCAGACTATTCAACTGCTACTCATCTGAGATTATTGGCAGAAGAAACTGTTCATAGAATTTACCATGCAACTGAAAAGGTGAAAATATTTCTTAATATTTGTCTTTTGTTAGGCCTCCCAGGGTCGAGAAGATCCCCTGGAGTGGGAAATGACAAGCCACACTCCTGTATTCTTGCCTGAAAATTCCATGGACAGAGAAGTCTGGTGAGCTGCAATCCATGGGGTCCCAACTGAGCAACTCAGCTCACAGAATCCTACTCATTTTGTCTGCTGGACCCCTGACACCTTACACCCATCCTCCCAAACTGCAGGCAAGTGCCCAGGCAGAGGAAGCACTAATTTCCCCAAATATTACAACTGCCAAAAGCCCTGGACTTGGTTTCTAATTTCAGTAATTATGTCAGAGAGTGCTTTTTTTTAACTGTTATATACTGTATCATACTTTTAGTAAATGTGATCATGATAAATTATCAGATTTATAATACATGCAATTTTAACTAATATGTAGCTAGCTGCCAAGAAAGTTGTATATGGCCAAAAAAATTAATTTATTATCTTTCCATAGGTCAAAGAAAATGACTGATTGATTATTAAATACCATTTACCAAAAATTTCCATAAGATTTACTTAATTCCCCCCCCCCCCCGCCTCATATTTAACTTGCTTTGTGCATTCTTTCTTTCCTTTAAGATCCCTGTGAATCCCAGTCCACCTCTCATCCTCACTTATTCATTAAGCAAACATTTCCTGATTCCTTACTCTCTGCCTCCTACCTCAGGGGTAGCCTGGAATGGAATTTTTAGAACTAGGAAGCCAAGATCTTAAAGCAAATGGCAGCTTTATCAAGAAGAGCTGATGACACTTAAAATGTCTATTATTTTAAACAAGGAAGAGTCTGTATCCTGGAATACATAAAAGGTTAGAATTCAGCTCTCTGGGCAATGTCTCCTGCTAAGAGAAAGGAAAATCAGTCAGGAGGAAAAGTCTCAGAGACACCTAAAATGACTCCAGAAATTAAAACCGCCACTAGTTAACATCTGGGGGAACACAAAACAGAACAAGATGGGCTTTCCACATTTTCACCTAAGCATTCACTTCACGATTTTACTCACCACTCTAACTTTGGTTATATGGTTTTCAAGCTAGCCAATTACTGGAATGGGTGGACGTGTGGGCACAGGAACAGAAAGAGGGTAGGCAGAAGGGAGAGAAAATTCTACCGACTATAGACAAAACTCACAAGCACAACACCCTAGAGTCCTTCTGTGTCATTGAAAAACTCTCCCCTATGCTTTAAGTCCAGAGTGTATCACTGTCTGACTTTAATCTTTACTGCTTATATGTAAAAGTCCTGTACTCTGCTTTTCAAAGAGACAGAGCATGCTAACAATCATAATCACTACCACCATACTGCAAAACAGAAGTCAGCAAAGCAGAAGCCTTGCTTCTCAGACAAGGAAAGTGACGCTCAGACAGACAGTGAAACGACTTGCTTGTTCCTGGTGATACCACGAAGCGGAAGAAGTCTGACTCACACTCAGCTGCTGACATTCCCAATGTCCTGCGCTCTCTGGCCTCATAAACACAACATATCTTATTGTTTATAATATAAACTCAAATCATAAAGCAAAAGCTACAGCACATCCAGCACAAACTGATAAAGAACATAGCTGACAGCTGAAAGACCAGGGCCATTCAAAATAACTGACCAACAGGAGTAGAAATTTTAAACAAGTAAGCAGAAGCAACTTTGGGTCTTAAAGAGATACCCGTTTGCTCTCTGGAAAACACTACAAAATGGTTTGATTCTCTAAGAAGTTTTAGGAATAGGTATATTAACATCACACCAATATGCTTTACCCACAGAACATATGAAGCAAAATCTACCAAAGTACCAAAAGGCTTTATCCCCAGAATATATGAGTAAAATATAGATGAAAAATAAGCAGAAAGACATTCTTCACCTGGGAAATTATGTTACTTGCCCAAAACAACAGGGAGTAAGTAGCAGATTCAGAGATTTTAACTAGTTCTCCAGACTCTGAAAGGAGTGAATTAAAAATGAAAAAAAAAAACAAAACCACCAGGTAATAAGATGTGCTAAAAGTTGGGACCAAAGGAGGGGGGTGGGGAAACACCCAGAAAGATATTCCTCTATGTAACAAATAGTTAAATAACAACAGGTAACTTTTTTTTTTTCCAGCAAAGTTCTTTAGAAAGACTCCTAAATTGTACAAAAACTTGAAAAATCTGTGAAAGCTTGATCACATCTATATATACCTTTTTTTTTTTTTTTGATATTTCATAACCAGCAAGCTTCCCTGGTGGCTGAGATGCTAAAGAATCAGCCAGCAATGTGGGAGACCTGAGTTCGATCCCTGGCTTGGGAAGAGGACCTGGAGAGGAGCATGGCAACTCCGATATTCTTGCCTGGAGAATCCACATGGACAGAGGAGCCTGGGAGGGCTATAGTCCAGGGGGTCTCAAAGAGCTGGATACGACTGAGCGACTAAGCATAGCACACACAAGCAAACACTGGTATACAAGAGAATGCTTGGGTAATTGACAAGCGAGGTTTTACCTCTGGTCTCTATTATTCTGTATTCTATAAACCAATCAGTAAGAACACTGCAGAAAGACTGGGAGAAAATAAAGTGCTTTCTATGGACAAAATAAAATCTTCACTTTGATTCCTTAATATTTTCCTGTCTCTAGGCTGTCTCATACAACTAATACTAGAGCAGAAAAAAAAATAAATATTAACAGACCTTTCAAATGAGATGTTGCCATAAGTGTGAGTATGCAGGTTCAGACAGAAACACTATAAAGAGGAAACAATGCCTATTTCACAGGGAAAGTGTCAGAATCAAGGCCTTTCTTTGTTCCAGTCATATCTTTGTCGGGACACATGTTAAGCATTTCGAATGAAAGAATATATAAATTGTTACCACAGGACCCTCAAATTTTATTATGCATTTTCCTCCCAATAACTCAAGCATCATTAAACCAAACAAGTCCAGAGGAAGGCAGGGAAGTTTACATCATGCAAAGCTCAAATGTATAGGAATGATATGCTCAGAAGTGCAACTGTCTTTCCCAAAGTTCTAAATAACTTAGCACCCCATCACAATCATCCCTGATTATTAAGAATGGTCTGTTTATTTTGTCAAACTCTTTAAGACTCTTGTTAAAGCCATAAACACATGATAAAGACACCCTCTAACATCCCTTCTTCCTAAAGAGCATTTCTGCCTATCTAATTACATAGCTCTTAAGGCCAAACTCTTTACAGCATCATGTTCTCATCGGTACTTTCAAATTTACTTTCTTGCGTGAGCATCAAAGTACACGGTACGATGTTAATAAACCACACAGAATTAAAAGAATCCCTCTAATAAAGTGAGACTTTTTACAGACTGCACTTATCACTTAGCCCTTAAAAGAGAAATGTGGAAAACAGAAGTGAAATCTTCTAGGGAAAACCGCCCACAATTTTTAAATCAACTGCTTTTTTTTTAGAAGGTGGGGGGGTAAGGGCATGGTGAAAAAGTTAATGTGCTTTCCTACAGTGTGCTCATTTTCTGCTAACAGTCTGCCTGCCTAGAACCTCCTGGGGCAGAACATGGGTGCCCAGCAGCCTCATGACCAAGAGTTTTGATATTTTTCCCTTGTTGCTCAGCTGGTAAACAGTCCCCCTGCAGTGAGGGAGACCTGGGTTCAATCCCTGGGTTGGGAAGATCCCCTTGAGAAGGGAAAGGCTACCCACTCCAGTATTCTAGCCTGGAGCATTCCATGGGGTGGCAAAGAGTCGGATACGACTGAGCGACTTTCATGACAAATTTTAACCACACAATATTCAACAATTTTGTTTGCCCATGTGTTGAACACATCATTTGAGTTCCATTTTCCTACTATCGTCCAAAACACAGAAAATACTCCATCTGAGGTTCTGATCAACAAAAGATAGCCAGAATTACATCATGTCAAAAGCCTAGAAAGGTGATATCTTAGTTAACCTACACGGCTTCATCAGGAAGTCAATTTACAATTTCTATTAGACTTTTCAAAATAAGGACATTAGTCCCCTGATGCCTATTACTCCCCATTGCATTCTCTCAAGCGTAGAAATACACAGAGAAATAACTACTCTCCTAACCTGTTTTACCCAAGATCACTCTTGACGACTGAGGCTAATGGTTTTCCATTTTTAGTTTCCAGCACCAAGAACTCCACCTTCCCTGCTACTCCACTCCAAATTCAAACATCCCTCTTCAAACATTTCCACCTAGCTTCCATTACAAAACATCCTCTCACCAAACGTAACACACTCACCCTTCCTTTAAAAAAAAAGAAAACAAGGACTTCCGTGGTGTTCCAATGATTAAAAACCCACCTGCCAATGCAAGGGACATGCGTTCAATTTCTGGTCCAGGAAGATTTCACATGCCCCAAGGTAACTAAGCCCAAGAGCCTGCAAGTCACAACTACTGAGCCCATGGGCCACAACTCCTGAAGCCTGCAAGCCCTAGAGGCCATACTCTGCAACGAAAGATGCCACCTCCATGAGAAGGCCGTGCATCGCAACTACAAGGGGGCAGCAAGGCCGACCTAGCACAGCCAAAAATAAATAAACAAAGAAAAGTTTTTAAAAAGGAATAAAAAAATCAGCTGACAGACCAGAGAGAATCCCTTCTCTGCCATTTAATGATATCTATGTGTCTTCGGGGAAAATGCTTAATTTACCTGCTCTTTGGGGAAAATGCTTAATTTACCTGCTCTTTGGGTTTCCAATATTAATAGACGTCATGGTCACAGAAACCCTTTGCAGAACTGTGAGACTTAGTTTAAGTATACAAGGTGCCTAGCCTTGGGGCCTGGCTGTACAGGCTTTCAATAAAAGGCTTACTATACTATCAGAGATTTATTCTGTTCAGAGATGGCAGTTATATACTCCCTCTGAGATTAAGAGGATTTCCTGTTTCCTTTGATTGGAACTCTATGGGTTGAAAAACATAATTAAGCTAGACATTCTCAGAAAGTACATTTACATTAATATTAATTAATGCAAACAGCTGTTTGAGAAAGCCAGCCAGATAAACCTGCTTCTTGGTCAGGTGTGAAATCCTATTGTTCTCAGGTTATGAGTCATTTAAGTTAATGATGTATTCCACTAGACACTGTCAGCCACCAAAGAACCACAATTGTACACAAAGAAATTGCTTTCGAGCAATGCCGTACCCACTGTCACACAGAGCTATTAAAACTTAATAAACAAAAATCAGTATCCTGTCCTCAGTATAAGAACAGCAAACTAAAAATTAAGTACCATTAACAGAGATCCAATCTGGAGAAGCAGGAGACAGTCAAGGCCCATAAGCCCATGGTCCACACGCCCTCCCCCTCTGTGCTTGACTCCTAATCCCATCAGGTACTACCTGCCTCTGGGTTCCTGCACCTATCTCTAGGCTCTTGCTATTCCATATCATAACTACTGTTTACTTCTCTGCCTGGAGCATAAGAACTCAAAATTCCTCGAAGGCATGGCATGGGGAGAGACTGAACCAGAGTTATTTGGCCCCTGGTACATTTTTCAGCAACCCACAAAAGTCCACTACCTGAATGCCCTCAGTCGTCACATCCTTACTAAGAAGATTATTCGATCTGCTCAATACTCAATAATTAACCATATTTAGGCTCTCTAACTTCCAAACAACTGTAAGATACATTTGATGGCACACCTTTGCCACAGGTCAAGTGATTACTGTTACAGAGTTTTCCCTCACATGGACCTGAGGCCGTGGAGTGGACAGGGAGAGAGCACATGGTAAGAGAAATCCAGGGTAGAAAGTAAAAGGCAACAAAGGATGACTGACACCAAGATGGCAATGTGACTGAACGTGCACGTGAGATTTAGAAGCAGCATGGTAAGACGAGTGGACTGCGAGAATCTACTTACTTTACAAAATCACCTGAGCCTCAGTTTCAACACCTGTAAACTGAAGGCACTTTCAAGATCAATCTTCCGGCTCTCAAATGTATTTTGTTCCTTTGATGATTCCAAAGTCTGTTCAGAATATGGTTTTACAGCATCTCCTTTGCAAACCTCAAATATCAGTGTAGGGACAAAACAGTTAATAAACATTTCTGGATGATATAATGCCTATTAAACAAGTGTTTATTCTAAAAAATATTATCTTTTTTTTCAATAGACTATTATTAACTGTGCAGGAAGATGCCTTGTAAAAATTTCCAAATATTCTTTTAAAATCCATAGAACTAAAAGGTCAAATACTCAGAAATAGTAACAGAAAATAATTTAAAAAGAAAAAGGGAACTGGTGCCAGGGTTTGAAAAGAAGCTGGAACTTCTAAATGCCTGCTACAAAAAAAAGTAATGTCTGCACGATCTACACTTATAATTGGATATTTGCTGCTGATATAGCTAGCTGTCTTTCATAGCTAGCAGGAGGCTTGTGTGCTACAGCAAAGAGTTAGCCTGAAACAATGGCAAATCAACTTGCAAGGTAAAACACAGTGACAGTACAGGGGCTGCTGTGTTTTTCGGTCTTGACAGCATTTAGATGCATCTATTAAAAGAAACCAATAACCAGGTGCATTATCCAAAAGTTCACTTACGAAGGACACTAGCAGTTGTCTGTCCATGGCAATTTCATTTCTGTTTTTTTACACAAATCATCGCTTGCAAGCATTGATGTTAAAACCAGAAAAACAGTCTAGTACACAGTGGCTATAAATGCCAAATCAATTTTCAGCAGATAATAAAGTTCATGTTTTACAGTCAGCAATGTACTGTTTTACTACCCAAAAATGTAAGCTAATAATATATAGCTCTCCTAAATGGAAAATGCAGATATGCTGTTTTAAAAAAAAAAAAAAAAGGGCCGGCTGTGAGAGGATGGATCATTTCTGCAGGGACCTTCTTAAAGCTATGTGTAAGTGTTTTGAAAATATCACATGATGTGGCCATGTGTTAAAAATTACAGCCAGTTAAGTTCTCTGCTAAGAAAAATATGTGGGCAATTTATGAAATGCACTCCAGGATGGAGCTGTCTTAAGTAAAACCAGATTTTGAAAACAAACCTTTTTTTCTTTTTTTTTTTTTTGGAAACTTGAACTTAAAAAAAGTTCCAGTCACATCTGGAGAGCAGGACCATTGAGAACATTGAGAAAGGGTGGTCTGACCTAATGCTAGCCATCTTCTGAAAGAACAGCACTATTTCTGGGCTACACAGACTGTGCTCACTTATTGTCCTTTTAAGGCAACAGTCCTGAAAGTATTTTGTAGGTCAACATATGTTCTTTGATAATATTATACCAAGATTGATAAAAATATAAATGTTTCAGAAAGCTCAGAGCCATCTCCTCCTGAAATACTGTAATTCCCAGAGTCTCCTAGCCTCCTCATAAGCAAACATTTTTCTTCCCTTAAACACAAGGATCTAGTTGTTACTAAGTGACAGGCAGTAAAATGATATTTCCTTATATTGAGTTAAATCATAAAAATAGTATCATCTATTTCTTTAAAAGCACGTATGGCCTTCTCTCCGACTTTTCCTGGTTCCTTTTGAAATAGCATGCTATCAATAGCTAAAGTGCGTTGTTTTTTGCTTTGTTTTGTTTTTAAATGGACAAAGTTATAAAAGCCCTGAAACCAAGACTTTACCTACCCATCCCCACAGACTGGTATATCTTTGAATAAATTCAGTTTGTACACATCTATTTCCAGGGATCCCCCCATTTTTATGAAAAAGGTCCTAGATCTGAGAATTGTTACATCAAGTTTGGACAACCAGGAGCCAATTCTGATACCTGTCCTATGGAAGAAAGATAACAGTGATGAGGATGATGATAAATGTTAATATAGATTTAGAATAGTGACAATATCAGATTACCAGAAATACGTCCTTTTAATCTTGTACACATATTGTCTTACTCAAAAGTAAAAAAATCTGTCCCAGATGGTAAAAATGCCCATTAATATAAGTACATATGTATGGACAAAAATATGCTAGAAACATTATTAAGAGGTAGTCTGTCCGACAGTAGTGGTTAAAAAATGCAGACGGGTGTCAAAAATAGCCAAGTGTCAGAAGTGCTCAAGTGTCACCATTCTGGCACAAGCTTGTAGTCACAGCATTAATATGTTCTCCGCATCCAAGTACAAGGTTTTCTAACACAGTTGATGAGCAAGAGAGAGTGAGAGACACTGCCTACACTTCAGGTTACTGCTTTAGAACTAGTCAGATATTAACGACTAAAACACACTTATCAATGATTCTAAAACCTTAAATACGGTTCAATGCATTTTAAATAAGGATGTTCCAAAGAATACTTTAAAATCACGTAATTAATATGGGATAGCAAGGGTCCTACCTAATCTCTTTCACTTGTCATCATTCACAAATGGCTTTGGGTTATTATGCGGTTCTGTTTTACCAAAACAAAATTCAGACTCTACAAAATGCTGACAGATCAGATCATTTAACACATATTTATTAAAAGCATAAAAACAAGTCAGATTTGACTGATGACATAAAAATCAGATGAAGCTATACAATACTCAGGCTAAATAAAAAAACACAAGCACTTTTTCACACAGCTTCCATATCACATACTCCATGCACATTACATCTTCAGCTGCTTGGTGCATATAAATCAAGATGAGTGCTGAAAGAGTTAAAATGACCTTTCAGAGACCTCAGTCATTGTCTTTTTGAAAATTGATTTTTCCCATATTTCAGCTACACACATCCCTCGTCCACGGAACTAATGAAAAGGTGCAGTTCGGTCACAAATGCATCTTCGCTGATGAGGACTTACAAGACACATTCTAAAGGGAAAAAGATTCTTCAAACAACTGGCGATACCTACACACAACTGTGGTTGGAGAAAACTGGCAGATACTGTTTCAAAACACCATCTGTGAGGTGTACAAACCCTGTGGCCAAGCACAGCCTCTTCTGCCTGTCCTGCCCAAAAAAACCCACACAAATCAGCCAGCTGGAGGATCTCTCTCTGCCTTGTCTTTTTAATCTGAGATCTGCTACTCAAAGTAGGCAAAGGGCAGTCCAGACCGTTCCTGAGAATAACAGAAACACCCTTGCCCCGACAGGCTTGTACCAAGCTTCTCTGTTCTCAAGCAGAGCCTTCATTGGCAACGATCACAGAAACACTCTGGGCTCCAAAAATAATATTTTTCAGAGGAAATTAACATACATTAAATTTCCAGGACCACAACAGCGTCAGTAATTCAGCAGACTTTCTATTTTTAATTAGCCGATTTCAATTATTTGCCTGATGACATCTCAGCGCTGCAATTTAGGACAAGACTGAAATAATCGGTAGTCCCTAAAGCTCCCTTCACTTTCTCTGACATAAACAGTTTTCAAAAGAGACCTTATCCCAGGGTTCCACCATAAGCTGCACACTCCCACCACAGATGAAATGTCCAGGACACGAGGCACAGATGACAGTCGTGAAATCCACAGCAGAAAACATCCTTCTTACTTGAAGCTAAATCCCTCGAGTGAATTGCTCTGGCCAACAGATAACGTGGCTGGACTTGCCCTCAGTCTTGAAAACACACCTCCCACGTCTTAAAGGCAAGGCTTCCACCCCTTGGAGCCCTGGACCCAGATTCTGATGGCTCTTTTTTAATGCCACCATCCACCTCGGTCACTGCCCCAGCCTCTGCCTGCCCGCTTAAGATACAGCCCGCTGTGGGCAGAAGGTTCTTTTCCGAGCAGTAATGGAAAGTAAGCCTGCTTCCTTTGACAAACCACAGAGAGAAAGCGGAGCGGGGCTCACTCACCGGGCATTCCTGAATGCAGCGTCCACACCGAGAGTGGCTCGCTCTCTCTCTGCCCTAAGAGGAAGCGCGCGCGGGGCTCATGCCTCCCGTCCAGGAATCAGGGCCGGCAGAGCGCGGGGGGCCGGCAGGGGGGCCGGCAGGGGGGCCGGGGCGCCGGAGCCCGAGGCGGGGTGCTGGGCGCGTGCGCCTGCCAGGCGGGGACAGATGGAGAGCTGACACTCCGGATTGCACTCGGAGCAGCAATGTGGATGATGACAGGAGCACATGTGGCCTTGAACCCAGCCCCGTCTCTCCAGGCAGAACAATGACAGGGGCGTGTGGGCCACCCCGGCCTCCCCGTACCCCCGGCCCTCTCTCGGCAAGTTCCAGAGCACCCAAGAACAGGAAAGTAAAAATGCAGAATGATAAGCTAAATGCTGAATAATTCATTCCCCACCACCCACCTCCCCCCCCAGCCCCTTGCAAGTTAACCCTTATCTTGCCGGAAAGAAGAGAAAGGCGACCTGCCCCCCCCCCCCCAATCCCATGGCTCACAAGGAGAGCTGCCCCTTACACGTTCACAGGTTAACAACCCCATCACTGGGCACTTTATTACAAACAAACAAACAAACAAACGGAGGCAGGGACCTCGAAGCTTGTTTATTGAACTGGAAATCCAAAACAGCATAAAAAAACTGTTCCAAGACCCTGTAGACTGTGCCAGTTTATCAGACGGAACAAAAGTATCAGGATCATTCCCTTTGTCAGCTTCTCAGTAGTGTGTGTAAAATAGAACACTTTGGAGAAGCAGAAGCAGACCACTTTTATTTTACTAGCGTGCTTTTAACCCCCTGGGATCCCTGCGTTGATATGCTCCAAACATGCTTAGCTTACTCTCCTCTACCTTGCATAGAGATCCATAGGAGATGAAAACAAAATCTTCACTGTAAAGCCTTTTCAAAAGCTGAACAATCATGTCCTCCTGCTTTCTGATTTTTTTTTGCACGCTCTTAAATGTTTATCCCTCCCATGAATAACACATACCCAGCCAGGTTCAATGGACTCTTCCCTATTAAGCTTTAATGGACACCATGATATATAAAACTACGAGCCTTTGTTAGAGTGCTTTATCTAAAGCCGGCTATTTTCCTCTCAGCAGTCCCTCTTTAGTCCTTTGTAAAACATCCTTGCCTCATAGGAGAAACATATGCCTGCCTGCCTTGCGTGCCTTTTCTGCACACACAAAAATGCCAGGCAGAAGGAAAATTCTGTTCACTTCTAAAACTCTTCCTCCATTTAACACTGGCACATCTTTCCTAGGTTTCTGTGTGTTTGTTTTAACGGCACGGCACATGATGAGACAGAGCCCTCGGGCTTTACCTTTCCAGTGGCTGTTCAATCCAGTATAAACAGAAACAACTCCACTCAGGAGCCTCTGACCAGCCCGCAAGCTCAATGAATAGACAGCCAGGAGCATCCCCTTTAACTCTTGCCCTGCCTTCATAGTCTTTAGCTCGTCCTGTGCCTATCCTACCCTTTCCATATGCTTCTGGCCCTTATCAGATTGATTTTCCCCCTACATGCTGCCTCAAAGAAAGCATAAAAACAAACCCATCTGAAATCAGAGGCAGTGACTCTTGACTTCTGCCTCCTCCCTCTTCCTACACCTCTAGCCAAGAATGCCCACAACCTGCTTCAAAGCGCACACACACATACCCTGCACAAACTAAAAATAGATCATCCTTGCTAAACAGTGCCAATCAATAAGAACTCTACAGCCCCCCAATACGAAGTGCTGCTTCATCAAGTGAACCCCTCAAAAATCCATCACTGTCAAGAGACAACTTGTAAAAAGACTACAATTCATAATGATTACTCCATTCTGTCACTAATAGTATATTGCACTCTATTTATGAGGCCAATCTTTTTGTTCATCTTAGTTAGATGTCACTTGTAATGAGGTTCTGTGTAATGGATTTCAGAACAGTTACGCACTGATCTCAAACATTCTTATGACAGAAAGCTTTATAGCAGGCATGAGTGTGATAATCAATTAACTCCTGCTGTAAGGACCTATATGAAATCCAGCATTCTAAATCTGTAGGTTTTCCTTCTTAAAGAGAGTATTTTTTTAAAGCCACTCAATGCTACATGGCACTGATTTTTTTTTTTTTTAATACCATACCTAAGTTAGAAAGAGAACATTTTCACAGTGGGGAAACCCAACTTTCATCAATATGCATGGTGAATCACTTCTAAAACAGAAAATCACAGGACAGAAATGCAATACACTTGAAGAAAACTGGATGATATCCGGTTTTAAAACTGGGTCTTAATATCGGTACACTGCAAGTTCCTATACCACAGCTCAGAAAATTGAACTTCCATATGCCATGTGATTATGTATCTTTTCTATGTGTAAAAAAGCTTTTTAAGCTGTTATCTGACTACAGTAATTGCCACTTTAAATTGATCCACGTCAACAAAACCTGGATCCCTGGAGATTCTCACCTAGAAGTCTGATTGCAGAACAGGCCTCAGAGAGTGTGCGTGCACCTGAGGTTAGTTCAGCGTTTTCTCCAGGAACCAGCTTCCTCCTCTTATCCTCTGAGTCACGGAGGCAAGCAAAGCACCAACCTCACTTGGCAGTTCTCCCTGGACGGGGAAGCCTGGATACATAGTTCTATACACTTACTTAAACAGAAATCATTTTCCCTTTAATTAAAAAAAAAAAAAAGAGTACAAGGAGCCAATATCTCTAGAATCCAAATTTTAAAACAAAAATAGATAATCAAGAACATGATGAATCCATTTATATACGTGAGTGGGAAAAAAAGAATATCTATTGTATAAGTTTTCTCTGATGCAAAACACTGTTTTGAATTACCACTAGGAAACAGATTTTTTAAAATTAAAATATATTCAAAACAAAAGCTCCACTGCTGACTAAGTATCATCCTTAGAAGAGCCATGTTAGTTAACACAGGCCTTTTAATTAAGAACACAGAGCATTTTCAAGGCAATTTTTTTAAAGAGTGCCATCTAAGAAAATCACCTTCCAAATCAGTAACTTTAGTCGACAACTGAATGCCTGGCTCCCAAAATAATACATAAATTTTTGACAATACATTTAACTCATTAGAAAGACATTACGGCATTTTATTACTCTAAGGTGTTTCTCACTTGTTTCCAAAACAGACCATCCCTATCTTACAGACTTTTCCTAGTTCAAACCTAACTTACCAACAGGGACTAAGAATCTTCTGACACTGTCTGCAGTTAATGAAAGCTCTCTACATGGGGAAGGGAGAGTTTGAGTTAAAGCTTATCCACAGGTCTTCTTAACTTTCCACTTGCTTCGAGCAGGCTGTTGTGATACACTGTGACTTCACACAGTGGGTATTAACTGAGTTAATTCAAAGGAGCTGAAACCTCATTGATCCTAATTGAAAGCAATACACCCAACCAAATACCTTCCTACCCCATCTGCTCTGGTCTGCCACCAGCTATTCAATACAAGAGAATTAATAGTTTCAGATATTCTAACTGACCCAATAAAAGCACTCATTTAAGCAGGGCTGCATTAACAAAGTGAAAAAACAAGGGCAAAATGGGTTCAAATGGAGCATTTTACTCCTAGTTGCCTTTAACAAAGCTGAAGAAGGCTGATTCTGACTTTTCATGTGCAAGACTTGATAAACTGAATGGGAAGGCACTCAGTGATCAGCCAACGGGCATTGATGAATGGTCATTAAGACCCCCCTGCTCTTAGGGAAGACCCGTCCACAAAGTGGCACACCAGCTTGAAAGGGCGGACTCACTAATGTCCAGATCTCTCCGCTTGCTTGTTCCACTTTCAATTTCAGACCACTGGCCACCAAATGAGGCTGACATATTGGAAAATAATGTTTTATGGGCGAGTGGTAAAAAATAAAATGGAGGCATTAGCTCTGCTTTCAAATTCAAATCTGCTAGTTTTGTCAGACCCCAAAGGTTTTGATTTTCCACCCAGCTGGAAGCTATTAGTGTTTTCTAAAGGCATCCCACTGACAGGGCAAACCTACCTAATGTGTGAGCTGTTGGGCTAAGATGGACCTCTCTTTTGGATGATTTCCTAACTTCTCATCACTTTGACAGTCAATTAAATAGATACAACACCTAATAAAAATGTACATTAATTTGTTTCTGCCACTGAAAGACATCTGAAACTGTATTAAATAAAGGCCCTAATAGGTTGTCTCCTGACAAAGATAAATCCAATAATACACTGTCTGTAAGGAAAACAAACGGTTTTATGTTTATACAGTTAGGCTACAACGTCAGATGCAGCCAACCAGAAAGAGATGAGTGGGACAGAAAAAAAAATTAAGTTAAAAAGTTCAGTGAAGTATTTTATAAAGGTAAGAGGAAATCTGCCACTTTTAAACTCCTTAATATAAATACTGGCTGTAAACAACCAGACACATTCACACTATTTCCCTCAGATACTTCCTTTGGGGGAAAGGACTGGCAAACACCTGTATCTCCCCTCAGCCAGCCCACAGAAGGGCTCACAAGAACTTTGCTAAATCACAAAAAGCACCAGGAGACGTGATGGCCAGCTTGAGAATTTGAAGGTTATATAAACATCACGGGGTCAAAGGGTTATTTGGGGCTGTCCAAGAGGGCCTAAGTGGGGCAATAAGGTGGAATCAAGTAAAAGAAAACATGCTGGATAGAGGAAGCTTGTCTTAATAGGTGATTATACCAGACATCACAGCTGCTTGGATCTTTTGCAACTAGATGACAAAGTACCATACGAAACAGTGTCTCATGGAGAACATGCTGTATGGTCTGTCAAAAAATCCAACTCTACCAGGACAAGTGGCAGGTCAAGAGCTAGAGGTCATGACCCCTTGCCTTCACCTGTGACTTGTCAAACCAGAGGACTCAGGACCCTTTGATTTCTGTCTCTCCAATCAGTTAGAGTGAGTTAATGTGCTCTAAACTGTGATTTGAAGATTCCAATCATAACACACTTTTAAACAATAGCGATGACCTAAGCTGATAAGCCACAATGTCTGATTTCTTTTTTTTTTAACCATCTTCAATATATAGAGAATACAATGCTAGTTATAACCTTCCAACAATTTTTTAGGCACTATTTTTTGATTCTCAACTCTGGGTGAAATATAATATCCTCTACATATGAATGAAAAGACATGTATCAGTATATTTAAGTATGGAGGGACCATGTATATATATTTCTGTAAAATGAAATCTGTTTAAGATAAAATATCACATGCCACAAATAAATAAAATCTGTCTTCATAATTACTGTGAACTGTTTCTAACATTGCTGAGGCCTTTAAAATATTGCAATATACTGAAGTTTTTTCACCAACAAGCTTTGATTTTCAATATCTACTATCAAAATAATTCTGAAATGATAAAAGCTTTAACACTTGCATTGTCTGCGCGTTGCATTATTTAAGTGCAAGCTCCAAACACAGCATCATTAGTGCAGATTAATCCACAGGCACCAGCAAAGGGTTAAATTATTTTTAAAACTTTAAAGTAAAACACTTCCTTAGTAATCCACAAGGCTGTGTATTAGCTATATCAATTCTGCCTCTTCATACAAAAGCATTTTCCTATAAAAACAATCACTCTCTACTTACATGTAAAATCTGCCAATAAGTTGCCATTTAGTTTCCTTGAATGTCTCTTACCTACAAAAATCACTCAACTAATATAAAAGACACTCTAACTATACCCATCCCTTACCATTTGACAAGGACTATAACACTATATGGAAAACCTTTGTTTCAATGTCACCAGCTCCCCATCCTGACTAATGGCTAGTTAGTTTTGTTAAAAGCAAGGGTGATGGCGTATGCTCCAATGAACTTTCCCTCCTCCCAGCAGCAGAGACAAAAACCTGCAGCTCTGCTCTGTGCAGGCAGCCATCTGGACAGCTTTCCCTGGAAGCCCAGCCCACACCACACTGCAGGCAATCGGAGGGCTCCAGAGCTCTGTGGGGCTATTCATGACATACCAATTTCACATTTTCTGCTTGTACGCTTGCAACAATAAATGCTAATGAGGACTATGAATGACAATTTTAAAGACAATAAAAAGGTCTCCAAATCCCTTGCATATGGAGACACTGTTTTCAAAACTTCACCTTCTGTTACAGAGCTTTTGGAGTCCAAAGAAGAAAAAAAGAATAACCTAAGGAAAGCAATAAGATGATCAAAGCACAACTGAATCCTTAAGTTTTCGAAAGAAAGCAATCTGTGTAAGCCGAACAGACCACAGAGCCCATCACCCCTATGGACAGCCCTGTGAACGCACAAGGTACCTTTATCTCTACGACCTTTGCTTTCAGCAGACATGTAGCTCAGCAAATGCAATTCCTACAAAACACCGATCTTTTTTTTCAGAGTTTAGGAATTCGAAAGGCAGCATTTGTCCAAAAATAATATAATCATCATCATTAATCACACTTTGGCAAAGTAAGTGTTTAACATCCCACACATCTTTAACTAAATGTAAATGCAAAGTGGTCCTCTTCTGAAAACTTCTATTCTCAAAATAATGCAATGGTTCTGGGTGATGAAACTATAAATCATGTTTATGTTCCTCTTTTAATTTTTCTCTATTTTCCAAATCTTCTAAAGCGAGCATGTATTACATTTTTGAACCAGAATAAACAATAAATATTACTTTCAATACAATGAAAGTGCTGAACAAAAGATAGAAATGTATTTGACCTTGATAGCAATTAAACTATTTTTCACAGCAACAAAAATAAAACAAAAGATTCATCTTACTATAAATTGTGTGCAGGGTAGTCTTCTCATTTACATGGATTAAAACACTTTCAACAAAATCCACCAGGTGGAGCAAATACACAGCAATAATAATATAAAAAAAAAATCCCAGAATCTTTTCATCATATTCTCCCCCACCCCACCTCCCCCCACAGGACTTTTATCTCTAACAGACTCTCCACTTCTCTCTCTCCACATTGAAAATTAGTAAAATCTATCCATACATAATAATTTGCCACCTTTATAAACAAATTCAAACTTACACAAAAAAAGATGTTCAACTACCACTGATTCCATTAAACTTTTCATTCCAAAACTGCTTTATTTGTTCAAATAATACCCAGCACAGTGTATATGCTTTTATAACAATATAAATTTTTAAATTACTGGTTCACTCTGACCCTACTGGGTTTCGTGGTCATGAACCCCCTTCTCCTCCTGCTTCACAAGACCAGGCAGCAGAATAGAATGTAATTCTGTACATTTTGAAATACACCGCACAGTAGTTAAAACCTACAAAACTCAACCGAAGAATTCTTACTCTGTATGGAAATTTCACTTCTGACTGTTACTAAAAGTACTCTTAATTGCAGGCACCAGACTACTAAAATTTTGGAATACTGTGGCTTTTTTATCTGTTATATATACCGAAATGTCCTATTTTGATTCCTGATGATCAATTAACACATGTCCACAGTTACTAATAAATTTGGGCCTTTCCATTTGCCTTTCTGGAGTAATTCACTTCCTCCCAGTCTCTTTTCTCACGGACCTGCTTTTTTTCTTACTGTTTTCACTCCACATTTACTGGGCACACTCAGCACGAGGCACCAACGCCACTTTCTTACTACTTTGCTCTTTAATTCCTGGTGCCACCACCTGCAAGCCACAACTCTTCCCAGACACTTTCCAAAGTCCTCCAGGTTTTTCTCACGTTATACACTCCCTGCTGCTAAGGCCTAATACTGTAACTGGCAGTAACGTTACTCGCATAATAAGAAAGCTCTAGGTAGACAGAACTTCCAGAGAGCTGAAGCTTGAAAGAGGGATACCTGAAGTTTGTCAGTGGAGGAGGACACCAGTCAGAAATGTTGACTGCGGCTTAAATTATATTTACATGTTTTCTTTTCTCATCTTTATACTGATGTTGAAAGGGAAAGACTCGGAAAGAAGTGCAGCAGGCTGATACATAAATAAACATGCAATGCCCGAGGATACACATAACACTTATGGCAGAGCTACTTATGCTAGTGCATAATAGATCATGGTGATGCCAGCTCCATCACAAGGCGCACCAGGCTAATCCAATTATTTAAATGATTATATACTTTTCGCTGGAGTGGTAGACAAACACATAAAATATTGACATTGCTTCCATAAATATAATATGAAAAATAAGCTTTGAAAATCATTCCTACAGAACTCTCCTCTGCAAAGTCCCAATGTCTTTATTCTTTGCAAAGAATGGAATCAATTTCTTGGAGCTGGGCTCCTGCACAACCCAAAGGTACACACTGCTCTCTTACCTGCTGCAACTCCTATTAACATTAATGGGATGCACATATGTGCATCGAAAGGGTAAATGCCTTAAGTTTGCATGACAGAATCCTAATGAAGTAGTTGGAAAAAGCAAATCACTGCACATGTATTCACACTTTCCCCTCCCTTTGCAGGAAACCCCACCACCACCACCTTGCCCTCCCCCCCGACACCCGCCCCCCAACAGCACACACATTTCATCAGCCCACACTGTGGATAAAGAACCTGCTGGATTTCCTCATGGAAAGGCAACACCTTGTTACACTCTGGGGATCTCCCAAATGGCTCCATCTCCAAGCATTCCTCAGAGTCTTCACCCTATACGACTCTCAAATTGGCCACACGTTTCTGTCCATCTAGTATGTCTTACCATCCCCAGCTTCATCAAAGGGTGTGGCCCTTCCCACAGCAAATGTCCAAGTCCCCATATTTAAATTGCATGGAAAAGGAAAAAAAGAAAATCTTCCCTGTTCTATCACCTTTGTTTAAAAAATGGACTATTCTGTTTTCATGGACAGATGAAGATTCCAAAACAGCCTCATAAAAATAACCTCTGAATTACTAGTTTCATACCAAACTACCAGTGAATCTGACCCAAAAAGGCAACATGGGAAGGAGAGTAAAGAACAAGAATTAGGAAAATAAGAACCCATTAACTGAGACCAGTCCTGCACTGGTTAACGTTTGTGGCTGCTGATAGAGATATGTGTTTCATGGCAAGGCCAGCGTGTAAAATGAAAAAGATCTTTAAACTCATTAAAAAAAAAAAAAAAAATCAAGCACGTTGTCAGCTTGGTCCAGAAAGAGAGAGAGAGAGGAGGGACACAGCACTGGCAGGAACCTCCAATTCCTGACCAAACCCTCTTCCACACAATGACTCCAGAAAGCAAAGGAACCGGGGCGGGAGCCAGCCTGACGCTGGCGGACAGACAGGGCTGGCCGCGCAGGATGTCGGAGCGCCAGGCGGCCGCGGAGATACCGGGCGTTCACACACCCGCCGGCGGGCTGTTTGGCTCTTCAGGTAATTAAACGAGGAAGCGGGGTGCTGGGGGCGGGCCTGACCCCGAGGCTCCCGGGCGCCCCGGGTCTGCAGACCGACTTCCGCGAGAACCGCCCGGAGCATCAACACAGCAGCTCTCTCCTCCCTGTTTCCTTCTGCACCTCTTCCTAAAGCTGACCCAGAAACACATCCTCTCCACACAAACAGCCACACCAGGCTCGGAGCCTCTGTGTGCTGCAGAAACCTTTGTGCTGTTCCCTGCCAGAACCCTCCAAATTTTAAAAAGCAAAAAAAAAAAAAAAGCCCTCATGGCAGGAACTTCCTCAAGATTCATCTAAGCCACATCTAGGGGAAAAACAGGGGCATCTTCAGCAAGATGTGTTACTCAGAATACTACCCCGCTAATCATGTGTCTTCGCTTGCACCCATTTAAAGTATGAATCTTTACCCTTAGAAAGCTCCCCAAGAAGTCACTGATTTTGATAAACTAGTTCACAAATGAAACACTGGTGGTATGGTGTAATGAACACTCTTCTTTTCCGTTTTGATAACGAGCATTATGGTAAGCAAATACCACCTAGGGTCTGGTGTATTATGCCTCATCCAAAATCTTAATTTTTAAAAAAATTCAAAAAGGTTTCTTCTCTACAAAGAAAGTCACTAGGAGAACTCAGGAATGTTAAAAACAAATCCCTTAAAAGATAAGAAAGTAGAACATGCACATTAAGTAATGATTAGAATCATATAAATAATATATTCTTTCTTCATCTCAGAATCCATAGAGTAAAATATTGGCTGAAAGAGACAGAGAGCAAAAGAGAGACGAATACAAAAGCATGCCTGCTTGTCTGTGTTCAACACAAAGAACATTAAATGAAAACAACTGGCACGCTGCCAAATTCCTATAGAGGCAAAGAGATTCAAATAAATTGATTTCACGCATCACACTGACCTGGGATCAATGTGCAGTGCTACAATAAGCTCAAAGCTCCATGTGGGGTAAAGCCCATTAATGCTATCAGACCTCTCCAACATGAGCAAGAAAAACGAAAAATAAATGCAAATGCTCTCAAAACTCAGCAATTTTGCTTAAGAAAATAACTTTCTTCTTTTCCTAATAAAGATACAAATATCTGAAGGTACACAGCACCACCTAAACATTTTTATTTTTAAAAACACAAGTGTGGCTTTTGAAACACATACAGTATCTTAAAATTGGTACTAATAAATATCCCATTTGAACATAAATACAAACACTTTGCAACAAGTTTCCTACGTCACAACTGCTTCCATTCTAATGCCCGTGCATTAGATGACCAGTTAATTTTTTTATATGACAAATACTGGACCCTTTCCTTAATGGCTTATAAGAGCACGCTCCTCAGGCTGGATACCACTCCTAACTGTCCCAAATCTGCCCAGTCCTCACAAAGACACACAATAACACAGCTGTAGAAAACTGGACATTGTGCATATTTAGGATATGCTTTAAAATACTAGGGGAAACACAGTAGCATTTTGCCTTTATCATAAACTCCCATCAAAGCTGGTGACTGTCCCTAAGGCATCATTTCTCTCCTGGCCTCCCAAAGAGACAGGCTTGTCTCCTGGTGACCCCCGCCTGGCTTCAAACAGGGACCAGACTCTCCAGCACCACCTCAGGCCACTGTTGCTTACTGCCCCAACTGTTCACCGGCTCCTAGTTCTTTGTTTTTTCTGCTTCCAGATTACAATCCCAAGAATCCAATGGACTCCACGTTTTCTGTAAATTTAAAGTATGTGATTTCTGTTTCTCTCTACTTCTTGGCTCAACCCCATATTTATCTGTATACACCCTCTACCATCACACAAAAAAGAAAAAAAACTAGGAGTAAACTTTTCAATGCCACATGAAACATAAAGAAGACCCAACAGTTATAAAATAGGCAAACACACACAATTAGATACATATATGCACATATATACGTGTGTGTACATACATGTATACGTATACTGTGTGTGTACACACACATCATTCTAAGTAAGCATACTCACACACACAAGAAAGAGAGAGAAGAAACTCAGCAGGGTGTTTTTGATACCTGATGCTGAGGCTTGGCATTTACATATTATAACAAACAAAATGCATTAACTTGTTTTAAAATATGTCTCTGTCATGCATTTTTGCTTTAAATGTGAATCTTCCATGCTGCAACGGTCACAGAGATATGCCACATGACTGGAAGAGAGCACGGTTGTAATGGTGGGGGGAGGGGGGCCGAGGTGGTAAAGACTCTGACACTACATACCTGCAATACACGCTCAAGTTTTAAAATCCGATTTTCTTTTCCAATTTGAAATCTGCACCTTATATATTTTGATCATACTGTTAAACCACATCCCCATACAGATACATAAGGCAGAAAGCAGAGAATTATATCCTCTGTGGAACAAAGTGCTTTCTTCTGATGGAAGATGAACAGAAAGCAATTCTAAAACAAGGGTTGCTGTTATTATTACCAGTTTGTTTCCTTTGTGCTATTAACACCTTCCTTTCTGCTCTGGACTTGAGAAATCTTGTCGCTTTTTTTTTTTCCTCTTGAATCTCCCTCCCACCTCCCACCCATTCCCACCCCTCTAGGTTACTTAGAGAGCCCCAGTTTGAGTTCCCTGAGTCATACAGCAAATTCCCATTGGCTCTCTATTTACATACGTTAGTATATATATTTCTATCTACTCTCTCCATTTGTCTCACCCTCTCCCTCCTCTCTGGACTTGAGAAATCTAATCAACAAAGATTTGAGTTCTCAAAATATTAATTTTTAGTAACAATAGTATGTTGGTAGGAAGACAGAAGCAGAAGTGAGAGATGTCTCAGCTACTCAGTAGGCTGAACTCCTTGTCTTCTCTTTTTGAATTGATGTCTCTCACTAATTACGGGAGAAGAACATCCTAAGAGGATGATGAAGACAAATACAGACAGAAACTAAATCATGACTTAGGTTATCTCGAAGGAGCCTATAATTGCACAGAGTATCGTTTCACTTTCTCTGGACTTTCCACAACAAAACACCCTCATTTGCCAAAACCTTCTCGGAAACTTCAAGAACAAACCAGTAAGTCTTCATAGGAACCACAAGAGTAGATGTTATGTGTGTGCTGGGTGGGGGGGTGGGGTGGGGGGGGGGTGTCTGTGTTTCCAGAACACTGGCCACGAAAGGTAAATATTTTGCTACCCTCTTTTCCATATAGTCAAGCAGGCAGTCACAGGACCTCAAAAACCCCCTCCTAATCGCCGGAGTGCCAACCAGTATCACAGAACATTTGTGTTACCTCTCTATCCTTTCTTAGCACGGCTTATCTTTAGTCATCGGTACTTCTGCTCCACTCCACTAAGCCTGAAACAGAGCTGGCTGCTGGAGGCATCAACTCTCTGGAATTCACAATACAAGGCTGTCCTTAATTATTAAATGCTGCAGACTTGAAGAAGTCACTTGCCAACTGGGAAACAGTTTACACTTTGTTTACAGTTTTCCGAAAGTTAGATATCACTTTTTTTTTTAATGTGCCTATGGACACATTAAAATGAATTCTACTTAGAAAAGGACATTTACCCACAAGTATTTTTTTTAATCCAAAGCAAACAGAAGAAACAATAAATTGAATAGCATTTTTCCCTCTTTAGTCAACAAACTGTTTCAGAAAATACCATCTCTTGTTACAATAAACACAGAAATCGTGGCATAGTTTTTACTCTTTAACTCCAAGTACATCTTATAACAGATGTATTACGAAACATGGCAAGAAGCACAGCAACAAGAAGAGGGGTAAAAACAAAATTGGTACTTAATCATTTGCTCTCAAACAAGGGATCTCACAGCCAATCCCACATCCAAAGATTTCAAAGACAATTTCTTAAAATATGTAATACAAATATTTTTATCAACCAGCACTAGAAAAATAAAGAAAAATCTTCACAAGAATAATTTATTAGGGAAAAAAAAACACAAAAGATTGATTTTTGGCATGTAAGTAAATCACAAAGTCAAAATATTTGTCTGTTCCTTACCTTGACAATATTCAAAGTTCCCCTTTTTCCGGCAGTCACCTATTACTAAACTCAGTGCTCTCCAAGTGTTTCTTTTGACAGATATCATTCTCCACCAATCGCTCTGCTAATTTCCTTTCTCCTTTTCTGACTGGGACAGATATTATGTTCACCAGCCCAGAGATCAATCTTTTCTATTGACAACAACAAAGGGAAAAAAAACGCATATATCACAACCAGTCTGAAGTATTACACCCATCTACTTAAAATACTAGGCCAGTTTTGTTTAAGAAACAGATACAAGCCCTTCTAAATTTTAGAAAAATCCAAAACAACTCCCATTTTCTGATTTCCTCCAAGGCTCTAAATCCTCCAATTATCTTGACTCAAAGCGGGATACTACTCTTCTTTCCTTAAGTTGGGTCTAAAACATACATACATCAATACCTTAAAAGGATACATTAGATTTTACCTGTTTTATTTTTTACAAATTAATCTGTCAGTTATAGCTTCTTTAGAAAATGCTTTTAGACACTGCATTTTTTGTTGTGGTTTTTTTTTTTTGGAATTTTACATGCAAGTTAAATCGTATTTCCAAACAACATGGTATCCCCATTGTTTCACTGTTCTGAAATTTACATACTGCCATCATTCGAAACAACTGATATCGGTAACTAATCATCTTTATGCAACCAACCAGTTTGAAAATATTAGTAACAGCAATTGTTAGTGAATCGTTTCACCAAATAAACCAACTTCTACTGCTTTTTATTTTTCCCTAAAGCAATCCAGAGAGCCTCATTTGTCCTGCTGGATCTGTCAGGCTTACCATTCATTCGTTCATTCCCAAACGCCCACTATTTATTACTCACCTACTATTACTAGTACCACCACTGCTCTGAATAGAACAAGTATTACTATTTAGTTCTAATAATCCATGAGATATAAATCTACCACAATCATATGCACATAAAGCAATAACTCAATAAATGCAAAAGCACAGATTTATAAAAGCAGTCTCAAAATATTACTAAGGCTATTATTGCCATTTTTTAAGAGACCAGACTCTTCCCTAGAAATAGAAATTGGTGACTATACATGCTCTAATGTACATAAATAAGTTAAAAAAGCAAACGTCCTTTATACACAATATTATGACTCTTCTATCATGTAATCAGTTGTTTCTCATTCTTAATGGCAAAATTTAAATATATATATATTGTAAACAGAAGATAAATAAGTACTATTGGGAAAAAAAAGAAAATGGATACTTTTCTTGGATTCAGGTATGATTTCTGATATTTAGTGCCTCAACATCAACAGTAAGGAGAGCCTGATACAGTAAATCCTACCTGTGTGGGCCATATTGAAAAATCTCCATTAAACAAATGAAGGAAGCCAAGTACATACAAATCCCCTAGAGTCTAAGTCTTTTTCCTCCTTCTCATGACTGCTAAACACCAGACTACTGTCTGGGTTTATTATCAGAAATGGTATAGCGGGTCTCAGTTTTGAGGCACATAAAACTACCATGTGGATAAACTTTTATAAGATAAACCTCTCAATTATAACTGATCTCCCAGTATAGAATATATTGTTTCACTTTTTAACTTCACATGTGTCTGTTTCAATCAGAGTATTCTGAAGTGAATGGAAAAAAGTTGGCAGGAAGATGGTGTTACAAAGTATTTCCAGTGTACATGTTTTTCTTAAATGTTAACATGGCATAAAATATACATTCAGGTAATACACAATGTAAACCTCAAGTTACCCCCGAGGATTCTTCCTACTCAACAATTCTTATATATGAAACATTATATCAGTCAATAAGATAATTCACTTAAAAAAAAAAAACAGGGGCACTAAGACTTGGATTTCTCAAAATAATGACTGGAGTATTACCTTTGTGCTTCACACCTCCAACACAATAAATGGTCTTTTGATATAAAATAACAATAAAATGAGTAATGGTAATGAGTACTAAAGAATACACATTTGGATTATTTGTGATACTTACACACTAAAGTCTATATCACATGCAACAGAAATTTCTCTTATCTTTAATATTGCTTTGTTCCAATCCTCAGCCATTAAATCTGCAAAAATCTCATTATGAAGCGAACATATACTGAGACCAGTTTAAAAGCTAAACTCTACCAAGAGTAGAATGCCTCAAACAATTTGTAGTTCTACAAGAGTGTTATTAAAAAGGCTCAACATGCTGTATTACCATGGAAATTGTGGAAAACATACATTCCCAAACAAATATTACTTTTTCTCAATGGTATGAAGTAATGAAAACCACATGTGTAAATCTGCGATCCGTGCAGTAGTTCAAGCTGCAGCTAACAGAAAATACAGAAAGTGAACTCTGCTATATAAAGGATTCTTGTTACAGAAATATAATGTGAAAACCAGATGCAGACAGAAACTCTTAATCACAGATGGGAATGTAATCACTGGCACACAGAATACTTTTTTGATCAATCTTAACCATATGTGCAATGTATTTATTTTCTAAGGATTGCAATAACTTGAGAGAACCTTCTATTTGAATTCAGTTAACCTCATATTTATAATGCTTTTATCTTACTCCCCCATCCCTTCAATGTGTACACTGAGCCAAGGTTTTAAAAGGAAGAGTTGCTGGCCTTGGCAAATCCTTCTTGTATCAGTTTATCTTTCAAAGTTTTAATAGGATGTAAAAGACTACACACATCAGACTCAACCTCAAAAGCGATCAAGTGCAGTTCCCCATTACTGTGTTTCTCAATCACTGCCAGGAAGCCCTTCACTGTCTAAACACATTTCTCTTTAGAATTACATCAACATTTGGGGCATCTTTTCCTTTAGTAAATAAGACACAGCTATTCCAAAACTGAGGATTTAACACACCTCTTTTTATCAGTCTGAAGTGAATCAACTCTTAATTTTTCTGTTTCCTTTTCACAAAAACATCTTGTAACATAAAGACTGTCCCTTTACTTTAATAAAAGTACAGTTAGTTTTCTGTTCCACAAAAGGAACCCACGATATCATAACCAACTTAGAAAACATTTTATCTCAGTAAGCACAGCCCCTAGTGCTGGGCTGTATAGCCTACACCTGTCAAGGCCTCCACAATCTCATTTGTAGGACAGTTCTATATCCCCCTGCTTTGAAACAGCCTCACTTAGGACTACATTCAACTTCTAACAGGAAATGACTGGGACACTGTTATTTGGCTGTCCCTTATCAGAGGCACCCCAATCCAGTCCTCTTGCCTGGAAAATCTCATGGGCGGAGGAGCCTGGGAGGCTGCAGTCCATGGGGTCGCTAAGAGTCGGACACAGCTGAGCAACTTCACTTTCACTTTTCACTTTCATGCACTGGAGAAGGAAATGGCAACCCACTCCAGTGTTCTTGCCTGGAGAATCCGAGGGACGGGGGAGCCTGGTGGGCTGCCGTCTTTGGGGTCGCACAGAGTCAGACACGACTAAAGCGACTTCGCAGCAGCAGCAGCAGCAGCAGCAGCAGCATCAGAGGTCACATGAACTAAATTTCAATACTCCAACTGCACAAGATTCCTTAAGCTTCTATGACATATACCCATCCTGAGTCTCCTTCTTTCTTCTAACTATTCACTCCCTGATATATGCATAGAAACATAGAGTCCTTCTTCTCGCCTCATTCTGACATTCAAGACCCACCATGATTTGACACCAATCTGCACCTTTTCAGCCTCTGCTCCATCCATCCCCTTAGAGGGTGCAGCTCTTCAGTGGATAAACTCCCACAGAATGCAACATCTCATCTTTATGGATTTGTCCATTAACTCCTCCAGACTAGTAGACGACTAGTTTCTCCTCAGCTCAGGTTTCCCTCAAGTGTAACCTCAGAGACGGTTTCCCTCCTGTCCAAAGTCAAGTCTTTCCACTACCAGAAGCACCCCCCACCATTCTCTCCAACATTGGTGTTTTAATTGTCTTCATTGCATTTAACACTATGGTGAATAATGTTACAACTGTTTCTATTGTATGCCTCCTACTCCTAAACTATAAGGTCCATTGGAGCAGGGGTCTTGTCTGTTTTGCTTATTACTCTATCTTCCATACTTAAAACTGTACTTGGCACCTAAGGAGAATGAAAGAGATGAATTCCACCTAATGAAACGCTATAAAGGTCCAATTCACACCCAATGAGCATCACAAACATTTCCGTGACCACTCTCAAGGTCTACGATCATTCTTTCTTCTTTAAATTGTAACAGCATTTATGGTCTATATCAGGCTGGGCAACCTTTATCTTCCAGATACTGTTCATACGAGCCCATTCCCATCAATACTGTACAAACCCAGGCTGCTATGGAAATCACGCAGGGCATCCACAGCTAAGAAGCCAGCCCTTCCTCCCAGAATAAGCACTAGGAAACCACGATTAAGGACTGCAAGTAGCATTAAGTCCATACAACCTTCCAGGTTGTTATGCATAGACTTATCCCCCAATTGAGTTTACCAAGCGGGCTTCCTGCTCTGGAAAAGGATCCCATCTTATTCTCCTCCTGTCTTCAGACCTTCAATTCAGTTCAGTTGCTCAGTCATGTCCGACTCTTTGCGACCCCATGAATTGCAGCACGCCAGGCCTCCCTGTCCATCACCATACCTTGATGCAATGTATGCATTTTGTTCTAACAGCCATGAGAGGGGCCAGGTTTAATCAACAGTCTTCAAGCCCAGTGCCTGACTCACAGAAGGAGTTCACTCAATACTGGCTGAGGGAACAAAGGAATAAAAGATAACTTAGGCTACCTTGTCTTTCTTCCAGCTTCTTCCTCTTATTGTGATAAAGCACTATTTTAAAATGCTTTAAAATATTTTCAGATACTTTAAAATATTTTAAAACACTTCAGTATTTAAAGATTAAAAAATTAAACAGAGGGCAGGTGACTGATCTATGAATTATTTTCAGTTAAGGTGACAACATAGGGTGATAGTTAACAAACCAGGCAACTGAAAATAGTAGGAAGCTCTAAAATTTCTCCTCTGATATAGATATAATCTTCAATAAAATAAAATCTCCTAAAATGACTGTTTCTGAGCTACACTGACCACTTAGAAGCCCACTCCACACAGATGGACTGGAATTTCAGGTCTTAACACTTACGAGCTATTTGACCTTGAAACAAGTCACTTAACCTTTCTAAGCTTTAGATGTAAATCTCTACAACAGGATGATTATACATAACTCACCAGGATGAAAGAAGAGAGAATCAATTGAGAGCAGAAAGGAGCAATACCTATTTTAATATTATCATTTAAAGCATTAAAGCACTAGGTCACTATTCAAAAATGACCTCGTGTAATCACAAAAATCTTTTCTGAGAGTCACTGCTGTGCTAAATTATGATCAGTCAACACCACCAAAATATGTGGACCTAAGCTGCAGGTCCCTAAACATTTTGCAGTGGAAAAAAATAAATAACCACAAGCTAAGGTTTCGTGATTCTTTTCCTCATCTAATTTCATCTGTGAAGATCACCTAGAGGATAAGCAAAGACAGAACCAATTATTTCCAAAGATTGGTTTCTCCAAATAAAGGCATCTGTTCCATCCCGGAAACTTAGACACAAAAGGAAAACAAGACAGTGAAAGTATATGCATTCGTGGTTGATGGCCACATGGCTAAAAATAAAAAATCTGTGATTGTCCAACTGCAAATATGGTCTGGTTGCTGCTGTTCCTCAACAGCTGATATCTCTCTCTCTCTCCTTTCTTCCCTTTCTTTTCTCCGTCTCTCCTTGCCTCAGAAACACGTAAAGCTGTTGCTATAGTTCTGTACTCCAAAAGGTAACTTTTCTAAGCACAGTGAGAAGTTTTGACAATTTTCCATTTTAATTCCCAACTGCAGTCTCTGTGGCTGGCTCTGTCCACGGGTAAAAAGAATGGCACGTTAGGATTTGACGACTTCCAGCAGAGCGGTAGTGAGCTCTAGAGCAGAGGAGCCTGGGAGTCAGAAAACCTTGGTTCAGACCTCAGCCCACCACTCAGGCAGGGTGATCTTGGGCAAGCGAGGAAGCCTCTAGGAGTGACTTGCAAATGAGCTCACTCGCAGGTGAGTATTAAATAAGGCAACATGTGATCGTCACTCCATGAAGGCATTCACTGGACCTCCTCCTCCACATACATCTGGCAAATTGAGAGAGAGGGGGAGAAGTGCTCAGCCTGAGATTTGTCCAGAAAACAGACACGGCAACCCAAGGAAGGACCAGCAGGAGCCCCTAGCACCTAAGGGGTCAAAGCGGGGCTTGGGAGAAGGAAAGCTGGGAGTCACAAAGATGGTTTTTAGCCTTGCTGGGTCCCTGACCCAAGGGACAGTTCCAGCTCAGAAATATGTGCATGCGTAAAACATTCTGTGTATAATTTCAGGGAGCTCATCCTTTACACAAAGTACAATTATGAGCCACAGGGTAAAAAAAGAAAGAAAACAGGTTAAGATATGCATTTATGAACACAGAGGTGACTTAAGCACTTCAGAGTGCCCAGGGCTGCTACACATGGGAGTGCTTTTTGGTTGCTAAAACTTAAAGGTAAAATATGGTGGCAATAAACTGAACATTCTATGATAAGAGAACACAATAACAAGGGGCCAAGGTGGGAAAGGACTGGGAAAGAAATGACATGATCTTGCAAACAAAGATTTCACTTTGGTCTTAGCAATGAAATATTTGAGGACAGTATTAAGTAAATAACTGGAATTCAAGGTAGGAACTGTCACCAAACATTTAATAAAGCATCAAAAAGTATCCCCAGCTGTTCCTGGTTCCTACCTTTAAGGAGTTTACAGATCAGGAGAGAAGTCTGAATCACATGGATAGCAGAAAAATGTTAGATGTGATAAACTCTATCTTTGAAGAAGAGATAGAAGGTATCTTCTTCAAGGAGATCAAACCAGTCCTTCCTAAAGGAAACCAGTCCTGAATATTCACTGGAAGGAATGACGCTGAAGCTCCAATACTTTGGCCACCTGATGCAAAGGACTGACTCATTGAAAAAGACCCTGATGCTGGGCAAGCGTGAAGGCAGGAGGAGAAGGGAGGGACAGAGGATGAAATGGTTGGATGGCATCACTGACTGGATGGACATGAGTTTGAGCAAGCTCTGGGAGTTGGTGATGGACAGGGACTGTGTGACTGAACTGAACTGACTTGAAGAAGAGAGTTCATGGAAATTTGAATACTTTCATCAGCAAGAGAGGAGAGCACAAAGCAGATTCCCTGTAGAAACAAGTCTTAATTAAGGCTGAGGTGAGGAAGGCTAGCAAATCAGGGGCACTGTCTGACTTGAACATCTGTATATCCCCTAGGCATTAAACAGGACCACACTTTCCATTACGTATTTGTTGAGTGAAGGTGACTAAGAAGGAACAGCCACACAGAGGGGAAGATCCTACAGGGGGCTTCCAGAAGAGAGTGGTGGCCAGTCTGAGAGTGGTCAAGTCAGATGCCAAGCACAAGCAAGTCTTTCTGAAATGGTACTGTGCTCCGCGCACATCATCTCACGCAATCCACTGGACAACATTATGGGTCACGCCATTATTATCCAGCTGAGAATTATTTCCAGATGAAGAGTAGGAGTTTCAACAAGTGGCAAAGCACTGGGGAGTTGAGTCTCTTCACTTCTCCACTTAACTGCTTTCTAGTAGAGAAGAGAAGGGCCTCATCTTTCCCCCAGGAAGGGCAGAATCCCAGAACTATCCATCCAAAGCTGATGCTACAGTCTCTAACTTTACAGTGAGTGAAACAGATACGAGGTCTGCAAAACACTCAGAAGACCAAGAGACATGCAACAAAATTTCTCCTTCCAACCACCAATGCCTCAGCCCCACTTTCTTCCCATAGGGCAGTGCAAGCTGCTCAGTCGTGTCCGACTCTTTGTGCCCCCAACTATACAGTCCATGGAATTCTCCAGGCCAGAATACTGACGTGGGTAGCGTTTCCCTTCTGCAGGGGATCTTCCCAACCCAGGGAGTGAACCTAGGTCTCGCGAGTTACAGGAAGATTTTTTATCAGCTGAGCCACAAGAGAAGCCCAAGAATACTGGAGTGGGTAGCCTATCCTTTCTCCAGTGGATCTTCCAGACCCAGGAATCAAACCGGGGTCTCCTACACTTCAGGTGGATTCTTTACCAACTGAGGTATCAGGGAAGCCCCTTCTTCCCATAAAGCAAATACTATTATCAGATTCATATGCACACTTCTCCCACAATTGGAAGCTTTTGTATTTCTTTTGTACTACCTTTTTTGTACAAAAGTAGCATACTATATATACATTGCTCCCTGCTTTTTTTCATTTCACAGTATATCTCAGGAATGATTCATATTAACATATATAAATTGGTCTCATTATTTTAAGAAAAAAGTCTTAAAGATTCAATTCTGACAGCTTTTATCCACAAACTCTGATTTTAGTTTAAGTTCAAAGTATAAGAAGAACTGCCAGTGTTTTCAAATTAAACAATACTAAACAAAGCAAGGTGAAAGTCCCTGAGATAATATTATATTGGTGAACCAGACCCTGAAAGTCCTACACTTTGTTGTTGTTGTTTCCTCCAGTAACTAAAATTATTTAAATAGGGGGGACAATTAACAGTGAGCAATTTAATCACAAGAATTGAATACTGCCCCTTAACATATAAAAGGGATTCCTTTACTTTTCCAATAGGAGGCCTCCATTATAAATCAAAAGATTGTGATCCCACACGATAGTATTTTGTTTACAGTCTGCTGACTGTGAAACACACAAAGATGAGTGTATCAATTTTAGTACTATTTAAATTCATTTTTGCTCATCTAATTTAATGTGTATTTGGAAAATGTCCCTGTGTGAAAAAAGTATTTGATCTGCAGACAAAGATTGGAGTACTGAATGAATGAAGGTAGGTTCAAAGGCCCCCTTGAAACTCCCATCCCCCGGGAATACTGAGGACAGAGTCTGAGACACACTGCTGTATAATAAGCACAGCCTCCGCCCTGCCATCACCTCCTCCTTGACTCCTTACTCTCTGGTCCCTGCTTTTTCTCCTTTACATACTAGAATTCAAAGAAATGTTTATAAATTATTCCCTAAACAAAAGGCTAATGCTTGAGATACTTAAAACAGATAGGCTGCTCCAGTGGAATGCTAAAGGTCCAGATCCAGCCCTCCTGATCACATTTTATTCTACCAGGTAGCCTGCAAAATGGAAGAACACTCAAAAAACAGTTTCGAAATCCATGCAACGAGCCAAAGCACAGAGGGAGCCAAGTCCCAGGCCAATCAGTAATCTATCCTCCATGCAAGCACTACTCTTTGAGGAAAATCTGCCAAGTGACAGCCCCATTAACATTTCCCAAAGTAGCTGGACCACAAGAGACACTCAGTTGGGTTCTGAGGCTGCTTTCTGGAGGCTGTGACTGTATGAGTCTATGAAGGGTAAGTAAACTGTCCCTTAAACTCTATAGCTCAGTTTGTAAAGAATCTGCCTGCAATGCCAGAGATCCCAGTCCCATTCCTGGGTCAGGAAGATACCCTGGAGCATGGATAGGCTACCCACTCCAGTATTCTTGGGCTTCCCTTGTGGCTCAACTGGTAAAGAATCCGCCTGCAATGTGGGAGACCCGGGTTCGATCCCTGAGTTGGGAAGATCCCCTGGAGAAGGGAAAGGCTACCGACTTCAGTATTCTGGCCTGGAGAATTCCATGGACTGTACAGTCCATGGGGTCACAAAGGGACATGACTGAGCGACTTTCATTTCACTTCACTGCCCAAATTCTGGCAAGCTAAATACAATGGACATCGAATCTGAGTTGTCATCACTTCCCCCTCTTCAGCCATATCTAAGTACTAATTATTTTTCTTTGCAATGTCTCTAGCATCTGCCTATTCCTCCTTATCCCACAAACCCATTTCTGGCCATTCTTCTACAAATATCTAACATTTAAACTACTGCAAAGTCAGTTCCCTACCTGGCCTTGGTCTTCCCTCATTCCATCCACCCCAATCTGGCCCACGAGAATCAGACCAAGTCTTCAGAAACACAACTTTAATTAGGTCCATGATTTCCTGTTGCCTTTTTATTTTTTCTGCTCTGGTTTTATTAAAGTCTATTTTACCATGGCATTCTTTGTTCGAGTTACAGATGTACACTACCATGGGTGAGACAGACAGCTGGTAGGAAGCTGCTGTGAAGCCCAGGAACCTCAGCTGGGTGCTTGGTGACACCTAGACAGTGGGACGGGGGCCAGGATGGGAGGGGGGTCTACGTGGGAGGGGACACATGTACATGTTGCTGATTCACTTCCCTGGACAGTGGAAACTGATGCAATGTTGTAAAGCAATTATACTCCAATTAAAAAAAAAAAGTTCAACTGGAAAACCTAATATAGAGAGCATCTGTGATAAAGAACAGAACTATTCTGGTTTCTCAGTGCTAAGGAGATGAGCAATCTGGGCAGGTTCCACACCACCTCCCAATCCTAAGGGGTCCCACTAGACACAGAAGTTTTTTTTTAAACTTCTGGTTTACTGAGAAGACAAAGCTTAAATCAAATGCCTGGTAGTCCAAACATTTATGATCTTGCTGCTTATTTCCCAAGCCTCACCCAAGGGTCCTTTTTGCTGGATCCACATTAATTTATTCTCTCTCTGCCTCTACCCACCCCACCCAACATACCTCTCCCAAGACCTTTTCCAATCACCATTCTTACTTTATAACTGCCCACAACCCCATTACAATAACATCGCCTTGATTATTCCTACCTCTCTTAAAACAAACTTAAAATTTCAATTCACTCCTAAATCTCATTTATTATACCATTTAACCAGCAAATAATAAAGCCTCTTCATCTTTTGTAGCTATTTGATTTGTCCTGAGTGGGTTTACTGGGTCTACTACCTGTTCTGTGTCTCTAATATACAAAGCATTTGTGATAAAGAACAGAAAAATTCTGGTTTCACAATGCTAAGACAATGAATGGAAGGGCCTGAACCCGAACTGGGCAGCCTCCGTGCCACCTCCCAATCCTATGATAGTATATGGGAAAGTACTGCTACTTTATTTCAGGTTTACAACCAAAAGCAAAAACCTTAATTTTCTTTCAAATATTCTAAAATGTTTCATTACCAAGGCTACCCCAACAACATATGCCTTTAAGACAGTCAAATTAGCTTTAATGGGTTGCTCACTTTATTGCTTTTCATTTATGTTTTTCTCTGATATTTTACACCCACTTTCTCTTGCCAACTCAAAGCTTAACATGGATAAGTCAATGGCGACTGATCACATTTACTTTCCATTTAGACCTGAACGCACCTAACCTACCCTGATTCAAACAAAAGGATTTGAAGTCCACATTTGTTTCCCATCAGAGGTCAAGTGTGGATATCATTACTAAATAAACCTCGCTAGAGATGAGGATGAAAATGTGTGACAGGTAGGCAAAGAGGTTTGGCAATAAAGAATACTTGCCTGACACATGATAAAAGTTACAGAATTCTAACATCACTTGAAAAGAACACTTTCACAGGAAAGAAGGATTACTATATCAGTCTGATAAACACCACAATTCCAGTCCCAATATCATCTGCTGTTCTTCCCAGCTGTGTTTGCTCATCACTGTGTACATAACATATGCATAGATTCAGAAAATAAACTAGCAGTCTTTCATGACCTGTCTTACAGCTCACATCTTTTTGCATGTTCAGGTTAGGGGAAGGAGTATAGTCCATCTAGTTTTAACAAAGTAGAGGAACCAGCTTCCTAAGACCTTGTATTTAAAGCACAGTTTGCACCATGCTTACCACAATGTTCAATAGGAGAGGACTTCCCAATTGCTGATATTCCACTTGCCAAGTCAGATGTGCATTTGAAATGCTCACAGCAATGCTGCTATGCTAGCGCCCTGGCACAACCCTTAAGCCAGTCTTTGCGGGTACCATCATCTACTTTCCTAATACCTCTCTCATCTCCGACCTGCACGTCCCCAGGTATACTCCCCACAAGGTCTAGCAGAAAGGACGTCCCAAACACTAACATCAGCTAATTTTCTCTCCTGGAGCTCTAACAGAGCTGGCCACAGCGAAGCTCATCAATGGTCTGGCAACATCTCCTCTGTCATTAGTGGCCCATAACTCTGGATAGCTTATCTTTAGACAAACCGCCATTACATCTCCTGGTAACATTTCCTCTATTATTTCTCTGATGCAGTATTCAATTCAGTCAAGTCAGGTCTCAACAGTTCACGGCATACATACTTTTAAGACATTCACTTTTATGGCAAAGAACTTGAATTTGGCCTCCCACCAAATTTCAAATGCCAACGCAAAAACTTTCTACAACTTATGAAGCAACAGTGGTTCCTGTGGTTTCCGTTTCTAGAGACACATGAACCTCATGTAACTTCCATGCCCTTCCTCGTAAACAGCAGAAGTTTCCACTGCCATCCTGAATGATGACAAAGGGCTTAATCAAATCAGAAGTATAAAAATGTAATAGTTCCTAAATTCCAAAGAAATCCAGCCCAGGTTCACGATTAGTAACTTCACCAATTAGCATTAAATTTTTAACAAGGTCCATTTTTTAAGTCAAAGTACAAAAATCAGGGTCATTGGTAGTCACTGGTCTCTCCATCACTTTTAGAAGCAACAGCAGACTGTTCCTTCAGACAACAGATAGCTTCTTGGTCTTTTGCACTTAACATCTGAATTCTAGGCAAAAATGATAAGGTGCCCTTGTTGGTTTAAACAAGCTATTACTTACCAGGTTCTCTCCAAAAATGGTTTAAAGAGGTCATTTTCTAAATCTCCAGTGACTTGGGTCCAAACCTTGAGACTGTGGGGTGCAGGAAAAGCCTGGTAAGCACTAAAGTGAGCCTTCAGTCCCTCAGCCCTGGCCCCAGGCACCAAGTTCACCTTAGGTGAGGTGAGGGGCAAGTATACAGGCTGTTTTATTTGTGCAAGACCTGAAATGTTTCAGTTCCTTCTCACTCTGTAGAAAGATTCTTTCCTCCATCACTCACCTCTGAAAGGACTGTAGTAACAACTAAAATCTCAGACAATCATCTGAGATCCAGGATGGCTATGAGAAAAATGGCACCGTCTTCCCCACACCTCTTCTTTATAACGAACAGTGGGGAGCTGAGGACATTCTGCCCTGATTCTATTTTTCCCAGTGGTATGCAGATTAGTAGTACCCCCAACTCAGAAATGAAAATATAAGGATTTGTTTTTTCATTTTCTTAACCACGGGAAATTCCTGAAAGCCTACTCGTAATATGCTAGGTAGACCTGTATAGATGAGAGCTGAGAAGCCTCGTGATCGAAGCGTCTGCCCATCATTTGCTCCTGAAGCTGGAGTGCACCCGATGCCACCCAGCAAGTCAGTGACTGAACTGGAAGGGGAACCTCAGTTTGCCTGTCCCGGGGAATGCACACACACGAGGTCCTTCGTTCCCTAACAGAGTGCTTTATGCTACATAACCAGTTATAAGTTCAAGATGGTCCAGACTCCCTCTCCTCTTAGTCGTGACAAGGAAGTGGACCCAGCCAACTGGGAGATGCGGAGATGGAGTAGAGTGAGCAAACTACCTGAGACGGGTCAAGCCACAGGGACTAAGAACATGGAGCAGAAGACGGCCCTGGAGTGCTGAATGAGACCAGCAGAAGAAGAGGTCCCAAGGCCGCGTACAATGCAGGAAGGCGGCATTCTGATGACAGAACAGCATTTAGTAATGGAAAAACCCGCATCAGGAGGATAAGAGATACAGAGTGCATAAGTGTGCTAAGTCGCTTCAGTCGTGGCCAACTCTTTGCGATCCCATGGACCGCAGCCCACCAGGCTCCTCTGTCCATGGGATTCTCCAGGCAAGAATACTGGAGTGGGTTGCCAAGTCCTCCTCCAGGGGATCTTCCCAACCCAGGGATCGCACCTGCATCTCTCATGTCTCCTGCATTGGCAGATGGTTCTTTACCACTAGCGCCCCCTGGGAAGGGGCATACAGAGTTGCATTCATTTGGGCATATCCTAGGATATCTGCTAGCCGGGAGCCTACTCTGATTCCTAGGTTGGGGGCAAGGGCAAACAAGGAAAACAGTGGATGTATAGCTCATGACTGCTAAAGAGCACATAAAGCCCAGTATTCAGAGAATATGTCTCTGTTAGACCTTGGGACCAGAGCAGGTAATTAAATTTGGGGAACATAAGGAAACCTCAGTGTTCCAAATTGGAGCAAAAGGTCAACGCAGGAGAGCAACTAAAGCTAGTTTTAGAGTGATGGACTGTATCTCTTGGAAACGAAGAAAGTGAAATGCTGGTTAACCATTTACTTAAAATCAGTGACCGACACCATCTGTGAAGGTGAGTGCCAGGCTCACGGTGGCTCTCCAACGTCTGCCAGCTTCCCTACCTTCTCCCAAGACGAACAACTAGGTGGCAGCTCTCGAACGCCTCGAAGCCCCGGCTTAAAAGATGAATGCATCTAGTCAATCACGTTCCATAAGGCACTGGGAGGTGTTCAGACTGTTGGACACACGACAGGAAAGCTTTCCACCTGTACTCTCCACAGTCAACAAGAGCTGTAGCCTAGAGGTCCCATTCACCCAAGTACAGACTTGTCTTAGGGACCCTGGCCAAATGGAGCCCACAAAAACCAACCTGTTTCACGAGTTCCATTATACAGGTAACCTCAGTTAGAACCATCAAAGCAGAGGGATCCTAAGTAGGTCTCTTACAGTTAGTGAAAATGTTAGTGGTTCCAAGCAAGACTGATGGTTTTAAGTGTTTTCAAACAAAAATATCTCACACCTTAAACCTCAACCACAGGGCATTACTTTCTCAGCGGTTCTGATATAAAAGCCTGAACATGACTTGATCAAGTATGGACATTCTGAAAAGAGTCACAGGAAGCTCTTCCCTGCTCATGTCAGATAAGGTACTGAGGCTTCAACACTGATTGTGGTTCAACACAGAAACAACACACTAGAAGGCCATACAGAAAAAGTGATGGGGCTGTGTCTGTGAAATAAACCTTCTTCACTGATACACAACGCCAGTGACCTTTCTTGAGAGTGGCAAAGTGATTGGGGCTACACCAGACAATATACCCACCAAGGAATATACCCAAATCTCTGACATTATGCCAGCAACAACATGCCACAGCTGGGCTTCAAACTGGAAATTACATTCTTTGTAAGAATTATTCTCAGTTGTACATGTGATCACAAGTATATACAATGCTGTTCTTCAAAAAACCTCTTCTTTCGATTGGTGTTTCAGAAGAAACATTTGTTAATATCAAATATGCTATGTGTCACAGTTTCTGTTTTCCCTTGTATCCTTTGAAAATATTCTGTTTATCTTTGAAGAGTGAGTGTTTCTGGCAATATAAGTGTGAAGGTACAAGCTATATAGCCTCTAATTGATCCAAAGCAGTGATCATGCCTCACCCTAGACAAATTGCTATACCACAAGTCCACCCAACTGCAATTGTGGATGGAGTCAGTATTAAACCTGATCCAAATTTTTTAGGTCTTCCTTCTACCTTAATTCTCTATGTCCAGTTTTGTATGACTAGTATTGCCATTTATTTTCTTTCTGTAGGGATAAAGTATTATTTTTATTATTGGTATTCATGTTAGAGTTCTTTTTAATTAATATTGAGTAATTTTTTAAACATGTCTTTCCTAGCAATGTCACTAGTAAAATGCATCCAATTTTTCTCTAATGTGGTGCTTTCCCTGTCCATAAAACTTATTTGATTAGCAGTACTATAGAAGCTAAAGCTTTTGTATGCAGGCACTCAAGCATAATTTAATCATTTTATTTAAGCATGAAAAAAATTATTCTGAAAGCCCTGTTAGGTAAAATATCCCTGATTAATTTAAACTTACATTTACAGGTATATTAAAGGTGAATAAATCACAAAATGCCCAGTATGCAATGGAATAGTGTTAACTTTGTTATAATAGTCAGCAATAAGTTAAAAATTGGAGTATTAGAGAATGTAAGGAATAACTCTCTCAATTTAAGTAACTTCATTTAAACAGGTTACTTTAAAATAAATTTTGTTTTATGTGAAACCATTTTATATTACAAGGATTTCCACCTATGGAAATCTCTTTCATAGTCAAACGAGATGAGGTCCTAATTGCATAATACCATTTATCTGCTGAGGATAAAAGTGCCAACAAATGAAAATGCACATTAGGCAAGAGATTGTCAGAATAGAAAATTGTCTTTTTTATTTTTTTATTTTTTTGTTTTTTTTGTTTTTAAATAACCCACTCACATTAACAAAAGACTGCAGTAGCTTCCAAATTATAGGCTGTTATTTTTAGTGGAAGTAGTTCAATATTCATATTGGAGCAGATGTAGCAGTTTAACAAAACAGCTCTTCAAATCCTGCACAAATTGAAAACAGGAAAACTGATTGCATTTTCTCTTATCACTTTCCTTTTCTGAATTGACACTTTTGGCCTTCTGAAAATTTACACATGGCTTTCATCTCAACAGCACCTGCTGATCAAACAGAAACCTAACATTTTCATGAAAATGGTATAAAGGACTAGTTTTGTTCAAAATGTTGTAAAGGGCATCAATTGCCTAACCTGATGACAAGAACTGCTGGGTATAAGGCATATTCATAATAGTTTTACATTTTCACTGAACTTTAAAAAAATACATTAAGTCCCTTCTGGTTTTTCCCATGTTCACTTTCCATACAATTCAAATTTTTTTGACTCAAGGTCTGCCTAAAACTTAGTTTTATTATCCAAAGACTATGGAAAATGTGTAAAAGGGTAGATTACACTAAGACGTAGAATACTGAGTATTTCCTCTGTCACTGCTTAGAATACACTTTTATCTATCCATACTGCCTTCTATTCAGTCAAATGAATGTAAAATATACACATTCTGCTTTCATATTCCACCCACAGAAAAAGGAAAGCCAGACCCTCTTTTTGAAGGGGACTTACACATTTCTTTAAACAGATACAGATTTAGCAGGTGCTTGAATATCCCCAACTGGAGAAAAATGGATGTCACCTGAGCACAAGCTATCTGAAAGATGCGACCAACCCATTCAATGTAAATGTCTCTGGAAGGTAAAGGTGAAGCTTGAAAATGGGTATTCCTCTATGTAAAATACAAGGACTGACAGCTAAGGAGCTCCTCAGATTTTCAAATAAAACTATGTCACATATTTATCTGTTACACTTGATTCTAAGTGAAATTAAAGATGTCCCTAAAAAATGTTCTCTGTCAGTTCACTAGCAAAAGATCTCTATCCTTCTGAAGGATTCCAGGCTGTCTATTCCCATTCTGCCTGGGTGACAAGGTAACCCCAGGCAGAAATGACATACAGTAAATATATGTGCCACTCTGGCCAGCTGGACTGTGAATTTCAGTGTCTCATCATGCTCACTGAGGTAAGAGCAAACCTGAAATGTCAATATGTTCAGTCAACGGAAGTGAAATAATGGGACTCTATTGTCTTACCCAATTGATCTGCTGCTGTCAACAAGGAAACATGCCCCCCTGCCTTCAAACAAATTTTAATTAGGCTCTTAGTTACTGGATCATATTTGCCTATGAAAATAGTTATCCTGACTATGTGCAGGAAGCACAACAATTGTTTTTCCCACTTTTACCCATTTTAAAAACCTTTTAAAGTTGATGCTGTAATCTTTAAACACACTCAACTGTATTAACATGTTTCAAATTAAACAGGTTTATTAAATATTTTAAAATTATTTTCAGTTTAAACCAATTCCAAGGGGGGGGGGGGTGGAAATCCCATAGTTTAAATTCAACATGCAAATCTACCTTACAGTCTTGATTTTTGTTCCCTCTGGACCTAGTTGAAATCATACTATAAAATCAACTAATTCCACATTAAAAGTATGTTTCATTTGCTCCTCTCACTCATCCAAGTACTACCATTACCATCAATTCACCACCCATTCAAAACATGTCACACCGAACCAAACACAAATGATCAATTCCAAAAGCCTCAACCGATTTTGCTCGGTTTATCAATCCTACAAATAAGGGGTAAATGAAACTCTTGTTATAAGGGAGACGGTGCTAAGGAGGGCAGGAGGTGGGGGTGAAAAGAATATAAGGCATTCAAGCCATTGCGATTTTCCCTTAAGTTCTACAGACTTGGAATGCAAAGAAGGGACACAGTCTCACCTTAACATCAAAATAAAATGGAACTAATCAAGTTGTTAAGCAGCTTCTTCTTTCCCCCTCTTCATCCAAAGGCTTCAGCATCCCATCAATACCGTAATCCATTGTTTCCCCCCCCCCCAACCCCCGCCCTTTATCCAGTCTCCTTTAAACCTATTTAGAATGGCAAAAAAAAAAAAAAAAAAAACCCGAAACCCAAGGAAAGATAAGGCCCTCCGGTAATCTCACCTCGGTGAGTCCTGTCTGGATAGCAGAGGTGATGGGAGATAGCGGCCAGGCCAGGGCTGATGCCTGCTCCTCACCCCACACAACAAAAGGCAGATTTCTCTTTCCTCCCTCTGCTAATCTTGAAATGTAAATTCTCTCCGCCAGCTAAGAGGAGCGACAGATAACGTGGTACATCTTCACTTCTCCCGGTCTTATCGACTTCTGAATCGTTTGGGAAGGGGGAGAGGAAAAGAGAAAGGCCGCCTCCCCGCGCCCCCCTGCATCCCGCCCCCCACCCCTCCCCTCCTCCCGGCCCGCCCCCCGGCCCCCGGCCCCCCCCGGCCGCCGAGATTACCTTCTGGCAAAGCAGCGCAGGAGAGGCGGCCGCCGCAGCGCAGGCGGCCCCCGGACCGCGGCTTTGTATTCATTAAACACACATCGGAGCTTATCAGAAGTCAGAGGCTTGTCGGGATGGCACATTGTGTGTGAGTGAGTGTGCGGGCGCACGAGGGAGCCGAGCGGAGCCGGCGTGCATCGGGGTGATTACAATATCAGCAGGGCCCAGATGGAGGCAGGAAAATAAACAGAGGGTGCGTGTGAGACGGCGCGGGAGAGGCAGGGGAAGCGGGAGAGAGGGGGGACCGGAGACGCGGGCTGCAGCGAAGGAGCAGGGACCGGCAGGGCAGGGGCGGGGGATTCGGGGGGCAAGGGGGGGGGGGAGCGAGGCGCCCCCAGGCTGGCCGAGGCTGACCTGTCTCCCCCCTACCCCAGTCTGTCCCCTCCCGGAGAGAGAGCGGGGGGAATCCAGACTAGCAAACTGCCTTTCTCCCTTGCTCCGGGGATGGCGGACGGAGGCAGCCGGGATGCTAACATTCCGGGAGGTTCTGTCAAGGTCAGAGGGGCATCCAGAGCCCGCTTTTTGCAGGAGCTTAACAACGAGACAGTCACCGTGTGACCTCCATCCAGACAGACCCAAGTTGCCCAGCAAACCCAGGGAGTCCTCACGGGCAGCGACACAGCCCTTCCCGACCGACCTCAAGTGGGAGTTCTCGTCCCTTTCTTGGCTGGCTCCAAGACTAGACTCCAGCCCCCTGCCCACATCCACAGAGATGGCTGTGAGGCGGATACAAACGCTGGCATCTCCCCGGGCTTGTCAAGGTGGTCCCAGCGGAAACCTCGCGTGGCCAGCGGCACCGGGAGAAGACGCACTTGTGACTGGGAGCTACAGGTGACTCTTAGACACCTGCTCCACCTCCAGAAACTGTGCCGGCGTGGGGGCTCCTTGTGTGTACCTCTGAGAGTCTATTTTGGAGGTGGGAATTTGAAATCGAGGCAATCAATCCCGGCTTGAGCTTGCCTCCACAGCTCTTCCCCCCACCCCAGAGCAAGGGAATCAATCAGACACCAAGCAGGGAGCTAGCGCTCCTCCCAGTCCAGAGTGCCTCTTCCACCCCCATCAGGGTCTGCAGGGAGGTACACCTGAGTGGTCTCCTGGGAGCCCCCTTTGCCCTTTTAAATGCACCCATCAGCCAACCTGTACATCTGATCAGATCCTTAATGGAGTGCAAATAATGCAGCAAAGAAGGTTATTTTATTGGGGGGGGGGAGAGGGAGTATTTGGTCTTGTTGCATTTCAAGGCACTGAAGCTTACTTAAGAAGCTCATGTCAGTATGAAGAGTGAGTTCAGAACAAAGAAGCCAACAAACTCCAGAACTGTTCCTGACATACACTGTAGCCCCTGCTGCAGTGAAACTTCAGATTGTAAACCAGTTTATGCATGGGGGCTTGATAGTTTGGGGTGAGGGGAAATAAGGCTAGTGATTAGAGAAAAACATCAACACCAAAGTGCAAGAGACCTAGCAAGCCACCTCTGAGAGGAGACAAATCTGAAGAAGACCTTAAGAAAATCAGGAGAGGCAGGGATCACAAAGAGGGGGCCAGCTGAGCCCCTGAACCACAACAGCAAACTGTTGAATCAAGCACTCCCCTCCAAACCACTTGGATCCACTGCTCATTTTGAGCAGTGGATCCTCTGGCCCCCAAGCTCCCACCACTCCAAGGAAACAATTACGGGAAACCCGATAGGTCAGGTAAAGTGCAAAAAGCTAGGCATTGGTGGAGGAAGGGCATGTGCGAAAAATCTTGTCATGCAATGAATGTCAGATGAAAAGGGCTCTGCCACAATCCGCCAGTAATCCAATCATGTGGAAAACCTCGGGGTATCACTGAGAAGAGAAGGAGGTACTATTTCCCTGTAAATCTTCAAAAAGTGAGCAGGTTCAATAGTTATAGAAGGGTGCAAAGAGAGGGAGGAGGCCCTTTGGCAGGAAATGTTACCAAATCGAGTGCACTCTAAATGAGTGAAAAACATGTTTTAAATGTAACAACAGACTTCTAGAGTATCATTATAGCTCTCATAAAGGGTCACCTTTCACTTTTTCTCTAGCTGCTATAGAAACCTGCATTCAGGATAACCAGGTGCAATCACATATACCTGCCCCTTTATTACATATTAGTTAGATCAGTTTGGACAAAGATTACAGACACATGTTTATAAATCCAATGCAACTCTAGGAAGTAAAAAATACAACTTAGAAACGCCAACTGATTTTTCCATTACATGCGCTTTGAAAAAATGCTATTTATAAAACAAACAAAGCCAGACTACTTCCACAGAAAAGGCTTACATTTTTCTTTAAAAAGCATCCAGACACTGAAGGTATGAAGAAAACTGCACAAAAGCTTATCTGCCAGTGTTCTTGTTTTGTAAAGGCATACTATTTCTATTAATACCTTGTTTGTTCACTGACTTTTGGCTCACAGTTACAGAAAAGATCAACCAATTCTCAAATGGGAAGAATCCATGACTTTCTTCCAAAGCACACACTTTGCTGCAAAGCTTTCAATTTAGAAAAAAAGCAATATAATAATCAAGAACAATCATAGAATAAGTGTACAACAGGAAGTGGTTTCTATAATCACAGCTGTCTTAAAGGCCAGGCTGGAGACTAGAAATCTTAATTTCAACTAGTTCTTTTCTTAATAATAGGTTACCTTCCTATAAAAGCAAGAAGTCCATCTGTCTCAAGCAGATAAGTTTTGAAGCATTAATTCAGATAAAAATCTAGCATTTTCTTTGAGTATGTGAATTCTAGTGTGCTATAATGTGAGAATTCCAACATATGACCATTACAGCATAATATCTCATTGCTCAGCTTGTCATTATTTCATTTGTAATTCTTATGTTAATTATGTTCATAATTACTATAAACAGATGTGGTAGAGATTCATGTGACCTTTTATTGCAGAATGAATTCCTCACTCATTTTGCTTTAATTTCTCATGTATGTGAAACTGAAATGCAAAAAAAAAAAAAGCTTTCGGATTTCCTAATGCTTTATATGTATAAGTTAAAACCTACCTTCTACTTCATCTGCATTTCAAAATACTAGAATATTCTTAACATTTAAGCTGCTTTACAGTACATTTTAAAATTGCACACTGAATCTCACTACTGCTCACTAAATTGTAGCTATGGATGCCAAACAAAGACTAGCATCCGTGTCTAAGTTGTTTGTCTTTTTTTTTTTTTAATATCAAAGGTTAATGCAGCAGAATTGTGCTTCAAAACCAAGTGCCTAGCAGCTACATAGCAATTTATTCACTCATAACTCAACCATCACCCTCTTTACATAAAACACATTTACAATAAAATCTGTATGGATTTCATTAGCTGAAAACCTCCTCGAATTTCATTTCTTTGGCCCTAATCTATAATTAGTGTGGACAGACAGGTGCAAACCCTTCTCTTCTACAGATGGCTACTGGAAATGGTGCAAAGTAGCTCCTTCTGTTTAAACAACACAGAGATAACCTGCTCTGTCTTATCACTTACAATTACCTCCATTAAACTGAACTAATGTTTGCTTTAATAAAATGTTCACTGTTCTTTAAACATTATTTAGGAACTCTTATATTAATGGCTGTAAAAAAGTGAAGTTGGAACGTGTCTCTTTAGATAATAAAAAATAACTTATTCTGGATGAAATGTTCTCATTGATGGATAATATTCTGAGGTTCACAAAGGTGTTTTAGTTGACAGTATTTGTCAGTTACTTTGCATAAAAGGGTCAAATATGGCATTTTTAAAAGGCATCTTTGTGACAAATTATTTAACAAGTAAAGAAATTCAGAACTATGAAATGTTTAACTTCTTTATCATAGATTTTAACTTACTGAACTCCTAAAATCCTAGGTTGTTTTCACAGAGTATTTATGTTCACCTAATTTTATGTATTTGTTTAACTTCTGATGGATTCTGAAAGTTGTATGAAGGCATCATTTTAAGGCACGTTTTAAAAATTAACCATGCATGCAGTGCACTCTGTAAGCACACGGTTAAAAATAACACCATTTCATACTAAATAACCTCTATAAAGCCAGAGATCACTTCTCCCTGCTTCTGCTATCAATAAAGTCTGTGGGTCACTGGATGATGAATAAGGTGTCCCTAAAACAAAGAACTTTTAAATGTCCAAACATCAACAAATAGCTTTTCTCACTGAACCTACATAACTTACAGTAATAGACTCCAGTAAAATGCAACTGAATCGTTTTTTTCACATGCAAATCCTGCAGGTGCCAATTTTTGAGACTGCTTTGCTATGAAGGGCTATGCTGCCTGCATAAAACCTCAATGAAGAAGGGTTTGCATTCAGAGCCTGTCAGCTGATGTTCATATCAAAGAAGTGGGAAACATGATTTGACAGTGAAGAATGTCCTAACCTGACAACCACTGCCCAGCATTCCTATTGGAAGCATTTCTTTCTCGTGATCCCTTTTCAATGTCGGAAAAAACAGAAAAGTTTTTTTTTTTTAACAATAAAATAAGCTTCTATTTTTATAATAAAATAAATGATAATGGCACCTTACATTTGTGTACTTCTTTCCTATTTATGAAGTGTTCTTTCATCTGCAAATATTTATACTAACACCCTGGATGGAAGAATTCATCATTAAAATCTAGCATCAAGAACAATATTTTACTTTTCTTCAGAAAGGGAAAATTGTAAAAATATAAAGCTGCAATCTTGTAGCTGCAACATGTACTCTCCTACCATTTCCAGCAGCTTGCAACTTGATAGGGCAGTTTGCATTGTACTACAAGAAGAATGTGTCTTATTAGGAAAGCCCTTTTAAGGATCATTTTTAAATCAAATTATTAGCAGATATTAGTGAGTCACAGGGACTAAGGCTATAAAGGAAAATAGTATTTCAAAGATTTCTGGTCTGCTTCGAGCTGTCCAAACATTAAAGAAAAAAAATGCACCATTTTTTCCACTTCTTTTATTAGATATGAACTGGACACTGGAGAAACTCCATACTCAAACTCTCCCACTCAGTATTTAGCATTTCAAATAAAGTGACTGCTGTCTAAATGGTTTACAAAAAATTATGAATGCTTATACAAAGTCTTCTAACATAAAGTTCTTCTCTTAGTATGATCGCAGATAAAGTCAGCTTTTATACACCCAGAATGAGCCTGATTCCTTGATTATTTCGTGGAAATTCTTTCTTTTGAAAGAATAAGCCAAAGAAATGCTAAATACAGTACAGATAAAGCAATGTTAGACTTCAACTTCCTCAATATCCTTCCTGGCTGCAAAAAATGCCTAGGTTAAACACTGGGTGAGACTGTCAGCTGTCTCTTTAAAAATAACCACCCATAAAAAGAAAGAAAAAGAAAATCAGACTGTCCCATGCATGCTACCTGAAAGCCCCTACAATGTTAAAACTAGAATTGACATTAAGAATAAACAATGGGGAAAGATCCAGAGAATCATAAATTTGCTTCTCTTTGTACACATCACATCTGACATAAGCATCTGGGTTTGGTCCAGGATGGTTTAAGAAACAATTCTGTTTATTCACATTTCTAAGGAACTGTATGACAGGAGAGACTGGGCACAACAAAACACTCACATGGTCCAGGCAAAAGGCTGCAAAAAACTAAAGAAGACCCCCGACACTAACGGTTTACCACTGAAAACCTGATCAATTTGTATTCTAGCGAGTGTGGACTTACTGGGCACAGACCCAGGTTCCCTCTCATTCTAAGCAAAGGGAGGGTTATGACAATCAAAGCCACTGGGTGCACGTAAAAATGGGACACATGTTTAAAAGGAGACGGGGTTGGGGGGGGGGGCGGTGTGCAGGGAGGGGAGGGGGGGGTGGAACCTGTAAAACAGATTTCAGTTCACACAGAAGGTACAAAAAGAAAACGCCTTGGTCAGCAACCCAACCTTTATCAGGGGATACATCAATTTGCAGCTGCTGTGGGCAGCCATTTATATCAAGGCCCTGGGCAGATTAATCAGAGGGAGCGAAGTTAAAATTTCAAGGGGGCCCGGAGTGACATGAAGCACATCAAGTTGCTCTGGAGTGGCCTCCCCCCAACTCCTGACCTTCACTCCCCGGCCCTGGACTTTGGAACTGGTCTTCAGGAGCTCCTCCGTGGGGGACACTGGCTATTCCTGCAAGGGACACTCTGGTGCCAAACTGAGGCGAGTTGGGCTTTAAGATGCCCAGATCTTGAAGAATAGCTGTGCTCAAAAGATTTCAACCGCCACGACGCTTTGCAAGGAATAAGGAAAACAAGGGCTGCAAGGCTCCGCAGCCAAATTCTCCAAACTTGAAAAGCGCGGGGGGAGTTGGGGGGGGGGGGGGATCGGGCTATTTTTAGTAACAGTCTGGGTTCACATCCTACTTCCTGGAATCTGTACTCAAACTTTTCCAAGGGTTGACTTACCCCACCCCAACCTCCATAAAAACTTTCAAAAAAAAAAAAAAAACGGATTTAAGCGCCTTGTACCCACCGAATTGTCTTTCCTAAGGGGGTCCTGGCCAGCGTCAGATCCACCCAGGGAGAGGGGTCTGGGTGCACCGATCACCCCAGTCCTTTCTGTCCCCCCAAAGAGAGCGCTGGGGCCGGGTAAACGAATTGCATCCCCGGGACGCAGCTTTCCGTCCGGGCTCCGCCTGGCGGGGGCTCCGTTGCCGAGCACAGGGCTCCCCATTCTGAAGAGGAGACGGGCGCCCCCATCGAGGCTGCGCAGGGAAGCCCCAAAGGGCCAGGGCGCAGGAGCCCCCGGCGCGCGGAGGTCTGGGCCGCGGGGACGCTGCCCACCCAGCCCGGGCGGCAAAGCCCTAAGCCCGTCGCGGATGCCAGTCGGATCTAGAGACCTCACTAGAGGTCGGGGGCGGGGGGCTTGGCCTGTCCTCCAGGGGCTTCCCACCCAAGCACCCCGCGTGCCCAAGAAGACCAGGGCGGGTTCGCAGGGTGGACACAAAGCGCCCGGGGACTGCTCTAAGGACCGCGACCGCAGTCGCCACCGGGTCTCAAAAGTTAATATTCCTCCTCCTCTCTTGATGCCAGAGCTAAGTTTTCCCACCATCAAAAGCAGACTTTCCAGTTTAAAAAAATATTTTAAAAAGAAAAAGAAAAACGAAATGATGGTGCAAGGCCACCTGCCACCCTCACCCTGGGTACCTTGCCCGGGGCTTCGGTCGGGGGTGGGGGGGTGGGGGTGGGAATAAGTATGATCTTCCAGCTCTCACATTGTCATGATGGAGAGAAAAAGAAAACGGGGGGCAGCAGCGCGGAGAATCTGAGCGTGAAAACGCACCCCCGGCTGCCCCGTGAAGTTCAGTGTCACCGCAGCGGGCAGCGACTCGCGAGGCTCCTCTTCTCCCCGGTGCGTGGCTCTACCCTAGTTCAGCGACGGGGACAGCCCGGAGCCTCCCGGCGGAACAACCCAAACGAAGGGGACGGTCACCAGAAGGAGAATTAACAGCAACAACCAGGGCACCCTCCCACCCCAGTGCCCCCAGTCCCCGCCCGCCCGCCGGCACTTACACTGCACAGGGCCGGAGAGTCCCACCATCCGCCGCCGGCTCCGAGGTGCCAGGGAAACTTGCCGTCTTCTCGGCCGGCCCGCGGGGCGAGGGGCCGAGGGCGCGGCGCCTCTCCTGGCCCGCGAAGGGCCGGCGCGTCCAGCACCGCGGGCCCGCGCGCGCGCTCGCCGCGAGGCCGCCGAGCGCCGGTCACCGCGAGCCGCGGGGCGAGGAGCCCGGGGGTCGGGGCCGCCGGCCAGACGCCGCCTCCGCGCGGAGCAGCCCCGGACGCGCGGCGCGCCGCTCCGCCCTCCCTGCCTCCCGCCCCTTCCCTGCGGTCGCCGCGGCGGCAGACGAATGGGATGCGGGGCGCGGGGAAGCGCCCCCGTCCCGGGCGGCGTCTGCGTCGGCCTCGCGCGCCCTCGCTCACTCTCGAGGAAGGCGACGCGCGCGGGGCGGCGGGGCGGCCGCCGGGCCGCGGGGGCGCTGCGCGCGGGGCGCCGAGAGCGCGCGCGCCCGCGCCCGAGGCGCCGCCGCGGCTCCCCGGGGCCGGGAGGAGGGCCCGCGGCGGCGCGGGGGGCGCGGGCGGCGGGCGGGGGCGGTGGGGCACATCGGGGTCGTGTGGGGGTCACGGGGTCAAGTGTAAGTTAACAATGGGCTGGCCCGGCCGGCCGGGGCACGCGGGCCGCCTCTCTCCTGGCCTCGCCCTCTCCGGTGAAGGCTGGACGTGGGGCCGGCTCCCCAGTGATGCTTTCCCGGGGCCCCGGGCGCCCTGCAGTAACCCAAGACGACCACTTTCCCCGGCCATCTGGAGCGCTCCTGGCTGCCCTGCCTGCGTCTCATCACTGGCTGGAGACACAGCCCTGCGAGCCATCAAGCCCCGCTCAGATCTCCTCTCTCTTAATCCCCTTCTGTTAGCTGATTTCCAGACTGACTATTTGCTTTCGCATTAGATAATAGCCTTAGAGAAAACAATTATCATTTTCTTTTTCCCTTTGTTTTTCTTCTTCTCCCATAGTATGCCATGAAGAGGGGCCCCTTTTCTATCTCACGGTGTTTTTTTGTTTGTTTGTACTTAAGGGTTGTATCCCCCCCCTCCCCCAGACATTAATATCAATCCTTGGGGTGGGGGTGTCCCTGGAGAAAAAGATAGGGTGAAAGAATTCCAGTTATTTCCAAAGTAAATAAATAATCTCGAAGTGAACAGAAATGACAGTGTTTGTACAGAGCAAAAGGGGCTTGGATAATAATGAAAATATTAATATGTAGGTCAAATATGATCAGATAATGGCTGGCGATGATGAGTAAAATGAAATCTTTTGAAATTATTATGGAACAGTGCCATGACTGCAAATGTTATTATATTTAGTGTAACAATTTGAAATCCTGCTCTGAACCATGTTTATTTGTTTTTTTTCCTCAACTGGCCTACATCAGTGCAACATATCCTCTGTGTGTGTTTCTAAATTTCATCTTTACAACGAAAAAGATGTTTAAGATAGAGTCAGAGTGGGCCTGTGCAGGGGGAACTGATGAGACTTTGATAGGTTTTATTTTTTTAAATGGTGCTTCAAATATTTAGTTAGTAAGATCCCTTCCCCCATCCTTTTAAACCCAGCTGGAGCTTCCAATTCTGAAGTCTTCTCAGATTTTACTAATTTTTTGCAATTCATTTTCAAAAAATACTCATTGTACATTCTGCCCTCTCTTTGGGACATTTGACTAATGAATTGTAATGGATTAATGAATTGTAATGTTAAGTCTTGATATTTGATGTTCTTAATTTGAATCTCAACTTTTATCAAGTTGTACATTCTATAGTAATTTCTGCATTACAGCTCTTTATTTTTTGCTCTCCTTAGCAGCATTAATAATCTTAAAATATAAAATTTTATGTATACTTTAACTCTGTTGTATAGGAAATTGTCAAAGCTTACTTATATTTTCCTTAAAGAATCATGAACACTTTACTACTTAATTATTCTATTATTTGTGTTATTTCTTCTGTCCCAAAATTGAAAAGCAAGAATTTAGATACCAGGACTATACATTTATTCTTATTTAAAATTAATAAAATGAAATCTGAATCAGGAATGATTCTTGTGAAATAGTGGTGTTTCTAAAATCATATTGTAAGGCTTAGAAATAAATCAACAAGTTTTAGGATGTAAAAAAATACAGGGAGAAATAAAATATACATATTATGCTATATTTTTCTTCGTTCTGTAAATTGTGCCAAAGTAGGTGTGAAATTATGATAGAAACATTAAACTTCAAAATCAATGGAAAACAACTTGCAGAAAATCAAAAACAGTTTTACATTTTCAGGCCATATTCACAACACAAAGGCGTATATTTAAATCATGTTTTATAAGATTCTGCAAAGCTTATGGGATTCTCCCTTTTGGTCATTCTTCCGTAAAAATAACAATCATTGTTCTAGTTGTACTTCTTTTCTTAAAAAATTCACGTTTTCTACTCATTGTGACTTCACATTAGATAGAATGTCACTAAATCTGAGAGTTTTTACAAACTCTGATAAGAGCAGTTGAAGGAAGTACATCCTGAGACTGAGGTATAGTGACTCAATATATTCCTTAATCCCACTTCCCACTCCCTTTAAAGGCCTGTGTCCTACAAAATGCAGAACAGTTTTCTGTAGAGTTTATCCTTCTATTATCTCCTGACTCCTCTATTTGGAGGAAATGGTAGCAATAGGGACCAACTCAAGTGTGAGGTGATTCCTGAATTGTAAAACCTAGGAAAATAAAACATTAAATGGAAAGGGAGGGGCTCGTTCATAAGTGTGGTGGGAAGGTGTGAATTGCCTGAAAACGATACAAGTCCACAAAATATTTCGTTACCCTAGACTTGGGGTGGGAAATACACCTGACATGCATTCATCATGCGGTAAATTGATCACTGATACATTAAAAAATAACTATCTAAAGGAGACAGGAATTAGTATTGTCTTTCTATCTGCCACTCTCAGAAGTTAGGTATCTGTAAGGACTTTCATTTTGTTAAACCAAAAAAAAAAAAAAAAAAATCCTTAAAAAAATTCTGTTTTAAAAATAGATACCTACGCACCCTAACAAAACCATTAAACTGAAAAATAAGATATCCAATAATACGTTAAACTACAAAAACTCTTACTAGCAGTTTTTTTCTCACAGTTTTTTTTTTCTCACATTCTTATATTTTTCTTACTGTAAAGATACCAAGTTTTTTCAGCTTACAGGTTTTTTTTTCCTTAATGTTACCTAAGACTGCTTTTTGTGTCTCCTTAAGCCAATCTTTAAAAAAAGCAGAATTTCCAACACAAATTTCAGATGAGTGTTTATTATCTTCTTTAGAGATATGTGATTCACCTCTCACAAACAGGAATTCCTAGACAAAATTTTAACAAGTTCTTAATTAATGCTTTCAAAATTCCTTCTTACAGACATTAAAGTTTGAATGAGTCCCAAGCTGTGTTTTTCTATATACTTTGAAAAAGTCTTCCTGTTTGCTTTTAGGTTGATGAAAATTCTTAATTATTTTTAATGAAAGTTATTGTATTTGTGAAAAAAATTGAATATGATAAACATAAAGGACAGGAAACAATGATCATGTTTTCATCAGTGAAGAATTTAACCCTATTTGTCACTTCTCTCGTTTTTGTTATGTAATTTTATGTGGCTTACTTTTTGAGCTTTGTATGGACAAGTTTTATTCCAAATCTTCGTTCGCAACCTTGTTATTTAACTGATTTAAGGTTTAATTTTAGAATATGGACAACAAAAAAATAAATTTTAGAGATCTTGTCTTGTTCTGTAAGTGTACAATGTAAATACATTAGCTCTTAGGGACATAAGCTAATAAATAATTTTTTTAAGAGAAATTTGCAAGTTACACTAAAATGACTCTGAGAGTTCTCTGGCAATCCAGAGGTTAAGACTCAGTGCTTGCACAGCAGTCCTAGGTTGGGACGCTAAGATCCCACATGCCATGTGTCATGCCCCCCCCCCCAAAAAAATGGCTCTCATCCTACCTGCAAATAAGCTGATTGGATTGGTATGATTCAGCTGCAGACAGTCGTATCTTTTTCTATACTACTTTAAAGCCAGTCTTCATGCAAAAAGCCAAAGTTGGAAAATTTCAATTACTTACTTAATTTCCAAAAGGAATTTTTTTTAAGTTTGGAGAGTTTTATAAAATAATTCATAATAGTATTTAAGTAATGAGTTTTACTCTTTAAATATTTAAATATTTGTATTCCTCGGAGTTTGACACATTAAACTCTGCAGGATTGAATTTATTGCATAATATGAAACACACATGTGCTACATGACATACACAAATAAGCGTGTTTATATGCACAGCTATCTGTAAGCTAGTAATTATCTCATGTGACGTTTTACTGCTAATCCATGACAAATATTGATGCCAAAAAAAAATCTTAGTTACCTTTCTAATTTACATTGAATGTTTCCCACCTCCATCTTTGAAAGTTGTTTTTTAAAATACCATAATCCAGAATAAAACCTTAGAATACCCATCCCCCACTGAGATTCTATATTCCCCATTTTTTTTATTGAATGTGCTCAGAGAAGTTGTTTTTCCTTTTTTGCTGTTTTGTTTGTTTTTAATATTGGTGTCTACTCTGTCTATATAAATCCTTGAAAGTTGAAAGTTAAGTCGCTCAGTAGTGTCCGACTCTTTGAGACCCCGTGGACTGTAGCCCACCAGGCTTCTCCATCCATGGGATTCTCCAGGCAAGAATACTGGAGTGGGTTGCCATTTCCTTCTCCAAAGGATCTTCCTGACCCAGGGATCAAACCCGGGTCTCCTGCATTAGAGGCAGATGCTTTAACCTCTGAGCCACCAGGGAAGTGGATATAAACCCTTGGTTAGGTGCATATTACTGTGATGTAACTACATAGATGAGAGTCTGTTTTGTTCACTGAACAGTGCTTGCCAAGTATTAGGTGTTCAATAAACATTTGTTGAATGAAGAATGAACTAAGTTTAAAAACTTCATCACATGAACTTATCTACATGAATCAAAACACTATCAACTTGGCTTCTATGAATTACGCAAAAAACTTTAACACCACCAATATATTTAAGGAAGAAAATGTAGGCAGTCAGAGACAAGGGTTTTCTGTGATGTTTTATATGTATATTTCAATATTTCTTGAAAAATGGGGAATTTGATATGAAAAATATGTATTCTTAAGTACTTCTTGTTTTAACTGTTTATAAAACTATTCTAGGCTCTACAATAAAGCACCGATATTTCTGAAATTTTGGTTTACTTTCCATAATAAGTTAGACATTTTAAAAAATACTATGTGAAGAAACTTGGAGCTAAGGGAATTTTAGAGGTAAGTAATTCTTTCCTTTTTATCTTATATATTACTTGGAGTATGTATTCCTTAATACACACATCAATATGCAGTAAAAATTCACAAGCTGTTTAATTTGTCTAGGGCATATTCTCATTCTTTCATTTAATTATTATATCATTGATAGTTTATATAATCCAGATTGTTTGAGGGTGTTTATACTTAGTAAAGAATCATCTTTATTTGGAAATGTATGCCTTAGTTATGCAAGTCAGTATATCTATGTTCACATTAAACCCAGCCTTTAAAAGATTCATATGTTATAGTATTTTAATCATTTTATTTTTCCCCAATCCTTTAAAAATATCAATTTGCTCCATAGAACACTCTAGTCTGATGAATCCCATATCACCTCATAAGGCTGTTTTCATGTGAGAATCCTTATATCACTGTAGCATATCCACCTCTGGGGGGGAAAGCAGCAGCCAACTGGCTCACAGCACAGCAGTGGAAAGAGAAGAAATTTTTGGCCCACAGATCTGTAGTAAACATAGGCTGCTGTTAATCATATTCAGCATGAACTTGTTTTGCGCAGTTCTTACTTTTTTCTCAATAGGACTAGCCACCAACTGAGAGACCCCAGTGTGTCAGTTAAGACACTAGAAAGGGTGACTCGGTCATCTGGGACCAACAGGTTCCCTTTCCTAACTCCCCCCAGAATTCACCTGTACATTCAAGAGAATCGCTTGATCAGTACACTCTTTAGGTCAGGCGCCTGTAAAACCGCAAGATCATCCTGATGCTGATCACCCAGTCTGCCCTGCAATGTGGTCCCATTTCCTTGACAGGACATAATTTTTCGAAGATAGAAAATTTCCGTTTCACGTGTTTTCTGGACAAGAAAATCACTTCTAGACTAACATTTGCCCTAAGTATTCACATTTTTACTTTTAAATAAATATTTCTTATTTAATATCTTTACAGTGAAGATATAGATAATGCATGCAATTGCTTACAGTCTTAAAACATTTCGTGGAAGCCATGCTTTCTGTAGAGAAGAACGAATATATTTTCCCTTAGCGTAATGCATGCATGTCAAATTTAATGTGTATACTAAGCGTCCAGAGGATTATGTTAATGGCTGAATCTGCCTCAGTGGGTGTGGGCCTGGACCTGAAATTCTGCATTTCTAACCAGCTTCTCAGGACCCTGGCCCACAAAGAATCAGGAGCAAGACTTTAGAGATTACTAGAAGCATTGAAAACACCCCACCTTATCATTCTCCTAATATACACAGAGCCCCACTTTCATAGCTTGTACAAAAGCCCATAGCATTCATGCACTCACAGAAGAACACACACATCCTTTGGGACTGTGGATCCCCAACAAGAGAAAGCATGTGAATAGGCTCCTAACATCCCTACCTGCTGTTCAGGCAGCTGCAATCATCAAGGGAGACTCATTATCAGATAATAATAAAATAAACAGCCACAGAACTTCATCTAAACAGGACTGGAAGCTCTTCAAAAGTTGAGCCACACGTGGGTGGTTACTGCAGGAGGGTTAGGTCATTTGCGACTCTAAGGAGTTAGTGATGGCCATCCCTTGCCTGGGACTGTACTTGCCCAGTGTAATATATCACTGAGAAAAGGTACTACAAGCTAATGGATTCAAGATGTACAGGTTTCCAACTTCCCTGCGCACAGCCATGGACCATTCAGCCCCCGCTTGCTTGCAATGGCAAATGGAGGGTCTAGGATCAGAGGGTAGATAGCCCTGTCACACAGGACGGGACTCAGCCTTGCTTGCCTCAGCTCACTCACTGATGAAATAAGATTATTTCATGGTATTGACATGTTATGACAATTATGCCCTAGTGCACTGGTTTAACTGAAAGGCCTAGTGCTCTTAAACTTTAATGACACTGCAGACTAATAAGAACAGAGAAATGTATGCATTTTTCACAAAGGCAATCATGTATACATTTTCATTATTAAGCATTCTGCACGGATCTCATAGAGGAAATCTGAAGATTGGGAGGACAGAGGTTTATTTCTTGTAATTAATTGATTTTGAGTCTTTTGAGCTGGAGGACCACCCACTCAAAGCCCTTGCAAGTCAAGAAAAACAAAAAAATTGATGTATTTTGACAGTGATTCTAACACACTCTGTCTCCCTATCAGCGATTGGATGTATTTTTGTGCTACAGGCCTTTTTTGTTTTCATCTCATTGGGTACCATAATGGCAAATAATTTATGATTAGTCTACTAGAATGTTACTTCTTTAGCTTTAACAAACAACAGGGAAAACAACAACAGCAAACCAAACTGTTATAGCCAGGAACTCTTAATAATAATTCTTTGCTGCAATCTGAATGAAGGCATACTTTCCCCATTTCTTGCTCCTATTTCTAATATTGCAGGAGGATTTATACTTTTTTCGGAACAATAGATTTTAATTAAAAAGATTTATTAAAGACAGTTTTCATTCCTGTGATTACATTACCAGGTCCTGAGACATCTGCATTTCAAAATAAACCATGTATTTTCATAAATATTCCACAATTCCCTTAGAGCATTTTGGTATTCCAATTTCCTCTAGCCTCTTCTGAACATCTTCACATTTATTTGTGTGTTCCATATATTCATACCCAGGCAGGATTAGACATTTCTTCACACAGATATTGTGTTAGGAAGCAGATTCAAAGCATTCCTGTTCTCTGTGAATCAAGACTTTTAAAAGGAACAAAGACAAATTAAGCTCAGTAACATATGTCTAACAAAAGATCTAGATATCTTACAAAACGTGCTTAGAGTGGCAGGGTAAACAACGGGCTGAGTTTGCTTTGAAGTTTAAGTCATTGTTATTTTAATGAAGTGGGAAATTCATTTAGATAGTAGAATCTGATAGTTACCCAATTAAAGCTCTTTTTGTCTACATTAATGTAGTTTTAAATTTTTAGTTTTTGAAACCCACTTTTACCAGAGAGTTATTTTGAAGATAGAAGCAGTTTGGGCAGTGTCTTGTTATTTTATTAATTTATTTGCCTCACACTTGCTGCTTGCGGGATTTCTGTTCCCTGATCAAGGACTCAGTACGGCCACTTCAGAGAAAGCCCAGAATCCTAACTACTAGGCCACCAGGAAGCTCCCTCGAGTAGTGTCTCTAGATGTACCTCATGAGTGACAGTCAGTTGTCAATTAGACCTTGTGAGTGTTTTCTATAAAATTGTAAGCCAATGTATCAAGCTTGATCAAGGTGCAAAAAATAGAAACACCCTCAGGTTATTTCACTTGGTTCCTGGGAGTTCACTGTAAGGATATAAGTGGACAAACAGAGGGCAGGAAGCCATCAATAGAAGTTACCTGGGTCTCACAGGAGAGACTGTATCAGTTCCTGCAGTGATCAGATCCTTTCTCTGTTCTTCCTCGAAGCCTGTCCTGATGCACCGCGGTCTTCCTGCCTGAACACCCTGCCCTTGTCACAGCCCTGGGCTTGCCCCCCATTCCTGTGCTCCTTTCTTTACCAACTATCATTAGCTTCTCGTCCGCTCTGCCCCACAGACCCTGCTCACTCGTTGCTTTGGCTGTTTTGTGAGTTCGAATAACTCACGGCTTCTGTTTACCGTCATGTCTGTCTTCCAGCTCCTGTTCTCTTGTTAACTAGCATATACTGTTCAAAAATGCAGAGACAGAGAGACTGATGGAATCAGTCATGGTCATTTTGAAACCAAACCACTTCATTAGCGGAAGGATGGGTCAGAGGCCCATCTGATCCAATCGGCTGTGGTCAGGGTGGCAAGGTGTGTGGACAACTTTGCTCAGATGGAAACCCCTCATAAAGTGACCTGGACTTTTCACAGCAAAATAACATTATGGGGCTTTTGAAAAACTAAAGCTGTTTTAAACTGACTGTAGATATTTTCCCGATGTGAGCATAGGGAAAGTGTAAATTAACATTGATGATTAATGATGAAATGAGTACCTTAGGAATTCTGACCATTTCTGAAAGGTTTTCCAGGTTTTATCCTGGTGTTCAGTGTTGTCTCTATAAAGAGAGTACAGCAGAAAGAAAGATCTCTTGACAATCTATGAAACCTAGAACTGAATTCCTTTTTAATAAATGAGTGACCTAAGTCACACAACGTTCTTTAAGTTATGGGAAACCTAAATACTTCGGAGATTTCTTGATCAGTAGATAGGACTGGAAATACAATGGTCTTTTCATTTGCCTTGACTCTCCATCCTACACCTGAAGCCTTGCCCTATCCCAGCTTGCCCTATATCAAGAGCAGATTCTTTTCTTTCTATTAGCTATGGCTATAATATTCTCATTACTAACTTTAAAATGGGAAATTTAAAAGACATAAGCAGTGAGAATGGAGTGACGACACATAGGAAAAGATACATGGTTTTTGTGGTGCATTGTATTATGATTACAATTTTCACTTTGTAAGCCATTTACTCCAAAATTAATGGCACTTCCTACACACACATCATTGTGCGGACAGCTGCAGAAATACTACTGAAGCCATGTAACTCAGATCGGAACTTGAACCCACAGTCTTTTCACCACACACACCTGGTGTCAGGACTTAATGAAGTTCAGGTTCTGGATGTCTCATCCTGAAAAGAATTCAGTGAGAGACAAAGTGATAGGTAAGAAGAGGATTTACTTAGAGAGAAACACGCTTCACAGACAGAGTGTGGGGCCATCTCAGAGACTGAGGGCAGCACCAAGGTATGGGCTTGGCAGTTTTTATCCGGGTGGGAAATTTCACGGGCCAGTGAGTGAGATTATTACAGCTATTTTGGGGAAGGAGTATGGGGATTCTCATGAATTGGGACCTAGTCACTTTTTGACCTTGATGGTCAGCCTTGGAACTGTCACGGTGCCTGTGGGTGTGTCATTTAGCTTGTTGATGTGTTACAGTGAGCATGTGCTGAGGCTCAAGGTCTAGGGCAAGTACTAAATCAGTTTATATCATGTCCTCAGGCCATGTCATTCTTTTAAAGATAGTGCCCTGCCCACTTAACTGACTCTCGTAGGAGGTAAAACCGAGAGCTAGATAATACATTTATGGCCACTTTGGATGTAGTCATTTTTTTCGCACAAAATGTAGGTACATATCCCCACACGGACAAGCACACGAGTGAAAAATGTAAGTACATGTACATTTATACAATATACTTGAAAAGCTAAATATATATATGTATGCCTATCCATACAGAGTGTGAATTTTCTTTCACATCTTCATATTCTTTAAGTCAAGTTAGATCTGACTCCTAGTCCTTATCCCAGTAGGCTGATGGGAAATCCAACTGAGGGGACCCTTTTCCTCACTCCCTGTGTTCTGCACTAGTCTTTGGGTCTTACCAAGAAGACTTTGAAGAAGCTAATTTATTCTTTCTTGCATGTGATGTTAGTGAGATTTTTCTCACCCAAATCATGATGGCCTCTCGAAATCCACAACTTGATCCCAATACCTTCCTGAGCGGACAAGAATATTTGCAAATGTGGCGAATGGCCCCTTCCACCATACTTCATACTAGGTGCCAAGTATGTTCTAACTAGCACTTTCCAGGTATTACTTCATGCACTCTTAAAACAACAGTACAAGAGAAGTACTATTATGCCCCTAGGAAACCAAGGCCAGAGCTGGAGTAACTTGTCTAAGGCCTCACAGCTCATAAATGACAGATGCAGGATTGGAACCCTGGTGGTCTGAGTTAACATAAGTCTGGTCCAGTCTCAAGGGTCTTGCTAGAGCTTCCCTTACCCCTCCAGAAGTCACAGTTTAAGTCTCAGGGGTCAGCAGTTTCTAAGCTTGTCAAGGCAAATCCAAGGGTAGAAAAAATTAAAGAAGAGTATCTAAGTTCAGTTCCACTGAGATCTAATTCTAAGAGCAAGATGGTCTGGAACTGAATGCCAAAGGGCCATGACTATCCACTGAAATCTGAGCTCTCTCTGTGGGGTCACAAATCTAAACACCTAGACTGGTGGGAACTATCTCTATTTCCTTAAAAGGGAATTGGCCAAATGCTGGAAAACAACTAACTGCCAACTCATGACTGTTAACCTGGTCAGGAAAAAAAGTCAAGGTTATTCTAGTGATCTCTTCTTTTCATACTTTCTGAGAAAGAGGACCTCAGAGTTAAGGGTTTTAAAAATTACTTCCTCTCTCAACAAAGAAAGAAAAAGGAAAAAGAAAAAAAAAAAAGGTACAAATCATTTCTGCTTAGATGTTCTAGAAAAAGTAGCCCAATAAGGCAAATGTGATTATTGTTTCTATTGTTTCTCAATCACATACCTTCAGGTCTGAGCACACACCCTCACACCCCACCCAAGTGAAGATGTTTCAACTCTTAAACCTTCCCCTCAGCACCAAACAAAAAAGCAAAAATCCCATCCTTCAAAACACTTACTTCCCTTTACAGAATGTCTCTCTGACTTCCTTTAATCACCTCCCTTTAACAAGTACAGAGTCCAGATCCAACTATTTTCCCTTGGAGCAGTTTCCTTCATACACAAATGTAAGGCTGTAAGGCCCCTGGATTGATCTAACTGCTAACTGTAAAAATTAGGTACTATATAAAGGTGAGAAAGAAGATGGATTGCCCATATATGTGTATACCCTTGATACAATGGTCTTTTTTTTTTTTCTCTCTAGTCTTATATTTCTCAATCCCCAAAATGCTATTTTCCCGAAAGTGACAAATATTTTCATTTTCTGCTATATTTCTATGCCAGCTAAACTGCTCTTTCTAGGGAAAAAAGTTAAGAAACTCAGAGGTGTCACCTAGCATTTAGTCTCTTGAAAATGTACATATTAGCACTTAGAAATATAACATATTTCTTTAAAAAAAAAGATTAGCTGTCTAATTACAGATTTCACACATAATCTGTCAATTGGCTAAATATATGCTGACTGTCATTAAGCTGTTCTGCAAAAGATGGGTAGAGGGCTGGCCTGCTGCTCTTCTCAGAAGAACAAGGAATTGTATTTTGAAGGAGAAAATTTTCAGAGTAATACCCATATTCTCATTTTTAAAGGTGGCTAAAATAATCCACAATTCAAGTTCCTGTGTGGTTTTTTTTTTTTTTAATTTGAGCAAATCCTGTACTTTAGTTAATCATACTGTATCACATCTTAATTTTCTGCCTTTTTTTTCAACACAATATTTCTTTGTATCCTCAGAACTGGATTAGAAGTTTCAAGCTTCATTCAAAAATTTTTTTTCAAATCATTAAGATAATAAGCTTTCTAGAATTTTAGGAGTAATACTAGATGCCAGAATAAATGGAACTATACCAGAGTTTTCAGTGAGGATAAATTAGAAACCCAGCATTATTCATACTTATGAATGGGGACCCCTTCCCGGGCCTGGGAGTGGGCTCTTGTCTAACACGGGGAGATGGACTGTCCAGAGACACATGAGCTGACAAAGCAAGAGACTTCACTGGGCAGGGGCGCAGAGCTGGAGAGCAGTAGGGTCAGAGAACTCAGAAGAACTGCTCTGCTACCTGCTTGACGCCTTGGGCTTTCTGGTGATGGGATTCGTTTCCGCCTTTTCTCTGGCCAGTCATTCCCACTCTGGGTCCTTCCTGGTGGCACAGGCATTGCTCAGCTAATGGCATCTCCGGGTGCCAGCGAGTAGGATTTTCAGAGGTGGTCGGACTTGTGTCTCCTTTTGACTTTTCCTGAACTTTCCCAGTTGCTGGTGGCTTGTTGGTTCCGTGTTCCTTACTAAGACCTGAGGTCGTAAAATAACTCACACAAATGGTGACTGCAGTACCTGGCCAGGGTGGGTGGTGGCAGTCAGTGTGCTTCCCTTGACACTTGGTCAAACAAGTGGGACCAAAATGTCGTAAGTTTTTTAACGAGGTAGAAATGTTTAAGTTTTCTAAGATATACATATTACATTATATATACTATATACATATATATAAATACACACATACACAAGTTTTTCTACTACATTTGATAAAGGCTTGAGAAAGAACAACAACAAAAAGACATGGGGAAATTGGAAAATATAAACTGATGAAATGAGAGCACTGAAATAGACATGTGAATAGAAATGAATATTTCAAGAATAGAAATTCATAAGATGGTACAGGAGGCAGTGACCAAAATCATCCCCAAGAAGAAAAGAAACAAGGCAAATGATTTTCTGAGAAGACCTTACAAGTAGATGAGAAAAGAAGAGAAGCAAAAAGCACAGGAGAAAAGGAAAGATATATCACTGGATGCAGAGTTCCAAGGAAGAGCAAGGAGAGACAAGAAAACCTTCTTAAGTGAACAAAGCAAAGCAGTAGAGGAAAACAATAGAATGGGAAAGATTAGAGATTTATTCAAGAAATATTCATGCAAAGATGGGCACAATAAAGGAGCGGTAAGGACCTAACAGAAGCAGAAGACATCAAGAAGAAGTGGCAAGAATACACAGAACTATACAAAAAAAGGTCTCAAGGACCTGGATAACCATGGTGGTGTGCTCGCTTACCTAGAGCCAGACGTCCAGGAATGTGAAGTCAAGTGGGCCTGAGGAAGCATCACTACACACAAAACTAGTGGAGGGGATGGAATTGCAGTTGAGCTATTTCAAATCCTGGAAGATGATGCTGTTAAAATGCTGCACTCAATATGCCAGCAAATTTGGAAAACTCAGCAGTGGCCAAAGGACAGGAAAATGTCAGTTTTTATTCCAATTTCAAAGAGTGGCAATGCTAAAGGATGTTCAAACTATCATAAAAATGCACTCATTTCACACACTACCAAGGTAATGCTCAATATCCTTCAAGCTAGGCTTCAACAGTACGTGAACTGAGAACTTCAAGATGTACAAGCTGGATTTTAAAAAGCCAGAGGAACCAGGAATCAAATTGCCTGGATCACAAAACAAGAGAATACCAGAAAAACATCTACTTCTGCTTCATTGATTGTGCTAAAGACTTTGACTGTGCAGATAACAACAAACTGTGGGAAATTCTAAAAGAGATGGGAATACCAGATATCTTACCTGTCTCCTGAGAAGCCTGGATGCAGAACAAGATGCGACAGTTAGAACTGAACACAGAACAACAAGCTGGTTCCAAATAGGAAAAGGAGTATGTCAAGGCTGTATATTGTCACCCTGCTCATTTAACTTCTATGCAGAGTACATCATGCGAAATGCCAGGCTGGATGAATCACAAGCTAGAATTAAGTAGCCAGGAGAAATATCAATAACTTCAGATACACAGATGACACCACTCTAAAGGCAAAATGGCAAGAAGAACTAAAGAGCCTCTTGATGAAGGTGAAAGAGGAGAGTAAAAAGCTGGCTCAAAACTCAATATTCAAAAATTGAAGATCATGGCATCTGGTTCCATTGCTTCACGGCAGATAGATGGGAAAACATGGAAAGAGTAACAGACGTACTTTTTTGGGCTCGAAAATCACTGCAGATGGCAACTGCAGCCATGATATTAAAAGACACTTGCTCCTTGGAAGAAAAGCTACAACAAACCTAGACAGGGTATTAAAAAGCAGAGACATCACCCTGCCGACAAGGGTCTCTATAGTCAAAGTTATTGTTTCTCCAGTAGTCATGAACAGATGTGAGAGATGTACCATAAAGAAGGCTGAGTGCTGAAGAACTGATGCTTTTGAACTGTGGTATTTGAGAAAAGAGTCCTTTGGACTGCAAGGAGATCAAACAGGCCAATCGTATAGGAAATCAACCCTGAGTATTCATCAAAAGGACTGATGCTAAAAGTCCAATACTTTGGCCTCCTGATATGAAGAGTCAACTCATTGGAAAAGACCCTGAGGTGGTGAAAGGTTTAGCGTAGGAGAAGAGGACAGCAGAGGTTGAGATGGTTGGATGGCATCACTGACTCAATGGACATGAGTGTGAGCAAGCTCCGGGAGTTGGTGCTGGACAGGGAGGCCTGGCATGCTGTGGTCCATGGAGTCACAGAGAGTCGGACACAACTGGGTGACTGAACTGAAGAGGGCTCACACCAAGGGACTCCTCCCTGGACTGCTCCTGCTGATACCCTCTCCCTGTGGAGAGCCTTTGCAGACCCATGCCTCCACAGGAGACCTTCCAACAGACCTCCTAACAGGTAGGTTTGATTCAGTTTCCTGTGGGGTCACTGCCCCTTCTCCCTGGTCCTAACATGGGCAAGATTTTGTTTTGTGCTCTCTAAGAGTGGAGTTACTGTTTCCCCTAGTCCTGTGGAAATCCTGTCATCAAGCCCCAGTAGTCTTCAAAGTCAGACTCCCTGGGGATTCCTAGGCCTTTTGCCAGATCCCCAGGCTGTGAAGCCTGACGTGGGGCTAAAGTATCTTCACAACAGTGGGAAAAATTCTTTCGTGTTATTGTTTTCCAGTTTATGGGTCACCAACCCGGCAGGTATGGGATTTGATTTTATTGTGATAGCACCCCTCCTGTCTACCATCTCCCTGCTTCTCCCTTGTCTTTGGACAAGCATGTGTTCTCATTTGCTAAGCTGGACTGCAGGGAGATCCAACCGGTCCATTCTGAAGGAGATCAGTCCTGGATGTTCATTGGAAGGACTGATGCTAAAGCTGAAACTCCAGTACTTTGGCCACCTCATGAGAAGAGTTGACTCATTGGAAAAGACCCTGATGCTGGGAGGGATTGGGGGCAGGAGGAGAAGGGGATGACAGAGGATGAGATGGCTGGATGGCCTCACCGACTTGATGGACATGAGTTTGAGTGAACTCCAGGGGTTGGTGATGGACAGGGAGGCCTGGAGTGCTGCGATTCATGGGGTCGCAAGGAGTCGGACAGGACTGAACTGAACTGAACTGAACTGATCTGATTTTTTGCAACCCCATGGACTGTAGCCCTTCAGTCTCCCTGTCCATGGCATTTTCCTGGCAAGAATACTGGAGTGGGTTTGCCACGCCCTTCTCCAGGGCTCTTCCCACCCCAGGAATTCAACCCTTGTCTCCTGCATCACCTGCGTTGGCAGTGCACTTTTTGCCACTGAGCTACCTGAGGAGCCCTGCCTTTGGCCATGGGACACCGTCTTTGGGGGGCTCCAGTGTCCTCCTGTCGATGGCTGTTCAACAGCTCGTTGCCAGCCTGGTGCTCTCGCAGGAGGATATGAACGCATGCCCTTCTACTGTGCCATGTAGAATCAACCCTTCAGCTTCCTTTTGAGCCACTAACTCATGCTATCATGGCAGTTGATTGATTTTTCTTTTTAAAGCAGATTTACCAGCCTCCTTTCAGATTTATTAAATTTACATCTGGAGGAACTGAGTTGTGAGACTTATTTTTAATGCCTTTTCCCACGAGCTTTATGCCAAAAGCATAGGATTCTTCACTGGGAACCTCTGAAACTTAAAACAATCTTCAAGGTTTGGTTTTGTTCTTGGAGAACAACGTGAGCCTAGGTGGCTCTTTGTCGCTCTAGATCTAAAGTTTTGTGTCTGTTGTTGCTGTTCCGTTGCTAAGCTGTGTCTGACTCTTTGTGACCCCATGGACTGAAGCCTGCCAGGCTTCCCTGTCTTCCATCATCTGCCTATGTTTGCTCAGATTCAGGGCCTTTGAGTCACTGAGGCTACCTACCATCTTGGCCTCTGCCACCTCTTTTCCTTTTGTCTTCAGTCTTTCCCAGGATGAGGGGCTTTTTCAAAGAGTTGGCTTTTCTCGTTAGGTGGCCAAAGTACTGGAGCTTCAGCTTCATCAGTCCTTTCAGTGAATATTCCAGGCTGATTTCCTTTAGGATTGTCTAGCTTCATCTCTTTGCTGTCCAGCAAGCTCTCAAGAGTCTTCTCCAGTATCACAATTAAAAAGCACCGATTCTTTGGTGCTCGGCCTTTTTTATGGTCCAACTCTCATATCCATGCATGACTACTGGAAAAACCATAGCTTCGTCTACGTGGACTTTTGTCAGCAAAGTAATGTCTCTTTTTAATACACTGTCTAGGTTTGTCACTGCTTTCCTTCCAAGGTGCGAGCATCTTTTAATTTCGTGGCTGCGGTCACTAACTGCAGTGATTTTGGAGCCCAAGAAAATAAAATCTGTTATTGTTTCCACTCTTTCCCCTTCTATTTGCCATGGAGGGGACCCGATGCCGTGGTCTTTGCTTTTTGAATGTAGAGTTTCAAATCATCTTTTTCACTCTCCTCTTTCACCTTCACTGAGACTCTTTAGCTCCTCTTCACTCTCTGCCATTAGAGCGGTACTATCTGCATATCTAATGTTGAATATTTCACCCAGCAATATTGATTCCAGCCTGTGATTCATTCAGCCTGGCATTTCACATGAGGTACTCTGCATGTATGTTAAATAAACAGGATGACAATATATACAGCCTTGTCTTTTACTCCTTTTCCAATTTTCTGACTATAAAGTGATACAATTGCTCCAAATAACCTCTAAAATCCTTCCAAACTTATGTTCTATTATGAGTTTACACAATTCAATTCAGTATGTAGAACAATTCAAAATTCCTTGTCTTTGCATTAGATTGAGGAGGTCACCATGATAACGCTCATTTGAAATGCACTTCAGAATCTCAAAATGCTTCTATTTTAAGTATACATCTCTGATCCTGATAGTGTTGAAAACTAGAAAAGGCAAGTGGTACCCTCATCTTTTTACAGATGAAAAAATAGTTCAGGAAAAATGAAAAAGATTTCTTCAAGGTTAAACAGTGAGGTGCTAAACCAGAATTCTGGTGTTCAGATAATTATACGTTTCCATATTTACGTGTATTCTTATCTGGCCACAATTAAAGAAAAATGTAAAACCAGTACAGTCAAAATTTCCCTTTTGTTTTATATGTTCTGATGAAGAATTTTAAGAGCAGTGATTACTTCTAAAAAACAGACGCTGTTGTTCAGTTGCTCAGTCGTGTCCGACTCTTTGCACCCTGTGGACTGCAGAACACTAAGCTTCCCTGTCCTTCACCGTCTCCCAGAGTTTGTTCAAACTCGTATCCATAGAGTCTGTGATGCCATCCAACAATCTCGTCCTTTGTCATCCCCCTCTCCTGCCATCAATCTTTCCCAGCATCAGGGTCTTTTCCAGTGAGTCAGATCTTGGCATCAGGTGGCCAAAGGATTGGAGTTTCAGCTGTAGCATCAGTCCTTCCAATGAATATTCAGGACTAATTTCCTTCAGGATGGACTGGTTGGACCTCCTTGCAGTCCAAGGGACTCTCAAGAGTCTTCTCCAACACCACAGTTCAAAAGCATCAATTCTTCGGTGCTCAGCTTTCTTCACAGTCCAACTCTCACATCCATACATGACTACTGGAAAAATCATAACTTTGACTTTACAAACCCTCATCAGCAAAGTAATGTCTGAGATTTTTAATAGGCTGTTTAGATTTGTCATAGCTTTTCTTCCAACAAGCAAGCGTCGTTTAATTTCATGGCTGCAGTCACCATCCGCAGCAATTTTAAAGTCTGTCACTGTTTTCATTGTTTCCCCGTTTATTTGCCATAAGTGATGGAACCAGATACCATGATCTTTTGGTTTTTTGAATGTAAGGTTTCAAATCAGCTTTTTCACTCTCCTCTTTCACTTTCATCAAGAAGCTCTTTAGTTCTTCTTCTCTTTCTGCCGTAAGGGTGGTGTCATCTGCATATCTGAGGTTACTGATATTTCTCCCTGCTACTGATATCAGTTTGTGCCTCATCCAGTCCAGCATTTTGCATGATGTAAATTCAGATCATTTGTTTTCTTAACCATTACCCTCTCATCATGTATTCTGTTGCAGCTAAGACATTATCATGTGCTTACCAAAAGTCTCATATTCTTTCCAGACACACCAACTACATTTCCCAGGCTCCTTGTAGAGAGATTAGGGTATGGGGACTGAGTTCTAGTTAATAAAATATGAATATGATTGATGTGCATTGTCTAAGAGTTGATCTCTAAAATCTTCCATGCTCCATCCTCCACGCTTTTTCCTGTTTCTGTGGTAAATTTGGAGCCACAAGCTGAAGATGGTATAACTACTAGATGGAAGCAATCTGGCTCAGCTAATGCCTCTGAGGACTGTCACCCAAGCGCATCAAGCCCATCGGAGTGTTTCAGCAGTGTTAAACCAGAGGAGTGTCGAGGCAATTTATCACAGCGGTTGAACTACTTTGAATGACACTCAAATTATGCTTATTGTTTTCCTAAGTTTGTCCTCTATTATTTGGTAATTTGTATGTTCATTTTATCATCTTATCAGTGGTTTCTCTGGAAATTTCAAATCTCCCAAACAAAATTTCTTCAATTCTATTTTCTGCTATTGCTTTTCAATTTTACCATTCCCCTTTTCTTCTTCATCCTATCCTTCCTCTCCTCCTATCTCTTCTCCTTCTTCTCTTCCTCTACTTGCTTCTTCTTGTCTCTCACTCTCCTTTCATATTATACCGACACATATGTACCTAAACACAATATGCATATACGCACAAACACGTTTATACAAATAAACCCACTAACTATTATTGTTTGGTGTAGCCAATATTCGTTTAGATGTAGCCACATGTTTAATAATGTCACTGATTTTTTTCATTTATTTCTGTAACTGCAGTCCTCTCTCTAGAATAATTTGCCTTCTACCTAAAGAATTACCTTCTGCATTTCTTTTATAATAGGTCTACTAGTGGCAAAATATAACTGGATCTTTATTGAGTTCATTCTGGCCAGAAAAAGCTACTCATTTGCCCTCTCTTCTTTTTCCCCAGCTTTATTGAGATCTGACTGACGTATAAGATTGCATAAGTTTAAGGTATACACTATGCCGGTTTGTTGCATTTCTAAATTCCAAAATGATTACCACCATAGTATTAGCTTCCACCTCCATCTTGTCGCATAGTTACCATGACATTTTCTTTTAAACTGTATTTGTTTATTTACGGCTGTGCTGGGTTTTCATGGCTGGGCAGGCTTTTCTTTGGTTGCAGCAAGCCAGGGCCCCTCTCGAGGTGTGGTGCATGGCCTTCTCGTTGCGGTGGCTTCTCTTGCTGAGCAGCTCAGGCTCTAGGGGGTGCAGGCTGTAGTAGCTGTGCCTCGTGGCCTCAGTAGTTGAGGTTCCCGAGCTCTAGGGCACAGGCTCAACAGCTGGGGTTCATGGGCATGGTTGCCCTGCTGCATGTGGCATCTTCCTGCCTCAGGGATTGAACTCACGTCTCCTGCATTGCAGGAGGATTCTTTCCCATGGAGCCACCAGGGAAGCCTACCTTTTTTTCCTGATGAGAGCGTTTAGGATTTACTTTCTTTGCAATGACCAGAACCCCCATTTCCCCCAATTCCAAACCCGCCTCCCCCCGCCACCGCCACTGCACCCAGGTCCTGGTAACAACCCACTCGGATACTCCGTTTCTCGGAATCTGTCTTTTGAAGATCCCACCTATAAGTGATATCATACAGCATTTGTTTTTCTCTATCTGATCAGTTTCACTAAACTCAACATCCTCAAGTTTCATCCAAGTTTTTGCAAATGGCAAGATTTTCCTCTCTTTCTTACACACACACACACACACACACACACACACACACACTCCCTTACTCACTAACACACCTTTTTTCCCATTTAGCTTGAAAACTCACCAGAAAGAAAAAGTGGTGACAGTGTTAGGTACCATTTCAGAGCAAGTCTAGTGGTGAAACTGGTGCTGCTATTTGGGTGGGAAGAGACTCTGCCGTGGCCACAGCTCTGGGTGTGACTTGGGAAGCTCTTTTCTCCTCCTAGTTATTCCCTCTCGAATAAAAGTATCTCCTGGTCCTCTTGTCCCACTGAGAATTAGACTTTAAGGATTATACTCTATTAGAAGTTCCGCAAACTTAATTTTTGTTGTAGTTCAAGACTGGGGACCAGTACTACTTATGTACTGTGTTGCTCAGTCATGTCCAACTCTTTGCAACTCCATGGACTGTAGCCTGCCAGGCTCCTCTGTCCATGGGATTCTCCAGGCAAGAGTACTGGACTGGATGCCATGTCCTCCTCCAGGGGATCTTCCCAACCTAGGGATCGAACCTATGTCTCCCACATTGCAGGAGGATTCTTTACCATGTGAGCCATCAGGGAAGTCCAATGCTATTTACAATTTTTAATTAAAAATATTGTTATTGAGGTATGATTGAATTACAATGTTGTGTTAATTGCTGCTGTAGAGTAAAGTGACTCAATTGTACATGTGTGTAGTAGCTCAGACGGTAAAGCATCTGCCTGCAATGCAGGAGACCCGGGTTCAATACCTGGGTCAGGAATATCCCTTGGAGAAGGAAATGGCTCCAGTATTCTTGCCTGGAGAAACCATGGACAGAGGAGCCTGGCGGGCTACAGTCCACATGGTCGCAAAGAGTCAGATATGACTGAGCAACTAACACACACGTACATTCTTTTTCATGCTCATTTCCACAGTGGTTTATCAAAGGATATTGAATATAATTCCCCGTGGTATACAGGAAGACCTTTTTTTGTTTAAAAAAAAATTATTCTATGTATACCAGTTTGCATCTGCTAATCCCAAACTTCCAGTCCAACCCTCTGCCACTCCAATGCTATTTATTCTTATAGCCATTAATCATTCATTCACTTAACAAATTTATTGAGCAGCTTCTTTGTTACAAGTGTTGTGCTTGGATCTGAGGATGTAATGTTAAATAAAAGAGATTCATATCTTTATAGAATTTAACGTCTAGAATAGAGGTTGGCTAGCTTTTTCTATAAAGAGGCAGGTAGCGTTTTGGGCTTTACATCCCCTGCAGTCTCTGTTGTAGCCACTTAGCTCTGCTACAGTAGCACAAAAGCAGCTGTAGACAATGCACAAATCTGTGTTCTAATAAAACTTTATTTATGGACTCTGAAATTTGAATTGTATGTAATTTTCATGTATCACAAAATATTAGTCTCCCTTTTGATTTTTTAAATAACTTATTTGTGTGCAGGTCATTCTTAGTTTGTAGGTTGTATAAAAACAGTTTTGGCACATGGGCCATAGCTTACTAATTCTTGGTCAGGAAGAAAAAAAAGATATTACAACAATAGTCATTCCAATATGGTTACAAATTGAGAGCTATGTGAAGAGCAAGCATACCGGGGGCCCAGTCTAGATTGGGGGATGCTGAGACCTGAAAGAAGGCTGGGAGTATTGCACTCATTCAGCCCTGCACGGCTCAGAAGCACTTTCCAAGAAATTCTTTGGCAGTGTATAATTTTCCTCTTCCTAGACACCTTTCTACAATTCACCCAAACTCTTTGCCCTGGGCCTGTGCTTCATGAATCTGACTTTCTCATGCTGTTTTCTTTGTCAGAATACATCATCAGTGTGTGAGTGGTGGAATCATAATTAAAACCTAAATAAAGCCCGTGATGCCAACATGTTAGATTCATGACATAGTTTTTTTTAAATTTTTCAGTTGGAGGAAAATTACTTCACAATGTGGTGTTGGTTTCTGATATCCAACAATGCGAATCAACCATAATTATACATATATTCCCTTCCCCTTGAGCCTCCCTCCCCTCTCCTCAACCCACCTCTTTAGGTCATCACAGAGTGCCAGGATGGGTTTCCTGGCAATTTCTCACCAGCTATCCGTTTATACGTGATAGCGTGCATATGTTGATGCTACTTTCTTCATTTGTCCCACTCTCTCCTTCCCCAGCTGTACATCTGCACCTCCATTCCTTCCCTACAAATAGGTTCATCACTGCTTTTTTTCTAGATTCCATATATTTGCATTAGTATGATATTTGTTTTTCTCTTTCTGACTGACTTCACTCTGTATAACAGGCTCGAGGTTCATCTACCTCACCAGAACCGACTCAAATCCGTTCTTTTTTATGACTGAGTAATATTCCATTGTATATTTGTACCACATCTTTGTCTGTCCATCTATAGATGGACATCTAGGTTGCTTCCATGTGCTAGCTATTGTAAATAGTGCTGTAATGAACATTGGGATACATGTGTCTTTTAGAATTGTGGCTTTCTCTGTATATATGCCCAATCACTATTGGGAGACTGCTGGGTCATATGGTAGATTTATTCCTAATTTTTTTTTCTTTTTTTCCTAAGGAATCTCCATACTGTTTTCCATAGTGGTTATTATCAGTTTACATTCCCACCAACAGTGTAGAAGAGTTCCCTTTTCTCTACATCCTTTCCAGCATTTATTGGTTGTAGATTTTTTGATGATGGCCTTTCTGACTGATGTGAGGTGATACCTCATTGTAGTTTTGATTTTTGCTTGTCTAATAATTAGTGATGAGCATCTTTTCATGTGCTTATTTGCCATCTGTATGGCTTTTGATTCTTTTGGTTTTATTTCATCAGTAATTTGTCTGCTATTAACAAAAGCTAATATTTGAATGGAGAAGTACTCTAAACTGGACCCCAAAAAAATGAAGACTACCTTTAAAAAGTAATCAGGGGAAAATATGTTCACTTATTTTAATACCCTTGGTCTTAGCCCTATGCCATGGGCTTTCTGCCCACTTTCAAAGCTGAGTGTACTGACTTTCTGGGCAAGGAAATGAATCGACTTCATGGTTAACACAGGTCTTCTAAAATGCTTCTTGTGGCTACTTTTCATGACAGGGCTAGCTGCTTTTGGGCAATCAGCCAACTGCAGAAACAATTATGTCCAACCCGAGTCATAGCTTCAGCGGCCAGAAACAGGACTCTCCCTTGGAAGTCTCTTTTCATTGTTAAGTATGTTTCTTGCTGCTGCTGTCTTGGATCTTTTGAAATCATGCTGCTGCTGCTGCTAAGTCACTTCAGTCATGTCTGACTCTGTGTGACCCCATAGACGGCAGCCCACCAGGCTCCCCCATCCCTGGGATTCTCCAGGCACGAACACTGGAGTGGGTTGCCATTTTCTTCTCCAATGCATGAAAGTGAAAAGTGAAAGGGAAGTCGTTCAGTCATGTCTGACTGTCAGCGACCCCATGGATTGCAGCCTATCAGGCTCCCCCATGCCTGGGATTTTCCAGGCAACAGTACTGGAGTGGGTTGCCATTGCCTTCTGCGTTTGAAACCATACTTTTAAGCTAAAAATGCCACTGATTACTTTAGCCTTTAAATGATGTTGTGTCCTGGAAAAATTATCAGCTGCCAGGCTAATCTGAAACTCAGCAACCTGAATGAAGTGAACAGAGCGGAACAGAACTGCTGTGAACACTGACTCAAGACATAGACTGCAAACATCTACATGGGCACAATAGGTCTTCATTTGCACCAGGTACTAGCATAGACATTATCTCATTAGCCTTTACAAAAAAGTATAAGGTTGCAGAGTTATGTAACTGTGGTGATTAAGAGCAGAGTCCTAGTTCCAGACTATCTGGCTCTATCGGTGGGTAGTTTTGTGAACTTGGGCAGTAATGTAATCCTCTGTGCCTTAGTTTCCTTATGTGTTCAATGGGGATGACCTCTATAAGGCAGGTATGATGTTTATAGGAGATAAGTTAAAAAGTACTCAGCATAGAACCTGGTACAGGGTAAAGCACTAAATATAAGGTGGCAACTACCATCTTCACTAAGTAGATGAGAAGCTAAGGTTCAAAGTGTTTTCCTGACTTGCCCAAATTCACATGGGCAGTAAGAGAGCTGAGATTTGAACTCAGCTTAACTAGATTCCTTGCACCTAACAAACACATTGGTATCCTCATCATTGCTACCTGCATTGTTATTATTTATAAGTAAGAGTCTCAGCAACAAGCCAAAGGAAATCCTCGTCAGGCATACAGTTCAGGGTGTGTACACATGGCTATGGAGAATTATTTTTAGTCACAATCACAGGCAGGAAAAAAAATCACTATAAGTATGAAGAAATTTGGAGGCAATGTTATCAAGATCTGTAGTCTATACATTTGTTAACACCTCTCTCCCCTCTCCACACACACGGGAATTATGATTAAAATAGATTCTTACATGTGTTCCCAAACATGAAAATTAAAGATTTTAAAATTAAAAAAATAAAAAACTAAAAAAAAAATTAAAAAAAAATTAAAAAGAAAAACCAAAAAATAAATAAATAAATAAATAAATAAATAAAAATAAAATAAAATAGATTCTTGCCAGATTACTTTTTCTTGAAAACCATTCAGTGGAGTAGAACCACAACTCAACAGCAACAACAGCTGCAATTTTTGTCTTGGAACTCTGAAAGTTTTGAGGGCTCATTGATACCTAGAATATTATTGAATGGACTTCAAGCCCATGAACTCCTAGAATTTGTGTACAATATTTGGGGCATGTAAGTATTAGTGTGTTTTTCTGAGGAGAGAGGCTATGGTCATCTTTAGATTCTCATAGAGGTCTATGACCCAAAAAAGTAAGAACCACTGATTTAAACTGAAGACTATCCCAGGAGCAAGATACAGGTAGAGAATTAAAAGGAATAGACTATTATGTATAAAGTGAGTAAAAATAATTTATTGTGCAAAAAGAGAATGGAACCAATATTTCATAACATCTTTAAATGGAATATAATCTATGAGAATTTTGAATCACTGTGTTGCACATACTGTGCTTAGTCACTCAGTCATGTCTTTGCGACCCCGCGGACTGCAGCCCACCAGGCTCCTCTGTCCATGGGATTCCCCGGGCAAGAATACTAGAGTGGGCTGCCGTGCCCTCCTCCAGGGGAATCTTCCCAATCCAGGGACTGAACCCAGGTCTCCTGCATTTCAGGCGGATTCTTTACTGTCTGAGCCACCAGGAAAGCTATCACGAATACTGGAGTGGGTAGCCATTCCTTTCTCCAGGATGATCTTCCTGACCCAGGAATCGAACTGGGATCTCCCGCATTTCAGGCAGATTCTTTACCAGCTGAGCATGCCTGAAATTAACATACTATTCTAAATAATATCATAAATCAACCATACCTCAATAAAAAAATTAGCACTGAAAAAAAAATAAACCAAACAACTGAAGGCTGTCCTTCCAGTCCAGTTACAGTGATAGTTATGCAGAACGCCTAGTGAGTAACTAGTCCGCATGAGGCTCTTCTTCACTTTCTCTGCTTCCTGGCCCTGCTCTTGTGGCTGGTCGGTCAAGACGGCAGAGACATTTCGTTTAGGATCAAAGTACCTGACACAGTGTTCCTTATATGTTAAGCAATTTGAATTTTAGTTAAATCTAGGTTTAACTAAACCTAGTTAGCAGCTAGGATATAGCTCAGGAGTTGGAAAATACAGCCTGCACCTGGTTTTGTAAATAGTTTTACTGGAACATGGCCATGCTCACTCATTTACATATTGTCTATCTCTACGTTCTTGGTGCAAAGACAGAGCTGAATAGTTGTGGCAGAGCATATAGGTCTCAAGGTCTAAAAGATTTACTTTCTGGCTCTATACAGAAACATCTTGGTAATCCTTGCTGTGGTTGGAGGACTCTTGGCACCTTACTGAGGCTGGGCTTGAGGTCTGGCTCCTTGATTACTTTTGCGGCACGGCACAAGTCATTTAACTCTAACCTCAGCTTTTCGTGTGTAAAGTGGGAATACGTTCTACTCACTTGCTTACTCTTTGTAGTTATCAAAATCAAATGTGATCTTGGATGTGAGTGTTAACTGTACCTCAGTAGTTTCATTAGTGCTAAGATCATCATCCCCCAAGTTGCCTATACATGATGATACATTGTTTCTCAGAAAAGGATAGAGAAAATAATTAAGAAAAGCTAAACATAATAGCAGTTACACAATATGGCACAAAACAGTTACTCTGTGGAATTTTTCTCCCAAGACAACGAATCATTAAGTGTTAATTTTTAGAGAGGAAAAACAAATATTTCCTGAATAAATTGACAAAGGAGATGAAATAGAAATAACGCCAAATTACATTTTCTCATCCAAATGTTTGTACAGTTGAGATTTTACCCTTGATTTTAGTCCTTGCTGTTCCTGGCCAAAGACAAGAAAGGCTGAGACAGTGTGGCTTATGAAATTTGAGCTCTATCTAAGGTAGGTGGCCAGGGAGAACTTCTTAGCTTCTGAATTTTAAAAAATACCCTGTATTTGTGACTATCTTTAGTAAATACTTGAAATTTTAAAAAGGAAATGGAATGACTCACAATTTTTGTGAAGAAGTAAAGACATAGATGATTTATCCATAATCTCATGTACCCACATAGTATCCTCTTAAAGGGAAGGTTCAAGCCCTCCTGGAAAAGAGTAGAGAATATTCACCCCATCTTTTCTCAAGCAGCATTTTGTTGTTCAGTCACTTAGTCTTATCTGACTCTTTGAGACCCCATGGATGGCAAGCAGTATCAGAGAAATTAAAAATATTTATTTTTTCTCTCTCATGAATTATAGTATGATATATTTTAGTTTCACTGAATGGGTGGTTATTGTTTCTCAATTTCTATCAGTGATATTATTTGGTTTGCGGCCAAATGATACTTTGCTACTTTCCTTTCCACCTGTTGAAAAGAAGACCAAATCAGGGAGAAAAATCTTACTTCTGGGCAATAAAATAATTAATAATCAGGGAGTTGACAGGGTGCTTGCAGAATTAAGAATTTTTGAAATAAACTCTACACACAAAATTTAGACTATAACCAGATTAGATAATTTCGGTGACCTATTTCTATCTTAATACAGAAAAGTAACCAACATAGTATATACTGGAAAGAAACCGGGCCTGTTTCCTGCCTTGATTTTGAGACGTTTACTTATTGGAAGGTAATAATGTGTCTCAAAGAATTGAAGGGAGGGTTGGATAACCACTCAGTAAAATGACAAGCAGTATTTGAGCAGCAGAGAGCAGGACTCATCTGAGAGTTTCACCAGGGTTTACCAGGTGAAGAACTTGGGTAAAGAACCCACCTGCCAACGCAGAAGAACTAAGAGATGTGGGTTTGATCCCTGGGTTGGGAAGATCCCCTGGAGGAGGAAGTGGCCACCTACTCCAGTATTCTTGCCTGGAAAATCCCATGGACAGAGGGGCCTAGCAGACTACAATCCATGGGGTCGCAGAGTCAGACAAGACTGAAGTGACTTAGTACTTAAGTTCAGGGCACTATGGCTATAGTAAACAAGATCCCTGTGTTTTTTCCTGTCTTCACTCCACTCCACGCAAGGTCAAGTTCTTATCAATGAATAGAGTGAGCTTGAACTGTATGTCTGTCTCCCAACTGGTGTAAAGCAGAGCAGTTTGATTGAAGCAAATGCCCAATCTGAGGCTGCACCCAATAGGAGACAGCTGGTCACCAAAGGAAACCAGAATACTATCAGCAAGATAAAAGGATACGGACCCCAGGGCCCCAAAACTATAACAGAGATAATCATGCCTGGGGGCTCAGTGGTAAAGAATCCACCTGCCAATGCAGGAGACATGGGTTCAACTCCTGGTCCAGGAAGATCCTGCATGCTGCAGAGCAACTGTTGGGCCTGGGAACTGCAACTACAGAGCCCACGTGCCACAGCTGCTGAAGCCTGTGCAGCTGTAGCTCGTGCTTTGCAACAAGAGAAGCCGCTGCAGCAAGAAGCCCGTTCGCTGCACTGCAAGAAGGGTAGCCTTCCACTCGCTGCAACTAGAGAAAAGACCCAGAACAGCCACAAATATGTATCAAAGCTAAGGATTTGGTGGGGGGCGCCGGGGGGTGGGGGTGGGGCAGATAATCATGCCTGCCTGCTCAAGGTGTTAAAGGTATCAAAAGCAGCAACATATTTAAAATATGTATCAAAGAGACTTCCACTTTAAAGCAGTAGCTGAAGAGCAGCCTCAAGCTAGCTTTTGCAAACTAGTAGAAAGCAACAAAACATACACCACCAAGGGGTGGGGGATTGGCGTTGGAGGGAGACTTACTCTCCCTTCAACATAAAGCATAGCTGGATTTTGTGGCATGAAAGAGAAACAGCTTGCATGCAGCTTGGAAGGCATTACTTACCATACCCAGAAATCCACGATGTATGTGACTGACTATAAGACAGCCATCCTTTCCTGTATATTACCTATGAGAAGACTGCAGTACCAGTTTCTAACACCACTGCCATCTTACTGCATTGATTTAGAAAGAGGAAATCCTTCCCCAAGGAAGGACAAAGGGATCATGGGACTCTGAGACACAATTCTGAGAGCAACCATTTGTTACATTTTGTTCAGTTGGACTGGGGATCTACTTCACCTATGGTAATATATACCGTTCAATGCCATTCTCTCAAATCATCCCATCCTCACCTTCCCCACAGAGTCCAAAACCGGTTCTTTATATCTGTGTCTTTTGTGGCTTGCATATAGGGTTGTCATTACCATCTTTCTAAATTCTGTATATATGTGTTAACATACTGTATTGGTGTTTTTCCTTCTGACTTACTTCACTCTGTATACTAGGCTCCAGTTTCATCCACCTCATTAGAACTGATTCAAATGCGCTCTTTTTATTAGATGAGTAATATTCCACTGTGTATATGTACCACGACATCTTTACCCATTTGTCTGCTGATGGACATCTAGGTTGCTTTCATGTCCTAGCTATTGTAAACAGTGCTGCCATGAGCAGTTGGAAAGTTGAGTTCACATAAGAAAGGCATTGTTAAGTGGTGGTGGAGGCAGAAAGAACATTTACAGTCCTGCAAATTCAGAACTGCAGATTTTCCTTACACTCCCCCAATTTATAGCATCAGTGAAAAGTGAAAGTGTTAGTCTCTCAGTTATGTCTGACTTTTTGTGACCCCGTGGACTGCACCCCGCCAGGCTCCTCTGTCCATGGCATTCTCCAGGCAAGAATACTGGAGAGGGTTGCCATTCCCTTCTCCAGGGGATCTTTCCAACCCAGGGATCAAACCCAGGTCTCCTGCATTGCAGGCAGATTCTTTACCGTCTGAGCCACTAGGGAAGCCCTCATAGCATCAGAGAATCGACCAGTGGGGAAAGGAGAAGAGTGAGTGTCACCAAAAATCAAGATTTAGGGAATATTAGCCGTTCTGTCGGAGAAGGCAATGGCACCCCACTCCAGTACTCTTGCCTGGAAAATTCCATGGACAGAGGAGCCTGGTAGGCTGCAGTCCATGGAGTCGCTGAGAGCTGGACACGACTCAGTGACTTCACTTTCACTTTTCACTTTAACGCATTGGAGGAGGAAATGGCAACCCACTCCAGTGTTCTTGCCTGGAGAATCCCAGAGACGGCAGAGCCCGGTGGGCTGCCGTCTATGGGGTCGCACAGAGTCGCACAGGACTGAAGTGACACAGCAGCAGCAGCAGCAGCAGCAGCAGCAGCAGCAGCAGCAGCCGCCATTCTGTACTCCATTTACAGGTGGATAAAGGTGACATGACCAACAAGAGGTAGAAAGCAGGTGGAACCAATAATTACCCCATTTCTTTTGCATTTACTGGATCTGGGAGGCTCTCCTCTCATTAAATATGAGGGAAAAGAAATGTGAACATGGCCTTTGGAAACCATTCCAGAACAAGGCAAAACTGGTTTTAGGATTAGTGAGGAGTTGTGCTGAAAGTGCTTTCTAATTTGAGGAGTGGGAAATGAGTACAAAGAGGGAGTTAGCTCAGAAGAAACAGAGGCAGAGCAGACCTCTGAAAGTGACCTATTGCAGGATCCTGAGGACATGTCAGGAAATGGTTTGGCAAGAAGAGAGAGCTCTATATCTTGTACAAACTGGCACCTGGGACAGCCTATACAAGATCCATGCCATACAAACAAAATCCGCACTTATAACAGACCTGTCCACTCTGCTCACTCTGGCTGCCTCTGCTCTGTCGGTTCCTGGACAGATGCTTCAGACCTCTAGCTTTACCTGTTTCTAGACATTCTTACCCTAGGCTCTGGGTGGAATTTTATTGGGTTGACAACCAGCATCTCTCAAGTGGTTCCATATGCCAACCCTGGCGAAGCTATCATTTTCCACTGATCCTTTGCTGAGGGTTCCAAGTCTTTTTAGACTTTTAATCTGGGTTCCTGTGGCTTTTCTCCCTTGGCTGCTCGTGGCCTAATAGCCTTTCTTCCCCCCATGGCTCAGTTTCATAGCCCCGCGCGAAAGCAGATGCTCTGGCTCCTTCCACAATGCACACTGCCAATTTCATGGCATTTTCTTGCGGCTTTTGGCTGTAACTTTCAAGCTTCCAAGGCCCAATTGTAAGACATCATGTGGGACAGACCCAAGAGGAGGGATATGGTAAGTGGGGGAAGGGGATATTGTATAGAACATGTGAAATGAGACAAAATTTATTCTTAAGGCATGTCGTATTTTTTTTTTATCAACTTGGTTTTACACAATACAGATGTCACTTGATTAAAATGAACACATTTGCTATAGGAAGGGAAGGATGTTCTTTAGTGGAGGCTGAGTGAAATTCGAAGGGTCTGCTTTGGGCAGGTGTTCTATCTTCAGCCTTCGCTCCTGCATGTCTGCAGTTTACCTTCCAGTTGAGAGGCAATCTGCCAGCTCCCAGTACATGCCCTCTCAGCTGTTTCCAGCTCTGAGATGCTCTGTCTTCATTCAGATCATGCCTTTGATTCTCCATTTGGAATATGGACTATTTTACTGTTAGCATAGGATACTCTTAAAATGCGTGTTTCCCTTTTTCCTTCTCATCCCTCTCCTCCCCCACAGGTGACAGCCTCTTCCATGAAAACGGCCTGGTGGATGTGTCCCTCATTAAAAAAACATACATGTCAACTGGCTACGCCAACACCAAGAAATGATGGAGACTGCCCACTGACCATTGTGAAGCAAAGTTGAGAGAGAGAACAAGGGCTAGGCCCTGAGAGCGATGGGGAGGGTCAGGACAGGGAGTGGTGGGTAGCCTTCATGTGGTTCGGAGCACCCGTTCTCTGGGTTGTATCTCTAGAACAGCAGTTCTTGAGTCGGGGTAATCATGCCTCTCAAGGGATGTTTGGCTATGTCTAGAGCCAAACAGTTAAAACACGGTTAAAACAACAGCAACTGTGCGGAGGTGTGGTATTGAGACCCAGGGAGAAGAGGACAGGGATGCTGCTGAGCTTCCTGCACTCCACAGGACAGCCTCTCAAAACAAAGAAGCACTTCATCCAGATGTTAATAGTGGGGAGCTTACATACCCTCTTATCTTTAGCTGCTTGTGGTCATGATTGGGCTGCCCTGGTGGCTCAGCTGGTAAAGAATCTGCCTGCAATGCGGGATCCCTGAGTTGGGAAGATCCTCTGGAGAAGGGAAAGGCTACCCACTCCAGTATTCCTGCCTGGAGAATCCCCCTGGACAGAGGAACCTGGTGCTACAGTCCATGGGATCACAAAGAGTCAGACACAACTGAACGACTAAGCACATATAAATATATATACATATTTTATAATATAGTTATATGCATAACATAGATAATAGAATATACTTCAATATGTTAATTATATATTATACTTATGAATATACTTCTAATATTATAATGCTACAATCAAAATTTATATTTAGAAATATTTATAAATATATTTATATATTTATATATTTATTATACTATTTATGTACATACAATATACTTATATAATATATATTTATAATATATATTTAATATTTATATTTATTGTATGTTATAACAAATGTATATTATATATTATGTTTATAATATATACATGTATATAATAAATATTTTTGTGTATATTTATATGCACAATAGGTATCAGTTCAGTTCAGTTCATTTCAGTTGCTCAATCGTGTCCAACTCCTTGTGACCCCATTAACTGCAGCATGCCAGGCCTCCGTATCCATCACCAACTTCTGGAGTACACCCAAAATCATGCCCATTGAGTCAGTGATGCCATCCAACCGTCTCATCCTCTATCATCCCCTTCTCCTCCCGCCTTCAATCTTTCCCAGCATCAGGGTCTTTTGAAATGAGTTAGCTGTTCGCATCAGGTAGCCAAAGTATTGGAGTTTCAGCTTCACCATCAGTCCTTCCAATGAACACCCAGGACTGATCTCCTTCAGAATGGACTGGTTGGATCTCCTTGCAGTCCAAGGGTCTCTCAAGAGTCCTCTCAAACACCACAGTTCAAAAGCATCAATTCTTCAGCTCTCAGCATTCTTTATAGTCCAACTCTCACATCCATACATGACCACTGGGAAAACCATAGCCTTGACTAGATGGACCTTTATTGGCAAAGTAATGTCTCTGTTTTTTAATATGCTATCTAGGTTGGTCATAACTTTCCTTCCAGTGAGTAAGTGTCTTTTAATTTGATGGCTGCAGTCACCATCTGCAGTGATTTTGGAGCCCCCCAAAATAAAGTCTGACACTGTTTCTACTGTTTCCCCATCTATTTCCCATGAAGTGATGGGACCGGACGCCATGATCTTTGTTTTCTGAATGTTGAGCTTTACGCCAACTTTTTCACTCTCCTCTTTCACTTTCATCAAGAGGCTTTTTAGCTCCTCTTCACTTTCTGCCATAAAGGTGGTGTCATCTGCATATCTGAGGTTATTGATATTTCTCCCAGCAATCTTGATTCCAGCTTGTGTTTCTTCCAGTCCAGCGTTTCTCATGATGCACTCTGCATAGAAGTTAAATAAGCAGGGTGACAATATACAGCCCTGATGTACTCCTTTTCCTATTTGGAACCAGTCTGTTGTTCCATGCCCACTTCTAACTGTTGCTTCCTGACCTGTATACAGGTTTCTCAAGAGGCAGGTCAGGTGGTCTGGCATTCCCATCTCTTGAAGAATTTTCCATAGTGTATTGTGATTCACACAGTCAAAGGGTTTGGCATAGTCAATAAAGCAGAAATAGATGTTTTTCTGGAATTCTCTTGCTTTTTCGATGATCCAGCAGATGCTGGCAATTTGATCTCTGGTTTCTCTGCCTTAAAATACATAAGATAGATATATAAAAATATGTGTGTGTGTGTGTGTGTGTGTGTGTGTGTGTGTGTGGTCAGTTGTTAAGTCATGTCTGATTCTATGACCCCATGGATTGTAGTCCACCAGTCTCCTCTGTCCATGGAATTTTCCAGGTGAGAAACCTGGAGTGAGTGGCCATTTTCTCCTCCAGGGGATCCTCCCAACCCAGGGAGTGAACCTGCATCTCCCACCTGTGTCTCCTGCACTGGCAGGTGGACTCTTTACCATGCATAAATAAATATAAGCAAATACATTGCTGCTGCTGCTGCTAAGTCGCTTCAGTCGTGTCCGACTGTGCGATCCCATAGACGGCAGCCCACCAGGCTTCCCCGTCCCTGGGATTCTCCAGACAAGAACACTGGAGTGGGTTGCCATTTCCTTCTCAAACACATATAAATATGTAAATACATATAATCTTTATATAACATATTTATAATATTAATACTCAAGTAATAATGTGTAGAATCTGCCTTATGTGTATATTATATATTTTGTCTCCTGGCCTTGCCCTGTCCTGCTTACCTTATTGTCACCTTCATCCCCACCTCTGGTCATTGTTCTTCAATACCACATTAAACAAAGCAGAAACCCTCCCTGAGGTTTGGAAAAAGAGGAAAAATCCTTCTAAGAAATAGCATGTGACATTTTAAGTCATCAGCCAGCCATCACAGGTACAGAAACTCACAGGCTATATGTTTTTCAGAATTAAATATAATTTCATCATTTTGGTATTTAGAATACCAGGATCAGTGTTTTACCATCTCAGTTCCTCATTCGGCTGAGGTTCTACAGGGATTAGGAGTGGTGATGTTTATCAATCCCTTTAAGGTTTAGATTAAAAAGGTGCCATTTAAAAATGAATACTCATAATTGTTTTATGATTTCTACAAGGGGGCCTAATTTTTGATTGTCTGACCCGAGAAGGCAGGGTCACAGCACATTTGATTTGGGTAAATGGATCCCTGGTTAAGCTCTCACAACTGATGGATGCGTGACAAAATCCTCAGGTTTAGGTCTTGCTAGTCCCCCAGTCAGGACTCGGTGGGTGATGTGACCTAGGACAAGATCTGCCTCCAGAGCATACACATTCGCCGGAATATGATTGCCCTTTATTTATCCATCCTAAGCCAAGAGTTTTCTATTTTATTCGAATTTCTAATTTATAGAATTTGCTAATTTACAATTATGACAATGATAGTGTTGTGGTTAATAATTTATAAGTATGTATTTTACACTGAAATTTTCTTTTTATTCAAACTTGTGGAGAAATGAAGTAATTCTGACCTAATGATAAACTCGTTGGAGAGTCCTATGTACCAGGACACAGAAAACCTTGCCCTCCCTAACTTCATTCATTCCCTTCCCAACACCCTCCCAGCATGATATGTAACCTTGTGTGGCTAATATGGCCAAATTGATGAAATCAGTCTCCATAGTGGCTGAAAATATACGTAACTAATTTACATCTGTCCAGTCTCTGCAGTTTATGGTCATTATTTTACTTTGTTTTCACTGCTTAAGGTAAAGCTATTCTCTGTTGATTGATAATATCTGAAATGAGTGCAGTATAATGGTAATAATATGTGATGGGGAGATAAAAGTATGTTTCCACTTGGTCATTATCTAGCTTTGTGACCCTGGACCATTTTACTCTATGCCTTTATTACCTCATCTGTACCATGAGGGAGATTGCCCTAAAAAAACATCTATGGTGCTTTGCAGATCCCAAATTAAAAATTCTATGACTTCATAGGTGACATAAAAATTTCACATGGATATGACAGGAATTTATAATTATGGCCTTCTGAGAAGAAGAAAAATCTCGACGAACCTTCAGTTATGTAATATATCTAATTTGTCGACACACATGCAAATCTCAACTCTTGGGATAATTGGTTTCACTTAAATGTTCATCCATTTCTGTCCTCAGCCGACTCTACAGTCATATTACATTTATGACATGGTCTGAAGCTATTTGCCATGTGTCCACCAGTGACAATTGATAGAGGAGAGTGCTTTCTAGAATTTACTCATTATGGTTACAAAAATAAATTATTCTGTTGTATACAAAGAGGGAAAAATAATGTGAGGTTTACATGAGAAACTTCAAAGTCTAATGAAGAAAGAAGGCAGGATGTGATTCTATTTGTTTAAAACTGTTTAACTTTTTAGGTCCAAGGAGTGATACGAATTCCAAAAGGAATGATTTCCAAGAGGAAGAGAAACTTTTGATGGTGGGCCTAATAAAATAAAACTACACATTAGTGAAACTGAATGCGAAGATGGTTGCAGCGCCTCTGCACACAGATGAGCCTGGAAGCTGGCTCCCACCCAACCCCAACGGCTGCGCACGCCGTAACTACCATGTGTTATCCGCAAACCAGACCGTTTCTGTGCAGGAAAGACCGGCCAGCTTTCTTGGCCAAGCTGCTGCGTGAAACACACTAGCGATTTGATTTTTCATGTTTTTAAAGGATATTATACTTTGACACAGAGTATACGTGTGGTCTCAAATTGTCCAGAGGGCTATCACAAACGATGGGCTGATGAATGTTTTGCAAGAATAGGCCCCATTTCGTCAGGTTGTTTTGTGGCACTGCAAATCATTGCCTTACAATGAGGAATGCCCTTAAAAAACCCCAAACTTTTAAATCTTAGCAAAAGAATATAAAGTGCAGTTAAATACTCTCATTAAGAATAATCTGCCTTTCACAATTTACATGCATCAGCTGCCTTTTGATATGGCCTGTGAAAAGCAAAAGCATCATGGGATCTCTTAAAAGAAGTGGAAAACTAAATGTCAGAACTGCATTTTTACACTCGGCTAGAGAAATTCCCGCCTCATATAAAACACCTACATTCCAACACCTAGTGTTTGCTTTGGAGACTTACAAAGAGTTAATACAGCTTGTTTGGCATCAGATATCAGTATAATGGGCTTTTACTGAAGTAATTAAAATTTGTTTATAATTAATACAGATGAATTGGTTTCTGCACAATAATAGTTAGGAGATTAACAAAGGCCACATTTTGGCAACAGGACTACATTCTTTCCCAAGTGCTGTGGGACCTTATCCAATGAATGTCTGTCCAAGCCGGCTGATTCTTCAGAGCTGCCATATGGCACAGCTATGCATTATGACTTTTTTTCTAAAAGGCAGCCATATGACATAACTGATCTTTAAAACGTTGTCAGAAGGCATTACCTGGGTAGGCTTCGAGCTGCTTTCCAAAAACTTAGAAAGCACAGGCTATTAATTATAAGCAAGAGAAACGTGCATACGCATGCTAGAAACTTGGCATCCTTTCCTCTCTAGTCACAGCTGATCATCTCTCAAGCCTTCTAGCTGGGTAAATAGCTTTTTTTTTTTTTTTTTTAATTTCCAGAGGGAAAATACTCTGTTTTAAAACGTGTATTTATCAATTCCAGTGTAAAATGTCTGCGCACTTGCCCTAATATGCACATATTTTATCACCGGTACCTTCACTCTATTCACTGATTTTCAAAAAAAGAACAAAAATACAATGCTATGTAGAACTGAAAATTTTCAAAACAACGTTTAGAATACCATCGAAAGAAAAAGAATTGTCTAGGTATGGTGGTAGTTGATTTTTAGCTGACATCTATCCCCTCCGTACTACTCAATTATGATTGGCCAAAAATATAAATAGCTTAAATATTTCCTTTCCAATTTCCTCAGAAAATTAGTTTGTGCAAGAGGGAACATTCATTTTAAACTTTCTACTTTTGTATATGTTTAGAACAAACTGGCTGTATTAGTTTCCATTGAAATACAGCCTATAGGAATTTGCAGAACTCCACGGAAGAAGAAGAAAGGGAAGAGAGAAGTCGATGTATCAGTGGATTTTGTGGGCACAGAACCGGTGAGAACTGCCTCTGGATTTGTGCTGACTCCTAACCTACTGCTACTCTGTATCTGTTCTGATATAGTTCAGTGGACTGATAACTGCTTAGTGGACTAATAATTGTTTAGTGGACAAATTCAAGGTGTGTACACTCAAATTTCTTCAAACTTGCACTTCTCACAGCCCCTCCTTTCTCTATAGATGTCAACTCTATCCTTTTGGCAAATCAATTCAAAAACCTTGCCGTCATCTCTGACCTCTTTCTTTCCCTCATATCCCTCATCCAATCCACCAGCAGAGTCTGTGAGTTCTGCCTTGAAAAGATATCCTAATTTTCCTTATTTCTTGCTACTCCCATTGCTCGGAGCCCAGTCCTAGGCACGATCATTTCTCCTCTGTTAATTTATCGGAGTCCCCTTTCCACTGCCCTTGCCTGCCGTCCTTCTCCGTGATAGCAGCCCCAGGGATCTCGTTAAAGTAAATGTCAGACCATGTCACTTCCCTGATCAACATCCTCGGCTCACTTTGAATGAAAGTCCCCACCAGGCCCTACACAATCAAGTCTCTCGTATCTTTTCTAAACCTGCCTCTGACAGCCTGCCCTGGGCTCGCTCTGACTCTGCTTGCACTGGCTTTAAGCAAGGCATGCATACGACATGTATCTTCTGCCTCAAGCCTTCTATACCTGCTGTTTATTTTCTCAGTTATGTTTCAGGGTGAGCTGCTGCTGGCTTGTGAGTCACTTGTCAAATTGTTAGGATCTGTGCTAGCCAGTTGTTAAACCGGTGGTAGCCAGAAGGTAGCCAAAGTGGGAGTATTTACACCAAGGAAATTGGCAGTCTCTGAAAATCAGACTGCTTCATTCCGCTTCATTCCATGGCGAGATTGTTGTTGAACATTGGCCAGAATTCCACTGATTTCTCTCTTCCTGTAACGTTCTCCTCTTGCACAAGTACCTCCCTTACTTCCTCAACTTCTTCAGATCTTTATGCACGACATTAGAGTGAGGTCTACTCTGACTACCCCGTTTAAAATATAACCACTCTCAACTTCCTCTCATCCCTTCATTATTTTTCTCCATTAAATTGGTAATTTTGCCATTTTTGTATCTATTTATCTATTTTTAGTTTATTGTCTGTCTCCATGAAATAAAATATAGACTAACACATAAAAGAGTTAATTAATTATTAATATATATTCTACTTTGATGATAAGTAGATCATATGCACCAGAGTTCTACCTCACCATACAGTGTGTGAAATGCCAATTTTTAAAAAGTGTTTATTTTGAGATGACTACATTTATTTGAAATAAATTTCATCTAGGAATTACAGTCATAGTATTTAAAAAATTTCAGCAGTTATTGACATTTTGCCACATTTGACCTCGTTATCTATCCGTCATCTAATGTTTTGTAACCAGGATCATTTGAAGTACTTGCATACTTCATAAACCTAAATGCTTTAACTAGAACGTCCTCAGAAAATAGGTTCTATCTTTTTCAAGATTTTTTTTCCAGTTTTATTGACAAATAATTGATATACAACCACTAAGTTTAAGGAAGACAGCATGGGGGTTTGATTGACATATACTGTGAAATAATTACCACAATAGGCTAAAGTAACATCTGGCTTCTCATATAGACACAATACAAAGAAAGAAGAAAAGAAAAACATTTTTGTGATGAGAACTCAGAACTTACTCTCCTGACTTTCACGTGCATCACGGTCATCATGTTACTTCCCTCGTACCTATTTTATAAATGGAAGTTTGTACCTTTTGACCACCTTCCTCCAATTCCTCCCTGCCTCTGGTAATCACAGTCTGACTTAATTTTCTGTGAGCTTTTCTAAGATTCCACATATAAGTGAGATCATACAGTATTAATCTGTATGACTTATTTCACTTGGAATGATGCGTTCAAGGTTCAACCATGCTGTCACAAATGGCTAGATTTCCTTGTTTTTAACAAGATCAGGAGCTGACTGTGGCTCAGATCATGAACTCCTTATTGCAAAATTCAGACTCAACTTGAAGAAAGTAGGGGAAACCACTCGACCATTCAGGTGTGACCTAAATTAAATCCCTTATGATTATACAGTGGAAGTGACTAGATTCAAGGGATTATCTGATAGATAGAGTGCCTGAAGAACTATGGATGGATCAAAACCATCTCCAAGAAAAAGAGATGCAAAAAGGCAAAATGTTTGTCTGAGGAGGCCTTATAAATAGGTGAGAAAAGAGAAGTGAAAGGCAAAGGAGAAAAGGAAAGATATACCCATTTGCATGCAGAGTTTAAAAGAATAGCAAGGAGAGATAAGAAAGCAGTCTTAAGTGATCAATGCAAAGAAACAGAGGAAAACAATAGAATGGGAAAGACTAGAGATTTCTTCAAGAAAATTAGAGATATGAAGGGAACATTTCATGCAAAAATGGGCACAATAAAAGACAGAAACTGTATGGACTTAACAGAAGCAGAAGATATGAAGAAGAGGTGGCAAGAAAACACAGAACTATACAAAAAAGATCTTAATGGCCCTGATAACCATGATGGTGTGATAACTCACCTAGAGCCAGACATCTTGGAAAGCAAGGTTAAGTAAGCCTTAGGAAGCATCACTACAAAGAAAGCTAGTACAGGTGATGGAATTCCAGTTGAGCTATTTTAAATTTTAAAAGATGATGCTGTGAAAGTGCTGCACTCAATATGCCAGCAAATTTGGAAAACTCAGCAGTGGCCACAAGGCTGGAAAAGGTCAGTTTTCATTCCAATCCCAAATAATGGCAATGCCAAAGATTGTTCAAACTACCACACAGTTGCACTCATCTTGCATGCTAGCAAAGTAATGCTCAAAATTCTCCAAGCCAGACTTCAACAGTACATGAACCAAGAATTTCCAGATGTTCAAGCTGGATTTAGAAAAGGCAGAGGAACCAGAGATCAAATTGCCAACATCCTTGGATCATAGCAAAAGCAAGAGAGTTCCAGATAAACATCTACTTCTTATTCATTGACTATGCTAAAGCCTTTGACTGTGTGGATCACAATAAACTGTGGAAAATTCTGAAAGAGATGGGAATACCAGACCACCTGACCTGCCTCCTGAGAAATGTGTATGCAAGTCAAGAAGCAACAGTTAGAACTGGACATGGAAAACTGACCGGTTCCATATCTGGAAAGGAGTACATCAAGGCTGTATATTGTCACCCTGCTTATTTAACTTGTATGCAGAGTACATCATGCGAAATGCTGGACTGGATGAAGCACAAGCTGGAATCAAGATTGCTGGGAGAAATATCAATAACCTCAGATATGCAGATGACACCATCCTTATGGCAGAAAGTGAAGAAGAGCTAAAAAGCCTCTTGATGAAAGTGAAAGAGGAGAGTGAGAAAGTTGGCTTAAAACTCAACATTCAAAAAACTATGATCATGGCATCCAGTCCCATTGAAGTGAAGTGAAGTGAAGTCAATTGTGTCTGACTTTGCAACCCCATGGACTGTAGCCTGTCAGATTTTGCCATCCATGGGATTTTCCAGGCAAGAATACTGGAGTGGGTTGCCATTTCCTCCTCCAGGGGATCTTCCCGACCCAGTGATGGAACCTGGGTCTCCAGCACTGCAGGCAGACTCTTTACCATCTGAGCTATCAGGGAATCCGGTCCCATTGCTTCATGGCAACTAGATGGGAAAACACTGGAAACAGTGACAGACTTTATTTTCTTGGGCTCCAAAATCATGGCAGATTGTGACTGTAGCCATGAAATTAAATGACTGTTGCTCCTTGGAAGAAAAGCTATGACCAACCTAAACAGCACATTAAAAAGCAGAGATATTACTTTGCCAACAAAGGTTCGTGTAGTCAAAGGGTCAACAAGATCCCCTGGAAAAGGAAATGGCAACTCTCTCCAGTATTCTAGCCTGGAGAATCTCATGGACAGAGGAGCCTGGAAGGCTAACGTCCATGGAATCACAAGAGTCAGACACAACTTAGCGACTAAGTCACCACCATGGTTTTCCCAGTGGTCATGTATGGATGTGAGAGTTGGGCTATAAAGAAAGCTGAGCTCCCAAGAATTGGTGCTTTTGAACTGTGGTGTTGGAGAAGACTCTTGAGAGTCCCTTGGACTGCAGGGAGATCAAGGCAGTCAATCCGAAGGGAAATCATTCCTGAATATTCATTGGAAGGACAGATGCTGAAGCTGAAGCTCCAATCCTTTGGCCACCTGATGTGAAGAGCTGACTCACTGGAAAAGACCCTGATTCTGGGCAAGATTGAAGGCAAGAGGAGACGGGGACTATGGAAGAGAAGATGGTTGGATAGCATCACCGACTTGATGGACATGAGTTTGAGCAAGTTCCGGGAGGTGGTGATGGACAGGCAGGCCCGGCATACTGCAGTCCAAGAGTCGGACATGACTGAGCGATTGAACTGAACTGAGATTGCCCTTTGTTTATCTTTGCTTTCATATCCATTATTCTGGGAGGTGGATGTTGCGGTGTTATATGTCAGAGAGTGTTCTGCCTATGTTTTCCTCTCGGAGTTTTACAGTGTCCGGTCTCACATTTAGGTCTTTCCTCCATTTTGAGTTTGTGTTTTTGTATGGAGTTAAAGAGTGGAGGGAAACCTGGGTCTTACTCTGGTGGGCAGAGCTGTGCTCAGTAAAACTTGAATCCTACTGTGTGCTGCTGGGTGGGGCTGGGCTCTGTCCCTGTTAGTTGTTTGGCCTGAGGTTGATCCAATCCTGGAGTGCACAGGCTCTGTGGTAGGGCTAATAGCAACCTCCAAGAAGACTTATATCAAGACACATCTCCCAGGAAGGCTGCTGATGGAGCCCCGTGCCTTCGGTGGGCACTGCGTGCTCTTGCCTCTGCGGGAGACCCTCAAGCACTCACAGGGAGGTCTGGCTCATTCTCCCGTGAGGTCCCTGTTCCTCTCCCCTGGGTCCTGGTGCACACAGGGTTTTGTTTGTGCCCTCCAAGGGTAGAGTCTCCTTTTCCCCCAGTCCTATGGAAGCCCTGTCATCCAATCCTGCTGGCCTTCAAAGACAGTTTCTCTGGGGATTCCCAGTCCCTCTGCCAGATCCCAGGGCGAGGAGCCGGATGGGGGCCTAGAACCTTCAGGACAGTGCAAGATCTTCTTTAGTGCCACTGTTTTCCAGTCTGTGGGTCACCCATCAGTGGGTATAGGGTTTAATTTTGTCATGTTGATGCTCCTCCTTCTGTCTTATTGTGGCTTCTTCTTTGTCCATGGAGATGGGTTATTTTTTTGGAGGCATCCGATGTCCTCTTATCAATGGTTGTTCAACAGCTATTTGAAATTTTGGTGCTCCCACAGGGCAAGGCGAGTGCAAATTCTTCTACTCCGCCACGAGAACGGTGGGATATGTAAGTATTGACTTGTGAAACTTATTTCCCTTGTGCTCTTTATATAAGGGAACAAGAGTTCTGAACTTTATACTCTATTTTATGGCCATTCCTTCTTCAGAATTTGACTTGAAAAGAAAGGATTAAGTGAAAAATTAAAATAAGTTTTTTTTTTAAAGGGCTTAATTGACTGGTAATGACCACTCCTGGTAAAAGGTTAGGAAGATATTAGAACTCCTTGCTTTCATATCAAAAACTTAATATGGCTAAAATAATTGAAGATGATTGCCAAATCACTAATAAGTGCTCTTTGATATATATATATATATATTTTACTCTAGAGTGTATATTCTGGTTAGATTATAAGCAGGATACTTCATGCACTAAAGTACGGGTTCTCAAAGTGTGGTTCCTGGACTAGCAACATCAACATCACCTGGAAACTTATCAGACATGTAATTTTTGGTGCGTCTTCCTAAACCTACTGAATCAGAAACCTGGGAAGGCAGGATATAAAAAGATAACTGTATATGTTATAAAAAAAGCTTCTAGGTAGCTTGATGCTTGATAAACTTTGAAAACTACTAACTGAAGGATGCATTTTCTCTTCATTCATTTAGCATCTTTTAATTGGTTACTTAATGCATACCTTGTACTTTCCTTCCCAGGTAGTAGGATATAGCAGTGATACAGCAAACTAGGTCCCTCCTCTCAAGGGTATTATATCAATTGGGGATAATCAGAGAGACACTAACCACTTAAACTATTAAGAACAATGGATTTTTAAATCAGGGATTGATTACACAGGAAATGAACAACTGTGAAGGCAACAGGTGATAGTGAAGCAGACAAGGAGATGATCACCTCTGGCCTGGACCACAAAGGGATATAGTGTTATTAGAGTTCAGGGGCCAAAGTCACCAGGCAGAACAGTCTGGAGTTGGCTGGAGGCACCAAGGAGTGGTAAGTGCTGGCCCAGTCCTGAGACCACCTGGGCAGAGAGGGGCAGGGAGACATCCTGGCTTCCTTCTTTCTTCCACCCTTCCACCAGCACTGCTTTATTGTCCAAGCCGAGCAAGAAACCTGCTGGCAAGAGGCCTGGAGGTGCAGCCTACAGGTGACGATCAAGTGATACAGAGCAGAACTTGCTGGAGAACCATGGGGAGAAACAGTCCAGCGTGAGCACACGTGCTTCCTCGGGGGTCCAGACTGTTATCTGCACCCTCTGTGTAGACTGTTCTCTGCACCTGTAATCTGCAGATAGAAGTGGAGAAGCCTTTTAAACTTGCACACTGTGTCAGAAATCTGAGTAAGTTAAAGACAGGAATATTGCAGGGAAAATAAAAGTTCCAATTTATTTTTTATTCTGTCATTGTAACACATTTGTATTCTCTCCTAAATGAATGAGATATTTAGCATGAAAAGATGTTCATGTGCAAATAGAATAGGTGGATTAATTATACCGCATTTACTATCAGTTCATTTTTTAATACTGACTACAGTGATTTAAGCTTTCAAAAAGCTAAGCGCTCACACAAATCATGTCTCCAGAGACTGTGTGCTTTGTGCTGATCAATAAATATTCTGTTAATTATGGAGATATAGGGAAAATTACGCCATTTATAATTCTGCATGCAGAAGAACAACTCTTCAAAGCTGAAAGTACCTTTCTGTTTAGGTTGGCTTAATGCTCTGGAAGATGATTAGACCACATTCTCAATTAATCTTTTGGCGAGTGCTATTTTCTCATTTTCCTACCAAGTATATTTTGGTTTTGAAAGAATACAATTTTTTAAAAGAATTCACTATCAACCTACCTTTTTCCCCCTTTGGGTTTCTATCTACCTTTAGAATAGTTGTTTGTGACATGATCTTTCATTCATTCAACAAATATCCGGTGCATGCTGACTTAGTGCAAAATATTGTTGGGGATAAAAATGCTTTTAAAACTTATGAGCAGAGAACAGCTCCTAAAGCTGGTTTTTGACACTGTACTGATCAGATAGTCTCCAACTGTTAGATTTGTAACCTCATTTTAATTAACCTGTCCAAGCCTGTTTCTTTCTCTGAAAAATAGGTCCTATCACATCTATCTCACAGAGCTTTGAGAATATGTACATTTTTATGAGTCCACTGCTATGTCTGGAATACTCTGAGTACAGTTGTGACAATAAATGTTAGTTCCCTTCCTAAATTTTCTGCACACTTTTCCTCTCCCTAGATAATTTCATTCTTCTACATTTGTTCTCGAATGCCAGCAAAGACCCTCTGTTCCTTTCTCATAGACTTCTTACATTTTTCACTATCAGAATAACGGACCATCATTGGCAGGTAATCCCAATGGTGGGAAAAGCTCTCTCATTCTTATTCTTGACATTGACATTGACTTCATTCATTCAAAAATGTTTATTGAGAGTTTATTTATGTTCCAAGAGTGCTTCTCAAGAGTGTAAGTCCTACTAAAATAGACAAGCTATTTCCACTAAGACAGAAAAGCTATTTTTCCTTGTTCAGTTAAAAAGGTATTTCAACAACTACTTTCTATGTTTTTATTTATTTATTCATTCATCTGTTTAGCTGAGCCAAGTCATAGCTGTGGCATTCAGGGTCTTTTAGTTGTGGCACGTGGCATTCCTTGACCAGGAATTGAACCTGGATGCCCCCACATTGCCAGTGAGGAATCTTAGCTGCTGGACCACCGGGGAAGTTCCAACTATTTTCTACATTTATTTTATATGCCAGGCTTTGTTCAAGGTGTTGAGAATATAGCAGGAGACAAAAGTTTTTTGCCCCCATGGAGTTGAGGCACTCTAATGATCAAAGACCAACAACCGACTAATGAACAGCCATTTATAAAATATAGCATGTAGGGATAAGAACTTTGCAGACAAAGCAAGATGAAGGGACTGTAGGGATGGTGTCTGAAAACATGAGTCTCGGGGAGCAAGCGGAATGAAGTGAGGGCAAGCACTGTGAGTACCTGCAAGGAGAACAGCTGCAGGCAGTAGAGAGGTCGAGTGCCAAGGCTAAGTGCCAGGCTATGGCTAGTGCGGGGGATGCTGAAGGCTGGTGAGAAAGAAGGGAGAGGAAAGGCAGGGTGTGGATGAGAACTGAGAGTCAGCAGGCCAGTTCCCACTGGGCCTTATGGGCCAAGGTAAGGACCCTGCCTTTCATTTTGTGGGTGTCAGAAGTAGAGAAGTGGCATTTCTGACTTGCTTCCAAAGGATTCCTCTGGCTTCTTGGTGGAGGAAGGTCTGTAAGAGTCAGGAGTGGAAGAAGGCAGGTAGACAAAGGTGGTGGCTTGGAGTATGTTAGTAGTGATAAAAGTGGTGAGAAGGGGGCAGATTTTGGATATCTTCTGAGGTGGAGTCAATAGGATTTCTGACAAGTGAATATGGGAGGTGATAGAAAGGTGACAAGTGTTACTTCAAGGAGTTTGGTTTGAGAAACTGGAAAATCTCCCCCCTGGAATATAGACTCAAATGAGGGAGAAAGAGCACAAACCAATAAACACGAGTGAATAGCAGCAACTGATGTGGTGGGTGGTGGTGGGGTCAGGGACACTTTTCCAGGAAGTGGTGTTTGAGTTGGGACGTGGAGGATGATTGCTGGAGAAGACTCTTTAGAGTCCCTTGCACAGCAAGGGGATGCAACCAGTCCATCCTAAAGGAAATCAGTCCCGAATATTCATTGAAAGGACTGATGTTGAAGCTGAAACTCCAGTACTTGGGCCACCTGATGTGAAGAACTGACTCATTCGGAAAGACCCTGATGCTGGGAAAGATTGAGGGCAGGAGCAGAAGGGGACAACAGAGGATGAGACGGTTGGATGGCATCACCGACTCAATGGGCCTGAATTTGGGTAAACTCCGGGAGTTGGTGATGGACAGAGAGGCCTGGCGTGCTGCAGTCCATGGGGTCTCAAAGAGTCAGACACAACTGAGTGACTGAATTGAACTGGAGGATGAGTGAGAGCTAGTTGGATGTGTGTCTTCAGGGGTGGGATATACAGTGGAAGGCATGACATGTGCAAAGATCCTGAGGCAAGAAGGAGCTTTATAAATCATTTGAATGTTGCATAGACTCAACAGGAGAACCCAGCCTGGCTTGCTCACATGTATCTTCTACTGATTCACAACATTTGCCCAAATCTACATATACCAAAGACCTTTTGCTTGTTTCCTTCTCATTCAGCAAAATTCCAGTCATCAGTTCTGATAATGTAGCTCTTTCATTTTAAAAATATTATAATTTTTACTTTGAGAAATAGAAAAATAAAGTTCACAGAACAATAAAGCACTCATGCCCACCTTCCAGAATCAACAACTGTTAACCATCTTGGTTTCCAGTCTTTTTTTTTTTTTTTAAAGGAAATGAGACTTTATATGTAAAGCCAAGTCCTCTTTAACCATCATCCATCCACACAACTCACCCCTTCTTTGCTTTCAACAGAAGCAACCATTTGTATGATTGGATACTGTTCTTTTCTGTCAACTTAAAAAAAATATATGTTTATTTTTTGGCTGCATTGGGTCTTAGTTGCTGGTACATGAGCATGTGAGCTCCCCATGGCATGTGGGCTCTTCCTTGGGAAATGCACCCTTCTCTCTAGTTGTGGTGCTCAGGTTAAGTAGCTGAAGTGCATGGGCTTGGTTGCCCTGCAGCACTTGGGTGTTTAGTTCCCCTACAGCACCTGGGTCCTTAGTTCCTTTACCAGGGATGGAACCTGTGTTTCCTGCATTGGCAGGTGGATTCTTTACCACTAAGTCACCAGGGAAGTCACTCAAGCTATATTTTAAAAACAGTATTTTAAAAATAATAATCAGGAGTCAAAATCAGGAGAGCATCCATGCCCTTTTAAAACCAGCACATATTCACTTTTTTCACGGGTTGCAAGATATATGATTCACAGACATCCAATTAACAGCGTAACAGGACAGGAACTGTTACCAAATTAATTATCTATGATTATCACACAAAAGGAGGTGATTATATTACCTGACTGCCAAAAAAAAAAAAAAAAAGTATTCAGTGAAGACAAAAAAGTATCACAACTATAAATTGACAAAAAGGTTACTCACAGTTAAATTAGAAAGAGTATGCTTTGGTTTTGATTTTCACAGTAGCATTAAAATAATGCATTTTCTCCTGTCTTAAGCATCAGCGCGTCTCTTAAAGGGGCATGTAGTTATCACCTACTCTGTGTTTTGTGTTTTTGTCAATAGGTTTTATGAACATCCTTCATCAGGGAAAAGCATACAAGAAACAATCTAGCGACTTTGAACGTTGCAAACACGGATGGGCAACTGAATCACATTGCAGGCATGATTAATGCATTTCCAACTGCTACTCATCCTTTCCGATTCAGATTAACTACCATCTTTGCTGGAAGCTTTGTCTAGCCTCTTTGGTTATTAGATGCCTCAAAAATTTTGCTCTGAGAGGCAACCTGTTTTCCCCATTCATAGAACTTAAAATTGCATCAAGTTTCTCCCTTAATGATTTGCCCTATCGGTCATAAGCTTGCTCTATAAACATGTACTGTGTTAACTTGGTCAGCGCCTCACATTTAGAATGCTCTGAAAAATTACTTGTGCTTTTGAGACCTTATCTTAATTTAATATTCACTTTTTCTTGTTTCATTCTCTTTTCTCCCCTAAAACCCATATTCTCTCATAGAGTATACTCTTAACACTTTTCAAAAAGGCAGAAGGAAGAAAATAAATAGTGAAAAGCTTCAATTTCTAGACACTGTCTCATCAGTGACATAACTTTCCTTGAAAACATGCTATCTAAAGCAATTTGTTCATCCTTGTATTGAATTTACCAAATATCAGCCATGGTAGGAACTCTATCTTTGCTGTCAGTACTTTATATTTCATTTTATAAGTTTAGGGCCCCAGGGGTTTCTTCTTTAGCATTTTCCCTATAAATAAAGTGCATTGTTACTTGGTAGCACACGTGACCTTTTAATCTTTTCACTGGGTACCCACTGAATATTAGAATCTGGTCACATAAAGGTGAATAAAGATGTAGAATTCAGACTTGTAGCAAAGTCATATCAGTAGAAAAATAAATAGAAAAAATGTTAAAATAAGGATTTTTTTGCTCCCTATTTAGCAAGGGGAAAAGCAACAGAGCTGTCTTACTTGTTTTCTTTCTTTTCTGCTTCTTTCCCACTTTCTTTCCTCTTGTTCCCACTTTCATTGGGCTTTTGTCCCTATCACTTTAAACAGCTCTTGCCAAGATCATTAGTGATTTACCACGTCTTGCCAAATTTAATGGCCAATTCTCTTTCTCCATTTTACCTGAACTTCTTGGGCTTTGGCACGAATAATTCTTGAAAGATTTTCTGTACCTAGCTTTTGGGCCACTGCTAATAGACCATAACAGATGACCCCTTTGAGATAACTTTTATACCAGATCCATTTATCCAAGTGCCTAACCTTTCTATGTAGACCATATGTCTAATACTAAGCTCATGGTATTTTCCTTGAAATCTGCTCCTCTATCATGTTTCTCACAACAGTTAGTTATAAACTTTAGCCATCCTTTACTCTTGTTTTCTTTCCACATATTCTTATTCCAGTAAAAGTTTTGGGCCCATCTGCAAAACATTTTTTTGAATCTAATCTTCGGTCACCATGTCCAACAAATTCCTTGGTCCAAGTCAATGCCATCTCTTATAGATTACAGCAAGAGCTTCCCACCTGGCTTTATTCCACTTCTATCCACCCACTACCCACTACCACTCACCTGATCTAGTCTCATAGAAAACAGAATGACCTGTTAAAAGTGTAAATCACACTTCACTCCCTGACTCAAAAGTCTTTCCACAGCTTTTAATAAAATCTTAAATCCTAAGAGTACGAGGAAGTCAGTAGAGTAGGAAGATCCTGAGATTATCACTCCCCATCCCTCCTACAACACACCATGAACACACCAAAACTACAGTTACATATAGAGCAACTCTCACTGAAAATAGCCTGAAGACTACAGAAATGCTTTCCTTCAACCAAGGATACAAAGAAAGAACAACGTGGAGCCTGGTAGGAATGGAGGATAAAAGATATGGCTGGGATCCATCCCTGGCAGGTGACTTGGAAGAGGAGAAAGATATCACAGGCTTGAGGATCCTCTCTAATGAAGGAGGGGTTCAAGCCCCCCTTTAGGCATCCAGCACTGGGGTCTAGCATTGGGAAGATGAGTTCCCGATGAGCTTGAAAACCAGTGGGGTTTACTGGAGGGTCAAAAGGAACCAAGACTCGCCCCTCAAAACACATGCTCACAGACTTGCTTTTTCCCCATCCTAGAGCAGAGGTAGCAGACTGAAGACGGCCTGGTGTTGTAACTGGCTTGCCAGGACTGCCCCTATGAGGTCCGCTAGCTGGCACTGGGCTTCTGCGCCAGTCCTCCTGCTCTGTCTCTGCACTCTGCAAAGGTGAAGAGCACCATTGCGTGCGCCTGGCAAACTGGAGCCAGCCTAAAAGTGTGGCTCAGCCCCTTGTGCCCTGCCTCTGCCCATAAACAAGTCAGAGACCGCAACAGTTGCCGCACATCAGGGTAAAGTGAAACCAGCTCAGAAACACAGCTCCAGGCCCTGGACCCTGATCCTGACCCCTAACAGGGCAGCAATGAACAGTGAGCCCAGGAGAAGCCCTGGGTTGTAGTTCTTTGGCTGTAGCCCCTCTGACTCCAGTCTTACCGCCAAGAAGCCAACAGTCACAGAGCACCCTGGAAGAAGATGACCCTTGTAACCTCTTCAGATCCAGCTCTCCCACCAAAGCCACTAGTCACAAACAGACTGCATAAGGTCATTCTCAACAAGGACAAGCCTTTAAGACTGGAATATGTAAGTGTTTCACTTAACTTCATAGAGACAAACAGAAATTCAAATAAAATGAGAAGACAGAGAAATAAGTTCCAAATGAAAGTATACGGTAAAACCTAGGAAAAAAACCCTAGAAGAGAGAAGGCAATGGCACCCCACTCCAGTACTCTTGCCTGGAAAATCCCATGGATGGAGGAGCCTGGTAGGCTGCAATCCATGGGGTTGCAAAGAGTTGGACATGATTGAGCAACTTCACTTTCATTTTTCACTTGCATGCATTGGAGAAGGAAATGGCAACCCACTCCAGTGTTCTTGCCTGGAGAATCCCAAGGATGGCAGAGCCTGGTGGGCTGCTGTCTATGGGGTCGCACAGAGTTGGACATGACTGAAGTGACTTAGCAGCAGCAGGGAAAAACCCTAATGAAATGGTTATAATTTACTCAGTAAAATTTCAAAGTAATAGTAATAAAAATGCTCATTGAACTTGGAGAATGAAAGAGGAACAGTGAAAACTTTAACAAAGAACTAGGAATATAAAAAGGAACCAGCTGGAGCTAAAGAATATAGTAACTGAAATAAAAAATACACTAGAGAGACTTAATAACAGCCCAGGTGATACAGAAAAACACATAAGTACATAAGAGCACATAATCTGGAAGATAGAATAATGGAAATCACCTAATCAGAGCAGTAAAAAAACATTTTTTTTAAATGAGCATAGATTAAGGGACATTTGGGCAACAAATGTCCTACTATAGACGTCCTAGAAGAGAGAGGAAGTGGCATAAAAAGTATTTGATGAAATTATGGTTGAAATCTTCCCTAATCTGGAGGAGGAAACAGATATCCAGGTTCAGGAAACATGGAGAGTCCGAAACAAGATGAACTCAAGGAGATTCACACCAAGATATATCATAATTAAAGTGGCAAAAGTTAGGTAAAGAGAGAATTTAGAGAAAAACAAAGAGTCATAAATAAAGATACCCTCGTAAGGTTATTAGCTGGTTTTTCAGCGGAAATTTTTTAGGCCAGAAAGGAATGGCATGAAATATTTAAAGTGCTGGAAGAAAAAAAGCCCTACACTCTAGGATATTTTACCCAGAAAGATTATCATTTAGAATCGAAAAAGGAATAGTTTCCCAGACAAGAAAAAGTAAGAGTTCATCACCACTAAACAAGTAGACATAATTGTAGGTTGATATATATGAACTCCATGGTAACCACAAATCAAAAGTCTATCATCGATACACAAAAAACAAAGAGAAAAGAACTCAAAATTGACACTGAGGAAAATCATCAAACCAAAAGAAAAGAGGCTAAAAGAAGAAGAAACAGAGAAGTACAAAAAGCAACTAGAAAATAGCAAAATGGCAATGCCTGTCAATAATCACTTAAATGTAAATGCATTAAATGCACCAATCAAAAGACTTATGGCATTGATTGTGATAAAAGGGTCAAGACAGAAAAAGCATATAATATCTGCAAACATACATGCGCTTAATGTAGGAGCACTTGAGTATACAAAATAAATATTAACACAAATAAAGGGAGAAATTGGTAATAATAATAGTAGGGGACTTTAACACCCCAATTACATCAATGGATAAATCATTCAGATAGAAAATCAGTAAGGACACAAAAGCCTTAAAAGACACATTACACCAGGGGGACGAAATAGATATCTATAGGATATTCTGTCCTCAAACAGCAGCATACACATTCTTTTCAAGTGTACTCGACACTCTCCAGGATAGAATAGTTGCTAGGCCACAAAATAAGTCTCAATAAATTTAAGAAAAATGAAATTATATCAAGCATTCTTTCTGACCACACAGGTAAGAAACATGAAATCAATTATACTACCAAAAAAAAAAAGGAAAAAACGACATGTTACCAAAAAGCAAATAGGTCAATGAAGATATCAAAGAGGAAATCAAACAACACTTTGAGACAAATGAAAATGGAAGCACAACTTTCCAAAGTCTACAAGATGCTGCAAAACAGTTCTAAGAAGAAAGTTTAAGTAGGCTTACCTCAAGAATGAGAGAACTCTCAAACAGCCTAATTTTGCATCAAAAAGAATTAGAAAAAGAATAATTAATTATAATATAATGTCAAGTATTAATAAATACTATGAAGATCATAAAACTCCTTGATTACATAGAAACAGTATGCTCTTGGACATTGGTCTTAGGAAATATTTTTTATAAATCTGTATTTTCAAAGTAAATAAAAGTAAACATAAACAAATGGGACATAATTTTAACTTAAAAATTTGCATAGCAAAGGAAATCACCACAAAATGAAAAGGCAGCCTACTAAATGGGAGAAGGTATTTGTAAGTGATATGTCTGATACGTAGTTTATATTCAAAATACATAAAAAAGTGTTAGTCACTCAGATGGGTCTGACTCTCTGTGACCCCATACACTCATATAACCCAATAAAAGAATAGATAATGTGATTAAAAAGTGAACAGAGGAATTGAATAGGCATATTTTTTATGGAAGACATGCAGATGGCCAACAGGCACATGAAAAGATGTTCAGTATCACTGAGCATTAGGGAAATGCAAATCAAAGGCAGCATGAGATATCACCTCATGCACGCATGCGCTGTCGCTCAGCCGTGTCTGACTTTTTGCGACCCCATGCACTGTAGCCCACAAGGCTTCTTTGTCTATGGGATTTCCCAGGCAAGAACATTCCTCCCCCAGGAAATCATCCCAACCCAGGGATTGAAACTTTGGCAGGCAGGTTCTTTCTTTACCATAGTTCCACCTGGGAAGCCCATGAACTATCACTTCAGGCACGTCCAAAAGGCTATCATCAAAAGATAAGAAATAACACGTGTTGATGAAGATGTGGAAAAAGAGAATCCTTGTACACTGTTGGTGGGGATGTAAATTGATAGTCACTATGAAAAACTGTAGGCTTCGTAGGTGGCTCTAGTAGTAAAGAACCTGCTTGCCAGTTCAGGAGACGTAAGACACACAGGTTTGATCACTGGGTCAGGAAGTGATCCCCTCACTTCCCTGGAGGAGGGCATGGAAACACACGCTGGTATTCTTGACTGGAGAATCCCATGGACAGAAGAATCTGGCAGGCTACAGTCCATAGGGTCTCACAGAGTCAGATATGATGGAAGTGACTTAGCATGCACACATGCATGAAAAATTGTACAGAGATTTCTTTTAAAATTATTTAAAAAATACCATATTATCCAGAAATTCCACTTATATGTCTTTATAAAAAAAAGAAAAAACTAATTTGGAAAGATATATGGGCTTCTCTTGTGGCTCAGCTGGTAAAGAATCTGCCTGCAATGTGGGAGACCTGGTTCCATCCCTGGGATGGGAAGGTCCCTTGGAGAAGGGAAAGGCTACCCACTTCAGTATCCTGGCCTAGAGAATTCAACGGGCTCTATAGTCCATGGAGTCGCAAAGAGACACGACTGAGTGACTTTCACTTTCATTTTCATGAAACACGATGTTTTATTAAAAAAGAAATTCTTGTTTTAATTGGAAGATAATTGCAGTATTTTGATGATTTTTACCATACACAGTACGAGTCAGCCATAGGTTATACATGGTCCCCTCCATCCTGAAACCCCTCCCACCCCCCTCCCCACCCTATCTCTCTAGGTTGTCACGGAGCGCTGGCTTTGGGTGCCCTGATTCTCAGTGTTCTATTTATAATAGTTAAAATATGGTAACAACTGAAGTGTTCATCAATGGATGAATGGATAAAGAAGATGTGGTGTATACACACACAGTGGAATACTAGTCAGTCACAAGGAATGAAAAGCTGAGGATGCTGGTGAGGACGTGGTGAAAAAGGATTGCTTGCGTACTATCTTGCCATTTGCAACAATACGGTTGCTTAGTGGAATAAGTCAGAGAAAGAGAAATACTTTACACTTTCACTTTTATGTGGCATTTAAAAAACAAATGGAACAAACAGAAGTAGAGTTAGTTACAGATACAAAGAACAAACTAGTAGTTACCCACAGGATGGGAGGGAGTCGGAGGAGGTACCAAATAGGTGACAGGGATTAAAAGAAACAAATTATTGGGTATGAGCAAATTACAAAGAAGTGATATACAGGATAGGGAAGAGAGGCAATTATGTATAATGTGTCAAAAGATGGAGTTACTGCGTTCGACACTTGAGCCTAGAGTATTATTGTAGATCAACTCTACTTCCATCAGAAAAATTCAAGTCCTAACAATCACCTAAAAGGTCCATGTGACTTGACATCTGTCCACAATTCTGACCTAATTTTCCCATGCTTATTGCTCATTCTGTTTCAATTGCTGCTCCTCAAACATACGATATGCAAGTTTTCTAGCTTTTCTGTTTGACGTTCTTTCTGGTGGAATGCTCTTTACTCAACTATTCAGAGAACCTGCTTTGTCACTTTCTTAAGATTCTTGCTCAAACATCACTTTCTTCTCTAAAATAACATCTATTTGTCATTTTTAATAGTATATTTATTTATTCAACTTTAGTTACCTGCTGCTGCTGCTGCTGTTAAGTTGCTTTAGTCGTGTCCAACTCTTAGCGACCCCATGGATTGCAGCCCACCAGGTTCCCCCATCCCTGGGATTCTCCAGGCAAGAACACTGGAGTGGGTTGCCATTTCCTTCTCCAATGCATGAAAGTGAAAAGTGAAAGTGAAGTCACTCAGTCGTGTTCAACTCTTAGCGACCCCATGGACTGCAGCCCACCAGGCTCCTCCGTCCATGGGATTTTCCAGGCAAGAGGACTGGAGTGGGGGTAGTACTTAATACTGCTTGCCATCATAGTATACTTTCTAATATGTTTGTTTGATGGTGATTACTTTCCCAGTTAAATGTAAGGTATGCGACAGCAAAGATTTTATTTTGTTTACTGCATTCTCTGTGCATAGAGCAGGGTCTGGCAATAGAATAGGTGCCAAATAAGTATTTACTGAATGAATAGATGAAGAAATTTACAGAATGCTAGAAATGGTGGTAGCAGAATATAGTTACATTAAAAATACCAGAGAAAATGTAAGTGCCTTACTAAAACAAACCTATTTTGAGTGTCTGTTATGTATCTGAAACTGTGCTGAGTGCTGGGGCTATAAAGATGTGTGCAAACAGATACCAGTATTCTGCAGCAATGGAGACACAGACATAGAGAACAGACTTATGGACATGCGGGCAGGGAAAGAAAGAGAGTGTGGGATGTACGGAGAGAAAGAAAGTTAAAAAAAAAAAAGACACTTGTATTCTGAGTTCTCCTTCATTCCAGAGTGATACACCTGGAAATGTACATACAATTAGTTAAAAACCAGAGACATGGTGCTTCTATTGGAATTTTTTACACTGGCCTTTAAATTTCATCTGTTTATTAATTCTGGAGTTATAGATTTTCATAATAGGTTGGTCAAACTACCATCAACCAGAATGAATTGAGCCATTTCATTTTGCCCTCAAATGAAAGCAATACCACTTGAGGTTCTAGATTCTGTAATTGTGTTCATGGTAGAGGTAGTACTTCTAATCATTTGCTTTAGAAATATGTTCATTACATCACTGACTAATCAATTAACTTTGCTGCTGTAGAGTTCATAGACATCAAGACCTTCATTTAAAATAGAGACAAACCCAATGACCAAACAAGATACTGCAATACAGGATCTACATGAGAATAGTTTATATAACTGGCACACTTGTGTCTTAGTTGTCTTGGCTGTTAAAACAAAATACCATAGTCTGAGTGGCTTAAAAGACAAAAAATTATTTCTCATAGTTCTGGAGGCTGAGAAATCCAAGATCAAGTTGTTCTCTGGTGAGGACTTTTTCTGGCTAGTAGATAGCTATTTTCTCACTGTATTATCACATGGCCCCTGACTTGGTGAGTTCCTACCCAGAGATAAAGAGGCAAAGGAGAGGGAGAGAGAGACAGAGACAGGTTTTTTTCTCCCAAGGGCATTAATCTCATCATTAAGTTTCCAACCTCATAATCTAATCTAATCCAAATACTGTCCAAGGCCACATCTTCAAATACCACCATCTTGGGGGTTAGGGACTCAATATATGAATTTTGAGGGAACACAGATATTCAGTCCATACACCATTTAGCACAATAAATAATACTTATTGTATTAAGTAAAAATTATAAGTGTGCTGCTCAAAAGAGAAGGGATGGAAAGACAGGACCTGGAGAGCCAAGAAGAGCCTGGGAATAAAGGGTAGGAGTTGAGTCTATACAGGCTCCCTAGGTTCAGAATCTGATTAAAGATTCTGGCAATACTTTAGCATAGGAAGTTGTCCTAAGTGAGTAAGATTTCAGAAAGATGGAAGATACCAGTACAGATGAGAAAAGGAATTGTGTTTTAAAACAGGTAATTAAAATCTTAGGCAGCAAATCTTTTTATACATATCCTACTTGGATGCAGAGAAGTTTGTCTCCCAAGAGACATTTCCAGAGACTAGAAACTAGCAAGTCATTTAAAGGATGGGGAGCAAAACACCCTGGTTTGAGTAATGGTCTAGGGGCAGAAATAAAGGCAAAAGTGGATAATTCTTATCTGAGCTATAGCTGAGTAGATTATAATTTATTTATTGTTTTGAGGTGGCATCTATATTTTTAGATTCCATCAACATCTTGAACATCCCAGCCATTAACCCCAAATCAATAACTATCAGGAAAAACTGTGCTAAAGACTCTGGAACTAAGAAAAAGAAAATGTTTATGATACTTCTCTTTTTAAAAAAATTTTCTTCTTTTGACTTATTAATAAACTTTAGAGAAACTTTATCTCATCTGTTTATTCTACAACTGCAGATTAGGAAAGTGGTTCTAAGAAAGCTATTAATTTTAACACAATTACATTTCAATAAAGCATTCTTGATTTCCTATCGAGTTTATTGCAGTGGGGGATTTACTTGAATTAAAAATAGTTTTGTGGCACCGTTTGTCTTACTTTATAGTAAACTGAATGATAGAATGCTGGGTAAGAAAGATCTTAAAAATAATTTACTCCATGTACCTATTTATTTTTGGCAACATTGTACAGCTTGTGGGCATCTTAGCCCCCTGACCAGGGTTTCAACCCAGGTCCTCAGCAATGGCAGCATGGAGTTCTAACCACTGGATAGCCCGGGAATTTCCTCTACTCCACATCTGAATCCATTGTTGCAATATCCTTGTCTTACGATCACCCATTCTTTTGTGTGAACAGCTCCTGTAATAGAGACTCACTTTCTTAAAAGGCAGTTCATTTCATTTTTTGGACAACCTTGAATTTCACAAAGATCTTTCTTATAATGAGCCAAAATTTAGTAGGAGCTGTTACCTAAAGACAGTTCTACCTCATGGTAAAAATAGTAACATCACCCTAGGTGCTTTCTCTGCTATTTCTTTTTCCCATTCCTCTGCCTCCTCTGCTGATCTTCCCTTTTTTCCCTTTATTTTTGCTTTTAATTTTATACATCTGATTTCTGAGTTGAAAAGAAAAAATGGAAATTTTGGGTTACTTACAAATGAATGATAATGATAGTTTCACATAAAAAGCTATATGCTACACAACTCTCCCAGCACAGCCAAAAGAAGAACAAATAACCCCCAAGACAAAGAGTGTAGGCAGTTAGATGAAACAAAAGCACATAAACCCCTCGACGCAGAGGGCGGACCTCGGGAAATGAGTCAAATGCACAAAACCCCGCAACGCAGAGGGTGGGCTTAGAGGCTGAAGGAAGCCCACACAAGTCGCCACGGCACAGAAGGACCCACACAAGCACCTACCTAGCAAGTTTCGGCCAGCAGCGCAGGGCGGGACAGGAGCACAGAAGCACCAGCAATGGTGCCAGGGACGGGTAGGAGCTGGCGGCTCTGCAGTTTTGCTGAGAGGGCCCCTTTGAAGCAGCCGTGGAAATAGAAGCTTCAGGAATGATGCTAAAGCTGAAACTCCAGTACTTTGGCCACCTCATGCGAAGAGTTGACTCATTGGAAAAGACTCTGATGCTGGGAGGGATTGGGGGCAGGAGGAGAAGGGGACGACAGAGGATGAGATGGCTGGATGGCATCACGGACTCGATGGACGTGAGTCTGAGTGAACTCCGGGAGATGGTGATGGGCAGGGAGGCCTGGCGTCCTGCGATTCACGGGGTCGTAAAGAGTCGGACACGACTGAGTGGCTGAACTGAACTGAACACCATGAAAGCTAGGATGACTGCCCAAAGGCATACTTAACCCACAGACACTCCAAAACCCACTACTGGACACTGCACTGCTCTTCAGAGAGATGAGATCCAGCCCCATCAACCAGAACGCAGCACACCTCCCCCAACCAGGAAGACATCAGGGGACGCTAACCCAACCGCACCCACAGGGGCAGACTCGGCAACCAAGAGCGACGACCTTGAGACCCTTTTAAAATTTATTTTTCTTTTCTCTCTCTCTCTTTCTTTCCTTTCATAAATCATACAGTTTATTCCCCCAACATATCTCCACCTTCACTTTAGCCTTTAGAGGTGCTGTGGAGTTTTCCTCTTTTTCTTGTTATAAAAATTAAAAAAAAATTCATTTAAAGATTCTTTCTTCTTATAAATCACACTGCTTATTCTCCAACATATTTCCACCATCACATTAGCTTTTTGTGGTGCTGTGGAGTTGTCCTCTTTGCCTTGTTGAAAAAATTTTCATTTTAAGATTTTTTTTTTCTTATAAATCACACTGTTTAGTCCCCTTATATATTTCCACCTCCATATTAGCCTTTTGCAGTGCTGTGGAAATTTCCTCTTTGTGTTTCTTGTCAAAAAAGAAAGAAAAAGATTCATTAAAAAAATTTTTTTTCTTTCTCACTTTTTTCTTTTCCTTTTTTTCTTGATGAGTTTTTTTGGATTTTGTTTTGATATATTCAACTGATTTTCCTACTGTTCTTTTCCAACTGTAGATATTCCTGAATATATGAATATATATAAATCTTTTCCACATACATCTATCTATCTTTGTTTTTCTGTTTTTTCTTTTCTCTCTCTTTTTTATTTTTTAATCTTCTCTACACCTTCTTTTTCTCTTTTCCCTCCCTTCTCCTCTTTTTTTCTCTCTCTTTTTTTATTCTCCCCTTTTTTCGCTTCACTCTTTCTTCTTTCACCAAGTAAGTTAACTTGTTGCGCTCTCTATGCTATGTTCCCCAGCTGGCCCTCTGCTTATGCTCAGATTTCCAGATTGAGCATTAACTAACTCTGCTTTTAGTTGGTTGATATCACCTCTGGTTTCCCTCGTTCACCAAGTCAGTCTCATGTACTCTTTTCTTTAGAACTCTTTGGTTATAACTGTATGTGTGGAAGTGTGTGTGTGTGTGTGTCCCAGTATCTCTGTAATTACCTACTTGACCTCCTCCCACTAGAACACAGACACAAGTCACCCCCAACAAGAAATCAGCACAAACCACCCAACCAACATTTCCCTCCAAGAGCAAAAACCAAAAGGAAGAAGTAATACAACCCTAGAACCTGGGAAAAGGAGACCTCAAGTGGAGCAAGTTAGAAAAATAAAAAAGACAGAAAAAATGAAAGAGCAAGGTAGAAACTCATAAGACCAAATAAATGAAGAGGAAATAAATAATCTCCCTGAAAGAGAATTCAGAATAATGATAATAAAGATGCACTGAAAACTTGAAAATAGAATGGAGAAAATGCAAGAAGCATTTAACACAATTAATACAATCACCAAGGACATAGAAGAAATAAAGAACAAGAAGAGATGAATAATACAGTTATTGAAATTAAAAATACTCTAGAAGGAACCAATGGCAGAATAACAGGCAGAGGAATGGGTAAGTGAGCTGGAGGACAGAATGGTGGAAATAACTGCTGAAGAACAGAATAAAGGGAAAGGAATGAAAAGAATTGAGGAAAGCCTCAGAGACCTTTGGGACAATATTAAACACACCAACATTTGAGTTATAGGGGTCTCAGAGGAAGAAGAGAAAAGGAAGGCAGTGAGAAAATTTATGAAGAAATTATAGTTGAAAACTTCCCCAACATGGGAAAGGAAATAGTCAATCAAGTCCAAGAAGCACAGAGAGTCCCCAACAGGTTAAACCCAAGGAGAAACACATGGAGACACATATTAATCAAGCTACCAGAGATTAAGCACAAAGAAAGAATATTAAAAGCAGCAAGGGAAAAGCAACAAGTAAAATACAAGGGAAAACCCATATGATTAACAGTGGATCTTTCAGAAGAAACCTTACAGGCCAAAAGGGAATGGCAGGATATATTTAAAGTACTGAAAGAGAAAACCTACAACCATGATTACTATACCCTGCAAAGATCTCATTCAAAATTGACAGAGAAATCAAAAGCTTTATGGACAAGCCAAAGTTAAGAGAACTCACCACCACCAAACCAGCCTTGCAACAAATACTAAAGGGACTTACATCACCAGTAAACACAAGAGAAAGGAAAAACCTACAAAAACAAACCCAAAACAATCAAGAAAATGCCAATAGGAACATATGTGTCAATAACTACCTTAAATGTTTAATTTAAGGTTTAATTGCACCAATCAAAAGATACAGACGGACTGAATGGATACAAAAACATGACCCATACATATGCTGCCTACAGAAGACCCACTTCAGACCTAGAGACATATACAGACTGAAAGTAAAAGGATGGAAAAAGATATTCCATGTGAATGGAAGCCAAAAGAAAGCTGGAGTGGCAATCCTTATTTCAGACAAAATAGATTTTAAAATAAAGATTATCATAGGAGACAAAGCAGGACACTACATAATAATCAAGGGGTTAATCCAAGAAGAAGACATAACAACTGTGAACGTCCATGCACACGACATAGGAGCATCTCAACATGTAAGGAAAGGCTAACAGGCATAAGGCTGTGGTCCCTGTGACCAGACTGACTAGTTTTCTGTGATTATGGTTTCAGTGTGTCTGCCCTCTGATGCCCTCTCACAACACCTACCGTCTTACTTGGGTTTCTCTAACCTTGGACGTGGGGTATATCTTCAGGGCTGCTCCAGCAAAGCACAGCCGCTGCTCCTTACCTTGGACAAGGGGTATCTCCTCACCGCCACCCCTCTTGACCTTGAACTTGGAGTAGCTCCTCTCGGCCCAGCTGCAGCTCTTTGGATGTGGGGTTGCTCCTCTCGGCCACTACCCCTGACCTTGGGGTAGAAAACTAGTCAATCTGATCGTACAGACCACAGCCTTGTCTAACTCTATGAAACTAAGCCATGCTGTGGGTGTGGGGCCACCCAAGGTGGGCGGGTCATGGTGGAGGGGTCTGACAGAATGTGATCCACTGGAGAAGGGAATGGCAAACCTCTTCAGTATTCTTACCTTGAGAACCCCATGAATAGTATGAAAAGGCAAAATGATAGGATACTGAAAGGAATTCCACAGGTCAGTAGGTGCCCAATACGTTACTGGAGATCAGTGGAGAAATAACTCCAGAAAGAATGAAGGGATGGAGCCAAAGCAAAAATAATACCCAGTTATGGATGTGACTGGGATAGAAGCAAGGTCCGATGCTGTAAAGAGCAATATTGCATTGGAACCTGGAATGTTAGGTCCATGAATCAAGGCAAATTGGAAGTGGTCAAAAGGAGATGGCAAGAGTGAACGTCGACATTCTAGGAATCAGAGAACTAAAATGAACTGGAATGGGGGAATTTAACTCAGATGACCATTATATCTACTACTGTGGGCAGGAATCCCTTAGGATAAATGGAGTAGCCATTGTGGTCAACAAAAAAGTCCAAAATGCAGTAACTGGATGCAATCTCAAAAACGACAGAATTACATCTGTTCATTTGCAAGGCAAACCATTCAATATCAAGGTAATCCAAGCCTATGCCCCAACCAGTAACACTGAAGAAGCTTAAGTTGATTGGTTCTATGAAGACCTACAATACCTTTTAGACCTAACACACAAAAAAGATGTCCTTTTCATTATAGGGGACTGGAATGCAAAAGTAGGAAGTCAAGAAACACCTGGAGTAATAGGCAAATTTGGCCTTGGAATGCAGAATGAAGCAGGGCAAAGACTAATAGAGTTTTGCCAAGAGAACACACTGGTCATAGCAAACACCCTCTTCCAACAACACAAGAGAAAACTACACATGGACATCACCAGATGGTCAACACCGAAATCAGATTGATTATATTCTTTGCAGCCAAAGATGGAGAAGCTCTATACAGTCAGCAAAAACAAGACTGGGAGCTGATTATGACTCAGATCATGAACTCCTTATTGCCAAATTCAGACTTAAATTGAAGAAAGTAGGGAAAACCGCTAGACCATTCTGGTATGACCTAAATCAAATCCCTTATGATTATACAGTGGAAGTGAGAAATAGGTTCGTGACATAGTAGAGGAGACAGGGATCAAGACCATCCCCATGGAAAAGAAATGCAAAAAAGCAAAATGGCTGCCTGGGGAGGCCTTACAAATAGCTGTGAAAAGAAGAGAAGTGAAAAGCAAAAGAGAAAAGAAAAAATATAAGCATCTGAATGCAGAATTCCAAAGAATAGCAAGGAGAGATAAGAAGGCCTTCCTCAGTGATCAGTGCAAAGAAATAGAGGAAAACAACAGACTAGGAAAGACTAGAGATCTCTTGAAGAAAATTAGAGATACCAAGGGAACATTTCATGCAAAGATGGCCTTGATAAAGGACAGAAATGGTCTGGACCTAACAGAAGCAGAAGATATTAAGAAGAGGTGGCAAGAATACACAGAGGAACTGTACAAAACAGATATTCATGACCAAGATAATCATGATGGTGTGATCACTCACCTAGAACCAGACATCCTGAATGTGAAGTCAAGTGGGCCTTAGAAAGCGTCACTACGAACAAAGCTAGTGGAGGTGATGGAATTCCAGTTGAGTTGTTTCAAATCCTGAAAGATGATGCAGTGAAAGTGCTGCACTCAATATGCCAGCAAATTTGGAAAACTCAGCAGTAGCCACAGAATTGGAAAAGGTCAGTTTTCATTCCAATTCCAAAGAAAGGCAATGCCAAATAATGCTCAAACTACCGCACAATTGCACACATCTCACACGCTAATAAAGTAATGCTCAAAATTCTCCAAGCCAGGCTTCAGAAATATGTGAACCATGAACTTCCAGATGTGCAAGCTGGTTATAGAAAAGGCAGAGGAACCAGGGAACAAATTGCCAACATCCACTGGATCACTGAGAAAGCAAGAGAGTTCCAGAAAAACATCTATTTCTGCTTTATTGACTATGCCAAAGCCTTTGACTGTGTGGATCACAATAAACTGTGGAAAACTCTGAAAGAGATGGGCATACCAGACCATTTGACCTGCCTCTTGAGAAACCTATATGCAGGTCAGGAAGCAACAGTTAGAACTGGATGTGGAACAACAGGCTGTTTCCAAATCAGAAAAGGAGTATGTCAAGGCTGTATATTGTCACCCTGCTTATTTAATTTCTATGCAGAGTACATCATGAGAAACTGGGCAGGAGGAAGCACAAGCTGGAATCAAGATTGTCGGGAGAAATATCAATAACCTCAGATATGCAGATGACACTACCCTTATGGCAGAAAGTGAAGAGGAACTAAAAAGCCTCTTGATGAAACTGAAAGAGGAGAGTGAAAAAGTTGGCTTAAAGCTCAACATTCAGAAAGCTAAGATTATGGCATCTGGTCCCATCACTTCATGGGAAATAGATGGGGAAACAGTGGAAAGTGTCAAACTTTATTTTTGGGGGGCTCCAAAATCACTGCAGATGGTGACTGCAGCCATGAAACTGAAAGATGCTTACTCCTTGGAAGGAAAGTTATGACCAACTTAGATAGCATTTTCAAAAGCAGAGACATTACTTTGCCAACAAAGGTCCATCTAGTCAAGGTTATGGTTTTTCCAGTGGTCATGTATGGATGTGAGAGTTGGACTGTGAAGAAAGCTGAGCACCAAAGAATTGATGCTTTTGAACTGTGGTGTTGGGGAAAGCTCTTGAGAGTCCCTTGGACTGCAAGGAGATCCAACCAGTCCATTCTAAAGGAGATCAGTCCTGGGTGTTCATTGAAGGACTGAAGTTAAAGCTGAAACTCCAATACTTTGGCCACCTCATGTGAAGAGTTGACTCATTGGAAAAGACTTGGATGCTAGGAGCAATTGGGGGCAGAAGGAGAAAGGGACGACAGAGGATGAGATAGCCGGATGGCATCACCGACTCGATGGGCATGAGTTTGAGTAAACTCTGGTAGTTAGTGATGGACAGGGAGGCTTGGCGTGCTGCGATTCATGGTGTCGCAGAGTCGGATACGACTGATCGACTGAACTGAACTGAACTGAACAAGCACATGAAAAGATGTCAACATCACTCATTATTAGAGAAATGCAAATGAAAACCTCAATGCGATACCTTCCTCATGCCAGTCAGAATGGCCATCATCAAAAAGCCTACAAACAGTAAATGCTGGAGAGGGTGTGGAGAAAAGAGAACACTCTTGTACTGCTGGTGGGAAAGTAAATTGATACGGGCACTATGGACAATGGTATGGAGACTCCTGAGAAAGGTAGGAATAAAACCACCCAAGTTTAGTGGCCATAATATATAAAGAACACCTATGAATCAATAAGAAAAATATAATCAATATTGGTTAACTGAAAATTTACACAGAAATGGATTAACCCATTTATTGTAAAAATAAGAAAAGTCAAGCAAGCTCAAGAAAAACCAAGGAAATATGAATTAAAACAACAATTTTGTAAGTATACTTTTCCACCCATTGTGTTCATAGAGTTAAATGTTGTCAAAGCTTTAGTATAACTGATAGTTTTATATGTTATTGGTAAGAGTACATTGCAGGTGGATTCTTCACTGTCTGAGCCACCAGGGAAGCACTTGCTAAGAGTACAGACTGGAATAATTTTAAATGTTTATATACTCTTGGCCCAGTAACGCCATCCCTAGAAATCTATTTTGCAAAAGTATTCCCATGTGTATTAGATCTGGTCCCATCACTCCATGGGAAATAGATGGGGAAACAGTGAAAACAGTGTCACACTTTATTTTTTTGGGCTCCAAAATCACTGCAGATGGTGACTGCAGCCATGAAATTAAAAGAGGCTTACTCCTCGGAAGAAAAGTTATGACCAACCTAGATAGCATATTCAAAAGCAGAGACATTACTTTGCCAACAAAGGTCTGACTAGTCAAGGCTATGGTTTTTCCAGTAGTCATGTATGGATGTGAGAGTTGGACTGTGAAGAAAGCTGAGTGTTGAAGAACTGATGCTTTTGAGCTGTGGTGTTGGAGAAGACTCTTGAGAGTCCCTTGGACGGCAAGGAGATCCAACCAGTCCATTCTGAAGGAGATCAGCCCTGGGATTTTTTTGGAAGGGATGACACTAAAGCTGAAACTCCAGTACTTTGGCCACCTCATGCAAAGAGTTGACTCATTTGAAAAGACTCTGATGCTGGGAGGGATTGGGGGCAGGAGGAGAAGGGGACGACAGAGGATGAGATAGCTGGATGGCATCACTGACTCGATGGACGTGAGTCTGAGTGAACTCCGGGAGTTGGTGATGGACAGGGAGGCCTGACATGCTGTGATTCATGGGGTTGCAATAGTCAGACATGAGTGAGTGACTGAACTGAACTGAAATGAAAGTAGTAAAAAGTTGGGCACAATATAAAGGAGAACAATTAAATAAATTATGATTCATCCATTGAAAAAAGAAAATGGAAAATGATGTAATTATTGAAAATAATGAGATAGATGGAGAGAGTTGATAAAAAGATACATGGATTTGTAATAACAAATCACAGGATTCGTTGGCACACTATGTTCACATTAATGTTGAATATATATACAAAATAACTGGAATGATATCAATTAATTTGGCAAACATTTAGTAAACAGATGTGTCTAGCAATTGTTCTCAGGTACTAGATTTATGCCTATGGCAAAACAAGAAGATAAATGTTCCTTTTTTACCTTTATGTTGTATTGGCTACTGAAGAGGGATTTAATTTTTTTTTTGTATGTTACTGTATTGTATGAATTTCTTTTTGACTGATATGAATTTATATTCTACTTTTATGAATTTAGAAATTAAGATGAAGGAGAAAAGTTAACCCATAGGAAGTTCTTTTTCACTTGAATATTTCAATTCCATTGGCCTACAGTTGAATTTAACTGATTTGATAGTTATGTATTTATATACTTTTGTATTCATATTTGCTGATTTATCTATCAGCAAGAGACTAAAAGAGTGTTTATACAGACACTGAAAGACATAGGGTTAAACATGGAGTTTGCTTTCATATGCTTTATGAAAGGAAACAACTTCAGTCACATCCAGAAATCATTATCTGAAAGGCCATATGATGTTAGGAAATATCAGAGAAGTTCTCCATTTCCTTAGTGAGAGCATAATGGCAGCAACAAAAATACATTTTTTGGGTGATAGTTTAATTTGAGGAGGAAGAAAGAGCTTGCACAAGTAATTTAAAATAAATCATTTTAAGCAGATGCATATTCATTCAAAATAAGTAATTATACCTGTGTTTACACAACATTTATAATGTATCTAGTTCTTTCAGAACGCTGTGCTCTATCACAGTATATAGAGTTCATTTTACAGCCTGTGTTCTGAGGAACATGGTACAAGAGAAACTAGCATTTTCAAGGCTTTCCCTTTTCCCTTTGTCTTCATTATTTATCTGATTTGTTCAAGTAGGTATAAACAACTCTCCAGGAAAGGGAAAGTTCTTCTTTGTCCACCCTGAGTTTCAGGTAGTCAATTCAGGAGGATCTAGAACTTAGAATAGTGGCTTAGATGTGATACATTTGGGATCTCTGGTACCAAAATGGCAGCTGAAGCCTGGACATTAAGTACAATACAGCAAGAGAAGAAAGTTTGCAATGAACAGAACAGGATGTTTATAAAACTCTGAGAGACATGAAAGGTTACAGGATGGCAGAAGGGAATGTATCCAGGAAAAGGGACAGGATCTGGATATAAGGGTGTTACTGGCCATCTGAAGTCAACTTTGGAATATGAAGTTGAGATTTTGAAAAGTTAACCTCATCTTCCCTGTGTTTGCCTTCTGCATTTTTTCCTTATCCTCAGAGTCATTACTTAGAAAGTGCCAGATACAGCTGTGCTAATCACACAAGTGTCTGGGGAAGGACAGGGAAGCCTGGCATGCTGCAGTCCATGGGGTCGCACAGTTGGACATGACTGAGTGGCTGACCAGTAACCACAAATCACACAAGTAAGTCTCAACGCTTTGTTTTTTGGTTTGGCTTGGAAATATTTTATGAATCAGTGAACTATGTACTTGGCCAATTTGATTGCAACTGAAAATTGGAGAGATTTAATTTACCTGTTTATGCTGTCATTTGAGTGTCTACATTTGTGCATTTTTTTCTTTTAAGGAGATGCAATAACCAGCACCTATTATACCTTCTAGACAAGTCCGCTCATATATAATTAGCATTATCTCTCATTAATACAAATTCGTGGCTTATTTGGTTGATATCAGAATCGGTTTGTATAATCTGCTTCCTAAATTGATAAAACAATCCCTAGATTTCAATACATTGTTTACTTATTGAAACTAAATCAATAAAAGCACTAATGTTTCTCCTATAATATACTGATTTTCATAAGTGAGAAGAATTGGAAATTTTTGTTCAGATATGTTTCAGAATGGTGATTTAGTATTTTTGAAATTATTCAATTTTTTAAATTTATCCAATAAGACACATTATTTCAGAAGGGCGAGGCTGTACTTTTTTATGGGTGGGGCTGTACTTTTTCATGTAACACTCAGTTGTATGTTTTCAACAGAAATGATAAAATTAATTGAAAATTAATTTGTTCTTTTTTCCCTATTACATAAATTCAGCTGGTCTAAAAATATTGTTTGGTTGAATTTACACAAGTTTAGCAATGTGTGCATTAAAGCTGCATTTCCCTAGAATAAAGAGCTGATTTCTCAGGCCCTAAAACACACCAGGAGTTAAATACCACTTATCCAGTGAAATAAGAGGTATTTTTGAACCATTACAAAAGGAAAGAATAGACAAATATTATGGTCCAGTGATTCTGATAAATACAAATGATCCCAAACCTTCAATCCAGGAAGCAAGTAGAAGCAATGCCCAGTTTTCCTGAACTCCCTGGAGAAGAAATAATGGAAATAATTGTAATGCTGGGAATAAAAGCTTAGCAAATAAGAATCTAGTTAGGTTCCCTGTACAAGTTCTTACGAAGAGAAAACAGCCGCAGAGCCTCTCACTTGGTGTAGGTGAGTGTTCGAAGTTCTGATTGCTTATCCGAATTCTCTAATATTGGCTGCCTGCCCACTTTCAGGGCAGACCCTGTCATCCTTGGCACGAAACAGAACGAGGTGATCTGAACCCAAGAGTCTATTTCTCCTCTAGATGCTTGTGTACAATTCCTATTAATTTTAATGAGAATTATGTTTGCACATTGAGGCAGGATAAATCCCTTTGGGAGGGATCTTTCCCTTGGATGCATACGCATAATTTCCATTAAAGGGACAAAACCCCAAGGGAAACATACATGGGCGCCCCCAGGCAAGCTCTGACCCTTTGCATGAACAACATGGCATGAATCGCCAGGTCTTCTTAAACTTGTAGATGCCAAAATATGAGACGTAAGTGAGTGTTTATATAAGCCTGAAGTGTGTCTCCAGTTGATGTGGATTTCTCAGAGAACTATACTTAATTTATGATCATATAAAGAAGAAATGACTACCAAATTGAAGAATCCAATCTTTTAATTAGGATATTTATTCAAGAACAGTAACCAATATAAGGTGAAATGGATCATATATTTTAAAAAAGAAATAATGCAGTTGAAATGAAAGAGACAATTAAAATTGTGTTAATGAAAAAATACCTATTTCATGTACACTTGCTTCCAAAGGAGACTTTGTAGATTATGGACAATTTAAGTCTTTTCATCAGTGAATCCTGTGTGAAAACTTTTTAAGTGGACCTAATATATAATGAATAATCTCAGGGCAGAGATCTGTTTGAAGGAGATAAGATTGATGGTCCATCATTCCTAATTCACTGCTTATACTGGTAGCGAGTCTACTGGGAAAATACCTCATTCATCAGGGTATTAGTGAATTCAACCAACGTATGGCACCTTCATTTTAACAAACTGAAGGAGAAAAGCTAAATGGGGGAAATTGACAACCATCTCTGATTCTATGATAATGCAATTAGGCTGCTCCTCTCCAGAGCTTTTGCTAATTCACAAAACAGCTTCAGTCGGCAGGTCATAAATATATGATCATTTTTCACACTTTGAAAAGTAATGATGCCTTGACATGAATCAATAAATCTTGGTGAAGTCCCTTATACTTTTTATGTTCAGCATGCAAGTCAGTTTTAAAACTCATGTGTATTAAATCTGACTTGCTATACAGCCTGTGTTTACACAATCTAATTTAACAAAGTCTCAAATAAACGTGTAAATGAAGTGTTTATAGTAAGCACAAGGAAAGTTTCCCTTTCATTGAGAAAGTGTGATATGGTGCATCAAACTATTTTAATTTGCACCCTGAAATACCCATATTTGCAAATGTGCCACATACAGAGAGCTGTTGCTCTTAAAATTTGGTACTTTCTATATTGAGCTTTGCATGTTATGCTCAATAGATGAATAAAAAAATTCAGCTGCATATGACAGTATGTAATACATTATTTATCTAAAATAGATTTGTTGCAAAAGATCCAGAAACACTAATAACTATCTTCCAGTCCAAAAAAATGTTTGCTCATCTTTCTAACACAATTACATAAAAATCCATGCAAACATATACACATGTATTAAGTAGCAAATATACACAGCAGCACAACATTTTTCTAACAATCAAAGTTCCGCAGACTCTACAGGGAATAGGAAGATGGACAGGCTAATGAATACAGCAGGTAGCAAGCGGATGAGGCTTGCTTAAAGATGAATTATCAAACAGCTACAAATTGCCAATTTAAAGAGGTTATACTGTATAGTACATAGCATTTTATTTTTTATTCTTGGAATGGTAGACAATTTCCTAGATGAAAACTGAAATGATACTAAATCATAAATGTACCTGCTGTGCCATCATTCCCATTAAACTCTCTCTTTGTTTTGTTTATTCACTGTTCTTGGTTGCAAAAAAAAAAAAAAAAAGTGCCTTGTAACAGGGGTGGACAAAATAGCACTTTCATCAAAGACCTGGATGACAATATGTTTTTAAATTAAAAATAAAACCACTGGCACTTGGCTTATGAGTTTTTCGCAGTCATTTGGAATTGTTGATGAAAATAAATATTGCATAGAAAATTGTTTCTGAAATGCTCATGCATTCTGCTTCATCTCCATTATTCAATATTTGTTATGATGAGTAATTGATATGATATACTACCTATAAATAGACTGTGTCCACAATACAACACCAAGGGAGTGACAAGAAATCAATTTCACTGACTGTAATTTCCATTTTGTCTTATACTCTGTAAATTTAACCTTGCACATACATATTCCTTACAGGGACCATAATACTGAGCAAAAGTGGCAGATTCTAAAATACTTTAACTTTTTGAAATGAGATTACCAATCACAAGTTATCTCTTAAAGATAGTTTGGAAAAGCCATTTTGGGAATACCCTTCAAATGTTCATAAAGAGACACCAATCAGTAATTAAGAACAAATATTACAGAGGAATTTATATTCAGATCTGCACACAACACATTGAACTCTCTTGCATTCCTCATTAGAGTGGATCCTGATTTAATTTTGGGTTAAATATGCAGTTCCCTCCAAAATAACCTCCTTTACTGCAAAACAGGCTGTAAAAAGTGACGTGAAACCACCTCTAAAGTTATTGGACTGAATCCTATGTCTTGTCCTCTAATTCTGATCATGAGCCTGTTGGAGGCCTGGCATTCCCCTTTTAGGAAGGTTTTTGCAAGGAAAATATTTGGATTAACGATATAATTCAGTGACAATTTAGTGACAGTAGGTCTAACCTCAGCTGAGTGACAATAGAATTGAAAAAGTAAACCAGTGGGATAGATGTGACGGTGACTGTTTGGGGGAGCAGCAGGGAGGCTGCAGGGGTCACTCTGATTGGCATTGTCACTTTCCCCATTCATCAAGCGAGGCCAGACTTCCCGAATCGTTTACCAGATGGGGCAGCTCGTCAGTTTAAACACCTGATATGAAGCCATCCGTCATCTGATAACATGATCGCTGGGCTGCAGCTGGCTGGGTGCTCTGCAGCCCGAGTGCCCATGTGATGGACTGAAGCCAGGGAGGCAGGCTTAGCCGCGTTGCCCTCCCTTGATAGGATTTGCAGTCCTCCACTGGACCATGGAACAGGTGGAGGCTGAGGGAGAATGAAAAAATTACCATGTGTTGCAGGGATTAGAGCCTTACATACTCGCCACTCCACTTGAATACCAATCAAAGCCAGACAACCAAATTTGAGTCAGACCAACTTTGGGCCTGGCTATAGAACAGTGAATCAGAAGACATGCAAAAACACTGGAAGATCTTGGTTTCCTGCTCTAAGGACGACTTTCTAACATTTTTTTTTTTTTTAACTTTCAACATTTGTACTCTGCCTAAATTTTTTCTAAACCAAATGACGGGAGATGAGATTTTTTTCTTGAAAATTCAACTTTCTTTTTTAAAAATAAACAAAGCAACTTAAGCATTTTTAAAAGAGAGAGAGAAAAGATTAATCTCTAGGGAATCATAACAAATTCTGTTATTTTGTGCTCACCATGGAGAAAAAACTAAGGCAACAAAGAAAATCAGACAAAGAGACAAATTATGCGCACTTAAACTGAAAGTGTTTATTGCCATGCGAAGTATAATTACGCTGATTTAAAATGTTCCACTGCTTAGACAGTCTAGAGCTTATTGGAACAAGGGCTAGCCTTTCACTAGAGACTGAGGCTTTTGCTGAATTCCACAGAAGCATGGAAAATAAGGCTGTGCAGAAGGGTGGCCTCATTTCTCACCCTGGTGGACTGCTCTGTGAAACCATCCCTTTATTCATAAAAATTAAAGTCCCTCAATTGGAGAGTCCATAACTGAGATAACAAGTTAACTAGTGAAGACTTAATCCTCTTATGTCCTTAGTGGAATAATATAAAGAAGTTTATTGTGCTTAGCATATGACACTCCTTATTGTCATAATTCCTAGCGAGTATCTATTCTAGCTTCTTTGCTGTTCTTTGCCAACATGAAGCAAGCTCTCTCTTTCCCCCGTTCTCTTATCCTCTGTCTCAGATGAGTGATTTGGTGCCTCCACCCTAAATGACTTGTGTCTCCAAGAAACCTCCCTGCAGACTTGATTTTGCAGCTGTAATGGGTGGAGCTGTTTCTCAGGCAGATTCTGTATCTAGTTTCTATTTCTTCCCCATCACATTTTCTGATCAGGGTACTCTATCTATCTCTCAGGGACACATGTGTATGTACCTGTCTGTTCCTACTTGGATGGGAACTTTAAATTATTATTCATAAATAAAGGAAGAAAACTAAAACCATAGAACTGGCAATCTCCTAAACCGATAAGCAGTTTTGCCTTCCTTCTCCTTTCTTCATCTGTATTCAGAGTTACGTTTTATGCCCAAATAGTAAACATAAAATCACACAAAGTTGTTACTGAGAAGAAATAAGGAAAGATAGGCAAATGAATAAAAATTTAAGATGTCATACATATTTTATAGATATAGTGTTGAAAGACCAGAAGTTAGACTCACACGTGTTTAAATCTTAGTATTGCTGAACCTCACTATGTAACTTCAGACAAGCTATTTAACTTTGAATTAAGAAGTTTCTTAAATTAATTTTTTATTGAAGGATAAGTGCTTTATAGAATTTTGTTGTTTTCTGTCAAACCTCAGAATGAATCAGCCAGAAGTATACACATATCCCCTCCCTTTTGAACCTCCCTCCCAGCTCCCTCCCCATCCCACCCCTCTAGGGTGATCCAGAGCCCCTGTTTGAGTTTCCTGAGCCATACAGCAAATTCCCGTTGGCTATCTATTTTGCATATGGTAATGTCAGTTTCCATGTTACTCTCTCCATACATCTCACCCTCTCCTCCTCTCTCCCCATGTCCATAAGTCTATTCTCTACGCCTGTTTCTCCATTGCTACTCTGTAAATAAATTCTTCAGTACCATTTTTCTAGATTCCATATATATTCGTTTGAATGCAATCTTTCTCTTTTTCTTTCTGACTTACTTCACTCTGTATAATAGGTTCTAGGTTCATCTACCTCATTAGAGCTGGCTCAAAGGTGTCCCTTTATATGGCTGAGTAATAGTCCATTGTGTATATGTACCACAACTTCTTTATCCATTCATTTGTTGATGGACATTTAGGTTCCTTTCATGTTCTAGTTATTGTAAATAGTGCTGCAATGATGAACTAAAAAAGTTCTTTAAATCTGTGAAATGTGATTATTTAATGTTGTTCATCATTAATCAGCTTTCTCAATTGTTAAAAAAATTAAACACCATACTGAATTTAAATAACTCTCATGTGCTTTGGCCCATGTATTAGTAAGATCTCAGTTAATAGTAGCTATTGTTATATTGCTCTGTAAAATTGTGCAAATAACAGTTTACTCACAATCGGCAGGGAAACATTCTGCATTTTAGCTCAGTAGCATTCACTGAGGGCCTACTTTGTGCCAGCTGCCATGCCAAGCATTAGAGGTAAAAGCATAATTAAGACACAGTCCTTCTCCTTCAGGAATCTAGGCCAAGGTTGCTAAAGTTGTTCAGGAAAAAAAAAATTTTTATGGTACACTTCTTTTTTCTTTTAAAGATTCTATCATTCGTTGTAGAATTTAAATCACAAATTTCCCCCTGAAATACTGGTGCAGTACATAAAATAGGCCTAACACTGTTTTGATTACTGTAAAATATTTTCACATCTTAGAATGAAAAAAGTTCAGTGATTAAAGTAGTATGTTTTATTGGTTTGTGATTCATAGCAATTCATTTTATAAATATTTGAAAACATAAAACTGCAATTTAATGTGTAAGGTACAAAAAATATAGTTTGAGATGGAGTTTCACAATTAGTTGAGGTGGTAAAATTAAAACTAACTTTTATAATCTGAAATATGCTATAAAAGAAGTTCGCAATAAATGCAATGAGAAAAGAGTGAATAATTTTGCGTAGGGCTGTGGTCATTAGCGAAATCTCTCTAGGGGAGATGATATTTAAATAATGTGTAGGGTTGAAAAGAGGCAATGTTAATTCCAGGTTGAGAGAACGGCATGAACAAAGGTTCAGGGGGACTGTTAAGAATGCAAAGAGCATTTCATTTATTCACTCAACAAATATTTGAAAATAAATGTTTATTGAGTTTTATACAAGATGGCCTTGTAAATTTACACTTTGAAGCACCCTTCTGTTCCAAATATAAAGCAATGATAGATAAAACTTTAAACACAAACATTTAAAAAGATATAGCTTACTGAAAACAATAAAGTGAAACAAAGTAAGCATCTTTGTGGAATAGATACAAGATAGAAAAGTTTGGTGGTCAGTACAGTTGCAGATATAAAGAAAGCTGAACAAGGAAGAATTGATGCTTTTGAACTGTGGTGTTGGCGAAGACTCTTGAGAGTCCCTTGGACTGCAAGGAGATCCAACCAGTCCATTCTGAAGGAGATCAGCCCTGGGTGTTCATTGGAAGGACTGATGTTGAAGCTGAAACTCCAATATTTTGGCCACCTGATGTGAGGAGCTGATTCATTGGAAAAGACCTTGATGCTGGGAAAGATTGAGGGCAGGACAAGAAGGGGACGACAGAGGATGAGATGGTTGGATGGCACCACCAACTCAATGACTCAATGGACATGAGTTTGTGTAAACTCCGCGAGTTGGTGATGGACAGGGAGGCCTGGCGTACTGCAGTTCCTGGGGTCGCCAACAGTCGGACACGACTGAGCGACTGAACTGAACTGAACTGAACAGTTGCAGATGAAGACCTCAACTTGCCAGTTCTGGTTTCTGGGTATCAGACCTGGTGGTTAACACTTGTGAGGTGAGTTGCTCCCTGTGAGGTGGGAGAGGAGAGGCAAGCTCACTCACTGAAACCAGGGGCTGTGTGATGGGAGCCCTCTTATAAAAGGAGTGAAAATATGGCTTGTATGAAGCCATGGGAGACAGAAGGAGCAAACACAGCCTTGTGGCCAGAAATGGAATCAAGCTTTAAGATGGCCTTGTGATAGAAATTGTTAAATTCTGCATGTCTCTGTTATGTAATGCTTAATCTTCAATACAGGATATGGCTTTGCCATGAGAGTCTTGGGGGACAGGGTAGAAGTTCCACAAAACCGAACGTGGAGGAAAAGCCAGAGAAAGAAATTCTGGAGATAGCAGAGAATTCCTACAGCCATAAATGGGGGAAAACCCCCTAATACTGAGAAAGTAATCAAGCAAATATAAACTTTCTATATTAAATCCATTTCATTAAAGTTGATGTTATAGAACAACCTGATAAATATTTAAAAATAAATGTTTAGTACGTTCAGGGAGATGAATGAAGGGATAACATCTATGAAGAACAAAGAAATACTAAACTCAGGATAAAATGAAGCAAAAAAGGAGTGGGTGTAAAAAAGGATAATTAAAAATCTTGAAAATGAATAATATAGCCAGAGAATTAAAAAACTCTATTGATGAAATACACTCTAGATTAGACACAGGCAAAGATGAATTAGTAAATTGGAAGCAAGTAATGAATAATTCACCCAGAAAGCAACAGAGCTAGAGATGAAAAATACGAATATGAAAGAGCATTTTAGATACTTGCAGAATAAACTGACAGGCCCCTGAATACATCTGATAACAGCACCAGAAGGAAAAGAGTACATTGCAGCAAATGAAAAAGAACAAGTATTTTGAGCAAATTTTCTTCCGCACAAACAGTATTTATCAGAGGAGTATCAGTATACTGAGTAAGGGAAAATAACAGTCAGTCTAAAGTTTTATACCTAATTGAATTACCATGTAATACTGAGGTCAAAATGAAGACATTTCAGGCATACAGAGACTAAGAGAGATTGCAACAGTCTGAGGCTAAAAGAACTGTTAAACAGGAAGGAATGGAATGCGTGCAAACAATTTGAGCAAATTAGCAAATTCAGTAATATACTAACTGGAAAATGAATCACATTTTTGTCTATTTTTTGAGAACAAAAGTAGGGGGAGTAATATGTTAGCATAGAATAAGAGTTTTGTGAGAAACTGAGAAAAATAGAACTGTTGGGTGACTTAAGACTTTTTAGAAAAATTTCCATAGTGTTCAGAGTATTGGATGCTTCAAAGCTGAGACTCTATCATTGAATTGTTCCTTCACCCAAGGTTAAACCCCTTTCTGGGGGCAGCCCTTATCCAATAATTGGTTGATGTGGGAATTCAAAGGTCTGGCTCTTTTTGTCAGAATTGGACAACTCTGAAGGGTCATCCCAATCTATAACATCTCGTAGGATCTGCTGAAGTGTCTGTTGTAACTGTCTCTCAATTCAGTTTCTTCTTAAACCCAATGCTGCTTTCCTTTTCTCTTAAAACATTTCTCAAAAATCTTTAGCATGAAAATCTCTGTCTCACAGTCTGTTTCCAGGGATCCTGACCTAGAAAAATTTGGAACCAGAAATAGTCCCAGGAAGCAGACTCTAAAATGGGATATTAGAACTGGGTCACTCATTGACCATCTGACAATGAGAATTCCATCACTGCTGGTTGGTAGATAATCCCTAGAATGATGTAGCAGTGGAAGAGTTAAATTTTTATCAATAGTGAGCTGGAAATGAACACCAGCAGAACAGGCTTTTCTTGTGGCTCAGCTGGTAAAGAATCACCTGCAGTGCAGTAGGCCTGGCTTCAATCCCTGGGTTGGGAAGATCCCCTGAAGAAGGGGAAGTCTATCCACTCCAGAATTCTGGCCTGGAGAATTCCATGGACTGTGTAGTTCATGGGGTCACAAAGAGTTGGACATGGCTGAGCAACTTTTACTTACCACTTCCCAGAACAGAGTACACTGGCAAGGAAAAGATCTCAGGCTTCCAGAGATTTACAGGAAGTAGTAACTATACAGACCATGGAATTGGATGGCTTTTGCCATCAGTGAGAAGGAAGCCCAATGCCTCTTAGCCTTCTTTGCATTCTGGAGGAAGCATATTTCACACTTGAGAATATCACTGTGATCCATTTAGCAAGCTGAGCTCAGAGCAGGACAGAGTCCTGCAGCAGATCTAGGCTACGGTGGAAGCTGTTTTGCTATTGGACCATATAACTTCATAGATCTAATGATATGTGATGGGTATATGTGGTGGGAAATGACTGGAATTTAAGGCAAGCCCCAGTAGGAAAATCATAACCTAGACTCCAAGGATTTTGGAGTAAGGCCATGCCATCCACCGCAGAAAACTACACTCCATTTTAAAAACAATCTCTGGCATACTCCTGGGCACTGGATGAGAGGAAGCCTCTGATGATGGGAAGTCAAATAACCATGTGATTACAACAGACCCTCATGAACTGTGTTCTGTCAGAACCATCATGTTACATTTAGAAAGCTCTGTACAATTCTGTAGGAATGTAGAAATGGGATTAGGCAAGATTGGGGCCAAGAGCCACATGAAAGCTTCAAAAGCAAGTGGCCCAGGCTTCCACGTCACCCATCACCTATGAGCACATTGGAGGTTTCTTATTATCAGATGAGGATAAAGGAGTAAGTTCCAACATAATTTAAGGATGAGTTGACTCTGGGGGTTAAAGTTGAAAGTGGATTGCTCAGGATTGGCCCCAAAAGAGATTGTGAGTGGAAATTTTCCCAATGGGAAAGAGCTTTAGGTGGTGCATCTGGTAATCAATTTTGTGTTTTGATGAAGTCGAATTTGTCAGTTTTTTCTTATGATTTTCACTTTTTGTACAAACTAAGAAATTATTGCCTAATCTCCCATCATGAAGACTTTTCTCTCATGTTTCCTACCAGAGTTTTACAATTTTAAATTATACATTTAGTTCTGTGGCCATTTTCAAGTTGATATTTAATATCTTATTAGGTAAGGGTTGAGGTCCTCCCACCTTTCTGTTTGGTTATATATATTCTAGCCCAATTTGACGAAACAAAAATTATCTCTCCATTCAATTAACTTGATATGCTTGTCAAAAGTAGGCTATATATATGTAGATGACCGAAGATAATTAAAAGATAATTAATAGACTGTTTTTTAATAGTTTCAGGTTTATAGAATAATTGAACTGATAGCACACAGGATTACATATACCTACCACATTCCTGCCCCTTAATCCCTTATCCCCACTCAGATGGGGATACATTCAGCATTGACCCATTATTAATATCTTGTGTTAGTGTGGTGCATTTGTTACAATAAATAAGCCAATTTTGAAACACTGTTATTAAATACAATCAAAACATTTCATTATTCATGTTATACAGTTTTAGGGGTTTTGAAAAATGCATAATATCATATATCCATCATCAGTTTTATATAGAATAGTGTCACCACCCTGAAAAATATGTATTCAAACTATTCATTTCATACCTCCTTCTCTTGGAATCCTTGGCACGCATGATGTTCTTATTGTCTCTATAATTTTGTCTATTCCAGAATGTCATAGAGTTGAAATCATACAGTATGTAGACTTTTCAGACTGGCTTCTTTCACTTATCAATATGCAATTAAGGTTCCTCCATATCATTTCATGGTTTGATAGCTCATTTTTTTCTGACTAAGTAATATTATATTTGGCTGGATGAAGCATAAGCTGGAATCAAGATTGCTGGGAGAAATATCAATAACCTCAGATATGCAGATGACACCACCCTTATGGCAGAAAGTGAAGAACTAAAGAGTCTCTTGATGAAAGTGAAAGAAGAGAGTGAAAAATTTGGCTTAAAGCTCAACATTCAGAAAACGAAGAGCATGGCATCTGGTCCCATCACTTCATGGGAAATAGATGGGGACACAGTGGATACAGTGTCAGACTTTATTTTTTTGGGCTCCAAAATCACTGCAGATGGTGATTGCAGCCATGAAATTAAAAGACGCTCACTCGTTGGCAGGAAAGTTACAACCAGCCTAGACAGCATATTAAAAGCAGAGACATTGTGTTGCCAACAAAGGTCCATCTCGTCAAGGCTATGGTTTTTCCAGTAGTCATGTATGGATGTGAGAGTTGGACTGTGAAGAAGGCAGAGAGCCGAAGAATTGATGCTTTTGAACTGTGGTATTGGAGAAGACTCTTGAGAGTCCCTTGGACTGCAAGGAGATCCAACCAGTCCATTCTGAAAGAGATCAGCCCTGGGATTTCTTTGGAAGGAATGATGCTAAAGCTGAAACGCCAGTGCTTTGGCCACCTCATGTGAAGAGTTGACTCTTTGGAAAAGACTCTGATGCTGAGAGGGATTGGGGGCAGGAGGAGACAGGGACGACAGAGGATGAGATGGCTGGATGGCATCACTGACTCGAAGGACGTGAGTCTGAGTGAACTCCAGGAGTTGGTGATGGACAGAGAGGCCTGGCGTGCTGTGATTCATGGGGTCGCAAAGAGTCGGACACGACTGAGCGACTGAACTGAACTGCATATCAGAACAGAGTAGAATTTAGACTCTATTCCTAGAATGAAAGAATAATTTACCACCAGAAACAAAATGTTATAACACAATATATTAAGAGAGTAAAGAAAAAAAGCACAATTATATCAATGGATACATAGCATTTGACAAAATTCAACATTTTAGTTCAGTTCAGTTCAGTCAGTCAGTCGTGTCTGACTCTTTGCGACCCCATGAATTGCAGCACGCCAGGCCTCCCTGTCCATCACCAACTCCCGGAGTTCACTCAGACTCACGTCCATCGAGTCAGTGATGCCATCCAGCTATCTCATCCTCTGTCGTCCCCTTCTCCTCCTGCCCCCAATCCCTCCCAGCATCAGAGTCTTTTCCAAAGAGTCAACTCTTTGCATGAGGTGGCCAAAGTACTGGAGTTTCAGCTTTAGCATCATTCCTTCCAAAGAAATCCCAGGGCTGATCTCCTTTAGCATGGACTGGTTGGATTTCCTTGCAGCCCAAGGGACTCTCAAGAGTCTTCTCTAACACCACAGTTCAAAAGCATCAATTCTTTGGCACTCAGCCTTCTTCACAGTCCAACTCTCACATCCGTACATGACCACAGGAAAAACCATAGCCTTGACTAGTCAGACCTTTGCTGGCAAAGTAATGTCTCTGCTTTTGAATATGCTATCTAGGTTGGTCATAACTTTCCTGCCAAGGAGTAAGCTTCTTTTAATTTCATGGCTGCAGTCACCATCTGCAGTGATTTTGAAGCCCCCCAAAATAAAGTGTGACACTGTTTCCACTGTGTCCTCATCTATTTCCCATGAAGTGATGGGACCAGATGCCATGATCTTCCTTTTCTGAATGTTGAGCTTTAAGCCAAATTTTTCACTCTCTTCTTTTACTTTCATCAAGAGGCTCTTTAGTTCCTCTTCACTATCTGCCATAAGGGTGGTGTCATCTACATATGTGAGGTTATTGATATTTCTCCTGGCAATCTTGATTCCAGCTTGTGCTTCCTCCATCCCAGCATTTCTCATGATGTACTCTGCATGGAAGTTAGATAAGCAAGGTGACAATATACGGCCCTGACGTACTCTTTTTCCTATTTGTAACCAGTCTGTTTTTCCATGTCTAGTTCTAACCATTGCTTCTTGACCTGCATATAGGTTTCTCAAGAGGCAGGTCAGGTGGTCTGGTATTCCCATCTCTTTCAGAATTTTCCACAGTTGATTGTGACCCACACAGTCAAAGGCTTTGGCATAGTCAATAAAGCAGAAATATATGTTTTTCTGGAACTCTCTTGCTTTTTCCATGATCCAGCGGATGTTGGCAATTTGATCTCTGGTGCCTCTGCCTTTTCTAAAACCAGCTTGAACATCTGTAAGTTCAGAGTTCACGTATTGCTGAAGCCTGGCTTGGAGGATTTTGAGTGTTACTTTACTAGCATGGGAGATGAGTAATTGTGTGGTAGTTTGAACATTCTTTGGCATTGCCTTTCTTTGGGATTGGAATGAAAACTGACTTTTCCAGTCCTGTGGCCACTGCTGAGTTTTCCAAATGTGCTGGCATATTGAGTGCAGCACTTTCACAGCATCATCTTTCAGGATTTGAAACAGCTCAACTGGAATTCCATCACCTCCACTAGCTTTGTTCGTACTGATGCTTTCTAAGGCCCACTTCACTTCACATTCCAGGATGTCTGGCTCTAGGTGAGTGATCATACCATCATGATTATCTTGGTTGTGAAGGTCTTTTTTGTATAGTTCTGTGTATTCTTGCCACCTCTTCTTAATATCTTCTGCTTCTGTTAGGTCCAGAGCATTTCTGTCCTTTATCGAGCCCATCTTTGCATGAAATGTTCCCTTGGTATCTCTAATTTTCTTGAAGAGATCTCCAGTCTTTCCCATTCTGTTGTTTTCCTCTATTTCTTTGCACTGATCCCTGAGGAAGGCTTTCTTAACTCTCCTTGCTATTCTTTGGAACTCTGCATTCAGATGCTTATGTCTTTCCTTTTCTCCTTTACTTTTCACTTCTCTTCTTTTCACAGCTATTTGTAAGGCCTCCCCAGGCAGCCATTTTGCTTTTTTGCATTTCTTTTCCATGGGGATGGTCTTGATCCCTGTGTCCCGTACCATGTCACGAACCTCAGTCCATAGTTCATCAGGCACTCTATCTATCACATCTAGTCCTTTAAGTCAAATAATGCTGCTGTGCTGCAGTTAAAATCAATTAACTAGAGCTAAAAGCAACCCAACATAGATATATTTTAAAAATGTAATGTTGGACAAAATGTTATAAAATAATATCTTTATATGATATCATTTGTATAGTTAATTTCTTGCCCAAGCAATATTATCTTGCATATGGATATATAAACTATTATATTGAAAAAGTATAAAAATATCTCCAGAAAAATTAAACACTAAACTTATAATACTGATTTTCTCTTGGGAGGAAAGAGTATACGAGAATTTCAACTTTATTTGTAATATATATTATTAGAATCAGAAGTAAACAGCAGTGTTTATGGAACTTTATTTTTCGGAATACATTTTTTTGGTACTGGATGTGTGGGTCATGATCTCTGTTTTCAACATACTCTCATTTCAGGAGATGGGACATAATTATATCTAACATAAGGTATATAAAGCCCTTATTGGTGGTAATGTGAATTGCTACAATAGTAATTTTACTAAATACTCCATATGTGTTGGCTGTTATTATTACTGTTAAGAGAATTGAGTAATTTATGGACATTGTTAATAATAACTGCACACACAGTATCAGCTTACTGTTTATATTAGGAGCAAAAATGTAAATCTAAAGTCTAATTCTTGGTAAAAGATAGAATGTTGTATATTCTGCTTTATGAAACCATCAATCACTAGACTAATAGACTATGTTAGTCTTCTCCACCCCCTCTTTTAATCTAGGCAAATGGCCTCAATACTCAGTACAAAAAGTTGCATTAGTGGAATCAGCCTGCTACTTTAAGAGAATTAAATTTAGAACCATGGAAGAAGGTAGGAAAAATAGGAGATAGGAACAGAATCCAAAGATAGGAATAGAATCAAAGGATATCCAGATCTGTAAGAGACTCCCAATCCACAGGATTGGAAGTAAAAAGTAAGTACAAAAAATTTTGGAAGTAAAAGAAAAATTTTACGAAAGTAAAAATTAAGAAAAACATCATTCTAAATCTTTTCTTCAGGTTGCTTTTAAGAAACTCTTTTTATTTAGAGAAACATAATTCTTTCTCATGGTGAATTTCTCCACATTCAATAAAATGTTTCTCAGAAACAACGTGAAATACTTTTAGATATTTTCTTATACATATATAATATTCTAAAAAACCATTTACAGCCCCTTAAAATGATCGGCTCCATTTATACTTCTTGTTCTATAAATGAATCCAAATCAATAAAGCATCTTTTAAAAAACAATGATATTTTAAAAAAATTTATGTACTTTCGGCTGTGCTGAGTCTCGCCGCTGCATGGGCTTCCTCTAGTTGCAGGAGCTGCTACTCTGCAGCTGCAGCATCAGGCTTCTCACTGTGGCGGCTCCTCTTGTGGAGCACAGGTTCTAGGCTGCATGGGCGTCAGTAGCCGCAGCAGAAAGGCTCGGTATTTGCGGTTCCTGGGCTCTAGAGCACGGACTCAATAGTTGTGGCACGCAGGCTTAGCTGTTCCGCAGCATGTGGGATCTTCTTGCATCAGGGATGGAACCTAGGTTTCCTGAATTCTCAGACAGATTCTTTACCTCTGAGCCACAAGGGAAGCCCAATAAAGCATTTTATAGCTTTGAAAATATGTAGTAAAATGGTTTCTCCCCAAACAATATACACCTTATGCCTAATATTCAAATTTATTCTCTGTCTAACCTACTCAAAATGAAACATACAGGTGCAGTGAAAACTCAGGAAGTAATGTACACACACAGAGTAGAAGGATCCTCCATGATATATTTTCTTATCTTGCCTCAAAATTCAACATATGTGAACAGAGAAGTTAGATATAGCATCCTTTTGCAAAATAATTAAGAATTAAAATATATTTTAAAGCATGTTTTATTCAATTACCTTTGGAATTTTCAAAAAAGGTATATGTTTATAATAATAAACAGGAAAAGCCTAAGGGCGAATACTTTACTTTTGGTAGTTTCAAGGTATGCTTTTTAACAGTAGAAGATAATTGTAACTTTTAGCTACAGAAGAAATTTCAAGAAAATTGTGTATATAATAGAGATTAAAGAGCAGCAAAGGGCTTATGCTCTATAGTAAAAATCCTTTCATTAAGCATTAGATATTTGAAGAAGTCTAGTTGGTGTTTTTGTGTATTTTTCTTTTTAAGGTAGAGTGACATAGGTAAATAGGACTGTGTAATGATATGGAGCTTTAGTTGCTCTTAAAATAAAAATGATCAAATGCACATTTCTAGTGTATTTGGAATGCCCTAAAAATCCATGTCTGAACTTGAATGAGAGATTATAGAATTTGGGATTGTTTGGCCTGGATATGAGAAGGATAAAGGGTTATTATGAGAACATTCTTCATTTTTACAAAGAACAAGGTAAGAAGAAATTAACTTAAATTGTTTTAAAGGCTGAGTCAACGGGGCTAAATTCAAAATCATTTTGAATGAGTTGACCAGTTAGCAGGGTTCCACTTAAGTGACTGGATCAATTCAGCAAACAATCCATTAGGCAATTATTTTGGAAAAAAAATGCAAATACAAAGACTTTGATTAGAAGGAAGTACTCCTTTAATTAAACATTAGGGCATAAATTCAAGTAAGATTATAGACTCTATCCCTAACGATCTTTCAAATTAAGGTAGACAGCTATATAGATTGAATGGTTTAATCAGTCAATGAATATTTGTTTAGTATCTACTTTGTTTCTAACACTAAACTATTCAAAGCAAGAGGCTAGATAAGAAGATCAATTGAAATAACTTACAGTCTATTATGGGGTTGAATTTTGGCCCCCAAAATGTATGTTAAAATTCTAATCCCTAGTACCTATAAATATGATCTTGTTTGGAAGCAAGGCTTTTGCTGATGTATTATAATTATATTAATATGGGATCATTAGAATAGTCTCGATCCAATATGACTGGTGTCTTTATAAGAATAGAAGACAGAGAGATGAGGAGGGAAGATGGCCATGTGAAGATAAAGACAGAGATTGGAGTGATAACATCTTCAAGTCACAGAATGCCAATGAACTGCTGGAAAGCAATAAAATAAGCATGGAAAAGATTCTTCCTCAGAGCTTTCAGAAAGAACCAAGTCTGACAGCACCTTTATTCCAAATTTCTAGCCTCCAGACTATGAGAAAATAAATTTCTATTGTTTTAAGCCACTGAGTCTGCCACACTTTTTTATGACAGTTCTAGGAACATGTAACATTTAAACTATTTTTTTCTCATTTTGTACATTGAAATACAGTATAATCTTTAATAAGTTATCAATTCATTCTTTTAAAAATGAATTTTATAAACCAGTTTTTATTAGCATATAATCCATATCTGATTAAGTACATATCTGATAATCTACCCATTGAAAATGCACAGTTAATAAACATTAGACTGGAAATAGTAAGATTACTGGAAGAAAAATAGGGAAAAAATTTCTTGACATTGGTCTGAGCAATGATTTTTAGGATATGACCACATAAACACAGACAACACAAGCAAAAATAGAGAAATGGGATGGCATCAAACTAAAAGGAGCTTTTGCTCAGTAAAATAAATAATCAATAGAGTAAGGAGACAACTTAAGGAAGGGGAGAACATATTTTCATAACCATATATCTGATAAGGAGTTAATATCCAAAATATATAAGAAACTAAAACAACTCAATAGGAAGAAAAGAGTCCAATTAAAAAATAGTCAAAGGAACTGAATAGACATTTCTCAAATGAAGATACACAAATAGCCAACAGGTGTATAAGAAAATGTTCAACATCACAAATCATCAGGGAGAGGTAAATGAAAATCACAATACAGTATAATCTCATGCCTGTTAAAATGACTTTTATCAAAATAATATGATAACAGGTATTATATTGTGGAGGAGAACCCTTGTATACTTTTGATGGGAATATCATTTTGGAAAATTATGTGGAAGTTTCACAAAAAAATTAAGACCAAGACTGCAATATGACCCCAAACCCCACTTCTCTGTATATAGCCAAATGAAATGAAATAAATATCATATCTGAAAGAGATATCTGCAATTTCACATTCACTGCATTATTTTTCACAGCATGCAATATTTGGAGTCAACCTAAGTATCTGTTGACATACAAATGAATAAAGAAAATATAGCATGCCCATACAATGGGATATTACGCATCCTTAAAAAAGAAGGAAATCGTGCCATTCGCAACAACATGGATGACCCTAGAGAATGTTATGCTGAATGAAATAAGCCAGGAAACACAGGAGAAACACTGAATGATTTCACTTCTATGTTGGAATCTAAAACAGTTGAATTCACAGAAGCAGATAATAGAATGGTGGTTATCAGGGACCAGAGGATGGGAAATGGAGAAAAATGGGTCCAGGAATAGAGTTTCAGCTATGTAAGGTGAATAAATTCTGGAGATTTTATGTACAGCATAATGACTATACCTAATGATGCTATTTTGTATGCTTGGAATTTGCTGAGAGTAGACGTTTTTAACTTTTTATTTTACATTGGAGTATAGTTGATTAACAATATTGTGTTAGTTTTGATTGTACAACAAAGTGTTTCAGTTATATAGATACATGTATCTACTCTTTTTCAAATTCTCTTCCCAGTTAGGTTGTTACATAATATTGAGCAGAGTTCCCTGTGCTATACAGTAGGTCCTTGGTGGTTATCTGTTTTAAGTACAGTGGTGTGTACATGTCCATCTCAAACTCTCTGTCCTTCTCCCTGACCCTTCTTTCCTGTAGCCAAAAGTTCGTGCTGAGAGTATATCTTAATTGTTCTCATTAAAAAAAAAGATTATGTGACATGACGGCTATATTAATTAACTTGATTGTGGTAATCATTTCACAGTGTATATGTATATTAAAACATCATGCAGCAAGGATAGAAGATTCTGCATGTTGCAACTAAGACCTGGTGCAGCCAAGTAAACAAGTAAATAAACATCAAAATAAAACAAAAAAAATCATACAAAACAAATCGTACACTTAAAAACATGTACAGTTAGGTAGGGTTAGGTATATTGACAGAACTGTGCAACCATTACCACAATCTAATTTTAGAGCATTTTCAGCATTCCACTGGCTTCTCATTACCCTCTCTTCCAGACCCTGGAAATCCCAAATCTACTTTCTGTCCCTACGGATCTCCCTATTCTGGAAATTTTATTTAAATGGAATCCTACAATATATGGTCTTTCATGACAAAATAATTGATTTCTTTCAATTATCATGATGTTTTCAGATTTATTCTTGTTGTAGCACGTGTCAGTGCTCCATTTCTTATTGCTAAATAATACAGTATGGACGTACCAATTTTCTTTATTCATTCATCAGTTAATGGACATTTAGGGTTTTCCACTTTGACTCTACTATGAGTAATGCCGATATGAACACTTGTACAAGTTTTTACATGAACATGCTTTCATTTCTCTTGGGTATATACCTGGGGTGAAATTGCTAGATTATGTGGTAATTATTTGTTTAATACTTTGAAGCAGTGTCAAACTGTTTTCCAAAGTGGCTTTTTACATTCTTATCCATAAAGCACATCCACATCTTCACCAATACTGCCGATTATCTGGCTTTTAAAAATATATAACTATCCTAGTAGATGTGGTTTTGATTTATATTTCCCTAGTGACTAATGTTGAACATCTTGTGCTTACCGGCCATTTGCATGGTTTTTTTTTTTTTTTTTGAGAAATGTCTATTCAAGTCTTTTGCTCATTTCGAAACTGAGTTGTCTTTCTATTGTTGAGTTTTGAGTTTGTATATATTCTGGATAGAAATCCCTTGTCAGATACATGATTTTCAAATCTTTTTTTTCTCATTCTGTGTGAAGTCTTTTACTTTTTGCATGGTATCCTTTACAAACAGTAAGTTTTAAAACTCGATGAGTGCAATTTATGTATATTTTTCTTTTGTTACTCATGTTTTTGTGTGTTTTTTTTTTTTTTTAAGAAACCACTGCCTATTCCAAGGTTACATACCACATGCCTATTTCCCTATGAGTTGTATCATTTTAGTTATTACACTTAGTTCTCGGATCTATTTTGAGTTAATTTTTTATATATGGTGGTATCTAGGGGTTCAGTTTCATCCTTCTCCATGTGGCTATCCAGGTGTTTTAGCATTGTTTGTTGAAGGCATTATTCTTTCCTTCATTGAATTACTCTGGCATGCTTGTCAAAAATCAATGGGCTGTAAATGTAAGAATTTATTCTGGGACTCTTATTTCCCTTCCTTGGAACTCTATGTCTATACGTATATGCTGGAATCACACAGTCTTGTGGGGAGCTGCCCTGGGACCACATGCACTTACTCAAAATTTGAAGCGGCTCCTAATATGCCCGCAGCTAAAAGTTATGACCAACCTAGATAGCATATTCAAAAGCAGAGACATTACTTTGCCGACTAAGGTCTGTCTAGCCAAGGCTATGGTTTTTCCTGTGGTCATGTATGGATGTGAGAGTTGGACTGTGAAGAAAGCTGAGCGCCGAAGAATTGATGCTTTTGAACTGTGGTGTTGGAGAAGACTCTTGAGAGTCCCTTGGGCTGCAAGGAGATCCAACCAGCCCATCCTAAAGGAGATCAGTCCTGGGTGTTCTTTGGAAGGACTGATGGTGAAGATGAAACTCCAATACTTTGGCCACCTGATGCGAAGAGTTGACTCATTGGAAAAGACTCTGATGCTGGGAGGGATTGGGGGCAGGAGGAGAAGGGGACAACGGAGGATGAGATGGCTGGATGGCTTCACGGACTTGATGAACGTGAGTCTGGGTGAACTCCGGGAGTTGGTGATGGACAGGGAGGCCTGGAGTGCTGCGATTCATGGGGTTGCAAAGAGTCAGACACGACTGAGCAACTGAACTGAACTGAACTGAAGGCTGTCAATAAACTGCATTCTTTGCAGCAGGTAGGTCCATGACTGTCATAGTCCATTTTACAGTTACGCAAAGTGAGACTTAGAAAAGTAAACTGCTGGTCCATTATTACATATAAACCTTAGATTTGAACTCCATTCTTCTGAATCCGGAGACTATATTTGGGTTGTTATGTAATCCTACTCCTCCTCTTATGTTTGACCACGTGTGTGGGCTGCACTCGTTAATACATACAAGTACATATTAAGTAGGGCTTCCTTGAGGGCTCAGACGTTAAAGAATCTGCCTGGAATGTGGGACACCTGGGTTCGATCACTGGGTTGGGAAGACTCTCTGGAGGAGGGCATGGCAATCCACTCCAGCATTTTCACCTGGAGAATCCCCATGGACAGAGGAGCCTGGTGGGCCACAGTCCACGGAGTCACAAAGAGCTGGACACGACTGAGCCACCAAGCACAAGCAACTAACACACACGTGTTACATTCTCTGTAAATAGCCTCTGATTGAATAATGATTCCTTTTGAAAGGCACTACCGTTTTTTTTTTTTTTTTTCAGTTATCCAATCCAGTATCCTGGAGTTAGCCTCAATTTCCCTTTCCTCCTTCTTTTTTCTACCTCCTAATGGTGACTCATTCCTGTCAATTACAACTTAACTTTTTGATAATTCATTCATCTCCAGTGCTGCAGTCTTTGTTGGAACATCTTCCATCGAATACATTCAATGGTTTCCTAACTCGTGTCCCTTCTCTGAGTCTCCCCACTCACCTCTATTTTCCACAGGAGGAAAGTACAATTCCTTAGCATGGACTCTAAGACTCTCCACTATCTTTCTGATTCTCTAAGTTTGAGGCTCCACCCACAATAAAAAGCCTTCATGATCAAGTCATTGAGAACTACGGAGTCCTCTGAATGATAGCACATCTCTGTGCATACTGATACATTTATGAGCCATGGTCTCTCCTCCTGGTCTCTCCTAGGGAGCAGCTGCTCACTTTCTAAGCCTTGCTTCATATTTTGCATTTTTTATGCACGTATTTGTATTTTTAAGGTATTGCATATACTTAAGAGTACCAGAGGAACCAGAGATCAAATTGCCAACATCCGCTGGATCATGGAAAAAGCAAGAGAGTTCCAGAAAAACATCTATTTCTGCTTTATTGACTATGCCAAAGCCTTTGACTGTGTGGATCACAATCAACTGTGGAAAATTCTGAAAGAGATGGGAATACCAGACCACTTGACCTGCCTCTTGAGAAACCTATATGCAGGTCAGGAAGCAGCAGTTAGAACTGGACATGTTACAACAGACTGGTTCCAAATAGGGAAAGGAGTAAGTCAAGACTGTATATCGTCACCCTGCTTCTTTAACTTCTATGCAGAGTATGTCATGAGAGACGCTGGACTGGAAGAAGCACAAGCTGGAATTAAGATTGCTGGGACAAATATCAACAACCTCAGATATTCAGACGACACCACCCTTATGGCAGAAAGTAAAGAGGAACTAAAAAGCCTCTTGATGAAAGTGAAAGGAGAATGAAAAAGTTGGCTTAAAGCTCAACATTCAGAAAACGAGGATCATGGCATCTGGTCCCATCACTTCATGGGAAATAGATGGGGAAACAGTGGAAACAGTGGCAGATATTATTTTGGAGGTTCCAAAATCACTGCAGATGGTGACTGCAGCCATGAAATTAAAAGATGCTTAGTCCTTGGAAAAAAGGTTGGTTATGACCAACCTAGATAGCATAGACACTACTTTGCCAAAAAGGTCCATCTAGTCAAGGCTATGGTTTTTCCAGTGGTCATGTATGGATGTGAAAGTTGGACTGTGAAGAAAGCTGAGCGCTGAAGAATTGATGCATTTGAACTGTGGTGTTGGAGAAGACTCTTGAGCGTCCCTTGGACTGCAAGGAGATCCAACCAGTCCATTCTGAAGGAGATCGACCCTAGGATTTCTTTGGAAGGAATGATGCTAAAGCTGAAACTCCAGTACTTTGGCCACCTCATGCGAAGAGTTGACACATTGGAGAAGACTCTGATGCTGGGAGGGATTGGGGGTAGGAGGAGAAGGGGATGACAGAGGATGAGATGGCTGGATGGCATCACTGACTCGAAGGACGTGAATCTGAGTGAACTCCCGGAGTTGGTGATGGACAGGGAGCCCTGCCATGCTGCAATTCATGGGGTCGCAAAGAGTCGAACACGACTGAATGACTGAACTGAACTGAGCTGAATATTATATTAACTAAGCACTTACTTTGATGATAAATAATTCATTTCATATTGCAGTTTTAGTCATTATCAATGAACCCTTTTCTCTTTTCATTATAAATGAATGTCTTCATGTGCATTTCTGGATTAAAAAAATATGTTCATGTATGTTTAAAAATTTCAACAAAGAGGTTATTTAACCAGCCAAATAGCACCCTCGGACTAGTTAATAACTGCTTGGCATCGTAGCAGACTATTGCGTCAAAGTTAATAGTGAGTTATTTCATCAGCAATTTGTAGAAAAAATTGTAAAATCCCTAAAAGTTTTCATGTAACTTATTTCTTAGAGTAGATTTATAGTAATGTAACTCTTACATTCTTGCCTTTAAATGTCATCTTAAGTGAGGAAGTAAAGGGTGAACTAATGGCCGTTAAATTGGAAATGATGACAATGACAAAGTAGTATGCGTGTTTTGTGGTGGAAAAAAAAAAAAAGTTGAGTGCTGCTTCCTCCAAAGTTTGTCACACACTTCACACTCCTGGGTACATATTGAAAATGGTGTGTAAACACTTTCACAAGTATCAGAGAAAAATGAACCTCCTGTCTTTTTTCCTTCTAACGTTTTCCTGTGTGATGGGGTTTATGTCTCATTTGGGAAAACCCTTGCAGAAATCAGCACAGCTGCTATAAGATTAATACTCAGTGCCAGATCCATGAAATCGCTGATGCTGGCCCTTGATTATATTTCCTCTGAGGTCTGTGTGCTTGAGCCATGCAAAAGTAGGGTGGTCCTCACAGAGAATACCTCTCCTTATTCTCCAACCACTTCCTCTTCATGGATATGCTTCAAAGGACCCAAATTGCTTGGGCAAAGCAGGAAGTTGCCCAAGGGTCTCTGCCATGGCAATAAATTAACTTCTTTTGCTGGTGGCCTGAATTTTCAATACTCCTTTCCCTATGCAATGTCCAATTTCACACACTTTCCTTAGGGCCCTTTTATATGAGTATGTTTCTGAAACTCCTCCTCCACTTTCCACTGAAAACAACCTCTCCTCTGTCATACATGTTTTTGAAAGTATCTGGACTGTTCATTTTTCTGAACACTGTCTTGTAAACAGGACTCTAAGTGATAGAGTGTGTGCATGCTCAGACACTCAGTCGTGTCTGACTCTTTGTGATGCTATGTACTGTAGCCTGCCAGGCTCCTGGGATTTCCCAGGTGAGAACACTGGAGTGGGTTGCATTTCCTTCTCCAGGGGATCTTCCAGACCCAGGGATCGAACCTGCATCTCCCTCATCTCCTGCGTTGACAGGCAGACTTTTTGCCACTGAGTCACCTGGGAAGCCCGGTGATAGGGTTCACTGTCCTATTACAATAGTCAAGGCAGGAGGGCCGGAGCATGGGCTCTGGAGCATGAGCTCGGCAGCTGAGGCTCCTAGGCTCAGCTGCTCCGTGGCCTGTGGGGCCTTCCAAGACCAGGGATTGACTCCATGCCCCTGCATTGGCAGGCTGATCCTTAACCACTGGATGCCAGGGATAGTCCTTATATACGCCTGAAGTACATCTTAACTACTGGATACCAGGGATAGTCCTTATATACACCTTACAATACATATTATATACATCTGCAAACATCATATTTCCAAACAGGGTCACAGGGGTTAGGATATACCTTTTTGGAGGGAACACAATTCATCCCACAATATGGTAGATTCCTGTCATGAAAGGATCCCTCCATTTGTATTAGTTTTTGATGATCTTTTCCGGGTTAGGTATATATGATACAATGAAAATAAAATGCCAGATATTAAGATGAGTGCTGACAGTTATAAATTCAATTATCTACTATTTTACTGAAAAACAGAAAACCAAATTTTTGTTCTGATAATGCTGTCTTTGCTCAGTGTGTTTTGGGGAGCTTCTCTTTGTAAAATGACTTGTGAAAGTGAAAGAAAGTGGAATTATTAGTCGCTCAGTCACATCTGACTCTTTGCGACCCCATGGACTATATAGCCTGCCAGGCTTCTCCTGCCATGGAATTTTCCAGACAAGAATATTGGAGTAGGTAGCCTTTCCCTTCTCCAGAGGATCTTCCCAACCCAGGGATCGAGCCCAGGTCTCTTGCATTGCAGGCAGATTCTTTATTGTCTGAGCTACCAGGGAAGCCCTATATAGTGACTTAATAGATAGTAAACTATCAGAACTACTTCAAATCATGGCACGATTTCACATCCTTTGAAGAGGTAGTACCTGCTGTGAGGGAACTGGCTAAACTGAGTTGGCTACAAATTATGTTTTAAACTTACCAATAGAGACAATGTTTAGCTATGGCTATTCCTTATAAATAGGGCCTCCCAGGTGGCTCAGATGGTAAAAAATCTGCCCACAGTGTGCGAGAGCTGGGTTTGGTCCCTGGGTCAGAAAGATCCCCTGGAGAAGGGAATGGCAATTAACTCCAGTATTTTTGCCTGGGAAACCGCATGGACAGAACAGCCTGGAGGTCTACAGTCCTCAAAGAGCCAGACAAGACTGAGTGATTAACACACACATTCCCTATAAACAGAGGAAAACTGGAGAATCTTTAGATCTGAATAATCATGCTCAATGGTTTCAACTATGATGTTTCATTGTTAAGATGAAGAAGCCTGGTCACATCAGTCTTAATCTCCTCGTCTATCCACTGAGGTTCAGTAGTCAGGGCACTTGTCAGTATTTAAAACTGATGATCTAGTATGAAGGAAATTGTCTGACCTAAGAGGTACTGCTTGGAGGAGGTTTCCTGGGTCCGGAATAGAAGAGGAAGTCTTCCTTCCTTGATATCTTTCAATTCTCATAGATTCATTTGCCACCACAGCATGTGTTCTTAGTCAAAGAAATCTCTTTACACATATGCATAGCCACTATCTCCAGAGTTTTCAGGAAATATGTGCTCTGCCATACCCTGTGCCTAAGAACATCCTTCCTTCTGATCTTCATCTTCTGAAACTTAGAGAAAACTGTTAATTTGCCCCATAGCCACCTCTATCACCATTTGGAGATACTTCAGTTCAGTTGCTCAGTTGTGTCCGACTCTTTGCGACCCCATGGACCATGGCACACCAGGCCTCCCTGTCCATCACCAACTCCCAGAGTTCACCCAAACTCATGTCCATTGAATCGGTGATGACATCCAGCCATCTCATCCTCTGCCGTCCCCTTCTCTTCCTGCCCTCAATCTTTCCCAGCATCAGGGTCTTTTCAAATGAGTCAGCTCTTCGCATCAGGTGGCCAAAGTATTGGAGTTTCAGCTTCAACATCAGTCCTTCCAATGAACACTCAGGACTGATCTCCTTCAGGATGGACTGGTTGGATCTCCTTGCAGTCCAAAGGACTCTCAAGAGTCTTCTCCAACACCACAGTTCAAAAGCATCAATTCTTCATGCTCAGCTTTGTTTATAGCCCAACTCTCACATCCATACATGACCACTGGAAAAACCATAGCCTTGCCTAGATGGACCTTTGTTGGCAAAATAATGTCTCTGCTTTTTAATATGCTGTCTAGGTAGATTAAGGGAGAGTTTTAAAATGTGTGTCTGATGTCAGACAGCCTACATTTGAATTATCTCTACCCTGTACTAGTAGTGGGAGGTTAAAGAATTTACTTAACCCCTTTGTGCCTCCTTATTGTATAAGGGGGTAATGACAGTGCCTTCCTTGTGGGGCTGGCATAAGGAATGTACGAGATAATACTCAGAACATTTCTTGGCTCCACTCAATGAATGTTTCTAATGAATTTATAACAGTAATAACAAAAATAACCATGACTTGACTTCCAATCTCTCCCATTTTTCTCCTTTCACTGCTGCTGCTGCTGCTGCTTCTAAGTCGCTTCAGTCGTGTCTTACTCTGTGCAACCCCATAGACAGCAGCCCACCAGGCTCCTCTGTCCCTGGGATTCTCCAGGCAAGAATACTGGAGTGGGTTGCCATTTCCTTCTCCAATGCAGGAAAGTGAAAAGTGAAAGTGAAGTTGCTCAGTTGTGCCCAACTCTAAGCGACCCCATGGACTGCAGCCTACCAGGCTCCTCCTTCTATGGGATTTTCCGGGCAAGAATACTGGAGTGGGTTGCCATTCACTCTCCGCTCCTTTCACTAACAGATCTTTTTTGATCCTTTTTTTCTCCTGTGCTTGATCCTCAACTTGAGCTTTGGAGAATCACAGGATCCTATTTTGGATACTCCAATTCAGTCACCATTATTAATTACCATCTATACAATAGCCTCCTGACCCATTCCCTTACTTGTCTTGATCTCCTGTGATTCATTTTCCGCAGAAGAGTATAAGCGAAATTGTGAGTCCCATAATATTATACTTCTGCTTAAAATCCTTCCGTGGCTTCCCAACATTTTTAAACTCCATGCTTCTCACCACTGTTCATGAATCCTTATGTGTCCAGCCTCTTCAGCCCTTGCTTCCTCAGGTTACACTTCTCACCCCGACGTTCCAAGCTCTGCTCACCTGAAGACACTTTGACAATTCTCCCCTAGAAAGCTTACCCTCCTGCCTCATCTAAGAGGCCTCTCACAGCCAGCTAATTCAAAATTCACGCTGTGCCAGCTCAGCTTACTCAAACTCTCTTCATTGTACATATTACTCTTAATGCTTTCTCTTTGTTTCATTTAGTTTTATTATCTTCCCTCACATGAGTGTTAGCTCTATTAGAAGAGTGACTTTTCTTGTCTTGTTCATTATTCTATCTCCTTCACCTAGAACAGAGGCTGGTACAAAGATACTCAATGACTATTTGCAGTTCAGCTCGGTTCTTTGCGACCCCGTAGACTGCAAAAAGCCAGGGTTCCCTGTCCATCAACAACTCCTGAAGCTTACTCAAACTCATGCCCATTGAGTCAGTCATGCCATCCAACCATCTTATCCTTTGTCATCCCCTTCTCTTCCTGCCTTCAATCTTTCCCAGCATCAGGGTGTTTTCCAATGAATCAGTTCTTCAGGCCAGGTGGCCAAAGGATTGGAGTTTCAGCCTCAGCATCAGTCCTTCCAATGAATATTCAGGACTGATCTCCTTTAGGATGGACTGGTTGGATCTCCTTGCCATCCATGGGACTCTTGAGGGTCTTCGCCAATACCACAGTTCAAAAGCATCAATTCTTTGGTGCTCAGCTTTCTTTATAGTCCAACTCTCACATCCATACATGACTACTGGAAAAACCATAGCTTGACTAGATGGATCTTTGTCAGCAAAGTAATGCCTCTGCTTTTTAATACGCTGTCTGGGTTGGTCATAGCTTTTCTTCCAAGGAGCAAGTGTCTTTTAATTTCATGGCTGCAGCCACTATCTGCAGTGATTTTGGAGCCCTGCAAAGTAAAGTCTGCAACTGTTTCCCCATCTATTTGCCATGAAGGGACGGGATCAGATGCCATGATCTTAGTTTTCTAAATGTTGAGTTTAAGTCAACTTTTTAACTCTCCTCCTTCACTTTCGTCAAGAGGCTCTTAGTTCTTCACTTCCTGCCATAAGCATGGTGTCATCTGCATATCTGAGGTTATTGATATTTCTTCTGGCAATCTTGATTCCAGCTTGTGTTTCATCCAGCCTGGTATTTCACATGATGTACTCTGCATACAAGTTAAATAAGCAGGGTGATAATATACAGCCTTGACTTACTCTTTTCCCTATTTGGAACCAGTCTCTTGTTTCATGTCCAGTTCTAACTGTTGCTTCTTGATCTGCATACAGATTTCTCAGGAGGCAGGCCAGGTGGTCTGGTATTCCCATCTCTTTCAGAATTTCCCCCAGTTTGTTGTTATCCACACAGTTAAAGGCTTTGGGATAATCAGTAAGGCAGAAGTAGATGTTTTTCTGGAGCTCTCTTGGTTTTTCGATGATCCAGCGGATGTTGGCAATTTGATCTCTGGTTCCTCTGCCTTTTCTAAATCCAACTTGATCACCCAGAAGTTCATGGTTCACGCACTGTTGAAGCCTGGCTTAGAGAATTTTGAGCATTACTTAGCTAGTGTGTGAGATGAATGCAGTTGTGCAGTCATTTGAACATTCTTTGGCATTGCCTTTCTTTGGGATTGAATGAAAACTGACCTTTTCCAGTCCTGTGACCACTGCTGAGCTTTCCAAATTTGCTGACATAGTGAGTGTAGCATTTTCACAGCATCATCTTTTAGGATTTGAAATAGCTCAACTGGAATTCCATCACCTCCACTAGCTTTGTTTGTAGTGATGCTTTCTAAGGCCCACTTGACTTCACATTCCAGGATGTGTGACTCTAGGTGAGTTACATTATATTAATGTTCTACTTTCTTAGTAGGTGTGCATTTTGGATAAAAACACCATCTTTTTCTATATAGAAAAAGTATTTATTTATTTTCAGCTGCGCTGGGTCTGTTGCTGCATGTCGGCCTTCTCTAGTTGCAGCTAGAGAAAACTAGAGCCGTGGCTATTCTTGAGTTGCCGTGCTCAGGCTCCTCCCTGCGGTTGCTCCTCTAGTTGCCGAGCACAGGCCTTAGAGTGCACAGGCTTCAGGAGCTGTAGCGCACGGGCCCAGCTGCCCCGCAGCATGCGGAATCTTCCTAGATATGGGATTCAGTTGGTATCCCCTGCATTGGCAGGCAGATTCTTAGCCACTGAACCAGCAGGAAAGTCTGAAAACTCCATTGTTTTATATGGATGATAATATCTACTTATCTCACTATTACTGTGTGGATTAGACATAAAAATATGTATTTTATTTAGCAGAAACATAGCTTTTTATTAATGATTAGACTGATGGCTCAGGGGTAAAGAATCTTCCTGCCAGTGCAGGAGACACAGGTTTGATCTCTGAGTTGGGAAGATCCTCTGGAGGAGAAAATGGCAACCCACTCGAATATTCTTGCTGGAGAAATCCCATGGACAGAGAAGCCTGGCAGGCTACAGTTCATGGGGTCACAAGAGTCAGACACCACTGAGCAAGTAAAGAATAATACAGCTACAACTGGTAAACAACACGGGTGATAAGTGGATCTGAGTGATAAGCTGAATAAGTCTTTTTCCCAAAATGTCCATACTCAAGAAACTTTTCTAAACTCTCATTTCTTCATCCATTTAAACTATGTATTTTGTATTCTATCCCATAATACATAATTTTTATTTTAATATATATTTTCCAAAAAATTTTTCAAGTAAAAATGACATTATAGAATGATGAACTATATTGGTAGTGAAGTGAAGTGAAGTCGTGTCTGACTTTTTGCGACCCCATGGACTGTAGCCTATCAGGCTCTTCCGTCCATGGGATTTTCCATGCAAGATTGCTGGAGTGGATTGCCATTTCCTTCTCCAGGGGATCTTCCCAACCCAGGAATCAAACCCGCGTCTCCCACATTGCAGGCAGACGCTTTATCGTCTGAGCCAGCAGGGAAGCCCTATATTGGTAATAACACAGAGCAAATATTCAGTTAATATTAATTCATTTTCATCTTCCTGTCCATAAAAAGTTACCTTTAATGTAACAGTCAGACATAATTCAAGTTCCTGCATTTGTACATGTATCGAAAAAGTTTGGAATAAATTGACATCATCAAGAAATCTGGCAAGTTGATGGGATAAACACATAAAGAGATACTCCAAATTTTTCTTGTATTTATTTCTAAGTTTGGATTTATCGAGACACACAAAAATAACATGCCCATGTTATACATGGGTCATTAAAAACAAACTAATGAAAGCAAGGGAATAAAAGAATGAAAATTCTTTCTTGTCATTAAAATAAAAATGAGGAAATTTGGAAAAATTTAGACAAATAAGGCAATAGATAAAAAACGACTATGTTTTGACTTAGTACTGGTTTCAATGTTTTGTTTCTAAGATTCATGCTTTCATGCTTGAAAAAAAAATAATGTATACAAATCAAGCTCCACTGTCGTCCATTTAAAATAATATCTTCCCTTGGTGACACTTTCCTACCAATTATTGTTCCATATGCTTTCATGATGAGTTGTCTCCACTTCCACACCTCCCGCTCTGACAAGTCTTGCATGCCCTTCTGCCCTCTAATTGCTTTTTTCTTGTTCTCCAATAGCTGTTGTTTGTTCGTTAGTTGCTAAGTCGTGTTTGACTCTTGTGACCCCATGCACTATAGCCTGCCAGCCTCCTCTGTCCGTGGGATTTCCCAGGCAAGAATACTGTAATGGATTGCCATTTCCTTCTCAGGGTATCTTCCTGACCCAGGGATCAAACCTGTGTGTTTTGCTTAGCAAGAGACCACTGAGCCACCAGGGAGACCCTCTCCAATAACTAGCATGATGTTAAATCAAGTTGACATCTTAGTAGCTTTGAACTTGATGCCTATCTCCTCTATGAAATCTTCTGGCTATCATAAAATTGCTCTCTCCAGGTTTTTTCCTTCCTGTGTGGATCTTATTCTTTGACTCATTGTTTTCTCTTTTTTGATTCCTAAATTTGCTACAAGTTGACATGCTCTAGATTGTGCCTTTGGGCTCTCTTTTCCTTCTTTTGTACATTTCCTTTCTTAGAAATTTCTTTTAATCCACTTGTGTACATTAAATATTTACATCTATTTTTATATCAATCATACCTCAGTAAAGTGGTCTAATAAAAAAAAACCAGTGTATGCAAATGTCAAATCATTATGTAGTATACCTGAAATCCTCCTACAATGCAGGAGACCCCAGTTCAATTCCTGGGTTGAAAAGATCCTCTGGAGAAGGGATAGGCTACCCACTCCAGTATTCTTGGGCTTCCCTGGTGGCTCAGAAGGTAAAGAATCTGCCTGCAATGAGGGAGACCTGGGTTTGGTCCCTGGTTGGGAAGATCCCCTGGAGGAGGGCATGGCAACCCACTCCAGTATGCTTGCCTGGAGAATCCCCATGGATGGGGAGCTTGGTGGGCTACAGTCTATGGGGTCGCAAAGAGTCAGACACAGCTGAGCAGCTAAGAACAGCACTCCTAAAGCTAACATAATGTTGCATGTCGACTACTTTACAATAAAACAAAACTTGCCTTTCAGTTTACTAAAAAAAAAAAAAAGACAGATATAAATACTTTGTAGGTTATTTAGAGCATATTTAGATAAATAAAGGAAATGATTAATTCCTGTAATACCATTTTGGTTGTGATTATTAGAAAATCAATATGCATCTGGGATTTAAATTTAGTTTGAACATAGTGACAAATGAAGCAAAAGTTATGTAAATTAGTTTCACAGAAAGACCTATTTTAATCCCAGACAAGCAGTCTCACACATGCATCCCTGTAAGTCATTATTAGGTGAATAACTGTAACTTTATTAAAAATTTATATATACTCCCAAAATAACACTAAGGCTTATTAGGGCTACAGTCCATGGGGTCGCAAAGAGCTGGCCAGGACTGAGTGACTAAGCACAGCACATTAGAAAATCAAATAGTTTAAAGGAAATATCTGATCTAGTTCTCCAATTGAGATCATTTTAGAACCCAAGGAAAATCAGTTACAAGTGGAATCTTGTCAGTGTTCATACAGTAGCTATTTTACTTTACAGGTATTTCTGTCAATTTGGATAAAACCATGGAAATAAAAAATTAAAACATGGAATTGTGAGTACTATTTTCTTGGTTGTATAATGTTGTAGTATTTCAGCCTTTTTAAAAGACGTGGAAAGTTTGTTTAACATTTTATTTATTTTATCAATGTTTATCTCAGTTTTGAAATGATGTAACTTTGTGTACAGGACTTCCCCAGTGGCTCAGTCATAAAGAATCCACTTGTAATGCAGGAGCCCCAGGACACATGTGATCAGTCCCTGGGTTGGGATGATCCCCTGGAGGAGGGCACGGCAACTCACTCTTGTATATTGCCTGGAGAATCCCATGGAAAGAGGAGCTGGCAAGTATAAAAATTAACACACAAGAACTGAGGATAAAATTATTGTCTTTATTAGGAGAAGGCAATGGCAACCCACTCCAGTACTCTTGCCTAGAAAATCCCATGGGCAGAGGAGCCTGATAGGCTACAGTCCATGGGGTTGCTAAGAGTTGGACACGACTGAGCGACTTCACTTTCACTTTTCACTTTCATGCATTGGAGAAGGAAATGGCAACCCACTCCAGTGTTCTTGCCTGGAGAATCCCGGGGATGGGGGAGCCTAGTGGGCTGGCATCTCTGGGGTTGCACAGAGTTGGACACGACTGAAGTGACTTAGCAGCAGCAGCAGCAGCAGCAGCAGCAGCAGCAGCAGCAGTCTTTATTATTTTTTTCTCTTGTTTTTATTTAAATTTTTATTTAAATTTAATTATTTAAATTTTTCATTTTATATTTAATTTTTTCAAATCATTTTTATTTTTCTCTTTTCATTTATGCTAGTTATAATAATTATATAAAGGTGAGATGGATCCTTTTGGGAAAAAAGAGAACATTACAACATTGGATTGCATTGCAAATAATCCAATGAACTTGTGGAGAAAAATATTTAGGTTATTTTTTTTCAATTTGAATACAATCATCTATGTGAAAATCGAATGGGGATAGATACTCTGAGAAATTTCTGTGTTTACATATAAGATTAGAATTTCCCACAGAATGAGAAATGAGATTCTTGTTAGGCACTTCAAAATTAAAAACAAAGCAGAAATCACACAATTAGATGTGTGATCTAATCACACAATTAGATGAACATATCAAAATGTTCAAACTTAGTAATATAAATAGTGGCCAGAAATTAGAAAGAAGGAAAATTTGACTCTAGAAGTTTAAGTATACATCAATAATTTAGCCATCAATTTTTATCTAGTTTCTAAATTTCAAATTGCTAATAAAATTATTATAAATTTATGATCATAATGTTAAATAATTACAGAAGCCACGAAGTATATATAAAAATGATTATTAAAATAACATAATAATAATTATTCTGTGTATCATAAAATGTAGTAATTGCTTTTTAAATACAGGGTATAATAAATGTCATGACCATCATTGACAATAGCAGTTTCTTGTACAAGATCAAAGTTTGCCATGAGGTCAGTAAAACCACGAGCAATCTTACATTATTTTCAACAGCTTTCTATATAAGGAGACAAAACAGCCATGCTTAAACCCTGTTTTTTTTTTTTTAACTGTGAATAAGTATTAAAATAAATGCATATTATTGATATTACAGTTTAAAAAGGTCTATTGCACATGTACAAATTGTTCCACATTGCCTAGTTTGATATATAAAGTCTTGTGCTTTATATGCTTTATATATCAGTATGACAAGTAAAGTAGTCTCACGTCATTGGAATTTAAATGACTTTCCCATATTGAATACTTAGCTATTGAAAAAGGAAGAAAGGACGTGTGTGTCCACCCACAAGTCTACTGAGAGTATCAAATATGATATTTTACACTATAAAGTTTTGGGGCATAGGATTACATTTATAATGGCTAAAAAATTAAAGTAAAATAATGTATGCAATTTGATTAATAACCACCTGAATTGAAAAACTTATAAAGAAAAACAGCTATTTCTTTTCTACCGTTCACCACCTTTAGCACTCCTCCCCCTGACAATGTGCCCCCCAGCTAGCATTTCTCCAAAACAAATTTTTTCCTGTTAGTTACATTAAGTTTTAACAACAGCAACAACAAAAAACCCAGCCAAAATAATGCACATAGGATCAACACTGCTGCTACTGCTAAGTTACTTCAGTCGTGTCCGACTCTGTGTGACCCCATAGACGGCAGTCCACCAGGCTCCCCCGTCCCTGGGATTCTCCAGGCAAGAACACTGGAGTGGGTTGCCATTTCCTTCTCCAATGCAGGAAAGTGAAAAGTGGAAGTGAAGTCGCTCAGTTATGTCCAGCTCTTAGCGACCCCGTGGACTGCAGCCCACCAGGCTCCTCTGTCCACGGGAGTTTCCAGTCAAGAGTACTGGAGTGGGGTGCCATTGCCTTCCTGAGTTTTAAATGTTTCAGAAGTACAGAACCTTAGGGCTATTAGTGAGAACACCAGTGGTCACTTTATAGAAGTGCTAATGAATAGATTTTAATAAGATGAAATGTTGGGCAACAAAGACCTTTTTCCTATTTATGAATAGAATTTTGTAGTCAGCTCTCTTTATTTTCATTAAAGACAAAAGTTGGGCTTCCCAGGTGGCACCAGTGGTAAAGAACCCGCCTGTCAATGCAGGAGACATGAGACTCGGGTTCCATCCTTGGGTCAGGAAGATCCCCTGGAGGAGGGCATGGCAACCCACTCCAGTATTCCTGCCTGGAGAATCCCATGGACAGAGGAATCTGGTGGGTTACAGATCTTAGGGTTGCAAAGAATCTGACATGACTGAAGTGACTCAGTACACAGGCACACAAACACAGAAGTCATCTTTACATCAGGATATTCAGAGAAAATTATGTTGCCATATTCTGTGGGTAGAATTTTCTTAGGGTTTCCCTCGTGACTCAATGGTAAAGAATCTGCCTGCAATGCTAGAGACCCGGGTTCGATCCCTGGGTCTGATCCCTGGGTTGGGAAGATCCCCTGGAGGAGAGCATGGCAACCCACTCTACTACTCTTGCCCAGAGAGTCCCATGGATGGAGGAGACAGGCAGGCTGCAGTCCATAGGATCGCAGAGTCGGACACCACTGAAGGGCTAAGCAGCAGCAGCAGCAGCAGGATTATCTTAACAGCAAAATTGCCTCTGCTAAGCAAAATATTTCCCTGAAGCAGTTGTCTCAGCAAGGCAATTCCCGAGTGGTATTATTGCCTAGTGATGGTTTTCTGAGGATAACACAATGAATGGATGCAGGCCATGAGTCCAGTCTTTCTACATGTACAGTAATGTTCAGGGGTTGGATGAAATCTGTTCACAGGGAGCTGACGGTTGTCAGTGGATACTTTGGAATCTACCAAGCAGCACAGAGAGCAAATTCTCTCTCATACTGTCCGTGCTTTATGTTGCCTTCAATATTGCATTTTTGAGTTAGTACCGATCCAGTTTAGGGGGTAGGTATTATCTTCTACAAACTCTTTAATTTTTATTACTTGCCTTGAAATCTTATGAGGTAAGAGCTGAGAAGAAAGTATCACTTACTATTTTTTGATCATATATTAAAAAAGTGGATCATTAATGCTCACCTTTTTTCACAATCATATGCTAATAAAACAGATCGTCAAGTACAGGGACACCCAGAGACCATGGAATTTAAGAAAGGAAGGATCCTGCATCTAAGAGGCTTCCATTGGAGCATCCACTCCCCCTTGCCCCCCACCTGCCGCCCCCCTGGGATGAAAGCAGAGAAAACTGCTGAACTAATCACAACACTGTCAGTGGCTGTCAGGAAGAAGGTCGCGGAATACCACAACTCAGTGACTCTTTATCTGGGTTCAGTGATAAACACCAGGCTCGGTTCACTCAGTCAGCTTGTCTCCCTAATGACATGCTGAAGTATTAAAACTGAATTTCTTCTTTGTCCACAGTCCATCGTGTATTTCTGAGTGGCACTTTTCTATTCTAATTTTGTTCTGAGAAATTGTTTTAGTAAGGTGGTACATGAGGTTGGTTTGTAACATTAGCTAGAACTACAAATTATCAATTAAATTAGATGCACATAACAGAAAAAGGAAGAGTATTCACATCTTTGGGCTAAAGGTTAACTGCTATGTAAACTAGTTAATTAGTAATTCCTCTAAGGCTCAGTTTTCTCAACTATAGATTTGCAACTAAAATATCTTCTTCATGCTGTTGTGAGGATTAGATAGAATGATACAGGTATAAAACATAGTAGGTCCTAAAAAGAAGTGTGTTTTCTGACTCTAGATGTTTAATGTACTTAAAAAAAGTTTAGTTGAAATTTCCCTAGTTGAAAATTGTCTAAATAAATCAGGCATAGATAATTTTTTAAATTTTACTTTTTAATTGAAGAACAATTGATTCACAATATGTCTTAGTTTCAGGTGTATAGCACAGTGATTATATGTACCTGTGTATATGTTTCTTTTCTGATTCTTTTCCTATATAAGTTATTACAAAATATTGAATATAGAACCCTATGCTTTACCGTAGATTTTTGTTAGTTACCTATTTTATATATAGTGTTGTGTATATGTTAATCCCAACTTCCTAATTTTTCTCTTCCTCCATTATCCTTTCTCCTTTGGTAACCATAAATTTGTTTTTTATATCTGTGAGCCACTTTTTTGCTTTGTAAATAACTTCTTTTTTTTTTTTTTAAGATTCCACGTATAAGCCAGTGGCCCCCAGTGTTTTTGGCACCTGGGACCAGTTTCATAGAAGACAGTTTTTCCATGCACAGGGGTGGGAGGGATGGTTCAAATAGCAATGTGAGCGATGGGGGGCTTTGGGGAGCAGCAGATGACGTTTTGCCTGCTCGCCCTTCACTCACCTCCTGCTGTGTGGAAGGGTTCCTAACAGGCTGCGGACTGATGTTGGTGACCCCTAATATAAGCAATACCATATGATGTTTGTCTTTGGCTTCCTTTAATAGGATAATCTCTACATCTACCCATGTTGCTGCAAATGTAACTATTTCATTCTTTGTTATGTCTGGGTGATAATCTGTTGCATATGTATACTACATCTTGTTATTCCATTTATCTGTTGATAGTCATTTGAACACAGGGGTGCCTGTATCCTTTCTTTTTTTGGTTGCACCTGAGGCATGAGGAATCTTAGTTCCCTCACCAAGGATTGAACCCAGGCCCCTTGCATTGGAAGTGCAGAGTGTTAACCACTGGACTGCCAAGGAAGTCTCAGGGTGCATTTGTCTTTTTGAATAGAAGCAGGACTGTCCTACAGGAGTAGGATTGTAGGATCATTGTTGTTCAGTCAGTCGCTCAGTCGTGTCTGACTCTTTGTGAACTCATGGACGACAGCACACCAGGCTTCCCTGTCCTTCACTATCTGCCAGAATTTGCTAAAACTCATGTCCATTGAGTCCATGAGGCCATCCAACCATCTCATCCTCTGTCATCCCCTCCTCCTCCTGACCTCAATCTTTCCCAGCATCAGAGTCTTTTCCAGTGAGTCAGTTCTTCATATCAGGGGGCCAAAGGTTTGGAGTTTCAGCTTCAGCATCAGTCCTTCTAATGTATATTCAGGATTGATTACCTTAAGGATGGACTGGTTGGATCTCCTTGCAGTCCAAGGGACTCTCAAGAATCATCTTCATCCCCACAATTCAAAAGCATCAATTCTTTGGTGCTCAGCCTTCTTTATGGTCCAACTGTCACATCTGTACATGATTGCTGGAAAAACCATAGCTTGGACTATACAGACCTTTGTTGGCAAAGTGATGTCTCTGATTTTTAATATGCTATCTAGGTTTGTCATAGCTTTTCTTCCAAGGAGCAAGTGTCTTAATTTCATGGCTGCAGTCACCATCTGCAGTGATTTTGGAGCCCAACAAAATGAAGTCTGTCACTGTTTCCATTTTTTCCCTCATCTATTTGCCATGAAGTGATGGGACCAGATGCCATGATCTTAGTTTCTTGAATGTTGAGTTTTAAGACAGCTTTTTCACTCTCCTCTTTCACTTTCATCAAGAGGCTCTATAGTTCTTCTTCACTTTCTGTCATTAAGGTAGTGTCATCTGCATTTCTCAGGTTATTGAATTGATATTTCTCCTGATAATCTTGATCCCAGCTTGTGCTTTATTCAGCCTGGCATTTTGCATGATGTACTGTGCATATAAGTTAAATAAGCAGGGTTAGGGTTATGACAATATACAGCATTGAGGTGCTTCGTTTGCAACTTGGAACCAGTCTGTTGTTCCATGCCCGGTTCTAACTGTTGCTTGTTGACCTTCATACAGGTTCCTCAGGAGGCAGGTAAGGTGGTCTGTTATTCTCATCTCCTTAAGAATATTCCAGTTTATTGTGATCCACATAGTCAAAGGCTTTAGCATGGTCAATGAAGCAGAAGTAGATATTTTTCTGGAATTCTCTTGTTTTCTATATGATCCAATGGATGTTGGCACTTTGATCTATGGTTCTTCTGCCTTTTCTAAATCCAGCTTGAACATCTAGAAGTTCTCGGTTCATGTACTGTTGAAGCCTGGCTTGGAGAATGTTGAGCATTACTTTCTTAGCATATGAAATAGTACAGTTGTGTGGCAGTCTGAACATTCTTTGGCATTGCTTTTCTTTGGGAGTGGAATGAAAACTGACTTTTTCCAGTCCTGTGGCTGCTGCTGAGTTTTCCAAATTTGCTGGCATATTCAGTGCAGCACTTTCACAGCATCATCTTCCAGGATTTGAAATAGCTCAACTGGAATTCTATCACCTCCACTAGCTTTGTTCGTAGTGATGCTTCCTAAAGTCCACTTGACTTTGCATTCCAGGATGTCTGGCACTAGATGAGTGATTGCACCATCGTGGTTATCTGGGACATTAAGATCTTTTTTTGTATAGTTCTGGGTATTCCTGCCACCTCTTCTTAATATCTTCTGCTTCTGTTAGAATTTTACTGTTTCTGTCCTTTATCGTGCCCTTCTTTGCATGAAATATTCCCTTGGTAGCTCTAATTTTATTGAAGAGATCACTTCAGTTCAGTCGCTTAGTCGTGTCTGACTCTTTGTGACCCCATGAATTGCAGCACGCCAGGCCTCCCTGTTCATCACCGTCTCCCGGAGTTCACTCAGACTCACGTCCATCGAGTCCGTGATGCCATCCAGCCATCTCATCCTCGGTCGTCCCCTTCTCCTCCTGCCCCCAATCCCTCCCAGCATCAGAGTCTTTTCCAATGAGTCAACTCTTCGCATGAGGTGGCCAAGGTACTGGAGTTTCAGCTTCAACATCATTCCTTCCAAAAAAATCCCAGGGCCGATCTCCTTCAGAATGGACTGGTTGGATCTCCTTGCAGTCCAAGGGACTCTCAAGAGTCTTCTCCAACACCACAGCTCAAAAGTATCAACTCTTCGGTGCTCAGCCTTCCTCTCAGTCCAACTCTCACATCCATACATGACCATAGGAAAAATCACAGCCTTGACTAGACTGACCTTTTTGGTGAAGTAATATCTCTGCTTTTGAATATGCTATCTAGGTTGGTCATAACTTTCCTTCCAAGGAGTAAGCGTCTTTTAATTTCATGGCTGCAGTCACCATCTGCAGTGATTCTGGAGCCCAAAAAAATTAAGTCTGACAATGTTTCCACTGTTTCCCCTGTTTCCCCATCTATTTCCCATGAAGTCATGGGACCAGATGCCATGATCTTTGTTTTCTGAATGTTGAGCTTGAGGCCAACTTTTTCGCTCTCCTTTTTCACTTTCATTAAGAGGCTTTTTAGTTCCTCTTCACTTTGTGCCATAAGGGTGGTGTCATCTGCATATCTGAGGTTATTGATATTTCTCCCAGCAATCTTGATTCCAGCTTGTGTTTCTTCCAGTCCAGCGTTTTTCATGATGTACTCCGCATATAAGTTAAATAAGCAGGGTGACAATATACAGCCTTGACGAACTCCTTTTCCTATTTGGAACCAGTCTGTTGTTTATAGTCAGGAGATCCATGTTTTTTAATATTATTTTAAAATGTAAGGAGAAGAAAAGGATACAACATTGTATGCATCCAAAGTGGTAAAATATCAGTTTTACAAGATTGTTCTCATTTTTTCTATAATCATAGGTCAGTTCAGTTCAGTCGCTCAGTTGTGTCCGACTCTTTATGACCCCATGAATTGCAGCATGCCAGGCCTCCCTGTCCATACCAACTCCCGGAGTTCACTCAAACTCATGTCCATTGAATCGGTGATGCATTCCAGCCATCTCATTCTCTGTCGTCCCTTTCTCCTCCTGCCCTCAATCCTTCCCAGCCTCAGAGTCTTTTTCAGTGAGTCAACTCTTCTCATGAGGTGGCCAAAGTATTGGAGTTTCAGCTTTAGCATCATTCCTTCCAAAGAACAGCCAGGACTGATCTCCTTTAGAATGGACTGGTTGGATCTCCTTGCAGTCCAAGGGACTCTCAAGAGTCTTCTCCAACACCACAGTTCAAAAGCATCAATTCTTCAGCGCTCAGCTTTCTTCACAGTCCAACTCTCACATCCATACATGACCACTGGGAAAACCATAGCCTTGACTAGATGGACCTTTGTTGGCGAAGTAATGTCTCTGCTTTTGAATATGCTACCTGGGTTGGTCATAACTTTTCTTCCAAGGAGTAAGCGTCTCTTAATTTCATGGCTGCAGTCACCATCTGCAGTGATTTTGGAGCCCCAAAAAATAAAGTCTGACACTGTTTCCACTGTTTCCCCATCTATTTCCCATGAAGTGATGGGACTGGATGCCATGATCTTCATTTTCTGAATGTTGAGCTTTAAGCCAACTTTTTCACTCTCCTCTTTCATTTTCATCAAGAGGCTTTTTAGTTCCTCTTCACTTTCTACCATAAGGGTGGTGTCATCTGCATATCTGAGGTTATTGATATTTCTCCCGGCAATCTTGATTCCAGCTTGTGCTTCTTCCAGTCCAGTGTTTCTCATTATGTACTCTGCATATAAGTTAAATAAGCAGGGTGACAATATACAGCCTTGACACCCTCCTTTTCCTATTTGGAACCAGTCTGTTGTTCCAAGTGCACTTCTAACTGTTGCTTCCTGACTTGCATATAGGTTTCTCAAGGGGCAGGTCAGGTGGTCTGGTATTCCCATCTCTTTCAGAATTTTCCACAGTTGATTGTGATCCACACAGTCAAAGGCTTTGGCATAGTCAATAAAGCAGAAATAGATGTTTTTCTGGAACTCTCTTGTATTTTGATGATCCAGCAGATGTTGGCAATTTGATCTCTGGTTCCTCTGCCTTTTCTAAAACCAGCTTGCACATCTGGAAGTTCATGGTTCACGCATTGCTGAAGCCTGGCTTGGAGAATTTTGAGCCTTACTTTACTAGCATGTGAGATGAGTGCAATTGTGCGGTAGTTTGAGCATTGTTTGACATTGCCTTTCTTTGGGGTTCGAATGAAAACTGACCTTTTCCAGTCCTGTGGCCACTGCTGAGTTTTCCAAATGTGCTGGCATGTTGAGTGCAGCACTTTCACAGCATCATCTTTCAGGATTTGAAATAGCTCAACTGAAATTCCATCACCTCCACTAGCTTTGTTCGTAGTTATGCTTACTAAGGCCCACTTGAGTTCACATTTCAGGATGTCTGGCTCTAGGTGAGTGATCACACCATCATGATTATCTTGGTTTTGAATATCTTTTTTGTACAGTTCTTCTGTGTATTCTTGCCACCTCTTCTTCATATCTTCTGCTTCTGTTAGGTCAAGACCATTTCTGTCCCTTGTCAAGCCCATCTTTGCAGGAAATGTTCCCTTGGTATCTCTAATTTTCTTGAAGAGATCTCTAGTCTTTCCCATTCTGTTCTTTTCCTCTATTTCTTTGTATTGATTGCCGAGGAAGGCTTTCTTATCTCTTCTTGCTATTCTTTGGAATTCTGCATTCAGATGCTTATATCTTTCCTTTTTTCCTTTGCTTTTCTCTTCTTTTCTTTTCACAGCTGTTTGTAAGGCCTCCCCAGACAGCCATTTTGTTTTTTTGCATTTCTTTTCCATGGGGATGGTCTTGATCCCTGTCTCCTGTACAATGTCACGAACCTCATTCCATAGTTCTTCAGGCACTCCATCTATAAGATCCAGTCCCTTAAATCTATTTCTCACTGCCACTGTATAATCATAAGGGATTTGATTTAGGTCATACCTGAATGGTCGAGTGGTTTCCCCTACTTTTTCAATTGAAGTCTGAATTTGGCCATAAGGAGTTTGTGATCTGAGCCATAGTCAGTTCCCGGTCTTGTTTTTGCTGACTTTATAGAGCTTCTCCATCTTTGGCTGCAAAGAATATAATCAGTCTGATTTCAGTGTTGACCATCTGGTGATGTCCATGTGCAGAGTCTTCTCTTGTGTTGTGGGAAGAGGGTGTTGGCTATGACCAGTGTGTTATCTTGACAAAGCTCTATCATCCTTCCCCCTGCTTCATTCAGTATTCCAAGGCCATATTTGCCTGTTATCCCAGGTGTTTCTTGACTTCCTACTTTTGCATTCCAGTCCCCTATAATGAAAAGGACAGCTTTTTTGGGTTAGTTCTAGAAGGTCTTGTAGATCTTCATAGAACCGTTCAACTTCAGCTTCTTCAGCATTACTGGTTGGGGCATAGACTTAGATTACTGTGATATTGAATGGTTTGCCTTGGAAACGAACAGAGATCATTCTGTCGTTTTTGAGATTGCATCCAAGTACTGCATTTCAGACTCTTTTGTTGACCATGATGGCTACTCCATTTCTTCTTAAGGATTCCTGCCTGCAGTAGTAGATATAATGGTCATCTGATTTAAATTCACCCATTCCAGTCCATTTTAGTTTGTGGAATCCTAGAATGTCGACATTCACTCTTGCCATCTCCTGTTTGACTACTTTCGAATTGCCTTGATTCATGGACCTAACATTCCATGTTCCTATGCAATATTGCTCTTTACAGCATTGGCGCTTCCTTCTATCACCAGTCACACCCACAGCTGGGTATTGTTTTGCTTTGGCTCCATCCCTTCTTTCTTTCTGGAGTTATCTCTCCACTGATCTCCAGTAGCATATTGGGCACCTACTGACCTGGGGAGTTCCTCTTTCAGTATCCTATCATTTTGCCTTTTCATACTGGTCATGGGGTTTTCAAGGCTAGAATACTGAAGTGGTTTGCCATTCCCTTCTCCACTGGACCACATTGAGCCAATATCTGACCCTGCAATTCCACTCCTAGGTATATGTCCAGAGAAAAACATGTTCCAAAATGGTACATACACCGCAATATTCACTGCAGCTATTGGCTACAATAGCCAAGACAAGAAAGCAACATAAATGTCCATCAACAGAGGAATGGATGTGGACAATGTGGACATGTCTACAATGGAATATTACTCAGACATTAAAGAAAATGAACCACCTGCAGCAACGTGGATGGACCTAGAGATTGTCATACTGAATGAAACGTCAGACACAGAAAGGGAAAGTTGTATGCTAGTCCTTACATGTGGAATCTAGAAAGAAATGATACAAATGAACTTCTTTACAAAACAGAAACAGACTCATAGGCTTGGAGAACTACAGTTACCAGAGGGGAAGGGTAGGTGGAAGAGATAGGAGTTTGAGAATGACATGTACACACTGCTTTATTTAAAATGGATAATCAGTAAGGACCTCCTGGGAACTCTGCTCAAGATGAGGTGGCAGCCTGAAAGAGAGAAGTTTGGGGGAGAATGGATGCGTGTATATATATGGTTGAGTTGCTCTGCTGTGCACCTGAAACTATCAGTGTTGTTAATTGGCTATACTATAATATAAAATAAAAAATTAAAAATAATCATCTGAGATTTTGATAGGAATTGAATCTGTAAATCATTTTGGGAATATCGCCATCCTAGCAATGTTAAATTTTCTGAATTGTCATGAGATATCTTTATTTATATAGGTCTTCTGTAGTTTATTTTTAGCAATGTTTTATAGTATTCAGTGTATAAGCCTTGCAAATTTTTGGTTACATTTATTCCTTCTTGTTTTATTCTTATTGCTTCTAATTGGAAATGAAATTGTTTTGTTATAATTATTTTAGGATTTTTCATTGCTAGTGTATATAAATACAATTAATTTTGTGTATTGATCTTGCAGGCTTACTGAATTTGTTTAGTAGTTCTAAGAGCTCTCTTTTTTTGTGGATTCCTTAGGATTTTATATATATATCAAACTATGTCATCTGTGAATAGAGATCATTTTACTCCTCCCTTTCTATAAAAATCTTTTACAAAAGACCCTTTACAATTCATTATGACATAATCTACAATTTGATCATGATGATAATCATTAACTGTTTTATATTCTTACTTTGGTTTTGTCTAATGTACATTCTTTTCTAGTTCCTACTAGTGTTTTTCAAAGTTTACTTACTGAAACACTCTAATATGACAAATATGTGAACTCTCAAGTAGAGATAGTCTAAATAGCATTGAGTCATTCACTTAGTATTTTTTGAACAGCCCCTGTATGCCAGGTTTTGCAGATACTGAAGGTATGGAGGTAATGGTAAATAAGACAAAGATAATTGTTATTCTCATAGCAATAACTATTTATCTCTTGGATTCTTGTATTATGCTTGGGAAGCACAGCATACTATATCAGTCTAAGTAACAATCAAATTGTGTGTGTGCTTGTGTGTGTATAACTGTGGCTATGTACATACGCATGTATTTATTATTCATACCCAAGTATGTATAATATTTTATGGAAATATATTCTTAGGTAACTTACTTCCTTGAATTATTTTGCCAAAATAATTTTCTTCAAACATTAAACTACTGTGTGCAGACTACTTATACTCTCTTTTGCTTTCTAACATGGTGGTTCTGAAAGTTTAGCCTGCATCATAGTCATCTTGAAGTCTTAGTAAAACAGATTGCCAGGCCTAACTACCAGGGTTTCTGATTAAATAGGTCTAAGGTGGGCTATGAATTTGCATTTTTAGCATGCTTTCAGGAGATGCCAATACTGCTGGTTGAGGAATCATATTTTGAGAACCATGGTCCTTGCAAATATTTATTATATGATTGTGTTAAAGGCATATTTTTTAACTTATGTACCACAGGAATTATTATGGGAGTTTCCTAATTTTTTCACATCCTTTTTTTTTTGAAGTTTCTTGAACGTATGAACCCTCATAGGAGAGGTAGAACGGCTCATTTTGCTAACCGGGCTAATAAATTCTGCCGCCATATCTACCACCTTTCCTGTTTAGGCCAAAATTGCTCTTCTCTGGAGATTGCTTAGCCCAATAAGGTTAGAAAATCCTTCACATGATGTCATGACTAATGAGATTACCCTTTAACCTTCAATTTCTAGTAACATTACAAATGCTAGGAAACTTTAATAATCACAGTGCAATCACAAGACTTATATTAATGATATTCTAGTGACAAATGTATTTGATGTAGTAACTCTTAGATCAAAAATTCTACATATATTATTTTGATTAATTCTAGGACTCTGTGGCTTGCCCTTAACGTATGTTTCTGTATTCTGTTTCCGTATATCATTTCTTAAATGAAAAAAAAAATCAATAAAATAGAATTGGGTTTTCCAAAGAATTTACAATTACAGCATGTTTGGATGATACCTCTAATGTATGAGAATGGTAGACGTCAACTGAAGGAAAAAGGCAATGATGGCAATATAAGCCAAATAGCAACCTCCCCTGGATTGCTTGTGTCATTTTCTCTCCTCTTGTCTCTGCTTTGGGATGGAGGGGCAACTCTGAAAAAAGCATTAAATTTTCTGTGGTTCCATTGCAGTGATGTGAATAAAGCACATTCTAGCAGATAATGGAATTTCTGTATGTGCCCCCTCATCGTGTGCATTGTTGTCCTTTGTGTTGAACAAAGGCACGTGGCTAAGACCAAAGTTATTCATGCATTCTACTCGGTCACATTCTTCCCTGCTGCCTGGTTAGCCTAGAATGGAGTCTAATTTGCTGATGATTACAATTAGAAGGGAATGATCCATTACATTAACTTTAATGAGCTGCAGCAGGTCACTTGGTTGCGGATAGTACCATGCAAAGGTTGCAGTTCAGGGTGATATGAAATCCCTGACAGCATCCTCCTGACACGTGTGCAGTGGCCATAACAAAGGAGGGATCACTAGTTTGTAGTCATAGAAATGGCTGAACTTCACTGCGTCTTTCCATTTGGACAAGCTTTAGTGTTACTGTCTACAGCACTTAATAATTTATAGATAGAACTTATGTAACCAGCAGTTATGCTGCACAGCATTAACTTAGAAATGGTCTTGCAGTTGAAGGAATGATAAAGAGTCTCTACATTTTTTATATTTCCTCTCAGTTGATTTTAAGGATGCATTTAAACTTCAGCCAGTAAATTCAGGCACTCTGGAAACCAATTAATGATTTAGTTAAAAAAGTCTGCAGCAGAATATATTAGACTGACTTGTCTCTTTGAGCAAGAGCATGACATTTTCATGCGGAAATTTCCATTTTAAGATATAGTTATATTTTAAACAATAGATGGATGAACTGTAAGTCTTTCAATAAGATGAAATGATAAGGAAGGCAAGTTAAGAGCATTTGTTTTATCTTACACTGAAAAGGATATTTTTATCTATAATAATATGACCTTGGCTCTGTTCTATTTTTCTAGTAGAGCAATAAAGAAACAGAACATTAAGGTTTATATAGCATTTAGTAAACTGTAAAAAATATGCTTGAAAAACTTCTATTTTTTCAAAGAAAAATCTTTTATTTTGTAAGAATCAAATAAAAATAACACCTCAAAAACACATCTTCTTTTCTCAAGCCTAACCTGTAGTTTAAGAAAGGTTATTGAATTAACTCTGGACACTTTTGAACTGCTAACTGAAAGAGCTAGCTTTTCTTATACCCAAGTAGGTAATATCTCTATTTTTAATACATGGATGGCTAGTGAGGGGGTACCCAAGAGAATGGTAGTTTTGGGGGATAAAGTCAGAGTCTGGAAGTAGAGTCCATTTGGATGTCACTTCAGTATTGACACCAATTCCTAAGAACCTCTCCATTCAAGAGGATGAACATACCATAGGTAAAAAACACCCACCTAATGATTTCTGTGCCATTATCATAAATTGCTAGCTTGGCAAGGTAGACGTAACTAAAGAATTCATTGTTTGAAGAAACTCCTTCAACAGAGTTTCTGGTTTATATTCATACATTTGCTACTGACCTTATTTGTATCTTTGTCAATACAGTTTCATTTTCACTCAGTTTGGTTATTCTTATCACACATATTTTACCACTGCATGACCAGTTATTTCCCCTAATTTCTGTCTGTTTGTAAAGGAAAAACAGAGGATGTATTAATAGAAGTGCACAATGGAAAAAAAAAAAGTTTGACTGAATTGGGCACAGGCTCCCTTCATGTGGTACAAACACTTTAGCCAGGGCTAATTATGGGCCAGTCACTTGCATCCTCAAAATTAAGTGTCTAATCATTCCCACAATGGTCTAATTATGACTGCAATTAGCTGCAGGTGCAAACATTGCACCTGCAGCTAATAGAGGGACCAAGCTACCCAAAACAAGTTGCCTAAGCAAAGTCTTAGGGGTACTGATTTATAGCTCCATAAACATTTGAAGCTGCCTATTCTTATATTAAAGATACTATTTAACAAACATCTTTTTTTTTGCTGGTAGAACTTAACTTTAGTTGATCATGCTTCATATTTGGTGTTAGTGTATAATTTTTACAAACTAGAATAGAGTAAGTCTGGGCATTTATATTTTTTCTGAATTTGAACAAAATCTTTGTTAAATAGTTCCTGAAAAGAACAGATGCCACCCATTATCTTTCCTGGATGGAAAGCCTCATTTCTGCAAAGAGCAGATAAAGGAATACAGAAAAGGTTTTGTTTTATGGCAAAGAGCCATGATTCGGGTCCCAGCTCTCTCAGGCATCTCTTCATTATCGCCATATATTTACATAAAATTCAGCAAGTTAAAACGAGACTTATGGAATCACGTAGGCATCTGCTTAACAACCACAGTATTTTTGCCCATATACTCATTTTTAATAGCCCAGCTGTACTTTCTAATTTACAGTTAGTATCTTCAGTACCTAGTACAAAGCCTTTGACAGAGCATATACTTGGCAAACATGCTTGTTTGAATGAAGCAGAGGATATTGAAGTGACGTGGCTCCGTGGCTCATTTATATGGTTTTAACCACATTGATTTTACTTTTTCCTTTTTCATCTTCCTTCCTCTCCCTAATTCCATTACTTGGAAATGGGCTAATCTGCAGTTTCATTTCTCTCTGTCATATGTTCCTCCTGGGACTGCTGGAATACCTGGGTTTGGGTTGGTTTTGAAGTGGTGTCCTTTTTGATGAATCTAGCTGATCAGTGATCTCAATGACACTGTTTAGAAAGGGGTATAGCATGGAGTCAAGGGATGGACACAGTTCTCCCTTGAATGATGAGCTAAAGGAGAGGTGGCTGTACAGTTGTTGTTGTTCAGTCACTAAATTGTGTCTGACTCTTTGTGACCCCATGGGCTGCAGCACACCAGGCTTTCATGTCCTTCATTATCTCCCTGAGCTTGATCAGACTCATGTCCATTGAATCAGTGATGTCATCTAAACATCTCATTTTCTGTTGCCTCCTTCTCTTGCCCTCAATCTTTCCAGTATTGGGATCTTTTCCAATGAACCAGTTCTTCACATCAGATGGCCAGAGTATTGGAGTTTCAGCTTCAGCATCAGTTCTTCCGATGAATATTTAGGAGTGATTTTTTTTTTTCAGGATTGACTGGTTTGATCTCCTTGTAGTCCAAGGGGCTCTCAAGAGTCTTCTCCAGCACCACAGTTAGAAAGCATCAGTTCTTCAGTGCTCAGCCTTTTCTGTGGACCAATTATCACATCGGTACACAACTGCTGGAAAAATCATAGCTTTGACTAGATGGACCTTTGGTGGTAAAGTGAAGTCTCTGCTTTTTAATATGCTGTCTGGATTTATCAAAGATTTTCTTCCAAGGAGAAAGCATCTTCTAATTTCGTGGCTGCCATCACTGTCTGCAGTGATTTTGGAGCCCAAGAAAATGAAATCTTTCAGTTTCCACTTTTTCCCATCTATTTCTCTGTGTAGAATGAGAGATAAAAATATGGCTTAATTATTAGCATCTTTTTGTGGGGCTGCAAAATCACTGCAGATGGTGATTGTAGCCATGAAATTAAAAGACGTTACTCCTTGGAAGAAAAATTATGACCAACCTAGATAGCATATTCAAAAGCAGAGACATTACTTTGCCAACATAGGTCCATCTAGTCAAGGCTATGGTTTTTCCAGTGGTCATGTGTGGATGTGAGAGTTGGACTGTGAAGAAAGCTGAGTGCAGAAGAATTGAAGCTTTCGAACTGTGGTGTTGGAGAAGACTCTTGAGAGTCCCTTGGGCTGCAAGGAGATCCAACCAGTCCATTCTGAAGGAGATCAGCCCTGGGATTTCTTTGGAAGCAATGATGCTAAAGCTGAAACTCCAATACTTTGGCCACCTCATGTGAAGAGTTGACTCATTGGAAAAGACTCTGATGCTGGGAGGGATTGGGGGCAGGAGGAGAAGGGGACGACAGGATAAGATGGCTGGAGGGCATCACTGACTCGATGGATGTGAGTCTGAGTGAACTCTGGGAGATGGTGATGGACAGAGAGGCCTGGCGTGCTGCAATTCATGGGGTCGCAAAGAGTTGGGCACGACTGAGCGACTGAACTGAACTGAACTCTGCCTTTTCTGCCCTTGGATCTATTTCATGATCTCTAAAGATTATTCAAACTATGAAATGATGAAGACATGAATATATGCCAACTGTTTGACTTCTGACCTCTCTGGGTTACTTGCATTTCACTGGTGAACAGCCACAGTATAGCACGAATAGGGCTGGGCAGGTTAACACCTAGTTGGTGTCTCACAGCTTCCTGGTGAATTACAGCTAATGAATAAAGAAAGAAACTTGATGCAGGCCTTCAATTTAGAGGTCAACGTTCTGATTCTTACTTATAACTTCACTGGGTAATTATCTAGTAAAGACAATGGTCTTTGACTTTGAAACTATTGCCCATGCTGACTTCATCAAGATGTTCATAATATTCAAGAGGAGTATTCCAGAAATGTTTACAAATTTTAAAAACTTGAAAAGATACTTTTAAGTAGCTGTGACTTGAGAGAATCTTCTTGGGAGAAGTAAATCTCTTTTAAAATATATAGTCAAGTTAGGATAATAGCATGGGCGTAGCTGATGCAGCGATGCTTTTGACAAGAATCCTCTCCTTCCATTTTGAGGAGGAAACTAGTGTCCTTTGTATGATAAGTGTATTATACCCCCCTGAAATATACTGTTTATAATATAAGACTCTAACATTAATAGACATTTTCAAGTATTTCACTGTAAGCAGCAGATATAATATTGTACATTCAGTGCCTAAATTTAAAAATCAGCTTGATCTAACAAAGTTCCAACTAAGTGCCTTATTCTTACAAACTTTTATGAGTTTTGGGTTTTAGAAGTGTCATTCTATAGTTTTATGAGTAATCTTACCAAATAAAATGTTGTCCATATTGAGAAAAGTCTCTAAGAAATTTTGCTTCTCTGTCTGTGAAATAAAAGTCCATAGGCTAATCTTTTCTGAAGGAACACCAGGAGTTACTGAAACTACTTACATACCTCTGCAGTTCATTTACACATCGTTTTCTCAGTTTGAAGGTATGTTTAGAAATTAGAGATGATCCTTATTAATATCTAAACAATGATTTCTTCAGTGATAGATCAGTATATATGGTTTGGGTTTCTTTGCTTAGGCAAAGACTTTTAAAAACTTCAAGGCAATGGCTGTGGTATCTTTTGGGATACCAGTTTTCTTCTAGTAATGCTCTCTTCCTGTTGTACTTTGGAAGAAAGCCATTCAGTTCAGTCGCTCAGCCATGTCCGACTCTTTGCGACCCCATGGACTGCAGCACGCCAGGCATCCCTGTCCATAACCAACTCCCGGAATTCACCCAAACTCATGTCCATTGAGTCAGTGATGCCATCCAACCATCTCATCCTCTGTCGTCCCCTTCTCCTCCCACCCTCAATCTTTCCCAGCATCAAGGTCTTTTCAAATGAGTCGGCTCTTCACATCAGATGGCCCAAGTATTGGAATTTCAGCTTCAACATTAGTTGTATTATGATGCTTAAAAAATGGTGGGTATGCTTTCAACTGGTTATTGATGACTAGAAGTATGGCAGATGTAGTGGACACAGGTGTCTCCCTTCTGGAACAAGGCACTCGTTCAGGAATATTGGCATATGCCAACACGTGAGAATGAGATGTGGCCTCATGAGCTGAGTCTACCCACAGCTGAGTCCCTTCCCAGCAGTTGACCTCTGCCAAAGGTTACCATTTGGTCTAAGGTTGTACCTTCTCCCTAGGGGCAGCACACCTTCAGCGAGTGGACAATGCAAGGGGAAAATGTCTGACCCTCTTTCAGCAGTGTGGACAAATCTGAAGGCTTCTCCCCACTCCGGATTTCCTTAGGAGATTGGCTGAGATCTCGTTTCCAACTGCTTTTTAAATTCAGTTTCTCCCTTTGCTGAATCCTGCTTTCCATACTCTTTGATCTGTCTGAGAGTACTCCCTAATGAAATACTGGCCTCTAATTTTTAACTCAGAGGCTGTTCTCAAGGAGCTTAAAACAGCATAGAAATGGTAAACCAGAAAGTCCTACTGTATAGCACAGGGAATTATATTAACTCTCTTGAGATAAATCACAATGGAAAAGAATATAGAAAAGAATGCATACATATGTAGAGCTGAATCTCTGTGCTGTGCAGCAGGAATTAACACAAAATTGTAAATCAACATTAACTATACTGCAATTAAAAACAAGATGCCACATAATTATCAAAAAACCCCAAACAAACAGTATAGGGATACAGAGCTCAAGAGCGTATACTAGGCAGAAGTTATTTCCTGAAACTTACTTTCACTTTTGCAAACACTGCTCTTTTACTGTGAGTTTATTCCCCCTTAAAGCCTGTACATTCAGGCTCTGCAGATGGGCCATTTTAGTAGAACTTCTGTTAATATATTTCTAAATCTTTTAGTGCGAAGTCAAGCACCTAATACTAATTCTACTAGGCTATTGCTAGGCCATGAGATTATTGCCCAGAACAGACTCAGAAACAGCATGTGTTTAGAGCTAAGGAGTTAATGGGTAAGACCCTCTTAGTGAGTACACACTAGACCATCTGCAAAACTTCATGTCTCAGAATGCAAGTGACCGGGTGACTGCACTCTCTAAACACAAAGAGAAATGTTTCAAAAGTCAGGCGCCAAGAATGATTTGTTTTGCACTTAGTAAATCCCTTACAAAGCAGTCAGATATATGGATTGATCTCCTGGAAGGTTTGCCCCTCTATCATGCATATGTGAATATATGGCCCTGGGGGATTCTTCCATTTCCTGAGAAGATAAATGGTATATGGTGTAACCAAAGCTTGGCATTTACAAGCTTGGGGAGATAATTTGGGTTCTTCTGTAGGGCCATTTCAGGGATATTCTAAGAGGTTACAAGGCAGAAATATGAAGTGATGATTGACATTGGCAGAGAGAGCAACAGGAAAGGATCATTTCTAGTTTCTGGCCACATTGGCCCTCTGATTCCGTCATTCATTCATTCATCCATTTATCTGATTCATCCATTTATCTAATTACATTCCTAGCTGGACTAGAAATATTGGATGTTCAGGCTGGCACTCAATTACAACAGCATGTGCTGAAAGTGTGTCAGTTTCAAAATCTGACCAGATCGACTTTACAAAAGCTGAGATATGTAGGTGCTTATTCTTGGAAACTTCTACCATCCCTCTACTGGTAAGACATTGACAAGATACAGATAAAATAATAATTTTTTGACAATTAGTGTTATCCAGGCAAGCTTTCTTGTCGGGGATTTTTGACTTAGAGTGGGCAGCTGGTCAAACAGTGTGACATACCACAAGAGCTCAAGGAGAAGAGTTTGCTAGACTCTCTCTGAACTGTGGTGGTAGGCGGACCAGGTGGGAGACCTACAGATTCAAGCATTGTTTTAGGACTCTCTCGCTTATGAACATTCAAACTGGCATGCAAATAAAATAAGTATTGGGTTCATCCACAGTTAGGATAATTTTGTGATCGTTTATGTTGCCCTTCCTTGGACTTGGTGAACTCAGTAACTTCACGATTATTCCTCAAGGTACATTGTCATGGTGCTAGCGGTGGCAATAGAAGTTCTTGCGAGCCTACAAAACAGAGCCTGCAAGGTGCTAAGAAATGTGTGAAGACCCATATGCAAGCCTGGTAGACAAGGCTCCTGCTCTCATGCTACTGATTAAGAGAATTAGGTAAAGCATAAGTCTGTGCATGGATATATACATTTCCTTGTAGGGTTCTTGTTAGGTTTTGAATGGGTGAGACTATTCTGACTACTTGGGACTGTTTGAAAGCATTGGGGGAATTACATTTTTGAGGCAATAAAGTAGTTTTATGATATGTGTGAGATGTATGTCTCATATTTTTGTATTCTAACTATACAAAATTTTGTATTCTAACTATAGAAAGAGTGACGTAGGTATGCAGGTTTGTTGAAGGTTGTGACTTAACAGGGCAGTATAGGCTCAACATATAACCATAGAGTTGTAGGATCATGGGTCAATAAATTATCTTTTGCTAAACAGTAAGTGTCACAACACGTTGCGTATCACCAATATGGGATGGAAAGTTGTTGAAGACTATAGCAAAATGAATAAGCCACATTTACTTTTAGCAACAGGGATCCCTGAGATTAGATTTCTTGGTGTACTGGAAGAGGATAACACCTGTTGGTGTCTCAGGAACTAAGAAATAATGTTTCCATCAACAGGCATGTTCTACAGGTTAATTTTAACTAAGGGTGTCATCAATATGTGAGAAATGTTTTATCCATTGTCCTGGCCCTGTAGAATTCTGTGAACCCGTGAACAGACAGAGATCTTTCCTAAGACACTTCTGAATATTGCCCTTGGGTTGAAGAGAAATATTAACTGTTGGGATATAAATGCCTATAGCAATCTTCCAAGACTAAGACTATATTCTTGATAGCACTGTGGAACTGTACAAAACCATATAAATGTTACTGTGACTCATATTTTATGACCCAATTTTAGAAAACATATTTAAATTTGTCCTATGTAAGAGCTAATTAATTCACTCTGTTCACTATCTGCCTACCACTTATACCTATATTTTGGGAGGCTTTTATAAAAGTAGCTGATAGATTTATAAAGTTTTAGAAGACTGTATATTATTGGTTTTAGAATACAATCTCTGGAGAGACTTGGTTTATAAGCTTCTGAGTTACATGACAGTGCATGCTACTTAAGTAGTCAATTTGTATTCTTTGATGAGGATGATTTTTGACTTTGACAGCTTGACATATAAATAGGAGGAGGTATTATTATTAATCCTTTCCCCATAAGGATCCTTCTTTCTGACTGCATTCAATAACGTTTCATGAAATGAACTCATCTTAGAGTTCTTTGGAGAAAGCAGAAAGAAGTAGAAGCCTGGTGAGATCACAAGATATGAAGCTAATCATGGATCTTCTCTGGTAACCAGTTAGAACTCCTAAAAGATCACATCCCAAGAAATAAAAGAACATCTAGTTTCCTGGAAATCAGATATTAGACTTTCTTAATGTTATTAAATTTAACTGATGAATTACGAAGTGAGATTGAATATATGTTCCTAATTTTTCTTTCGGTCAGTGTTACTTTTAGGAAGCCAGTCACACATAGCAAGCTTAACAAACCTAAGGAAAATCAAATAATCATCTTGAGTAGATGATTATGCCTCAGATTAATCAATTAATTATTAATATGCAATTCCTCAGATTTTTAAATATTTCTAGAAACTAATCAGAGAATTATCAATACAAGCATATTTTTTAAAAAGAATATTAAATTGAATTGGGAACTAAACATGGCATTTTCTGAGAGAGCCTAACAAAACATTCTTAGCTATTATTAGAATTTGATTTCCCTTAGGGTTATCTCTTGAATTCTTAATGCGCATGACTATGATTTGCATTAATTTACTTTCATGAATTGGGATTCTCAGTCAAAGCAGCAGTCAAAACAAAATGAATCATCTCTTATTTGGCTAGAAGGTAACTTTTGCCACTGATTTTCTTGGCTTAGAACTCGAGAGTCAGACAATATTGCCCTTGAACATTCAAAGTTTATGTTCTGAACATGTAAGGGCTGGTTCACACAAGTATTCATACCGCTTAGTAGGACATGCTTACTAGCTTTACCTAAATAGTTTAGTGACACATATGCCAGCTCGGGCAGTGATCAGTGATTAAGAACATGGACTTTGGACCAGAAACACTTAAACTTGAATCAGAGTCCTAATACTTACCAACTGAATGTTTAAGGGGAAAATATTTATCTTCTATAGTTACACCCATTTCACAGAGCTGTCAGTGGGACTGAATGAGATGTCTAAATAGAGCATGGCATAGAAACTGGCTCACAAAAAAAGATATTATCAGTTGAATGTACTTGGCTTGCATAATTCTTATTTTTTAAAATGTAAAGTGAACATTTCTACTTGGCACTATAGAGAAATATAGAGAACACAAAATTATTTTTTGATAATGGGATAAAAATGAACATTCGTGCAAAGATGGGCACAATAAAGGACAGGAATGATATGAAGCAGAAGATATTAAGAAGAGGTGGCAAGAATACACACGAGAACTATACAAAAAAGATCTTCATGACTCAGATAATCATCATGATGTGATCACTCACCTAGAGCCAGACATCCTGGAACGTGAAGTCAAGTGGGCCTCAGGAAGCATCATTATGAACAAAGCTGGTGGAGGTGATGGCTTTACAGTTGAGCTGTTTCAAATCCTAAAAGATGATGCTATGCAAGTGCTACACTCAGTATGTCAGCAAATTTGGAAAACTCAGCAGTGGCCACTGGGCTGGAAAAGGTCAGTTTTCATTCCAATCCCAAAGAAAGACAATGCCAGAGAATGCTCAAACTACCGCACAATTGCCCTCATCTCACACGCTAGTAAAGTAATGCTCAAAATTCTCCAAGCCAGGCTTCAACAGTACATAAACCATGAACTTCTAGATGTTCAAGCTGGATTTAGAAAAGGCAGAGGAACCAGAGATCAAATTGCCAACATCCGCTGGATCATGGAAAAAGCAAGAGAGTTCCAGAAAAACATCTATTTCTGCTTTATTGAGTATGCCAAAGCCTTTGACTGTGTGGATCACAATAAACTATGGAAAATTCTGAAAGAGATGGGCATACCACACCACCTGACCTGCCTCCTAGAAAATCTGTATACAGGTCAGGAAGCAACAGTTAGAACTGGACATGAACAACAGACTGGTTCCAAATCAGGAAAGGAGTACATCAAGGCTGTATATTGTCACCCTGCTAATTTAACTTCTATGCAGAGTACATCATGAGAAACACTGGGCTGCATGAAGCACAAACTGGGATCAAGATTGCCGGGAGAAATATTAATAACCTCAGATATGAAGATGACACCACCCTTGTGGCAGAAAGCAAAGATGAACTAAAGAACCTCTTGATGAAAGTGAAAGAAGACAGTGAAAAAGTTGGCTTAAAACTCTACATTTAGAAAACTAAGATCATGGCATCTGGTCCCATCACTTCATGCCACATAGATGGGGAAACAATGGAAATAAGGGCAGACTTTTTTGGGTTCCAAAATCACTGCAAATGGTGACTGTAGCCATGAAATTAAAAGGCACTTGCTCCTTGGAAGAAGAGCTATGAACAACCTAGACAGCATATTAAACTGCAGAGACATTACTTTGCTGACAAAGTCTAGTCAAAGCTATGGTTTTTCCTGATGTCATGTATGGATGTGAGAGTTGGACTATAAAGAAGGCTGAATGACGAAGAACTGATGCTTTTGAACTGTGGTGTTGGAGAAGACTCTTGAGAGTCCCTTGGACTGCAAGGAGATCCAACCAGTCCATCCTAAAGGAGATCAGTCCTGAATATTCATTGGAAGGACTAAAGCTGAAACTCCAATACTTTGGCCACCTGATGCGAAGAATGGACTCACTGGAAAAGACCCTCATGCTGGGAGAGATTGAACGTGGGAGGAGAAGGGGACGACAGAGGATAAGATGGTTGGATGGCATCACTGACTCAATGGACATGAGTTTGAGTAAGCTCCAGGAGTTTGGTGATGAAAACGGAAGCCTGGCGTGCTGCTGTCCATAGGGTTGCAAAGTGTCGGACACAACCGAGCGACTGAACTGAACTGAACTGAAAGTGATCATTTCCACTTGGCAGTGTAGAGAACACAAAATTATTTTTTGATAATGGGATAAAAATGTTCATTTATTTCAATCACTGTCAACTTAAGAATAATTGTATTTAGATATGTATGTTAGTATAGAGTATCTATCATAATTCTTTCCTGTTGTTGATAAAGTTCTTCATAATAAACCTAAAGTTTTGTTTTTTAAATGTTTGAATAGATTCCTTTGTCCATAAACCTGTATTTTCCCCTCCAACTTGCATTTCTCAGTTTAGCTTCTTACTGTAGTTTACCTCAGACTGATTGTTCCTGGTGTCATTGCTGATTTTCTAACTGTAGGGAGATTTCAGCCTTAACTGCTCTAAGTTTAGACTTCAAAAGATATATTATATATCTATATATATATATATATGATATATATATACATGACATATATATATGTATCTGCTTCAACCACATGGAGTTCAAAATTTTTTATTTAAAATAATGATACATGTTATTAAAGTTTTCTCTTTATTTATTCATTTGTTCTTTAAGTATTTGTTGAATTACTACTATGTGCCAGGCATCATTTTTTTAAATTGAAGAATAGTTAATTTACAATGTTGTATTAATTTCAAGTTGCAACAAAGTGATTCAGATATATACATACTTTTTCCCAAATTCTTTTCCATTATAGGTAACTACAAAACATTGAGCGTAGTTCTCTGTGTGATATAGTAGGTAATTGGTATTTACCTGTTTTATTTACAGTTGTGAGTATATGTTAATTCCAAACTCCTAATTTATCTCTCCCTCTCCTGGTCCCTCTCTTCTTTGGGAATCATGTTTGTTTTCCCTGTCTGTGAGAGTCTATTTCTGTTTGCAAATTATTTTTTTTGTTTTTTTTTTTTTTAGTTTTCACATATAAGTGATTTTATATATATATATATGCATATATATCACATCTTCTTTTTTACATTTTTTTTACTTTACAGTATTGTATTGGTCTTGTCATACATTGACATCTTCTTTATCCATTCACCTGTCGATGGACATCGGCAATTATAAACGAACACTGAGGGTGTATGTATTTCTTTGAATTTGTTTTCTCTGGATATATGCTCAGGAGTGGGATTTTTGGATCATAAGGTAGCTCTATTTTTAGGTTTTTCAGGAATTTCTCTACCGCTCTCCATAGTGGCTGCATCAATCCACACTTCCCCCAGCAGTGCAGGAGGGTTCCATGTTAAACTCTGAGGAAGCAATATTAAACATGACACAGTCCCTCAGTTAGAGCTGAGTGGTGGAGAGAGACACCAGACAGATAATTAGGAAACAGAACGCAAGTAATTTCCTTCCCTTGGTGTGGGTGTCATGTGGTGCGCAGAGGCTTTATCAAGGAAATGATCTCAAAGCAAATATCTGTAGGATGAGTTAGCTTGACTCAGGGGTATGAATGGGGTGGGAAAGGGCATTCCATAGAGGGAAATCAGGGCATGAAAAGGTCAAGGAGCAAAGAGAGGTGGATTTGCTCTGGGTGTTACAATGACAAGGTGAGAGTATAGTTGCAGGGGAGTGCAATATAAGAAGCACCAGATGGTAATCCCCACGCAAAAAGTGCCACAACAGACACCTCACAAGTGATTGCAAACCAAGGTCTGACTTTCTAGAGGTGAAATTCTTATTTCTTTGCTCTTTGATAACCACCCCGACAACTTAGTAACAGGCGTTACTCCTTTTCAAAGGTGTGCCCTCCTCTGTCAGACATCCAGTGCCTGTGAGATTGATTCCAGAAGCCTCCCTAGACCCCAATCAGTGCCCATGGGGGCCTGGACCCACTAGACATTTTTTGTTCCTGTCTCAAGGATCTCTTCAGTAGGCTTAGCACTGTCTGCCTTGCAGCGACTGTCTTCTTGCTCAGACTTGTACCAAATAGACCCCAAAATCATTTGCTAAGCAGCATCTGTTGATCATAACGCAATTGCATATAACACAACACAATTATGTACATAACACAACTGTGTGCCGAGATGCACACACAGGGAAGAAGGACCAAGCGCTGCCCCAGCTCAAGGCTCTGGGTTTTGACAGATGGACTTCAGCTACCAAGAGATTTTTTTTTTTGAGAATTTTGAACCCTTCTTCATAGCAAGGGACTTCCTCTAGCCTTGATTTAATACTTAGGGTTGCATGAACTCTTTCCAATGGTGCCTCTCTGAAAGGTGAATCCTAGAGCTGTAATTATGACCATAAACCCTAGCTCCATCAATCTTATTACCCAGTCTATGAAAAATCAGATACTTCTATGCTACAGGAAGAGATTATTTTGACACTTCTATGTTTTTTAATTTTTTATTTTGTATTGAGGCACAGCTGCTTAAGGGTGTTGTGGCAGTTTCAGGCAAACAACAAAAAGAATCATCCATACATATACATGTATCCAGTATTTTGACACGTATGAAAAACACCAGCTAAAAAGTCATACACACACACACACACACACACACTCGCACATGATCTCAAGACAGAGTGCTTTTTCATTGGCACTTGATATTTCCTGGATCTAACCTAGTATAATTCAGTGTAGAGAGAGAGCATGAGTGTGTGCGGAAATTTCCTAATTAAATCGCATTTTATCCAGAACTCAGGAGACAATGGATCAACTATGAATGTAAAACTGCCACAAAGCTGAAAGTAAAGAGGTGTTGGAGAGGTCTCCCAGTTGGTTCCCAATGGTCTCCAGCTTCTGCCAGCTCATACGGAAGGAGAGAAATAGTCACCATCACTTTAGCCGCCTTTTCTGTTTATTCTCTGAGACATTACGTCTGGGGTTGCTTGCATAATCATTTTATACATAGTTTAATCTCTGTCCAAATTGAATGGGATAATGTGTGAGAAGGTTTCGTAATTCTAATATGCTGTGCAAGCATATGTTGCATTCTTTTTGTCAGCTTCTGCATGAGGAGACAGTCGGAAGCAGTGCAGTGAAGTGTTATGAGTGTGAACTTGGAATCTCAGCTCTTTTCCTGTCCACTCTGTTGCTCTGAGTAAACCATTTGAGCTTCATGGGGCTTGATTTCCCTCTGCAAAATGGGAAGTATAACAAAACTTAGCATTTAGGAGCTGTAAACAGTTGAGACTCCAGAGTAGGATGTGAGAGGAGCAGCAGTTTCACTGGAAAGTGTTAAATTTGTAGCTCCAATCACCCTCTCGAAACATCAGTTTTCTCAGCAGAAACTGACAGAAGCACTCAACTCAGCAGTGTTATGAGAGCAAACAGGATGGTACCCATGTGATGGGTAGGCACAGTGACTTTGATAACCTTAATGTCCTTCAAGGGTAGCTGTGGCTTTAGCCATTAAGGTAGCTATGCTTCCAGTGTGGAAAGCATTATGAGACAACCCTTCTGTTTGTATTGGAAGCGATGGCAGTGCGAAGCCAAGGCACCATCTTGAGCCTTCAGTGTTGTGTTTGGATCACCAAGCCTTTATCACAGTTCTTTGGTTTCTCTGTGTCAACAACTTTAAGTTAACACCAATTAAGACTTGGTCAGGAATAAGCTTCCCTGGTGGCACAGATAGCAGAGAACCTGCTAGCAGTTCAGGAGACCTCGATTTGATCCCTGGGTTGGAGAGATCCCTGAGATATCAACTCTAGTATTCTTGCCTGGAGAATTCCATGGACGGAGGAGCCTGGTGGGGTTGCAAAGAGCTGGACACAACTGAGTGACTCACATTTTCAAGAACAAGTAAACATTTATGTTTTCTACTTTATCTTATAAACTGTAGCTTGGCTTCATTTTCCCATGCTGTTTTTACTGAGGTTTGAGGAAGTAGGAAGGGGATGAGCTCCTCACCCACTGTTTCCTGTCAGTTAAACTTCTGCAAACTGCAACGGTGGGGAAGGCACTTGGATGACACCTGTGATGTCAGTGTGACAGCTGTAATTTTCTGGCCTCATAGGCAAAGAGGTGGACAGCAGGGGGGACTCATTTACACTTGACAGATATTTATTTAGCACCTACTATATGTGATATATCTAGTCAAAGCTATGGTTTTTCCAGTGGTCATGTATGGATGTGAGAGTTGGACTGTGAAGAAGGCTGAGCACTGAAGAATTGATGCTTTTGAACTGTGGTGTTGGAGAAGACTCTTGAGAGTCCCTTGGACTGCAAGGAGATCCAACCAGACCATTCTGAAAGAGATCAGCCCTGGGATTTCTTTGGAAGGAATGATGCTAAAGCTGAAATTCCAGTACTTTGGCCACCTCATGCGAAGAGTTGACTCATTGGAAAAGACTCTGATGCTGGGAGGGATTGGGGGCAGGAGGAGAAGGGGACGACAGAGGATGAGATGGCTGGATGGCATCGCCGACTCAATGGACATGAGTTTGAGTGAACTCCGGGAGTTGGTGATGGACAGGGAGGCCTGGCGTGCTGCGATTCATGGGGTTGCAAAGAGTCGGACACGACTGAGTGACTGAACTGAACTGAACTGATGTGCTGGGCCCTGCACTGGAGCAGGAGCTACAGCAGTGAGTATGAAGACAAACATCACTACTCTCCTGAAGATTACATTTTAGAGGGGGGATGAGCTACAAACAAAGGAAAAACTAAGGAAAGCAGATGGGATTAAATATCACAGAGAAAAATGAAGCAAGGAGGATGAAGGGGAATGAGGGGCAGCACTGGCACCTCGTGGAATTCTCAATCAGAAGTGTTCAGTGTGCTCGTTCCGTGTCTCCTTGACTGTAGTGCCCCAATGAGAGTGGGTAGCCCAGGGATATTCCCAACCCAGGGATCAAACCCAGGTCTCCTGAATTGCTGGTAGATTCTTTGCTGTCTGAGCCACCAGGGAAGCTTATTCTTGATCAAGTCTTAATTGGTGTTAGCATAAAGTAGTTGACAAAGAAGAGCCTCTGGGTCCTGTCTGGACCTGCAAACTTGGTCCCTCATCCTCATCTGATGACCTCTTGGAGGCAAGCATACATTTATTTTGTGATTAATACAAAGCTTTTCCTTCTATAATCCCAACAGATAACAACAGACTAAGAAACCTGATTTCTATTATTTGACAGTAAAAATTGCATCATCCTGGGAAATGAGATAAAACCTAAATCTCAGTTTAGCGAAGTATTTCAATATCTCTTCCTACCCAATTTTAAATGAGAATTGCTAATAGGTACTATTACTGATACGAATTCTACTTCCTTTACTTTCTTTTCCTACTTTCTCCCTTAGATTCTAATAGATGGTAAAGCATCCGAATTTGGACTTCTAAATAAAAGAAGGAGGCCGAGAAAGGCAGGAATGTTCCACTAAGACACACTCAAATTTCAAATCATAAAGAATTAACTGCCCTCTCTAACTTATGACTGGTTCCTTCAGTAGTGTGGCTCATTGTATATTGTGCTTTTCTTTAACTGTCTGAATTTTATGAAGCTGATGTAATCTTTGGTACTAATTGCCAGTACTTCAAGAAAAGGTTGTTGATATAAGAGAATGTCTTCACTTCATTTTCCCTAACTGTACTTCATGCCCCATATTACATATGCGCATAACACAGAATAAAAACACACACTGGAAACATTATGAGAAGTTTCCCACTAGAGTAGAGCAGGCTACATGTAGGAGTGAAAACTATCTGCACTCAAACCAGAAATGAGTTATGACCACAAAGGAGCTGGTTTTAGGTGGGCCATGAAGGATCTGGTAACATAAAAAGCATCTAGAAAGTGTACACATTTGCTAAAAGTATTATTGAGACGTGTATCACGCCCTTATTCTAGTTTGTTGAACAAATGATTCCTCAACTGAAGAAAAAAATTAAAATTTATTTATAAAGAGTGCTTCACAAACAATGTTTTGATAGAAGAAAACATTTATTTTGATAGTAAAATTGTATTCTTTAATAGGACAGTTTAAAACTCATTTCATTTTCTGGGCCAGTTATTTTTCACTATTCCTAAATAATACTCATTTATATCATTATCTTTTAAAAGTTAATGATTTAGTAGTAAAACCTAGTCCTAATGTTTTTCAAGAGAAGAAAAAATCTATGTAATATTTTATTAATATATTAATTTCATATGAAATAAAAAGCTAGTTGTCATTATAATTTCTGGTTTTTATAGTATAAAAAATTAAAAATGATCAGTTGAGTTCTGGCAATTTAATTCAATTCTATTCTTCTATCTTACTTAAAAAATTTCCTTTAGTGTATAAAATGATGTTTAAAAGATTAACATTTAAATGCTAATTATGTTTTTTATCCTATTAACTGACTCGACTGTTAGTTCTTGGAGGTCAATAGCTATACTCATAAATGATATCTATCAATATTACTATGTTTTTGTAGGTTTCAGTGCAGGTAAGTTGGACTTCTAGAAGACCTAGTTAATCCCACAGAAAAACTGAGTGCCAAAGGTAAATAAGCTGAGTTCCAGTTCAAATCAAAAGAGTAGTATAGAGGTTCCCCTGGTGACTCAGTGGTAAAGAATCCACCTGCCAATGCCAAAGACACGAGTTTGATCTCTAGGCTGGGAACATTCCACACACCACAGAGCAGCTAGGTCTGTGTGCAACTATTGAGCCTATGTTCTAGCGTCCAGCACCCATGACTGCTGAGCTCTTGTGGTGCAGCTGCTGAAGGCAGTGACTTCTAGAGCCTGTGCTCAGCAACAAGAGAGGCCACCGCAATGAGAAGCCTGTGCACCGCAAGTAGAGAGTAGCTCCTGCTTGCCACAGCTAGAGAGAAGACCAGACAGAAACGAAAATCCAGCAAGCCAATAAAGAAATAAATGAAGTCAAAAAATAAAGTTTTTAGAGCTGCTATATAAGATAAAGACTATCACATGCTAGTAAAGTAATGCTCAAAATTCTCCAAGCCAGGCTTCAACAATATGTGACCCGTGAACTTTCAGATGTTCAGCTGGTTTTAGAAAGGGCAAAGAAACCAGAGATCAAATTGCCAATATCCGCTGGATCATAGAAAAAGCAAGAGAGTTCCAGAAAAACATCTATTTCTGCTTTATTGACTATGCCAAAGCCTTTGACTGTGTGGATCACAAGAAACTGTGGAAAATTCTGAAAGAGATGGGAATACCAGACCACCTGACCTGCCTCTTGAGAAACCTACATGCAGATCAGGAAGCAACAGTTAGAACTGGACATGGAACAACAGACTGGTTCCAAACACGAAAAGGAGTTTGTCAAGGCTGTATATTGTCAGCCTGCTTATTTAACTTCTATGCAGAGTACATCATGAGAAATGCTGGCTGGATGAAGCACAAGCTGGAATCAAGATTGCTGGGAGAAATATCAATAACCTCAGATATGCAGATGACACCACCCTTATGGTAGAAAGTGAAGAGGAGCTAAAAAGCCTCTTGATGAAAGTGAAAGAGAGTGAAAAAGTTGGCTTAAAGCTCAACATTCAGAAAACGAAGATCATGGCATCTGGTCCCATCACTTCATGGGAAATAGATGCGGTAACGGTGGATACGGTGTCAGACGTTATTTTTTTTGGGCTCCAGAATCACTGCAGATGGTGACTGCAGCCATGAAATTAAAAACAAAAGAGCACCATATTCCAACATTCTTGGAGAAGGAACTAGCAATCCGGTCCAGTATTTTTGCCTGGAGATCCCCTTGTATAGTATGAAAAGGCAGAAAGATATGACACCGGAAGATGAGCTCCCCAGGTCAGAAAGTGTCCAATATATTACTAGGAAAGAGCAGAGGGAAATTACTAATAGTTTCAGAAAGAATGAGGTGGCTGGGCTAAAGCAGGGAAAATGCTCAGTTGTGAATGAGTCTAGCGGTGAAAGTAAAGGGAAGCCTCACGTGCTCCTCCAGTGCTCCAGGAGATGGTGAAAGACAGGGAAGCCTACCATGCTGCAGTCCATGGGGTCACCAAGAGGCAGACACGACTGAGCGACTGAACAATGACCCAGATGCATACTGTCACCCTGCTTATTTAACTTCCATGCGGAGTATGTCATGCAAAATATCAGACTGAATGAATCACAAACTGGAATCAAGATTGCCAGGAGAAATGTCAGCAACCTTAGATAAACAGATGATATGACTCTAGAGGAACCAAAGAGCCTCTTGAAAAGGGTGAAAGAGGAGAGTGAAAGAGCTGACTTGAAACTCAACAGTAGAAAAACTAAGACCATGGCACCCAGCCCCATCGCTTCATAGTAAATAGAAGGGGAAAAAGTGGAAACAGTGACAGATGTTATTTTCTTGGGCTCCAAAATCACTATGGACAATGACTGTGAGCGTGACATTAAAAGATGGTTGCTCCTTGGAAGGAAAGCAATAACAATCCTAGACATGTATTAAAAAAAGAGACCTCACTTTGCAGACAAATGTCTGTACAGTCAAAGTTATGGTTTATTTAGTAGTCATAAACAGATGAAGAGTTGGTCCATAAAGAAGGCTGAGTGCCAAAGAAGTGATGCTTTTGAACTGTGGTGCTGGAGAGGACTCTTGAGAGTCACTTGGACTGCAAGGAGATCCAACCAATCAATCCTAAAGGAAATCAATCTTAAATATTCATTGAAAGGAGTAATGCTGAAGCTGAAGCTTCAATCCTTTGGCCACTTGATGTAAAGAGCTGCATGCTTAGTCACTTTAGTCGTGTCCTACTCTGTGACCCCATGGACCATGGCCTGCCAGGCTCCTCTGTCCATGGGATTCTCCAGGCAAGAAGACTGGAGTGGATTGCCATTTCCTTCCCCAGTGATAAAGTATGAAGCGCTGACTCATTGGAAAAGACCTTGATTCTGGGAAAGATTGAAGGCGAAAGGAGAAGGGGTGGTAGAGGAAGAGATAGTACCACTGATTCAATGGACAGGAATTTGAGCACACCTCAAGAAACAGTGAGGAAGGCATGGTAAACCACTCCAGTATTCTTGCCTGGAGATTCCCATGGAGAGAGGAACTTGTTGGGCTATAGTTCATAGTGTTGTAAAGAGTTGAACATGAGTGAAGTGACTTAGCATGTAGGCATGCTGAGAGAGAGTGGAGGACAGAGGAGCCTGGTGTGCTACAGTCCATGGGGTCGCAAAGAGTCAGACAGGGCTTAGCAACTGAACAATAACAACAGCATCGAATATTCTATCAGTCACATAGTTAATACGGTTTACAAAGGTCCCTACTCACATAACAGCTCTTTAAAGAACATTAAAGCAGATTTTTATATTCTCTAGGGTTTTAGTATTCAAATCTTTAATTACTAACTCTTATCTATTAAGAATTTTAAAGCATGTATTCCCAGTAATAAATATAGTTTGAGGCATACTATTTATGTAATCATAACCATTTATTTACACATGTTTATTTATTCATGTATATAATTATATACATTTTGAAAGATATAATTTATAAATTAGAAAAGTATACAGTGAGCCAGTAAAAGCGTAATATCTTAGGATGTAATATAAATTTAGGGCACAGTTCCTCCTTAGTAATATGGATTTGTGACATTCATTAAACAGTCTGTCCATAATTTGGGATATCCAGTTTTTCTCTTGTCATATTTGCTTACATGGCCATTGTCTATATGTTGGTATGGAACAGACAGTATGATCATGCCGGGGTAAAACAATATTAACTCTGCCAGTGTCTTAATTTTGGCAAAATACCCAAATTGCCGGTTACTTGTTTGTCCTTGTGCTTTTGGGAAGAAGCCACTTATCCATGTTTGTGAGGATTTGTTCAGTTAGTACTAAGTAATATGGTCTTTAAACCAGCTTACTTGTGCATCCCAAGTCTTCCGTATGTTTCAGTGTGCTTTAGAAACAAGCTCCCAGTCTCCCTGCAGTCTTCCAGAGTATATGCTGTGTAATGAATGTGACACTTGATCTTCTGAGTCAAAGGACTAAGGAGAGGCACTAAGAGAGGGCTTCACTGAGAGTCATATGTGTCATACAGAAACTCTGAATGAAATTCTTATTTTGTACATTAAAAATATGTGAATTTGAATTTTATAATTGTTTCCAAACCTAACTGATTTATATTGTGTATTCCTTCCAAAGCTTTGGGATTGTGTGTTGTACATAAAAATAATCTACGGTGATATATTCCAATATACATTTATTTTTTTAGGAAAAAATACCCATTATACTGCGATAAAATATATGCATATATTGTGAACAGGTGATAATAGAGCATTTGAACTAAAGACTCTACGATAACGTATACACATAAAGGAGCTTTAGTGTTTTATTTTCCTGCCATTATGGATTGTTCTGTGCACATCACTTAGGAAAACACTTTTCTGGGAACTGAAGACCTGTTGTTAGAAATTTACACTTTGCTTTTAAGCAAGAGAGAAAAATGCAAGTGATTCAGAAAAAAACCAGGTGATCATAATAGATGACTTTGTTTTTTTTTTTAATTTTTATTTTTACTTTATTTTACTTTACAATACTGTATTGGTTTTGCCATACATTGACATGAATCCACCACGGGTGTACATGCGTTCCCAAACATGAACCCCCCTCCCACCTCCCTCCCCATAACATCTCTCTGGGTCATCACCGTGCACCAGCCCCAAGCATGCTGTATCCTCCTCTCTTCCTAACTTCCCAGGAGTTGTTAGAGATATGAGCTTGACTTTATTCTCTTGGTTCTACCCTTATCTGAATTTTCAAGCCTCCAGTGGACTCTCATTATACCCAGAGCCTCAAATTTAATTCACAAATTCTCCATCTAAGAGACAATACTTTATCTTCAAATTTATCACTTGAGATGAAAAGCAGGATTCTGAAACTTTGAGTTAAGGAATAGGATCATTCTGTCAAGTTAGAATAGTGATGTGGAGAGCAGAAATCATGTTGAGAGATCTTGTGCTCTGTTTTCTGAACCATTAACTATGGTAATAACTGAACAGGAAGTACTTTTTACTGTTTCCAAGCTTTACTATTACATCTTGTATAATTAGTACCTATAGGCTCATGTGTGTATTCAATAGTGAGCTTATTTCATATTTAACCTATTAAATGATACATCTGTTTCATTCCTTTTTGAAATAAATTTGTTATAATACATATGTAATATATACTACAGTAATATAATATATACATTATATAAATATAATGCCTGTATTTGTTAGAAGTGATTATATAATAATTCCAAAGCTGAAATTATTTTCTTCATTCTGTTGCATAAATAACCTATTGAATACTTATAACTTTGGGATAAGAATGGTCAAATGATAATTGCATTCACATTTCTGGTATCTGTTTTCTCTGACTCTAGTAAAACACTTTTGCATGTGCAATAGTCTTATTAAATCAGGCATTCCTTTAAATGTTATTAATTAGCATGTGTAAAATCTACCTTGAAAACTCATTTAATTTGACAAATTATACTCCTCCATGAGAGTATCCCTGGAGCTTCATCAAGTCTCTGATTTCTAAATAATTTCAAGTTGAAAAGAATTTTTAATAAGAAAATAAAATAAATCCCAATCCTATTTAGCAGGAAAACCTTGCACCACAGACTTTCAACTATCACTTGGATGGTTTTTTAGGAGTAGTTTATCTATTATGTCAGTACTATGCCTATGAAGTGTCAAGTACTGTGCTAGCCCTGGTCAGTAGGACAAGGTTCATACTTCTAAGTAGGAGACACTTCAGCAAGAAATACGATAATGCAAGTAAATGTAGTATCAATATGATAAGACTGAAGCTCTGTTGACACCCAGAATAGTGGGACCTTGGAGTAGGAATGGAAGAAGATGTTAAATAAATCTTTGCAAAGAGAAATTTTTCAGCTTGACCTTGAGGCCCAGATGGCTGAGCACTACTATAGAGACCAAAAGCCTGTTTGGGAATAAGGAAGCTAGTCCAGTGAGGCAAACATAATAGATTCAGTAGAGGTAGAGGAAAAATAATAGAAAGTAAAATTGGAGAGATAGAAGCCTGATTTTGGTTGTAGGCTTGTATTTGCACAGTGCCAAATCATCCAGCACAAGGGTAAGAGAGAGACAGTTTGTGCTGTTGGAGAAGGGCCATTGCAAAACTCACATTAAGTCCCTCTTTTGATACCATAGGTAAACTTGTGACTATAATCCATTATGAAAGAGGTGAGGAAAAAGTACTGTGATTTAGCAGGCATTAATCTAAGGTTTCCGAGCAAAAGGTGGACATGATCAGATCTGTAATTTGGAGAGCAAAACAAAATATTCCTTTGGTATCTCTGAGGAAGATGGATTCGAGAGAAAGGAAGTCAAAGGCCAGTGTGAAGATCATTGCAACGATTCGGATATGTGATGATAAGGCATGAACAGAGCGATGATAGAGAAAATGGAAAGAATGTGACACCACTGAAACATTATAAGGGTTACGACTGAGTGAATTAGAGGGTGAAAGAAAAAGAAAAGCCCAAGACTCTAAGTCAGGATTTGGTGTGCAGATGTGAGCAGTTGCTGAGTTAGCTGTTTACTGCTGTGTGACAAACAGCTCTACATTTAAGGATTTATGGAACCATCAGTTCATAACCTTGTGAGTCTGTGGGTCAAGTGAAGTCTTCCTGCTGTAGCTGGGGCCTCTTTTCGTGGTGCTCTTCATGCGGGGTACCCGGGACAGCTCTCTTCTGCACTGCAGATCTGTGAGGCAGCTGGGAAAACTCTTGCTTATGTTTCTTATTCTCCTTGTTCTAGTGCATTAGTGTGATATTGTGATCTATGCAGAGTACATCATGAGAGACGCTGGACTGGAAGAAACACAAGCTGGAATCAAGATTGCCAGGAGAAATATCAATAACCTCAGATATGCAGATGACACCACCCTTATGGCAGAAAGTGAAGAGGAGCTAAAAAGCCTCTTGATGAAAGTGAAGGAGGAGAGTGAGAAAGTTGGCTTAAAGCTCAACATTCAGAAAATTAAGATCATGGCATCTGGTCCCATCACTTCATGGGAAATAGATGGGGAAACAGTGGAAACAGTGTCAGACTTTATTTGTTTGGGCTCCAAAATCACTGCAGATGGTGACTGCAGCCATGAAATTAAAAGACGCTTACTCCTTGGAAGAAAAGTTTTGACCAACCTAAATAGTATCTTCAAAAGCAGAGACATTACTTTGCCAACTAAGGTCCATCTAGTCAAGGCTATGGTTTTTCCAGTGATCATGTATGTATGTGAGAGGTGGACTGTGAAGAAGGCAGAGAGCTGAAGAATTGATGCTTTTGAACTGTGGAGTTGGAGAAGACTCTTGAGAGTCCCTTGGACTGCAAGGAGATCCAACCAGTCCATTCTAAAGGAGATCAACCCTGGGATTCTTTTGGAAGGAATGATGCTAAAGCTGAAGCTCCAGTACTTGCCACCTCATGCGAAGAGTTGACTCATTGAAAAGACTCTGATGCTGGGAGGGATTGGGAGCAGGAGGAGAAGGGGACGACCAAGGATGAGATGGCTAGATGGCATCACTGACTCGATGGACGTGAGTCTGAGTGAACTTTGGGAGATGGTGATGAACAGGGAGGCCTGGCGTGCTGCGATTCATGGGGTCCCAAAGAGTCTGACACGACTGAGCGACTGAACCGAACTGAACTGAACTGAATAAGAAGTGTATATTTGATCTTCATTCTCATTTCTGGCCCAGGGCTCTTAAAGCCCTTGGAATTTTCTATGTGATGAGGGAGATAAATGTGTCTTTTGTGATGTTAATGAGATGACAAGCAGTTATACCTAAGGATGGGGGCTGGTTGCCATGAGCGTAATGTGATTACAGGATTGGAATTTTTAGTGTCACTTCTGACCTTCAGGTAAAGGAGAGAGACTGAGGTCAATGATTGAATCAGCCATGCCTGTGTAATAAGAAAGAAAGAAAGAAAGTGAAGTCGCTCTGTTGTGTCCGACTCTTTTTTATGGACTGTAGCCTACCAGGTTCCTCTGTCCATGGGATTTTCCAGGCAAGAATACTGGAGAGGGCTGCCATTTCCTTCTCCAAAAACCAAAGGGATGGGATTTGGAGAGCCCCTGAGCTGGTGAACAGGTGGAGAAGTAGGGAGAGTGGCACCTGGAGAGGGCATCAAAGCTCCTCACCCTTTGCCAATCACCCTCCTCATCCTCATGCTGCACCTCACCTTAGGCACCTCTTCCATCTGGCTATTCCTGAGTGAAAATCTCTTATAATAAACCAGTGATCCAGCAAGTAAAATGTTTCTTTGAACTCTGTGAGCTGCTTCAGAAAATTAATAGAACCCAAGAAAGGCTCCCTTAGAACCTACAGTCTGTAGCCAGTCTATCAGAAGCAAGGTCACAGCCTGGACTTGTTACTTGCATCTGAATGGGTGGGGGCAGTCTTCATGTAGAGATTTGGATGCTCTCTCTGGATAGATAGTGTCAGAACTGAGTCGAATGGTAGGACATTCAAATGGGGCCTATGAACTGCTTGGCGGTGTGGGAAACTCCCCCGCCTCTTCCCAACACACATTGGAATTGGTGATTGGAACCATAATTGAGTGTCAGAATTTGAGCAAGTCAGGATATACTTTTTCTTATGTCAAGAGCAGAGCTGCAAGAGGGCAAAAAGAGTCACATAAGGCTTCTTAAGTTCTAGGTTCAGAAATGGTATTTTGCCATTTCTTGTCATAAGCCACTGATTAAGGTCAAGGGATAAGAAAGCTCACTCCAGCACGATGAAGCCATGACAAGTGAGTTGATGCTGGGACATCAGAGGACTGGGGACAGCAATGCAATCTGCTATGCTGTGGTAGCAACCTGTTTTTAAATGAAGAGTATGGGAAATACATCTTTAAGGGAAAGAAAATTCTTTACTTCGTTGTACTGTATATGTGGGCACTAATGAATCAGTTTGAAGCCAGGAGGATCAGCCAAAGGATAATTAAGATTAATTTAGCCTGTTTTTAGTGTAGAACTGTAGCTCTCTAGATTGTTTGCACTGGACTGCTGCCAAGGAAGCCCCCCAGCAAACCATTTTCAGTCACTAAATATCAGATAGGAGGTATGGGAATTTAATCTGTAGTGAAAAAAAAACACACACACACACACACATTAAGAGGAAATTCTCAAGTTAGCCAGTTGAAATTTTTATTTATTTGGTAAAATAAGAGTAAAGTCATAGTTAAATTGGTCAACATTGTAAATTTGTGCTATTAACACTACCAAAATCCCAATTCTTCACTGAAAAATATTCAGCCTATTGAGATGCATCTCCTAATTATATTTAAGGTTTCTAATAATATAATGGATAATAATTTGAATAAATGAAGAAAAAAGGACAAAGGAAATGAAGAACATGTAGTTTGCATTGTGCCTCCTTATATTACAAATATGCATCTTGACACTTCATTTAAGAACTAGAGGGACTTCCCTGGCAGTCCAGTAGTGAAGACTCCACGCTTCCATTGTAGGGAACATGTGTTTGATCCCTGGTTAGGGAACTAAGATACCACAAGATGTACAGCCAGGGGAAAAAAAAAAAAACACAAAACAACAAAAAACTAGAGAAAGTACTGAAATTTAAGGAATCTACATTTGTTGCTGGGGCTTCCCTGGTGACTCAGAGGGGACAGAATCTACCCGTGACATGGGAGACCTGGGTTCGATCCTTGAATTGGGAAGATTGCCTGGAGAAGGGAATGGCTACCCTCTTCAGTATTCTTGCCTGGAGAGTCCCATGGACAGAGGAGCCTGGAAGGCCACAGTCCATGGTGTGTCAAGGAGTTGAGCATGATTGAAACAACTTAGTACACACACACATTGTGTTGCTGAACAATTCACTTTCCGCAAGTATTGCTTTTGTGGTTGGTTAACATGCCCTCTGGAGAAGGCAATGGCACCCCACTCCAGTGCTCTTGCCTGGAAAATCCCATGGATGGAGGAGCCTGGTGGGCTGCAGTCCCTGGGGTCTTGAAGAGTCGGACACGACTGAGCGACTTCACTTTCACTTTTCACTTTCATGCATTGGAGAGGGAAATGGCAACCCACTCCAGTGTTCTTGCCTGGAGAATCCCAGGGACGGGGGAGCCTGGTGGACTGCCTGCCATCTATGGGGTCACACAGAGTCAGACACGACTGAAGCGACTTAGCAGAAGCAGCAGCAGCAACATGCCCTCTGAAAAAGCCAGTGATATAAAAAGTAGTCTGATACTGTGAACAGACGGGCATAGGAGCATGAAATACAGGCATGAAATACAATAGGTGAAAAAGTCACTAAATTAGTTATTTGCTATCTGTATTTATATACCCTATATTTACATCTTTATCTATATCTATCAAATCTAATAATGATAAAAATAGTATACTTAGCAAGATGTGTTTGAGACCTATATGAGGAAAATTATAAAACTCGAAAGTAGATTTGAAACAAAGGTCAGGGAATTCCATAGTTTTGGATTGACAGACTCATTATCAATAAAAATGTCAGTTTTCTCTCGGTTAATTTCTAAGTTCAATGCAAATTCTGTAAAAACACCATGATATTTTATTATGGGCTCAGACAATGTAACTTTGAAATTTGTTTGAAAGAGCATAAAAAACATTCCTGATAAATAGGAGCAATGAGGTGGAACCAACCTTACATGATTAAAATACATTTTATAACTTCTGTTATAAAAGAAATATAAGTACTGCTGCCGCTAAGTCGCTTCAGTCGTGTCCAACTCTGTGCGACCCCATAGACGGCAGCCCACCAGGCTCCCCCATCCCTGGGATTCTCCAGGCAAGAACACTGGAGTGGGTTGCCATTTCCTTCTCCAATGCAGGAAAGTGGAAAGTGAAAGAGAAGTCTCTCAGTCATGTCCGACTCTTAGCGACCCCATAGACTGCAGCCTACCAGGCTCCTCTATGCATGGGATTTGCCAGGCAAGAGTACTGGAGTGGATTGCCATTGCCTTCTCCAAAAGAAATATAAGTAGTCTCATGAATATAGAAGGATAAATTAATATAACATGCTGTAAAATTCACAAATAGACCTAACATTGTATATGGAAATTTAGTATACAGTAAATTGCTATTTCAAATTAGTCATGAAAAGATGGAATTTTCATGAAGTTAATTTAAAATAGGTAGGTAGCCATACAAACAGGCAAGATTGGATCTAATTCTGTATTATCCACTATGCTAAATTCCATGTGGAATAAGAGATACCATTAATTTCTTAAGTACTACAAGGCTGCATGAGGATTTCTTCTGTAACTGAGAATGGCATAAACTTTCCTAACCATGACTCAAAATCCAAAGTCCATAAAGAAAAAGATTGATACATATTATGTAAAAATCAATCAAACAATCAATTGAAGAAAGGACCCAAAATTTCTGCATGGCATAAAAATGTACAGCCTGTTGATGAGGCTATAGAGAAGAAGACACTCTCATATATCATTGGTGGAAATTTGGCAATATTTACAAAATTACCATATGCATTTACCACCTGACTCAGATATCCCAATTCTAGAAATATATTCCAAAGATAGAGTAATGAAAGACAATTGATTATAGCAGTATTTGCAATAGTAATTGGAAATAACCTAAATACTTGTCGTAACTGGAACCAGTTAATAAACTCTATACATCCATAAAATAAAATACTGTGCATCTATTAAAAGATAAAGAATATACCTATAAACTGTTACAGAATGATTTTTAGAATATGTCAAGTAAAAAAAAAGAGAGAGAGAAAAGTATGTATAATAATCTGCTATCTCAAAAATCATTGAATATATTTGCACTTCCTTAAATGTAAAGTCATAATGATAGAATATGTTGCTGTTCAGTCACTAAGTTATGTGTGCCTGTGCATCAGGTCAGACTCTTCTGTCCTCCACTATCTCTGGGAGTTTTTCACATCCATGTCCTTTGAGTCAGTGATGCTCTCTAACCATCTCATACTCTGCCCCGCCCTTCTCCTTTTGTCTTCAAACTTTCCCAATATCAGCGTCTTTTCCAATGAATTGGCTCTTCACATCGGGTGGCCAAAGTACTGGAGTTTCAGCCTCAGCATCAGTCCTTCCAATGAATATTCAGGGTTGATTTCCTTCAGAGTTGACTAATTTGATCTCCTTGCAGTCCAAGGGACTCTAAAGAGTCTTTTCCAGCACCATAGTTCGAAAGCATTTATTCTTCAGCTCTCAACCGTCTTTATGATTGCTCTCACATTCATGCATGACTACTGGAAAAACCATAGCTTTGACTCTATGAAATGTTGCCAGCAAAGTGACATCTCTGGTTTTAAATACGCTGTCTAGGTTTGTCATACTGTTCTTCCAAAGAGCTAGCATCTTTCGATTTCATGGCTGCAGTCACTGTTCACAGTGATTTTGGAGCCAAAGAAAATAACATCTGTCTCTGCTTCAACTTGTTCCCTTTCTATTTGGCATCTTCCTCTTTGCTTTCTGACATAAGGGTGATGTCATCTGCATATCTGAGGCTACTGATATTTCTCCCGGCAATCTTGATTCCAGTTTGTGATTCATCCAGCCCAGCATTTCATATGAGGTGCTCTGCATGTAAGTTTACAACCTTGACATACTACTTTCTCAACTTTGAACCAGTCAGTTATTTCATTTCCAATTCCAACTGGTATTTATTGACCTGCATACAGGTTTCTTAGGAGACAGCTAAGGTGGTTTAGTACTCCCATCTCTTTAAGAATTTTCCACAGTGTGTTGTGATCCACACAATCGAAGGCTTTAGCAGAGTCAATAAAGCAGACATTTTTCTGGAACTCCCTTGCTTCCTCCATGATCCAACAAATGTTGGCAATTTGATCTCTGGTTCCTCTGCCTCTTTGAAACTCAGCCTGTACATCTGAAAGTTCTTAGTACATGTAATGCTGAAGTATAGTTTGAAGGATTAACCTTGCTAGCATGTGAAATGAGCACAATTGTAAGTAGTAGTATGAACATTCTCTGGCATTGCTCTTCTTTGGGATGGAAATGAAAACTGACCATTTCCAGTCCTGACATATTGAGTGTGGCACTTCAATAGCATCATCTTTTAGGATTTTAAACAGTTCAATGGGAATTCTGACACCTCCATTAACTTTGTTAATAGTAATGCTCCCTAAGCCCCTCTTGACTTCAGACTCTAGGATGTTGGGCTTTAGGTGAGTGACCACAACATTGTGTTTGTCTGGGTCATTAAGGCCTTTTCTGTATAGTTCTTCTGTGTATTTTTGCCATCTCTTCTGCTTCTCTTAGGTCTTTACTGGTTCTGACCTTTATCATGCCCATCCTTGCCTGAAACATTCTCTTGATATCTCCAATATTCTTGAAGAGATCTCTAGTCTGTCCCATTCTTTTGCTTTCCTCTATTTCTTTGCATTGTTCATTTAAGAAGGCCTTCTTATCTCTCCTTGTTATTCTCTGGAACTCTACATTCAATTGGGTATATTTATCCCTTTCTCCCTTGCCTTTTGCTTCTCTTCTTTTCTCAGCTATTGTAAAGCCTCCTTAGTTCAGTTCAGCCACTCAGTTGTGTCCAACTCTCTGCAACCCAATGGACTGCAGCATGCCAGGCTTCCCTGTCCATCACCAACTCCTGGAGCTTGCTCAAACTCATGTCCATTGAGTCAGTGATGCCATCCAACCATCTCATCCTCTGTTGTCCCCTTCTCCTCCTGCCTTCAATATTTTCCTGCATCAGGCTTTTTTTCCAGTGAGTCAGTTCTTCAAATCAGGTGGAGTTCAGCTTCAGCATCAGTCCCTCCAATGAATATTCAGGACTGATTTCCTTTAGGATGGACTGGTTTGATCTCTTTGCAGTCCACGGAACTCTCAAGAGTCTTCTCCAACACCAGTTAAAAAGCATCAATTCTTCGGTGCTCAACTTTATGGTCCAAGTCTCATATCCATACATGACTACTGGAAAAACCATAGCTTTGACTAGATGGATCTTTGTCCGCAAAGTAATATCTCTGCCTTTTAATAGCTGTCTAGGTTGATCATAGCTTTTCTTCCAAGAACAAGTGTCTTTTAGTTTCATGGCTGCAGTGATTTTGGAGTCCAAGAAAATCAAGTGTGTCACTGTTTCCATTGTTTCCCCATCTATTTGCCATGCAGTGATGGGACTGGATGCCATGATCTTAGTTTTCTGAATGTTTAATTTTAAGCTAGATTTTTCATTCTCCTCTTTCACTTTCAATAAGAGGCTCTTCAATTCCTTTTCACTTTCATCCATAAGGGTAGTGTCATCTGCATATCTGAGGTTATTGATATTTCTCCCGGCAATCTTGATTCCAGCTTGTGTTTTTTCCAGTCCAGCATTTCTCATGATGTACTCTGCATAAGTAAGTAAGTAAGTAAAGTCACTCAGTCGTGTCCGACTCTTTGTGACCCTGTGGACTGCAGCCCACCAGGCTCCTCAGTCCATGGGATTCTCCAGGCAAGAATACTGGATTGGGTTGCCATTTCCTTCTCTGCATAGAAGTTAAATAAGCAGGCTGACAATATACAGCCTTGACCTACTTCTTTTCCTATTTGGAACCAGTCTGTTGTTCCATGTCCAGTTCTAACTGTTGCTTCCTGACCTGCATATAGGTTTCTCAAGAGGCAGGTGGTCTGGTATTCCCATCTCTTGAAGAATTTTCCACAGTTTGCTGTGATCCACAACAAACTAAGGCTTTGGCGTAGTCGATAAAGCAGAAGTAGATGTTTTTCTGGAACTCTCTTGCCTTTTCTATGATCCAGCAGATGCTGGCAATTTGATTTCTGGTTTCTCTGCCTTTTCTAAATCCATCTGGAACATCTGGAAGTTCTCAGTTTACATACTGTTGAAGCCTCCTCAGACAACCACTTTGCCTCCTTTTATTAATTTATTTTTTCCTTTGGGATTGTTTTTGACAATGCTACAAAGTTTTTTCCATAGTTCTTCAGGCTTTCTGACTACCAGATCTAATCTCTTGAATGTATTCATCCCCTCCACTCCATAATCATAAGATATTAGAGATAGATCATACCTGAATGACCTAATGGTTTCCCTCATTTTCAATAAGTCTGGATTTTGTAATAAGGAGCTCATTATCTGAGCCAGAGTCAGCTCCAAGCTTTGTTTTTGCTGCCAGTATAGAGCTTCTCCATCTTTGGCCCCGAAGAACATAATCAATCTAATTTAGGTTTTGACCATCTGCTGATGCCCATTTGTAGAGACATCTTGGGTTGTTGGAAAAGGGCATTTGCTTTGACCAGGGTTTTCTCTGACATTACTCTGCTAGACTTTGTGCTGCTTCATTTTGTACTCCAAGCCCAGGATAAAATAAAATCACCCCAATACCTATCTCTAAAGGGAGAGAAAGAACATGGGGAAAAAGACAGAGATAGAAGCTAGTCTTCCCTGAATATACCCTCTTGGTTGATTTGATTTTGGAACTCTGTTTTCATGTGAATATGTGGGCTTCCTGGGTAGCTCAGCTGGTAAAGAATTCGCCTGCAATTCGGGATATCTGGGTTCAATCCCTGGGTTGGGAAGATCCCTTGGAGGAGGGCATGGTAACGCACTCCAGTATTCTTGTCTGGAGAATCCCTGTGGACAGAGGAGCCTGGCCTGCTACAATCCATTGGGTCACACAGAGTGATTAAGCACAGCCCAGCGCAGTAACAAAGGTACATTAAAATGAAAAATATAAATGGAGCTTAAAATTTAAAAGCACGATTAAACAAAGAACTAAACTTTATGTGGAGCCGATGGTATATTTAAGACCTAAAGAGTTGTTTCAAGTTAAGTTAAAACTCAGTAACTTGCCTATATAGTCATATCTCTGGTGGAATCTCACTCTCTCTTTTTTCTTAAATTGAAGTACGGTTGATTTACAATGCTGTGTTAGTTTCAGATGCAAAGTAATGTGATATATATATATATATATATATATATATATATATATACATATATTATTTTTCAGATTATTTTCCAGTATAGACTATTATATGATTTGAATATAGTTCCTTGTGCTTTATATTGGTCCTTGTATTTTATTTATTTTATTCAATATATAAAGTAGTTTATAAATGCTGATTCCAAACTCAATGTATTCTTCTCTCCCCCTCTTTCCCTTTCTTTAATCATAAACTTATTTTCTACTTGGTGATTTTATTTCTGTTTTGTAAATAAGCTCATTTCCACCTTAAAAAAAAATTCCTCTAGTGGCGTATATCATAAGGGGATAGTAAGCGAAGAAAAATTAGGTTTCAGTCATCTTATAATTGTTATTCTGAAATTATTAAATACATTATTTATATATTATGTGTGTGTGCATGCCTGCTGTCACTTCAGTTGTGTCTGACTCTGTGACCCCGTGGACTCTATCTCGCTAAGCTCCTCTGTCCATGGGATTTTCCAGGCAAGAATACAGGAGTGGGTTGCCCTTTCCTCCTCCAGGGGATCTTCCTGACCCGGGGATCAAACCTATGTCTCTTATGTCTCCTGCATTTGCAGGCAGGTTCTTTAACACTAATGACACTGTGGAAGCCCATTATATATTACATATATGATGTAAACTAAGCAAGCAATTAGAACATTTTAATAACAAAAAAACCTCTGTCTGGTACAAAGATCTGGAGATAATTTAGACGCTAGATTGTGGCCTATAAAAATACATGACTTCTTCCTTCAAAATGGGCTTCCTAGACATGCAGCTGATTCGAAAGGTGAATACTGAAAGTCACAAGATGAGTCTGAAACATCTTGTGCCAGAAAACAAGGACCCTGTGAAAGACAACTGGGATTCTGTCACAAGGACTCAAGAGCCTTGAAGAGGCTTGCCCTAGACAAAGAAGGGATGAATTAAGATATACGGAGTCAATGAACAGAGGGGCCTGGCGGGCTCCATGGAGTCACAAAGAGTCGGACACAACTTAGGGACTGAACAACAACAATAAAACAACAAGGCAGTGAAACATCTAATAATAAGTATAACTTATTAACATCTAATAACAAGTACTAACTACAGTGAAGCAGTCACGTCCAAAAAGAAAATCAAACCCAATCAAGTTAAGCCCCTGGATTTATCCACCAGAGTATGGAAAATGCAAAGAGCAGAGGAATCTACTAAATGACCCTATGGGGATGTAATCAGCAAATTCGAAAATGAAGGCAAATTTACAGGACAAAAGGCTAAGATTTTTCAGAAAATAAACTGCAAAAAAAAAAAAAAAAGAGAAAGAATAGAAAATAGATTAAAAGAGACTTAGGAGTACATATTAATTAAATAAAAATTATGCACAGTCTGTGAATTCTAATTAGAAGAAATCCAACTGTGAAAATAGTACATATGAGGCAAACTTTGAGGAAATCTGAACATGACTGCATATTTTATGTCAATAAGGAATTACTGTTAATATTTTAGATGTAGATAATAATCTTCCCATTACTTGAGAAAGTTACTAATAAGTTCTGAAATGCAAATAAATGAAATGATATGTCTGAGATTTTCCTCAAGATAACTCAGTGAGGGGAGAAACGGAAGTTATAGGTGAAACAAGAGTTGATGAATGCTAAAACTGCAGGCTGGAGGAAGCACAAGCTGGAATCAAGATTGCCAGGAGAAATATCAATAACCTCAGATATGCAGATGGCACCACCCTTATGGCAGAAAGTGAAGAGAAACAAAAAGCCTCTTGATGAAAGTGAAAGAGAAGAGTGAAAAAGTTGGCTTAAAACTCAACATTCAGAAAACTAAGATCATGGCATCTGGTCCCATCATTTCACGGGAAATAGATGGGGGAACAGTGGAAACAGTAGCAGACTTTATTTCTTGGGGCTCCAAAATCACTGCAGATGGTGACTGCAGCCATGAAATTAAAAGTGCTTACTCCTTGGAAGGAAAGTTATGACCAACCTAGATAGCAGAGACATTACTTTGCCAACAAAGGTCCGTCTAGTCAAGACTATGGTTTTTCCAGTGGTTATGTATGGATGTGAGCTTTGGACTGTGAAGAAAGCTGAACACTGAAGAATTGATGCTTTTGAACCGTGGAGTTGGAGAAGACTCTTGAGAGTCCCTTGGACTGCAACGAGGTCCAACCAGTCCATCCTAAAGGAGATCAGTCCTGGGTGTTCATTGGAAGGACTGATGCTAAAGCTGAAACTCCAATACTCTGGCCACCTCATGTGAGGATTTGACTCTTTGGAAAAGACCCTGATGCTGGGAGGGATTGAGGGCAAGAGGAGAAGGGGATGACAGAGGATGAGATGGCTGGATGGCATCACTGACTCGATGGACATGAGTTTGAGTAAATTCCGGGAGTTGGTGATGAACAGGGAGGCCTGGCGTGCTGCGATTCATGGGGTCACAAAGAGCTGGACACGACTGAGTGACTGAACTGAACTGAACTGAACTGAAAGCTGCGGAAGAACTTTAGATTTTTTTTTTGCATTCTTAAAAAAATTTATTTAATTTTTGTTGAAGGATAATTGCTTTATAGAATTTTGTTATTTTCTGTCAAACCTCAACATGACTCAGCCATAGGTGTACATGTATCTCCTTCCTTTTGAACCTCCCTCCCATCTCCCTTCCCACCCCACCCCTGTAGGTTGATATAGAGCCCCTGTTGAGTTTCCTGAGCCATAGGGCAAATTCCTATTGGCTATCTATTTTACATATGGAACATTAGAATTTACTATGATATTCTCTTTACTTTTGTCAATGCTTGAAATCAACTGTGATAGTTTTTTTTTTTTAAAGAGAGAAAATGTCATTAAAATTCTTGTTCAAAAATTCCACAGAGGCTTATATTTTTTCTGCTTTCCTCTTTTGAGCTTGGGATTCTGCTTCAGTTTCTCAGACAAGAATTGATGAGACTTGAACATAATTCATAAAGGTGAAAGAAATTTCTAATTTGAAGTGAGTAAAAGAGATGGGAATACCAGACCACCTAACATGCCTCTTGAGAAATCTGTATGCAGGTCAGGAAGCAACAGTTAGAACTGGATATGGAACAACAGACTGGTTCCAAATAGGAAAAGGAGTATGTCAAGGCTATATATTGTCACCCTGCTTATTTAACTTCTATGCAGAGTACATCATGATAAACGCTGGACTGGAAGAAACACAAGCTGGAATCAAGATTGCCGGGAGAAATATCAATAAACTCAGATATGCAGATGACACCACCCTTATGGCAGAAAGTAAAGAGGAACTAAAAAGCCTCTTGATGAAAGCGAAAGAGGAGAGTGAAAAAGTTGGCTTAAACCTCAACATTCAGAAAACAAAGATCATGGCATCTGGTCCCATCACTTCATGGGAAATAGATGGGGAAACAGTGGAAACAGTGTCAGATTTTATTTTTTTGGGCTCCAAAATCACTGCAGATGGTGACTGCAGCCATGAAATTAAAAGACGCTTACTCCTTGGAAGAAAAGTTGTGACCAACCTAGTTAGTATATTCAAAAGCAGAGACATTACTTTGCCAACTAAGGTCCATCTAGTCAAGGCTATGGTTTCTCCTGTGGTCATGTATGGATGTGAGAGTTGGACTGTGAAGAAGGCTGAGAGCCGAAGAATTGATGCTTTTGAACTGTGGAGTTGGAGAAGACTCTTGAGAGTCCCTTGGACTGCCAGGAGATCCAACCAGTCCATTCTGAAGGAGATCGACCCTGGGATTTCTTTGGAAGGAATGATGCTAAAGCTGAAGCTCCAGTACTTTGGCCACCTCATGCGAAGAGTTGATTCACTGGAAAAGACTCTGATGCTGGGAGGGATTGGGGGCAGGAGAAGGGGATGACAGAGGATGAGATGGCTGGATGGCATCACTGACTCGATGGACGTGAGTCTGAGTGAACTCCGGGAGATGGTGATGGACAGGGAGGCCTGGTGTGCTGCAATTCATGGGGTCGCAAAGAGTTGGACACGACTGAGCGACTGAACTGAACTGAACTGAATGCACATGTTGAGTCTGAGGTGCACATTCTTTATTGCCATTAGGTGTCATGACCTCACTCATTGGTAAGTTGATGGCTGAAAACAGAGTGGGAAGGGTTAGGCTGGAGATTGTCCTGCACTGGTCAGTGAGGGTTAAGGAAAGCAAATCAAGGGAAGGCAAGGAGTGGTACTGTGGAATTTGAAATGTATGGAGTGCCATGCCCTAGAGCACAAATCATAATCACACAAATCAAACTCATGCCTAATCAAAGACGCAGTAATACATATTCTGGAAAAAGCATGCTTTTTATTATTAGGTACAATCTGAATTCATAGAGAATATCTGTATGAGGAAATTTAAGAGATTCTTAGGAAAAAACCAAAGTCATGGTAGAAGGAAGGAGGCATACGAGCCAAGGAGGCCCCAGCCTACTTTCTGAGGCTCCTCCCAATATTCCTTCCCCTAGAGATGCTTGCTCCTTGGAAGAAAAGCTGTTACAAACCTAGACAGTGTATTAAAAAGCAGAGACATTACATTGCCGACAAAGGTCTGTATAGTCAAAGCTATGTTTTCTCCAGTAGTCATATATGGATGTGAGATTTGAACCATAAGGAAGGCTGAGCACCAGAGAATTGATGCTTTTGAACTGTGGTGTTGAAGAGTTGGTGTTGGAGAGTCCCTTGTACAGCAAGGAGATCCAACCAGTCAATGCTAAAGGAAATCAGTCCTGAATTGGAGGGACTGATGCTGAAGCTGAAACTCTAATACTTTGGCCACCTGAGGTGAAGAACTGACTCATTGGAAAAGACCCTGATGCTGGGAAAGATTGGGGGCTGGAGGAGAAGGGGATGGCAGAGGATGAGATGGTTGGATGGTATTACCAACTGGACATGAGTTCGACTAAGCTCCGGGAGTTGGTGATGGACAGGGAGGCCTGGCGTGCTGCAGTCCATGGGGTCACCAAGAGTCAGAGAGGACTGAATGACTGAATAAGAGATGCTGATGGAATCACTGAATTCTAGGGGCTGAGAAGACTGGCCAGTTTGTCACCTAGTCTCATCTAAAAAGAGTCACGTAGGAGCACTGCAGCATACTCACCAGTTCCCAGAGCTCACTGTACTCACAAGTCCTCAGACACAGTCACAGACTACTTCCCAAATCAGTGTGCGTGAGCCACGAATGCATCCTGTCAGCTTAGGTCTTTTACTTGTGTTTTATTTTACTATTTCATACAGAGAGTAACTCAGATTGATTGAAGGGGAGAGTTGGAGGTAGGAAGAAATTGGAATCCCAACTATAAAAACAGGTGGTTACCAGATCCTGGAGAGTCTTAGAGATTCTAATTACAAGTCTAAGAAGTTTTGATAATATATTTTAGTCAATGGATATTGTTAAGGATTTTTATCATGAGTGTTTTGGTATCTCTTAGAGCATATACTTGGTAAATTATGGTTGAAAAAATATGAGATTGCAACCAGGTGATCAGAAATTTTCCAAAGAAGATTTTGAAGTAATGCAACACAGCTCCACATTGTTGAGAGATCTATACAGCCACAAATCAAACTGGCAACAAAAGCTCACAATAAAGCTATCTGTAGAGACAAAGGCAAAGTTGAATCAATGGCAAACTTTGGAAGCAGTGGCCAAAGGGTGGAAATACTGATTATGGACTGGTATTTTTAGCTCATTGAAAGAAATTGCTTGGAGTCTCTATACACAATATGACTTTGGGGCATATACCAGGAGACTACTTTTGGTACAACTATAAGAAGATCTTTTGGTGTTTAATTACATAATCTTCTTGGAACTGGTCCAGGCTTTCAGAGGAATTTTTCAGGAGAGGGAGAAACAGTAATATAGTAAGGTTCTAGAACTGTGTCTCTTTCAAATGAACAATACGTAACTAAACACATTCTTTTCACGTTCTAATGTTGAGGAGATCTTGACAATAAAGCATACAGTACTTGATTGCCTCAGGTCATGAAGAATTTGACAAATGAAAGTATAGATAATCCTCAGGCTTTATTTTATATTAATATTTTCAGCATTATAAAGCTTTATTAAAAGCATCAATACTCAGCTATTTAACACAATTTCTGAACTCATCCTCTCTAGGGATACTAAAAAATGGAACAGGAAGGAGTGAAAAAAAGCCTACAAGCATTTAGAAACTATAGGCCAAGTGACCACTACATTCTTCCATACTGACAACACACAGAAGAAGGTACTTCGATGTGTAACTCACTAAATTCAGATCATTTATTCTTCTGTAGACTTGGCTTCTGTCCAAGCAGCATTCGAATCCAATTGTGAAAATGAAGCAGTAATGAGAAAAGAAATGGTTGCCAGAAAACTCTTAGACCGATGTTAGAGTCACCCTTTTGACTTGGATGACCAGGCCTCGGTGTGAACGTCTAATTGGCCGTTGAGATCTAAATACACTTTTAGATCACTTACAGACAAATGACCCAATGATGAGAGTGTGCAACAGGGGAGACAAGAAGCACATACTTGAAGAAACCATTACAGTGAAAATGCAAGAGAGCAACGTGGGCATTCATCCAATGTTGTGTAATAAAGAAAATTATTACAAGACATTCACAGTTATAAAAATTAGCAAATTGCTGTTCATGAAGGAAGAACCCTGTGCAGTCAATACATAATTGAAACTGCAGTTCCTCTTTGCTTCTACTGACCTTTCAGTCAGGAAAATGAAAGTACTTTAATTAAGTTTAAGATCTTCATCAGGTTGTTTAATTCTTTTGAAAGAGCTACTTGGGACTAATGTGTCTAGATCTCCCATTGTCATCAGCGGGAGGTCTGCCAGCTTCAGGACAAAAAGGAAAGAATATGCAATTAGAGGCAACCTATCCTGTTGGAAATTATTCCAAAAGGCACAATGATTTCCCTAAGGTTTTATATACATAGGTAAGCTTCTGAAGTCGAAATACCCAGGGTTCCAATACATTTCTATCGCTATTTTACTCAATTTTTTTCCACATCTCAGTTACTTCATCTTTAAAAAGGGGATGATGTTTATGTCGTGGAACAGATGTAATGGTCAAATGAGATAATACAAGTGGCACGCTGAGACTCATGCCTGGGACATGGTGAGGCTTCAATATATGTTATTTTTGTTATTGCTAATAATATTAATTCTACATTAAGGATGAGCATGGGTTGGAGAATAGGTGAACAGCACATACCATAAGATGTATCTGCCAGTGTTTTGACACAATGCTCGCCAATAAGCCATTTTTCTTTTGTATGTGAGTAACCAAAGAATGATACTTGATTTCATCAGATTCATTGGGCAGAGGTTTTCCAATGGCAAAGCAGTGGGGATAAATAAATATGAGTCTGGAATAGATTTAAGACGGTGGTGGTGGTGGTTTAGTTGCTAAGTTGTGCCTGACTCTTGCAATCCCATGCATGTAGCCCACCAGGCTCCTCTGTCCTCAGGATTCTCCAGGCAAGAATACTGGAGTGGGTTGCCATTCCCTTCTCCAAGACAGTGGTGAGGATGAATTATTAGGCAGGATCAGACACCTCTTAGAGAAGCGTTCTGCGGTATGACTAAGGAAGACTGGACAGGAGTGGAAGCCTTCACCTTCCCCCAGCAGACTGCAAGCCCTCTGATACGGGGTGTCATGTTTTATTCTAAATAGAATCCTCCTTGCCTAGTACAGAGTGTAGTTCACAATAGGCACTCAGTAATTGCTGGATCAACAAATGAATGAATCAACCAGACATTTAATCTTAAGCAAATCACACGAATCCTGGTTTAATTTATTGTCTTTATTCTTGAAGTGATGGGGTTCTGCTAGTAATCTTTAAAGTCTCACCATATCTTTATAGGCAAATATTCTAATTTTTTTAAAAATGAGAAATTTCCTAAGAATCAGAATTATTATAAGAGCAGTTTGTCTCAAACATTAATGCTCATTCAACTCACTTGATGATCTTGCTAAATGCAGATCTGATATAGTAGGTTTGGGAAAGACTTCAAATTTGCAATTTCTAAGAGATCAGTCCTGGGTGTTCTTTGGAAGTACTGATGCTAATGCTGAAACTCCAGTACTTTGGCCACCTCATGCGAAGAGTTGACTTATTGGAAAAGACTCTGATGCTGGGAGGGGTTGGGGGCAGGAGGAGAAGGGGACGACAGAGGATGAGATGGCTGGATGGCAACACCGACTTGATGGACATGAGTTTGGGTGAACTTGGGATGTTGGCAATGGACAGGGAGGCCTGGCGTGCTGCAATTCATGGGGTCACAGAGAGTTGGACACAACTGAGCGACTGAACTGAAATGAAATGAACTGAAAATTTCCCACGTGATGTTGAAACTTCACTTCCAAAGACCACATACATCAAATAGCAAAGATTAGAGGGTTTTGTGAATATTTGCTCTTAGGTTATAAGAACTAGAAAACAATGTCTTCAGACGGGTACAAATATATTACTTATTGGGTTCAGGATAGAAGATCCTTAATATTTAAAGATATGATATTCCACCTTCAGTTGAAAGATGGGTATGATTTGTGACGGCACTTTACAATTTGAAAGTACTATTTTCATTTCATATTTCAACCATTATTTACGGAGCTCTTACAAACTCTTATGTCTCACAGTAACCTAAAGAAGAGGACATGGATTTTGAGCTCCATTTTACAGAACAGGCCAAACAACTCAAACTGATTATTTTCCTAGCTAGTGAAGAGTAGAACTGAGGTGAGCAAACAGGTCTCCTGAATCACAGTCAGTGTTTTTGTTCAAATATGTCACATTTCCTCTAAGCAGGGGATGTTTAAGCCTATAATGCTATGAACTTGTCACTCATGGAATTTGACATTGCTCACCAGGACCTGAATAGTGAGGAAGCCGTACTGAAGAATCACCTTATGATGTAATAAAAGCCAGCACAAAACTACAGCTATTTCTCTCTTCACTTATCAGCTACGTATTTTAAAGATTCAAAGCCTGAGCTCAGAAATTTTCAAGTTAGTATTAAAAAGAATAGAATCAATAGAGTTGCACTATTCTCATTTTTCCCATGGAGAAAATTGTCCACAGAAATATCAAACAATATATCCAAGATTATGCAATCAAGAGTTTGTCAACAGATTTGATCTCCAGTCTTTATTCCATTAGACTACGCTAACACTCAGGTAATTTAAAAATTTTGACGAGGTTTTTAATTTCACTATCATATGTTTTTCTATCTCAGTATTCATAAGGTCAAAGATACAGTGATAAAAATGTCTGGGAAAACATCAAATATTAATGTATTAGTAAACCATCACAGCTCAAGTATTTAGGCGTCACTTAAATTTTAATAAATGCTTTCTTCAAAGCCCTTTGTTTAGCTCTGATTGATCTTAAATAGCAGTCTCCACAGATTTTTTTTTACCAGTAGAGTGAGTAAAATGTAAAATTTATATTTTAATTTTCCCCTGTGATTCCAGGTAAAGTTTTCCTAGAAAACAAGAATGAATGCTCAGTTCTTACAAATGCAAAATAATATTCATGTCCTTTGTGTAGCCTTAATTTTGATTCATTGGGTTTCCCATAGAGAGTATCTCCGGAAAATAACATATTTAGCAAGAGATATATACTAAAAATGGCCAGGCTGGAAGCTACAAGATTCCTTTTTTCTGGGGTGGTGGACAGTACTACTCAAAAACAGGTATTCAATCCTAACTTCTAATTGTCTGGTATTTTTCTTGTACCAATTCCACTTTTGTGGGCTTGCATATAAAAAAAATAATGCAAGCAGCTTCTTCAGAAGTTGAGAAAAAATCTTCTATCCTTACAAATGCTCTCTCAAGCAACAGGGATGGTACCACAGGCTTTGAGACAGATGGTAGCCAATCCAAATTCAGTATGGTAAGCAGGCACCACTCAATAAAACTTTAATTGCTGCATATGGTATCTGCTAACTTGTTTAGAAAATGGATATGCAGCATTAGCTCAAAGCATTTAAATGCCCTGATAGCACTGGACAGCATGTTGGGCTGCCACCTGGAAGACCCAAATTTCATAGCAGATGTAACAGGAGAAGAATAAAGCTGGTGGTTGATGGTCCTGGAATGGAGATGCCACAGTCAGCACCCAGCTGTTCTCCTCACCCGCGCTGACTCCTATTGCTTTGGTGTCACTTCCACCAAGTCCTGAAATCACTCATGTATGATATTGTATTTTCCTCCCAAGAAGAGGAAACAAACAAACACACAAAAAACACCCCTCTAAACTAAGCTACACCATACGGCTGAAATGGGAAGGGGTTCATGTCTCTATACCCTGGGAAACGTGGAAGATGCTTTAGAATGCAGTTCAGGGAAGGGGGGAGAAAGGGATAAAGCTCTGGATGGAGAATGCCTGACATATGTGCAAATTCTTGCCAAAAGATGGGAGCCAAGACAGAAGAGAAGGTTCCTTCTGAGAGTGCCGAAGACATCTTTGCAATTTATCATTTGCATTTGTCTTGCCCTGGCAAACAATAAATAACGCTTTACACAGGCAGAGAAGGTCAGCTTATCAGCCCCCTGACTTCACAAACAGATAAGGAGTGAAACATATCACTTCTCAAAAAGGGGTTCTTTAACCCCCTCCTGGCAGGTTAGGCAGGGAAAGGAATTTAAGAGAAATAAGATCTCAAGATCTCAGCCTATTTAAAGACAGAGGATATTAAAGGAAGAAACAAAACTAATTGTTTTCCAGAAAGATCGCAGAAGAATATTCACATTTGAACATTACTGCTCAATTTAAATTAAGAAAACCCACAAATGCACTTCCCAGACACACTATTGATTTCTGACCTGTAAATTACTCTCCATCAAAAAGGTTTTGGTGCAGACTAGGGGTTTGTAGAGTAGCCTGGGTACTTCTCAGCTGCAATCTGCATAATGTTTAGTATTCAGTGAGTTAAAGCAGGCAATGAAAGGGAACTGTCAACGCAATCTAGAAGATATAAAGAAATGAAAGGGGGGGGGGGAGCCGTATGCTAATAATCCACTCAGTAATTAAGTGAAGATCGCTGCCAAGCGCCACTGCCACTTTCAAAGGGTAATTTGTACAGGAAATCATAGAGTCATTGTCAAATCATTTCAGGATAAAAGGAAAGTCATCAGCTGAGATAAGATAAATGCTGGGTGTCTGGCAGCATGTGCCCTAGGAAATGCCTTTGCTTTTTAAATTTTTTTTCCCTTAAAAAAAAAGAAAACCTTAGAAGAGTGGGGCTAGAAAAACTTGACAGGTTGAAATGTACATTTACTATTAATAATAGGGCCAATCTATGCATGGATGCATTTAAAAATAGGTTACTTGAGCAAAACAAAACAACAAAAAAGGTAAAATAAATCAGTTAAGAGGATTTAACTTGTAACTAGTATACTGTGTGTGATTTTTCTGTTCCTCTTCCTTTTACCATGGAGAAGTTTTCCGTTGTTTCCCCTTTCCTTCTCTATTTTAGCTAAATTACAGTATTTTTAAAGTGTTATTAAGCATCCTGTTCTCTTAGAGAGACAATGTTTCCATCTCTGGAAAATTAATTTTTTTTAAAGATATCCAAGAAGGGAGAAAACCATATCCTCCCATTACATTCTCTTTCTTGCTCTCGAACTCTTAATATTTAATTTTCATCTTGCTTTATCTCACATAAAATATTGCAAAATTAATGTGTGAAGTTTGTGAGGTAGCTACAGTTTTCTTTCTTAAAAATGGAGTGTGCAGGTTTTTTTTTTTTAACGTTAATCTCATGGAAAAATCTCAACAAAATGAGACGTGTATTCTGTTTGTCATTCAAATTTATATGCTTCCTCGTTGACTTGTTCTGATTTAACCTGTGCTAGACAAACGTCTCTAAAAAGAATAAATTGATGCATGCATTTGTGGGTAGCTATTTCTACATAGCTAAATTGATTCCTCGGATGAAAGGTTTCACCCAAATATTTCCTTAAAATTGATGTCTTCTGTCATACTGAAAGAAAAGTTTGTTTGCTCTAGGGAGCAAGATGTCTCCATGTTTGAGGTGTGCTTTAAAGGACTCTCCCTGCTATGGCACTGATTCATCCGAAAAAAACACAGACGGGAAAAATCAAGACAGCCGAGCTTCAGTGGGTGCTTAAACATGGGAAATATGCAAAGTTTGCTTAAAGTATTTCCTTTTTTTTTTTTTTAACTGCTTGACCAACCTTTTCCAGATGAAATCATATGTTTTATAATACATACTTAATGAAATTATTCATTTAAACATGTGAAGAGTATCTACCTTTGTGCCGGATGCTCTGTTAAGACACTGACCCTACCAGCAAAGAGTTCACTTTTAATGAGAGAAGCAAACTAACAGTTTATTTGTACATATTCATTTTCTAGGTGTTGTCTTTTTGCATATCAGCTTGCATCCTAGGAGTTGCTATTTTGGTTCTTAACTGAAAAGGGCACTTGGCTGGTTATGTGCAGACTTCTGATGATTTCTTCAGAACAGTTATGAGCCTGGACACTTGTCCTTCCTCCCTCTCCTCTTTGTCCTGCTCTCCTTTTTGCCTTCTTTCCCTTCCTTTCTTTGTCTCTTCTCCTTCTTTACATTTATCTACCTTGCTCACCTACTAAGCTATCCCATTCTACAGTACCGCTATTACTAATAGATACTGTGATATATGTCAGAATAGAAAGCATTTGCCTTTTGAAGTGATGACTTAATAAGTGGGGGGAAAGTATACAGCATTAAAGAAACAATGATCATAAAACATTAGTATTTTGTTTTATGGGTTAGGACACTATGCTCTGGGCAGAAATTATAAATTTGTTGTGAGTATAAACTTGAAGATATTGATTTAATAAGAATGATCATTTGATTTTTCTGGAAATCTCTTTCCTTGAATTTCTGTATTATTATGGAGTTGAGGAGGGAGACTATTAAGCAGACATACCAAGAAAACTGAGATCATCATAAAGATAAACACACATATATATATAAACATATTTCAACATTTATACCTGTCTTATCTCAGATATATATAGATAGCAACTATTAAAGCATACTAATCTGGGACATTTTAGTTTAAGGCAGACAACCTTACACAATATATCAAAATTCATTAGGAGAATAACTATAGAAACTGACGTTCTTAATAATCATCCTGAATTGTCGTGAACCAATTGGCTATTTGCTGCTGCTTCTGCTGTTAAGTCACTTCAGTCACATCCAACTCTGTGCGACCCCATAGATGGCAGCCCACCAGGATCCTCCGTCCCTGGGATTCTCCAGGCAAGAATACTGGAGTGGGTTGCCATTGCCTTCTCCAAATTGGCTATTTAGTGTAAGATTAAGCTTATTGGATACCTTCAAATAGAAATGTTACTGCCACTTCTGTAGAAAAAAAGTAGATTTCAAAGTACATAGATTATACAGTAGTTGATTATTTTTCAGTCTTATGGTTCAATTTTACTATTATACATTTAAATTTTGCTAAAATTTATAAAATGCCAAGTTAAATAATTTAAGGATATTTCTTAACTTTACACAAAATATTTTAGAGAGTTTAATATATATTATGGTTTTCAGTGAGAGAATTAAGAGTAATTTTCTTCATTATAATATTTATTTCCTCAATATATTTGACTACAATAACCCCTTTTCAAGGAGGATTTTGGAAAACTAGTGATTGTAAACACATTCCTTCTAATGAAAAAGGAAAGCTTAATCAAAACTCCTATCTCATTGATGCTTAGGGAAATTGAAATAACCATTACTTTTATATCTGTATTTTGATAAGCAACCTGATTAAAAATAGGACATTCATCCAAAAGTCTGGACTTGAAAGAATTTAATTTCAAAAGTCATACTACTGAATGTTATGTCCCAAAATTGAGCTAAAAATTTTACACATCTTTGTAATCCATCCTACCACCAAAGGTGAGCCTATTATCATTCTAAAAGTGAATAAAGGCCATACCATTCTAAAAGTGCTAAAAGTAGAATTTTAAACCCAAATCTGTCCGGCACCAAAGAATATTCTGTTATATGGTTTTATTCTTTTGGAGAAGCACCAAAAATTATTTCAACAGAAAACCTGTAAACAAATCATTTATTTATTAATACATTTAGAAGTAATTTTGAACTTAACCTCATAAAAGACTCTGAAACTCTACTGAGAGGACCCAAACATGGAATAATAACTTTTAAATCCTTGTATTTTTGAGAAATAATGAGAGCAGAGTAAGGCTGAATATTTTTAAAACAAATGGACTCTGGTCTTATCAGCTCACACAGTGGGTCTTAGAGAATAATACGTTTCACAGCAGGATAAAGTTTCTTTGAAAGCTGATCTTGCAAAGCCCCAAAGGAAAAGACTGCTAATACCAGCCCTTCAGCCACTTAGAGCTATAGATTAAACTTCCCCAAATTCAAAGTTAAACTTATTTTTCAGAACATTAAAGTCAATATGCGTGGTTTTTAGTTAGTTTATTTGGGAAGCAATGTTAGAAATCATTCTTCAGAGATTATTGTACTTTACATCAAAAAAGATCTTATAAAGTTGAGAATAATATTAAAAAGAAGTATAGACAGGTATGTATAGATGTACCAAAAGCTTACTATACAAACCAAATATTTTTTAGCACACCATTCTCCATGATGATAACTAATGAAATTAGGAAAATAATAATATTTTGTGTGACTGAAATATTTTATCATGTTCATCAGTTGTCTAACTGATTTCTCAGAAAGTATGGAGATAATTTCTAAATATGGCTGCCATTCATTCATTCCCTCCTCCTATTGGGACAAATTCTGTTTCTTCTTATCTTGAGTCAGGGATGGACTTTAAACTTACTTTCATCAACAGAGTGTAGCAGAAGTGAGATTGTGCCAGTTTGGGGCCAAGCCTTTGAGAGGACTGACAACTTTCTCCTGGGGAATTCAGCCACCATGCTGTACAGAAACTTGGGTAAGACTGTTGAATGAGGAAAGATGACATGTAGAGAGAGAGGAGAGAGGAAAGAAGAGGAAGGAGAAAAGGAAGAGGGGAGGAGAGTGGGAGAAAAGCCATGTGAAGGAGCATGGAAATGCCAGACACATGAATAAGGTTTTCTTGGGTGATTCAGTCCAGCCCTGGGGCAGTTAAACTACCTGAGGGAGTGACCTCAGCCAACGGCAGATGGAGCAGAAGAACCAACTAACTGAGCCCTGCCCAAATTCTGGATCCACAGGATCATAAGAAGTAATATATTATGGTTGCTTAAATCCTATTGGTTTTGGGGTGTTTATAATGTAATAGATAAGTGGAGGAAAAAAAGCTGAGGTAAAAGAATTAGACAATATAGAAAGATTTAAATTCTCAACTACTATTTTCTTCAAATTTTTCTGGGTATTCAAGGTCTTCAAAGGAGACTAGAATACAATTAACCACATTTCAGAGGTTACCAAAGGTGCCACAAGTTTTCTCAAATTTTATTTTTTGGCCCTTATCCCCAAATGGGAAGTTTAGGTAAAGGAAATTTAGAGAAAAATACCTTGGAGATGATTGAATTCAGGCATTTCAAATTCAAATTCCTACAAGGACTAGGTAAATAACACATATCAGTTTGCTTAGGTGTAAGAAAATGATGAGTGATCTCTAAGAGAATAGTAGAAGCACTTTTTAAAATGCTAACATTTTTTGTACCACTTAAAAAATAAACTGTGAAATAGGACTCTCCCAATTGATTTTAATGTTTCAGGGCAAAAATACCAGGTTTGAGATGTCTAGGTGTTGGTGGTATGGTGGTTAGCATAGCTGCCTTCTAAGCAGTTGACCTGAGTTTAACTCCTGGTCAATGCAACCTGTTTGAGCTTCCCTGGTGACTCAGAAGGTAAAGAATCTGCCTGCAGTGTGGGAGACCTGGATTCGATTCCTGGATTGGGAATATCCCCTGGAGAAGGGCATGGCAGTCCACTCCAATATTTTTGCCTGGAGAATCCCATGGACAGAGGAGCCTAGTGGGCTACAGTCCATGGTGTTGTAAAGAGTTGGACACGACTGAGTGATTAACACATACACACATGTTCATAAAATGTTATCCTTAGTATCAGCGTGCTTAGTTCCTAATTCATTAAGAATATTTCAATTTCATTAAAAAAAAATCTCAGCACTATCCTGTGCTTAAAAGATTTTCAGAGAGTCGTAAAGGAAGATATTCATTTGGCTTAATTATGACCAATTTGCTTATTCAACTAAATATGTAAGCAGTCAGTTCTTTGAAGCATGGATGTGTCTGGAGGATAAAAAGAATTTTTGAGAAGAGTGATTTTTAGAAACCAAAAATCCTAAGTAACTGTGCTATTCAGAACCAATTGTGTTAGTATTCCTGAATAATTATCAGTTTTCCCAGTGGAGAACCTTACTTAGTATGGATGGTTTGCGATACCTGGAAGGTGAACTTGCAATGTGACTTGCATATCTTCATAGACAGGTCATAACCCAAATCACTGAAAAAAAGAAAAAAAAGGTCCTCTATTTTTCTAAACTTCCCTAGATTCACAGACTTTTTAGTACATGGAAATTAGCTTCTAAAGTCATACTGTACAAATGGTCCAATCACAGCCCTTCTCATTTTCTCTTTGGAAATGAAAGTGATATTCATAACCCTATTGGAAATTCTTGAACACTAGCTAGTTCCAAACATAGAAAATATTAGTTAGGCCAACACTTTCTTTTGTTTAAGTAATAATGTGGTGAAAATTATTTTGCTTAATACTAGTTAATGTTAAATAGGAGTATGTTTTAAAAAGCACCTCTTTTTTCTTCAAGGTATCACAGCAGAGATTTATAAAGTAATGAGTTAAAATACTGGGAGCAGTGAGCCTATGCTGGCAAATGGATCAGCCATTATGTGCCCAACAATAGCTCACATACACATAAGTAATTAACGTCCTTCAGATGTACTTTATCATACTTACTTTTCACAGTGTTAAATTATTACCCTAATTTTTATTCCAAAGACTTTCCTATTTATCTGGGGCTGAATTATTTTATTGAGTATATTACCATTTATTTAAAAAAATCACTATCATTTCAATTATTTTTGAAGAAGCTTTCTAATTCATTCCTCTGCATATAATCTCACGTGCCATTTATCAGGTATTATAAAAAATTAAAAATAAGAATGGTATAAAAATTAAAAGCCCAACTAGAATGAAATCTATTAGTTGCTTTGTTTCTCTATATGTAGCTCCAAAAAATAAATAAGCTTCTCCTTTCAATTTTGTTTAAGGCAAATGTGTATTTTTGCGTGTGTTTGAAATATTCTCTCTTTAAACAAAAACAGATAAATCTCTATTTTATAATATTAAATGTTAGACATATATTATTTTATAAAAGTTATATAAATTGAATAATTTGTTTTGCTAAGGTATTTTTCATGAATGAAACTTCAGACCAGTTTGGAGAGGTAAGCCACCAATGATAATATTGGTTCATCTTTCAAAATGAATGCAAGTTTATGCAATCAGCAAATGGCCAAGATTTCACAAAGGATATTCACTGAATGCACAAAGTTGAAAACAAACCCCAATACACAGAACAATAAATGCTGTGGCAATGAATAATTATCAGTCTTACAAATCCTAATCATTTTATGATTTATCTTAATAGCAGTTAAATATGTTCTTTGAATTCCTTTATCTGTAACAATATTTAGATTCCCCCCTCCCCTCCAGGCTTCTGTTGGTAATATTTTCCGAATCAAGTGAAGGAGAAGAAAACTCAGTCATTATAAAGCATAAAGCAATCTGTAAAATTATAAACCTTTTTGCTTCCTCTCCCCCACTCTCCTTCCCACATCAAATGTAGCCCATATGCCAAGGCTACTCCTTAACTGTAACTGACTGTTGTTACTGCAGTAATCAGTCTCTGTCAGAGCAATTACTTAAAATCATCCGTCCTGGTTGTTTTTCACAATCCACAGCACACTGAGCAGAACAATGCAGCTGACAATCCAAACGGCGCAGATGGAATTATCACACCTCACACCCTGCCTGACTGACAGTTACCTGCAGGAAGCAGGAAAGACCCCATCATCTGGAGGGGGACAGCTTTCTGGTTGCCAAAGAGGGAGAGAGAAAAACCCTTGGCTGCACCTTTGTGATCTGGAGAATCAGCAGAGACTTCCTCCTGACATGTGCAAAACAAACAGTGACATTCTTCTTCTGGATGGGCAGTGGGGTGGACATCATCCATGTCAAAGCACTGGGCTTAAGATATTAAACAGGTTAATCAATAGGTGTTCCAGACTTCGCAAGATCCTCATTAGCAGACCATATGGATTGAAATTCATTAGGCTCTCTTGCCTTTTACCAAATCAGTATTTCCAGGAACTACCCTAATGTGGAGTGTTTAGAAAAAGATTTGCTTCCTGTATTTCCTAACCACCAGTATTTGGGGGGGCATGCGATGTTAGTGGGGAGAAGGCAATGGCACCCCACTCCAGTACTCTTGCCTGGAAAATCCCATGGACGGAGAAGCCTAGTGGGCTGCAGTCCATGGGGTCGCTGAGGGTCAGACACGACTGAGTGACTTCACTTTCACTTTTCACTTTTATGCATTGGAGAAGGAAATGGCAACCCACTCCAGTGTTCTTGCCTGGAGAATCCCAGGGACGGGGGAGCCTGGTGGGCTGCCGTCTATGGGGTCACACAGAGTCGGACACGACTGAAGTGACTTAGCAGCAGCAGCAGCGATGTTAGTGTGTGTCCCAGTGAGTGTGACAGGGAGTCGTGCAGGGCAAGCCCTTGGGAGGGTCACAGAGTGTGATCCAGTCAAATGGCACAATCCCATTGTCTTTGGAGGTGCAAGTTTTGGGACAAAAATTATTTTAACTAGGCAAATATCCTTCTCCTTCATGCTGCCTTTTATATAAAACAAACCGACAGACAAATAAACAAACAAAAAAATAACAAGGGAAGTCTTCTGGGAAGGTGGGGTTTTACTAGGGTGGAAAACTGAACCAAACCAAATAGCAATTTTTCCTGAACTGCTGTTTCCAAAGATCTGCCTCTCTCCCAGTGGTTCCGGCTGCTTGGAACCTGAGGCGTCAAGCTGCTTGAGTGAGAAAAATGTGCTTTATCAAAAGTCTCAGTAAACTTTATGCTAAACTTTAATAGTGAGAAGAGTGACTCCCACCTCCACTTTTGATTTCTAGACCCATGGATTCCCTCCATAAGCCTAAAACCTAAAAATGTTGTTATATTCATTCTCGAGGAATTCTGTTCAAAACAACTAGAGGAAGAAAAAAGGGATAGTTTCTGTATTGCTATCTTTTAATCTTGAAGATTTGTGCCAAATTAAGCATCCCGGGGCCTGGGGGAATGGGAATAAATTTCTGACATTTAGACGTTTAGATATATGGCACCTATATGCGCATATATTCTTTTCATAAATTTCTTGACTGGCAAGAGTCAAAACACTAACAGGGGAGGAATTCATTTGTTTCAGTAGGGGAAAAAAAAAGCAAATTAGAAGAGCTGAATTCTTCGGCATGCTGATGATTAAACCTACATTCATCATAAACATAGATGGGCCACCAACAGGGCTTGTTTAATAATTCTTAACCAATTGTGTGACTCTGTGACTGCCCTTCTGCTAGACTTCTTAGAAGTGTTTCCTTATTTGGGGATGGAATTATTAAAGTTGCAAGGTACTCCTGGGTAATCAGAATTTATTGCATTGCTATTCAGAAAATTGCCCAATGTAGAGGCTGCTAAAAAGGCCTCACCAAATATAGGCCTTCTGGCGGTGTTTGTTTCTTGGACATCAGGGGAATATTATGTGAAGAAAGTACAGTTATTTTCATTTCCTATTCAGTTAATTTTGGGAGTACAGTCTGGGAAGTCCTTCGTAACTGAAACCTAAGAAGCACTGGGAGACGCCATTCTGCCCAGGCAGGGGATTATTCTCTGTCTGCAGGTGTGGGAAAAGGTGGGCAACAAGAAGGAGCCTCCATATTTTCAAGCAGTTGTGGCCTGTTGGGAACTAAGGGGATGGGAAGAAGATAATCTTAGCTCAGGGTCTACACCTGACCTAGCCGATAAAGCAGCCATCACTGAGGTCACGGAGCACAGAAAACCTGGCTAGTCTGAGTTGAGATGTACCATCGTTGGAGGCTGCACACTTGATTTTGAAAAACTAAAAAGAATGCAAACTACCTCACTAATAAATTTTATTGATTTTCACATTGAAATGATAGTATTTTGGATGAAAAAAAAGTGAAAGTATTGGTTGCTCAGTTGTGTCTGACTCTTTGTGACCTCATGGACTATAGCCCACTTGGCTCCTCTATCCATGGGATTCTCCAGGCAAGAATGCTGGAGTTGGTAGCCACTCTCTTCTCCAGGGGATCTTCTAGACCCAGGGATCAAACCCAGGTGTCCTGCATTGCAGGAATATTCTTTACCATTTCTGCCACTAGGGAAGTGGAATATTTTGGATATACTGGGTTAAATGCATAATGTTATTAAAATTATTTTTATCTATCTTTTTTTTTTTTTTTTAGTGTGGCTACTGGACAATTTAAAATATACTTGCAGTTCATGTTCTATTTCTATTGAACAGCGTAGGCCTGCACCATTCAGACTTTGCCAGAGTATGAAGTATATAAGTATACTTCACATGTATACTCTGTTTAAACCTTTAAGGCAACTTGATAAGGGAGTTATGATATGTTGTCACCTTTGCCTAATCCAGTGCTTCTCAATGGGGATATGGTCACAAGGGTGGGGGAAATTCTGTTTTAGATGAGATTGCCCCAAGATCTTCGCAGGACATCCCTGGCTAGGATCTACTAAGTGCCAGTAGCTCTGTCTGAGTTCCTATGATTGTAATGATAAAAAAAACACCCCTCTTCCCTTTCATTTCCAAACTTTAGTTGGGTAGTACCATTTCTTGTGTTCAGAAACACTGATATACATTGGGGGTTTGCAAACTATGACCCAAGAGTCATATCAGGTTTTATTAAATAAATTTTTCTTAAAACATATCCATATCCTTTTGTTTTACATATTGACTGTGGCTGCCTTTGTATTACAAGGGCATTGTTGAGTTGAGACAGAGACTATGGGCTGCAAAGCTGAAAATGTTTACTATCCACCTCCTTATAGAAAAAGTTCATTGGCCCATCTAGAACCATCTCCATATATTATGCTGCCTGTCAATCAACTTCCTTGATTTAGGACTTGTGCCTGAGGAATTGTTTCTTCTTTCTTTTTAAACTTTATTTATTTATGTATTTATTTTTGGCTGCACTGGTTCTTTGTTGCTCGGCACTGGCTTTCTCTAGCTGCGGTGAGCAAGGTCTACCCTAGCGGCCGTGCACAGGTTTCTCATTGCAGTGATATCTTTACTTGTATAGCATGGGTTCTAGGGTGTGCAGGCTTTGGTAGTTGCAGCATGCAGGCCCTAGGGATGTGGGCTTAAGTAGTTGGCGGTGCACGGGCTTAGCATATGGAATCTTCTGGAACCAGGGATTGAACCTGTGTCCTCTGCCTTGCTAGGCAGACTCACCCACTGGGCCACCCAGGAGGTCTGACCTGTTTCTTCTTGATTCTCATTCCTTGCAGTTTATACCTCCTGGTTGCACTATCCCACTCTTCCCTACTCATAAATGTCTTAAAGTTCTGTGTGTTACTTCTGCGGTGGTATTAAGGAAATCCAGAAAGCCTGAATTCCAGTCTGGGCACTGCCACTCACCGGTTGTGAGTCCTTCAGCAAATGTGTCCTTCCCCTCTCAGAGGCTCCCTTTGCCTTCCTGTTTTGGAGTACTAATTCTTACCTCTCAAGAACCACAGTGGCTATGAAAGGAACACATGATATTAGAGCAGTTGGGACATAATAGATTTCTGTTATTTCCCTAGGCTGGGTCCCCATCTGAGATGGGCTGATTCTCTTTTTATATTTGTGGATGGACACACCGCCATCACTGTTTTCCCTCTGTTCCCCTCATCAGTTTTAGTATACTTTTACTGTTGTTTCTGTAGCCTTCAAGACTGTCATGGTGAGAGTATTTCTCTCAACTAGTATTTTTTTTTTTTCTCAATCAGCAGGTCACTGACCACTAATATCAGTGATCTAGTGAGAAGGGTCACTGAAATAGACTGCTCAGGCAAAGAAGAGGGCAGTGAATTCAATTTGCAGTTGACCAGATGCTTAGAAATCAGAGAGGTGTCCTGTTGTCTTATTGCTTAAAGCAAGTAAATAACCTTGCAAAGAAGTTCAGAATTAATTGGAGTTGAAATAATTATAGATGATGATAAGCCAGCCACCAGAGAAATGCAATAGTCAAACTGTGTGGTAACAAATGCATTGATTAACATATGTCAGGACAGCACAGAATGTAGCTGAGAAATACAGAATTATGAAGGTGAAAAAATTTACCGGCTTCAGTAACAGTTTTTAGATATAGCTCAGTTCTCTATTTCTGACATCAGAAAGACTCCATTATTTAAAAAAGCTGTTTCAGGGAAAGAATATTAGCCTGAAAGGCCAACATGCTGCTTGACTACCAAAGCCACTGATTTACCATAAACAAACATTTTAACATCCATGGAGATAGCCTTTGGTTTTCTGATCAACTGATTTAGAGGATCGTTCTCAGATCCTGAGTTTGAACAAGGTTCATAAGTGTCATCTTCCTGCAAATGAGGACCTCTGTATCACTCAAAGCTTAAAGTGACCTATTGAAGCAGAAATACCTTTAACTGGAGAACTTCAAAGACTCCACTTCACCTAAAACGAGGCTGGTATGAACAAAAGGACTGGCATGTGACCCATTTGTAGCCCACAGCTGAAAAGGAATCCTGGAATAATACGTATTGGTCTGGCTCTGAAGTTTTCAAAGCACTTTTCCCGCCATTAGCTCATATGTGAAATGACCAGGTTGATTAATTTATTGAAAGAAAACAAGATTGCTCTTTGCAGATCTAAACCTCCTCCCACTATCTCCATTTTTTTCCTGCAGAATTTAGGACATGACTCAGTTTCTTAACACATTGGAGGAAAATTACTTCAAAGAATGGAGTGATGTGTGAAATTAAGAAACAGAAGGAGCATAAGGAAGACAATATGGTAACACACAGTTAAGTTTCCAAGACTTGAGAATATATCTCTTGCAAAATATCCCTGTATGCTAAAGTGCATTCTGTTTATTCTAGCTTGGTGGCTCAGCTGGTCATGTAATATGTTAGCAAATGGCAGACTGAAAATGCAGAGCAAGGTTGGACTATCAGGGCTTTCATCAAGATGAAACTCTGGGGCTTGGTGCTGGTTTTCAGAGTCTGGGGGTATCAGAGAATGACTAAAAATGGATGATGGGGAGAAAGGGAGGTGGAACATGAAGAGAATGGAGTCAGCTCTCAGACTCGGTGAATGGAGAGCAACCGTAGCCCTTCAAAGAATCTTCCGTATTAGCAAAAACAGAAATAATCCTCAGAAAATTTCAGCGTAATTGGGACTCTTATTATCCTAGCCGATATGGGCTCACCCTAGATGAGAAGTGTCACAGTAATCGAACATGCATTTGGTTTCAGAGTCCGCCGGGTGAAGGGAGGATGCTGTTGAACACACAATGCATTCAGGAAAGAAAATGCCATTGGGTCTGAACAGATTCTAAAGGACCGAGCAAGTTACATCATTTTACAGCAAGTGAGTTCTTGCTAGGGAAGTGATTACCAATGTTTTATATTCTGCAAAAAGCTTTATAAGTACTTAATGGAATGTGCCCTCATCACTCTCTGGCTGTGTTTACCTTCATTTATAGATTAGGAAACAGGTTCAGTGGCTTGGAGAGAATTTCCAGGGTCACATAGTAATTCAACAGCAAAATTTTTTAATATCACACAATCACAATAACAGAAGGATTTATAAATAACCTTTCAACTCATTTACAGAATGGATTATACCTACAAGGCTTCTCTTGGACTTGAAAAATAGGCACGTCTCTCTATGTCCTTTATGCCAATTTCTTTACACTTTTAAGGTAATAGACTCTTCAGGGAAAAGAAATTCACCTTACTAGCAAAAGGAAAATTCCATCTAAAAATCGGTATGAAAAAGCACAGAATATTATATGTTATAATTAATATTCTTATAGCCATAATTATCTTGATTTTTTTTTTTATGTTTAGCAATGTTGGCCAGTGATTTTTCTGAGTTGTTGTAAAAGGTCACACCCAACTGCCAAATCCTCTGTGTTAGAAAAAGACAGTTGATCACTTTCTGTCTCTTTAAGATTTGCTAAGATAAATATTCCATACTTTTTCCTAGAGGTAGCTCTCAATTGGTTGTGTTTTAATATCATGAGCCATTTTTCAAATTTCCCAAGGGCATCTGAAAACTCATATAGTCAGTCTCTAAGATCTTAGCCTTGTGGGTCATCTGCTAACCAAATAATCAACTCTTTGTTTATTAAAAAAAAGAACACAACCCTCAATTTTTGTAAGCCCCAGAAGCACTCCTACAATTCTAGAATCTAGAAAATAGTTGTATAGTAAATATTCAACTATATTTGTGCTGTCACTGAACTATAAATAAAATATTGTTATATGAGTTCTTAAATTATCTATATTAAACCTCTTAAACTCTTATTCTCTCTTGGTTGTATAAGGGCTAATATTAAAGGAGAAGTTTAGCAAAATTTTTAGAACTCTACTTTCAGCAAAGGAAAAAAAAATTAAAAGCAAGCTCAGTTAATTAAACTGAACAATTCAATATTATTTCTATGTTAAAGTTCGCAAAGAGATAAGAATTACCAGAGAGGAAGAATATTAGTGGCAGATCTCTATCCATATGAATATCCCAGCATTTTCTTTTCAGGACTATTTCAATAGTTTCATGGTCATATTTTTTAAAATTCTATTTTTGTTTCTATTATTTCTCAATAAAAATCACCTTGAAAATTAGTGATGAACTGTTCTCCTTTAACTTTTACTCTCATTTATCCTTCTCAGAATCCTCAGTGGTTCCCAGGTGTTTATAAGCAGTCAAATTCTCAAGTGGTTTACTATTTCAGGCCCTCCACTTTCCAGTTCTTTTCTAGATGAACCATTTTAGTATTTGCTCAACTAGCCTATTCATTGTTCCGAGAATATATCAGTAGCTTCTCAAAATATCCTTTGTCCAAAATATCCTTCAAACTTTCTGTCAAGTCTTCCCTCTTCTTCAGAGATCCGTCCCATCTTCTCTCTGAGATCACTCGCAGAACATTGTCCTTTATTAATTTCTTCTTCCGTGGCAGTCTTATAATTTCTTTTACCTGTAATATCCACTTGACACCTAACTTTATGCCACACCATATTATTATATATCTTAACCTTTTGAACTTTTAAGTCCTGTATATGTCACAAGTGTTGTATATCCAGGATCCTGCATTTTATAATATCTATGGTATTGATAATGATTTCTAGCCCTGGATGCTATGTGACAGAAAAACAAAGTGGTCTAAGTGCCTTATCCTAAGTATTAACTCATTTAATTCTCAGAGTAGTCCTAAGAAGTAGCCATCATTATTACCTCTGTTTTAGAGATGGCCAAACTGAGGCATACAGCAAGTAACTGACCTGCCCTGTGCCACCTAGCTGGTAAATGGTGGAGTTGAGAATTGAACCCAGGTGGTTCAACTTGACTCCTATTCCCTTAAGCTGTTTACAGTGCTGAGGATTATTGAAGGAAAAAAGTATGAGATTTTATCAATTAAAATTTTCATGAGATAAGCAAAACTAAGTCAAAAAGATATTTATTTGGAGAATAAAATTTTTGAGATAAGCATCACTTAATTTTCTTAAATGGATAATGATATATCTACCCTTTTGTATAAAATACTGTTAAGACTTAAATTAAAATCTAGCTGGTTCATATTCCCAAACACTGCTGTTTGACTTTCCTGCTCACTTTGCCACAGAAATGCCCTCTTGCTCTGCCCTTCTTATGTTCGGGTCATGGATACTTGCGGAGAAACACAGGGAGACTGGAAGTTAAAGCAAGCAAACAAAACAACCTTGACACATTTGACTCAGTATTGAATGTGTCCAGTACCTCTTGTTCAAAATGGTAGATGCTTCCATGAAAATACAACAGTTTAATGTTGAGAAATAGCAATGTTCTTTGTCTTTTTCTAGTTTTCAAGGGACTCTAAACAACCGACTTGCTTAGGACATATTATGTCAGCCTGGGCCATATGTGGGTATGTGAACCTCCTGATAGAATGAAATCTATCACTCATGAGGCATTTTATTGGAGTGAGAACTCAGTGAATACCTGAAATTTTCTATAAATTGGCTATCTCTGTATTCCTTAATGTATATACTAATAACTCTATTAATGTTGAAATTTTTAAAATTTTTAATATATGTTTTATAACCATTATTTTCATCAACCTTTAATCAGGAAACTTAGTAGATACCACAGTTGTTTGAGAAGCCTTAAACCATTTATACATTGTGACCCTTAATTCCACTTATAGGAATCTATACCTAGGAAATAATAAGAAATGTAAAAGAGAAAGTTGAAAACAAGAATGTTTATTGCAACATGGAGTGAAAAATAAAATCTTCTTAACTATTGGAAATTAGAGAAAATAAATTATGGCACAATGGTACAATAGAATATTTATGTAGTAACTATAAATGAAAACTGCTTTAATGACATAAAAAAGCTTTTAATTATCAGTAATGTCAAGCAAAATGCAGCGCACAAAGTTAGATATACAATATGAGTCTGAGTATTAAAAGAATAGATAGGGAAGAAGTTAGAAGACGCTTTGACATATGAATTGTAAAAGAAGAAACCTATAGAAAAAAGACAAGAATATTATGCAACAATGTTTACAAGGATATCACTGTGCTGTGTGATTATGGGTGATACATTATTTTCTTCTTTATTCACTTCTATAATTTACAGTTTTTACTATGGGTTTACTATTTTTATTATCAAAAACCTTTCGGCCTAAAAAAGTTAATTGCAATTTCAATAGAAATGCATAGGATTTGGGATGAAAGATAACAAAATATGAGTTCTGATAACTCATTTTCTGAAATGGTTGTTGATTATTGTTGCTGGCCACACAACGATATTCTAGTTTTCAAGGGAAACTAGCCAATATAATGGCCAAGGAAAATCCTGAAAGCTTTATCTGTTGAATGAAAAATATTGGGTATATTCCCTGTGGTATCATTGTTCAAATAGATTGCCAGTATGGCAACCTACTCCAATGTTTTTGCCTAGAGAATCCTGTGGACAGAGGAGCCTGGTGGGCTGCCATCTGTGGGGTCACACAGAGTCGGACACGACTGACGTGACTTAACAGCAGCAGCATAAGTTTATTAACAATTAAGCATTGTGAAAAAGTTCTTAAAATATAATTATTACTTTGTGCAATTGTTTTATGCATAAACATAATCAGATTTTTTCTGACTATTAACTATGAAGCAGAGCATATATATATATTTATACTGATAAAAAGTATACTAGAGCCACTGTATTATTTGGTCCCAGCCTAATTCAATTTACTCAGGCAATTTATTCAGTGGATTTATATTTATATATATCAAAAAATAGTTTTGCATAGCTGCAGAATTCCAACACATTTTTTGGCAACAACTCTGTTCAGAACACAGTTTATTAAAAAAACAATCTTTTGAACCAAGTCTTATTTTGTCATCTCCAGATCTCCAGAGGAGAACAAATCTGATAAGAGGATTGGGTTATATTCTCTGGGTACATGAAGCACAAGACTGAGTCACAATCGTATCTTACCAAGTGATTGGGTACACCTCTGAACAACTTTTAGGCTAGAGAAATCTATTCACAATTCATGCCATCATTTTCCCACTTCTAGTATGTTATTAATGCTTTTTATTCCACAGAGAAGCAGTAAAAATAGATTTTTAGATAAGACTTTGAAATTGCCCCTTAAGCATGTCTTCCTAGGAAACACATGGAAATGCAAAATAAAAATGTGTGGGAAAGATGTTCTTTGCAGAATCATTTATATAGTTTTAAAAGAAGAATCATTCTAAATACTAAAAGTTGGAAAAAGTAGTCTATAAAGACTTTAAAGTGAAAGTCGCTCAGTCGGACTCTAAGCTACGCCATAGACTAGTCCATGGGAATTCTGGCCAGAATACTGGAGTGTGTAGCCTTTCTCTTCTGCAGGGGATCTTCCCAACCCAAGGATCAAACCCAGGTCTCCCACATTGTGGGTGGAATCTTTACCAAGTGAGCTATCAGGGAAGCCCTTATAAAGATTTTAAAACATTGTTTAAAATATTATGGAGTTTTATTAAATAATTTTAATAAGTAGAAATATAAATCCCCAAACCAGCATATAAATGTATTGGTGAGTGCATGTGTGCATAAGTGAGTGTGTAAGTCACTTCGGTCATGTCTGACTCTGTGTGACGCTATGGACTGTAGTAGTTAATTAATAACTGAATTCTCAGTTCTCTCAGTCTCCAATTATTCCTTAATAGAAAAGCAGAGTTCACTTTTTAAAGGAAATGGTTTTGGCCCTTCGGAGGTACCTTTTAGTACCTTGAATGTGTCAAACTATGTTTCTCAATACTGAAGTGATTCAGAGTTACAATCCCTCAAAAGAGTTGTTCCAGATCAGTATTTTAGTTCCGATTGAGACTAATTAAGAAGTTATATACAGACTCAAGGCATTTAGAAAGATTAGGGAGTTTTGTGATTGTCTAAACAAACTCCTTTTACAGGTAAGGAAACAATTCCAGCTACTTCTAAAATGAGCCAAAAAGGGAAGCCGATTCCCTTCAAATCCCACTACCCAGGGCTCATTCTCTGAGACAAAGCCCCATCTTTTCTTTGGAAGAACCTGTGTAACATTTTCAAACTGAGATTATTCCTTTAAACTCACTGTTCCTCCAAACCTGATTTGTTTGATAAAACAAAACAAAACCCCAAGCACCATGGAAAGTGAAATTACCAATGTAACATTTGACTGTTTTATTTTTAATTATTCTCTCTACCTTTTGTCTCAGTTGGACAAACATGGTATAAAGTTGTTCTATGCAATTAAGAGTAGGTATGTGCAAAGAAAATGGAATTCTATTTTAGGTCTAATTTGAACTAACTCATAGTTCAGTATATTACATGAAATTAGAACAAGTATAATATTTAAAAAGCTATTGAGTTTTAGTAAGAATATCTTCATGGAATGAAGTGCTGGGAAATTGTATATATTGAATTGAGAGTCTATTAGGGTGTCCCCCCCCCCACCCCCCGTCTACATACAAAGTAGTGTTTGGAAAAAGATTAGAGTATTTTGAATTCAATACCCTTTGAGCTGTCATCTCAAAGATTTACTTAAATCTATGGTAGAATTCTACGGAGCTTTTCTTAGAAGGATCTAAAAGCACATTAGAAGTAGGATGACAATAGACTTTTCCAGGAACTAAAAAGAAATTAGGTCATGTTTAATGAACTGAGGCAGCAACCCAAAAGTCAACTGGAGTGTTTCTGACTCCTCTTTCTTATTTAGTTTTTGTGGGATTCCTCTGAATGTTTTTCTGATAAGCTTTTGATTTCTAATCTAAAATGTACGATGAACAGTAAAAGTACATACAGTGGAAAAGAAACTAACATGTATTAAGCACCTAAGTCACACTGGGTGTATATATTATCCCATTTAATATAAATGGGAGAGTTGCCTTAGCAACTCAAGCCATTCTTAGTGTAAACGTAACAGGATAAATTCAGTGTCAGCTGCAGGAACTATAATTCATACATACTCATTCTGTCTCTCCAAGTTATGTAAGGCTCTCTATTTGAAAGGCTTCATCTCTTTCTTTTATTTACTATTTATTTATTTACAGCTGCTCTGGGTCTTCACTGTTGCATGAGGGCTTGCTCTAGTTGTGACTAGCAGGGTCTACTCTCTAGTTGCAATGTGTGAGCGTCTCACTGAGGTGGCGTCTCTTGCTGTGCATGCTCAGCAGTTGCTCCGTTGCCCCGTGGGATGTGGAATTTTCCAGGACGAGAAATCGAACCAGTATCCCCTGCATTGGCAGGTGGATTCTCAACCACTGGGCTACCAGGTAAGTCTTAGTTATATTTGTATGTATATAAGTTATATACACAGAATTGCTATGTGAATTTGGGATGGAGGAGAAAGAAGAGAACAAGTAGTTTAGAACAACTCATTTTCATTTATTCAATGAGTTTTTATTGAGCACTTACTATGTGCCAGAAATGTGGTATTGAAGGAGGAAACAGAACAGGCTCTATCTCAAAAGCAAGACTCCATCTTGGGCCGGACTGTGGACTTTGAGCTATATGCCCAGTATCTATGGAAACGACAAACCAACTGGAAAATCAGGCCCCTAGAAGGAAGAGCCCCAGGCTCTCTGTTGCCTAAAAGAATACCCTAATTATCTGTGTAACCGAATAGAATCAGATATTCTATTATGCTTATTGGGGTATGACCACAGGCCTATTGATAACTGTCCACTGTTAACTACCTAGGCTTAAGGCATATGATCACGGGGTAACTTTTGTTGTATATTTCTTTTTCCTTTGTTCAAACTAGTTTGCGGGAACCTTAAACACTTTGGGTATACAAGGTTTTCACAAAACCTGGTTGGGGTCCTTGGCTAAGAGGAGACTCTGCCTTGGGCCCGCCGGCGTAATAGACTGCACTCCGCACTACCTGCATTGTCCTTCTGAGCGAGTTTGTTTCCCGGAATGTGTGGCTACAACAGTATTAGAAATGGAGAAGTAGACAAGGAAAAGTCTCTTGGAGACTGCAACAATAATCTCAAGCAAAGCAGATAGTAAATAGTAAGTCAGTAAACACCTACTGGTAGTAATAAATTCTCACAAAGACTTGAGCCAGAGTGATTTACACAGAGTGGCTAGCCGTCTATGCAGATGGGATGGGTAGGGTTGGTTTTCTCTTGGAGGTGACAATGTACAACATTTTACTTTTTCTTTGCCAATCCTAGAAATAATAACTTTACTAAGCTAAGTAAGGTTAAGTATATGTCTAAGGTTCTAGACCTGCTTGTTTCCCTCCCTCAATTCATGTTGAACTTTCAAGATTTTTTTTTTATACATTTTGATACTGGAGATTTTCCTTTTCCTTTTCAAGATTCTGACTTTTTTTTAAAAGAAATCTTGGCTTATGAAGAGTAAAGGAGGTCTTCCTTAACAATCACAGAAAAATGTCAGGGCAGTGTGGTGGGTTTTGTCTTTTGTACAAAATAATCAGTGGAGGAAATTATGTTTATTACTACTCTCAAACTTTTTAGCAGATATCTTCCCCATGGTAAACACTTAAAACAAAGATCCATTTTCTGGCTGGCTGATTTGTTTGTTTGTTTTGAAAAATCTTTGCCTCTCTGGAAAGCATGTTTGTCCTAGAATATAGTATTTTTGCCAAAGTCCCAAGCTGAGGACTGCTCCTCAGGATGGCCTCATACAGAATGTGTGAATTTCCATCATCAACTAAAATGTGAACTTGAACAATAGACAGTTGGCTTTCCTCCAGTCCTAAATAAAGCTGTGCGACAGCAATGTAAAATTCTCCCTGCATCCGTGGAGGGAGGCGGGGCAGAAAGCTTGCAGTTCTTCTGATGCTATTTAGGGATGATCTCCTTAAGAAAAATGCACCCTTTCACCTGTTTCTGAGAACTGCAGGGATTCTTCTTTTCCCAAAGTGACATCTACTTACATTATTCTAATGGGACCTAAACAACAAGGCGGTGAACAGTATGTTTTCCCTGTGGGCCCAGTTACAGCCTCTACACTTCCAAGCCTCGAATGTCCATTGGGAATTCCTATCCACTTGGTTCTATTCTCTAAGGAGCTTAGCATAACTTGGTGAAATTTCTAGACTTTTTTGTGACTGCTCTTCTGTTTCCTTTTTCTTTCTCTTTCTACCCATTACTGCCACATTCCAAACTTCAGTGCTTTGCTTACTGCTTTCCTCCATCAAACAAGCTCCAGCTCACTGCATAATTACGTTTTGCTCATGTTACAGTCATTTATTACAGCATTTCAGATACTGTGCGTCGGCTGGTGCATGCTAAGCTGCTTCAGTCGTGTCCAATTCTTTGCGACCCTGTGGAGTACAGCCCTCCAGGCTCCTCTGTTCACGGGGATTCTCCAGGCAAGCATACTGGAACTGCTTGCCATGCCCTCCTGTAGGAGAGCTTCCCAGCCTGGATCTTGGATCCACATCTCAGAAGTCTCCTGCTTTGGCAGGCTCGCTCTTTACCACTAGCGCCACCTGGGAAGCCCCACGTTTAGGCTGTTGATAACTCAGAATAAATCAGAGAGGACTTTTCCCCTATCTTAAGATCCCTGTCTCCTGGATTACCAGTTTCAAATACTGTGGCACAGCTCCATCTCATGTGACAATAACCTCTCTCTTCACCCAATCCCTAAACCAAATCTTCTCCTGCGTTTTTCCTTTTTCTTCTGTCAAGGGTGTCATGATCCTTCCAGTGTTTCCTTCCCACTGCTAAGTCTCTAAACCTTGACCATTGTCCTTTCATAACGTTTGATGCTGTCTTTATACTCCAAGAGCAAGAATCTTACTCATAGACCTTATCATAGCCCAACTGGGCTACTGTAATAATCTCTGAATTTGTCTCCCTGCCTCTGAATGTTTTCTCTTCCATTCATCCTTGACATACGTCACTGTCATCTTCAACTTTCCAAAACACCTGGTTAGTTAACATGGGGCTATTCAGAAGTTTCCAGGGCTCCTCATTAGCTTGGCTTTCAAGCTCTCCTGTATTCAGATTACCTAACCTCTGAGGTCTGCTCCCCAGTCCCCCTTACACTGATGTTCCCTGCCAGCCAGATTGGCTTTAGGGGTCTCTTTGCCTTTGTTTGTGTTCTTTAAACTCTTCTCCCTCACCCCTACCCCTACACACAAATTATTTGTCCTTCCATTTCTGTGCACATAACTTAATTTTTTCTAATAAAGTTTGACTCCAGTGTTAACTTGTCCCCTGAACCCTTCCTACCTCTGCCAGCTATTCCTGTCCTACTCCAGATTGCCGTGTGTTAAGGACTGAATGTTTGTGCCCTCCTAGAATTCATATGTTGAAGGCCTAACCTTAATGTGATAGTATTTGGAAGTGGGGCCTTTGGGTGTTCCTGCTTCCCTTGTAGCCTGTAATGCAGGAGACTTGGGTTCGATCCCTGGGTCAGGAAGATCCCCTGGAGAAAGAAATGGCAAAGCACTCCAGTATTCTTGCCTGGAGAATCCCATGGACAGAGGAGCCTGGAGGGCTACAGTCCATGGGGTCACAAAGAGTTGGACAGGACTGAACGACTTTCAGTTTGCTTTAGGTTTAGATTAAGTCATGAAGGTGGGCTCCTCATAATGGGATTAGTGCCCTAATTATAAATACAGGCTGAGAATAAGGGAGAGAGAGATTTCTCCACGCACACATACCAAGACAAGACCACGTGGGGACATAGACAGTGCTTGCTGTAAGGCAGGTGGTGGGCTCTCTCTGGGAACTGAATCTGACTGCACCTTGACTGTGGGCTTCCCAGCCTCCAAAATAGGAGAAATAAATGTTTGTTATTTAAGCCACCCAGCTGCAGAATGCTGTTAGAGCAGCTCAAGCCAAGACACTGTAGTTAAAGGCCCTTGACACTTGGCTCAACTTTTCTGCTCTGGTGACCTGGTTGTTTCTGGAACATAAATGAGCATGTCCTGGCAGGAGAAGGGCTTTTGTACTTAAAGTTGTCTTTTTCGGGGAGGCCGCTTGTCAAGATATGCCTATGACTTGTTCTCATGCTTCCTTGAGTTTCTGTCCAACTGTCGCCCCTCACCATGTTAGCTAAAATAGCAACTTCCATCAATATGTTTCCTTTTCTATTGCTCTACTTTTCTTCATAGCACTTTCAGCGTTTGACATGATATGATGCTCTGTTTATTTATCTATTAAATGGGGACCCCAGGCAGACAAAACTTTGCCTACTTCGTGTATGATTCTGTGCCCAGTGCTTCAATAATGTGTGGTACATGGTGGGTTTCAGTATATATTTGTTGAATAAGTGAATGACTTTTGCTGACTAGTTTCTCCAGGTTTAGAAAACCTCTTGAGAGCCTCCCCACTCCTCCTCTGACTAGCACCATAGAGGAATGCAGTTACTTTAGTGGCCACTGTCCACACAACTGAAACCACTCCCCCCGAAGTCATCATGGTAGAACAGACAGAACTAAACCCTATTTTCCTGCCTCATTGTATAGTCTGTTGCCCTGCACGTTACTGAACACATCCTGTTTCTCAAATCCTTCCCCTTCCTTGGCCTCAAAGACTCTGGCTTCCTCATCTCTCTCTCTCTCTCTCTGCTCCAGAACATTCACAAGCTCCTCTTCCCTCCTTTTCTCTGGGGGTGGCTCTCACTCTGCTTATATCTCCAGTTCTCTTATCCTCTTGACTGATTTAAAGTCCAGTTGATTATATGTTGATTTCATATTTGCAAATTCACCTGCCCACCAAAATTTATTTATAATCCCCAGAGGAGTACAAGTGGTACTTTCAGAACTGATCACAGACAGGCACAGAGGGGCAACATTTGAGTCACCTCATGTCAGTGTTTATGGTGATGCCCTGCCTTCTTGATTCAATTCTCATACTGTATGTACATATTATTTTTGCAGTCTTTTTAGTGCCATGTTCTTTGCATTTTGTGTGTGTGTGTGTTTTTTCTATTTCACTATTTATAATGGTCTCAAGCACGATGCTAAAGTTCTGTGTAGTATTCCTAAGCACAGGAAGGCTGTGATGTATCTTGCAGAGAAAATATCAACATGTGTATTAGATAATCTTCACTCAAGCATGAGTTATAGTGCTGTTGCCATTCAATGTTAATAAATCATCTATATATATTAAATAAGGCGTTTTCCTTATTTAATATATAAAAAACACATAAAAACAATGAAATTAAAAATATGCTTGCTCCTTGGAAGGAAAGCTATGACAAACCTTGACAGTGTATTAAAGCACAGAGACATCTCTTTGATGTCTACAGAGGTCTGTATAGTCAAAGCTATTGTTTTTCTGGTAGTCATGTACGAATGTGAGAGTTAGTCTGTCCATGTACGAATGTGAGAGTTGGTCTGTAAAGAATGCTAAGCGCTGAAAAATCGATGCTTTCAATCTGTGGTGCTAGAGAAAATTCTTGACAGTCCCTTGGACTGCAAGAAGATCAAACCAGTTAATCCTAAAGGAAATCAACCCCTAATTTTCATTGGAAAGAGTGATACTGACACTGAAGCTCCAATACCTTGGCCACCTGTTGTGAGGAGCCAGCTCATTAAGACCCTGATGCTGGGAAAGGCTGAAGACAAAAGTGAAGGGGGCAGCAGAGGATGAGATGATTAGACAGCATCATTGACTCAATGTATATGAATCTGAGAAGCTCCAGGACATAGCAAAGAACAGAGGAGCCTGGTGTGCTGCAGTCCATGGAGCTACAAAGAGTTGGACATAACTTACAGACTGAAAAACGTTAAACAGGGTTATGTATTGATTGACAAAAACGTCATGACAAGAGACCCAAAGTAAACTAATCGTTTATTTCCCCTGAGAGCATTATCTCAATATGTGTTAATTTAGTGCTTGTGGTGACTTTATTGACCGAAATAACCATGAACAATGAGAACCAATTGCACTTCTTTCTTTATTTGTTGATGACTACTCAAGCCGTATCCAGTGTGGTTTCTCAAGTTCCTCATCCATATATCCACTGGCCACCTCATTTCAGTCTTTGCTTTTCCTTCCTTCTGGCACAGGTTATCCTTCTGAAACAGCACATCTAATCATATCACCCCTCGGTTTTAACCTTCCATTAGGTGGATTTGGTCTTCCCTGGTGGCTCAGATGGGAAAGAATCCACCTGTAATGTGGGAGACCTTGGTTCGAATCCTGGGTCAAGAAGACCACTTGGAGGAGGGCCTGGAAACCCACTCCAGTATTCTTGCCTGGAGAATACCATGGACAAAGGAGCCTGGTGGGCTACTGTCCATGGGACTGCAAAAAGCTGGACACAACTGAGCGATTGCTGTGCACAGCACAGCATATGTTGATTTACCTAGGATCTGATTTACCTAGGATCATCCAACCTTCACAGCTTAGAACATAAACTTCTAGGTGTTCCTCCAACATCTTTGCTCCAACCAGACTTCTCACTCAGCCTTAAATACCACATGTCTCTATATTGCTATACTTTTGTATATGCTTTTTTCTATCCTTTCAACCTTGCTTAATGCATAAAATTCTGAATTATTCACTAAGAGATCATTCAGGATTACCTTGTTTGTGAAGACTTCCCAACTGTTTAGACAGGGTGTTGCTTCCACTTCTGATCTCTGACTCCTTATTATAGGATTTGTATTATGTCCTGGATTTCTTATATATGTTTTTAATACTCATCTGATGTGTGTTTTCCAGTACCTCCAAAAAATTCTCTAATTCTTAGCCAATGCTGACTAAATGCCCTATGATTTACCTCAAATCTGACACTGTCTTCTTGGAAATAAGAGTCAGGTCCTACAAGTTAAGTATTCAGTCCCCCCAGCTTCTGTTGCCAATAGCTAGTCCAGATAATTACCTATGCTTCTGATCCACCAGCTATTAATTGGAGTGTCCCACAATCACCCACAGGTTTGATCATTATAAAAGGATGTAACTCGGGAAGAGTCAGACAGAAGAAATGCACAGTGTGTGATATTGAGAAGGCTGTGGGCAGAACTCCTGTGCCTTCTCCAGGTGCCATTCTCCGAGGATTGCCATGTGCCCACCAAGCCAGGTGTTTGCCAAATCCCCATAAAAATGGAGGCTCTATTCTCACAGCATGACTGATTCAGTCATTAGTCAGGACCATTGATTCAACCTCCAGCCCCTCTCACTTTGTCTGGGTTTAGGGCATGGGATGGAAAATTCCACCCCTCTAATCACGATTCTCCTCTGGCGATCAGTTTCCATCCTTACTTGCTTACCAAAAGTCATCTCATTAACATAAACTCCATTGTATTTGAAGGAGGCTTCAAGACAGAACTTTTGTCTTTCTGACTCCGTAGTTGTTTCAGAAAGCAATGGCAAAAGGCCAAATATAAAAAAAAAATATGCCTCTATGTTTCTTATATAGGAAATAACTAATATATCTTATATAGGTTTTAGGAGTGATGTTCTAGAAACAGTGATCTAAGACCAAATATATATTTCTTATTATAAATCATAGTGTCACAGTGAGACTCCAACAAATTCTCATAGAAAAGGCCAGGTCATTCATTTCATATGGACCTCTAGTTTCAGCATCAAGCACCTATTAAACACTTAACAATGCTTATTGAATGAACTGAAAGAAAGAATATTTGTGAGTGATGCTAGGATGAAATCTGCCCTAATAAGACATTTGCTTAGATATAGGTAAGAATATTCTATTTCCAAATTATCATTAATGATATAATTACTACTATTTATCTTTATCATCAAAGTTGATCACAGGTAAAATACTTTGAGAATTCAGCTGTTGCAATCACAGCCATTAGGAAAGTTTGGGAAGTTTGATTCCATTAACATCAATCTGTAGAATATGTTAGCTAAATTAGTGGATGAATTTTTTAAAAAAGAAAATGTTTGAGGAGTGTTGCGTGGTTTCAATTTAAGAATAATAAATGATAAATTCAGATTTAGAATATTTTAATTATAGAATAATTCACTCAACCCCATGTATCTCAGCTTCTTCAATGCAAAAGCAGATTGTATGTGTTAGTCACTCAGTTGTGTCCGACTCTTTGTGACCCCATGAACTATAGCCCGCCAGGCTTCTCTGTCAATGGAATTCTCCAGTCAAGAATACTGGAGTGGATTGTCATTACCTTCTCCAGAGGATATTCTTGATGTAGGGATCAAACCTTGGTCTCCTGCATCACAGGCAAAAATAGGATAATAATGCCCAAATCTGAGAATTAGTGTAAAGATTAATTGGTACAAGGCCTAAGCATTTTCCTTGTGAATAACAACAGTAGCAAAAGACCACTATAAAAATGGAAGTAATTATTTCAGCATTTAGGTTTATTTAAAGGGACATTTCTATTTTTGGCACAATCAAGATACATATATCTTTCATTCCAGTATTGTAGTTGCTCTATAGCTTGGCTCAGAGAAATAATTCCTCCAAAAAGGCATAGCTTGTGTTTTGTTTTGCAGAAATCTCTAGAAGCAGAATGTTTCATAGATGTTTTATACAATGACAAATAGTTATTCACAGACAGATGCTGGCCATGTGTTTTCCAAGATCAGTGAAAAATGCCAGTAAATGGGAAATTGCAGGGAGGGCAGAACAGATATTTCCTGAAGCAGCACCTCCCAGTTGGAAACCTCAGAATCTTTGTGACTTCTACAGCAGTGTGTGGAGTACGCCAGGACTCTGGGTGTGGCTCAGCGCAGCTGACTGCAGCATAACTCAATTAGGGAATTCTCGGTGGCTGGGCATCTGGGTTCTCAAATGGTTGTTTATGTTCTCCAGATGGTCTTGGACAGCAGAAAAAGTACACTTAAAAGGAAGAAATACAGAGAGAGGGGAAAGAGTTTGAAAAGTAGCTAAGTTGCTTTTGTCTTTTCCTTATTATAATCTGATTTTGTGGGTGGGGTAATAAAGCAACTGTTTCAGAGAAAAACGATTTTCACTCATTTAAAGATTCTTAACCATCTTGAATGATTTCCTTGTTATAAAGGAAGCTCTTTTTTTGCAGAGACACCTGCAATCTAAACAGGAGATACAGAGGATAATGCATTTTAGAGTGAACAAAACTGCTCGGATTGTACAATTGTATGTTAATGTATATCTTAATATTGATGGTAAAAATATTTTCTAATGAGAAAGGATAGGTTTCCCTGGTATCTCAGCTGGTAAAGAATCTGCCTGCAATGCAGGAGATCCCAGTTTGGTACCGGGGTCAGGAAGATCCCCTGGAGAAGGAATAAACAACCAACTCTAATATTCTTGGGCTTCCTTGTTGGCTCAGACAGTAAAGAATCCGCCTGCAATGAGGGAGACCTGGGTTCAGTCCCTGGGTTGGGAAGATCCTCTGGAGAAGGAAATGGCTACCCACTCCAGGATTCCTGCCTGGAGAATCCCATGGAGAGAGGAGCCTGGCGGGCTACAGTTCACGGGGTCCCTAAGAGTTGGACATGACTGAGTGACTAAGCACAAACACAGCACAGCATGATGAGAAAGAATAGTGATTAAATATCATGGAGACATCTTTGGAGACCATGTGAAGCAAAAAGAAACAACAGCAAAACCTCAAGATATATTGGGGCATGTCTAAGATGCAGTTTTGTGACCTCTTCATTATAACCTCAGCTCTTATAATGCTCAAAGTCAGAGGCCCTCAGAGTTAACGGAATATTACAGGTGAGGCATTTTCTAATTGGGCGAGGTGTTTTTCTGCAGATAACCAGTCTTGTTCTTGGAAGAAACTGATTGCCCCATCACAGTGTTGAAACTAAATGATGTTCCTTTTGAAATAATAGTTCACTCGTTTACCAAATATTGTCTTCCTACGATATGCTAGGCACCATTTTAAGTCCTGGAGAACAAAACAAACACAATTCTCAATCTCAGAGAACTTTTATTTCAGTCTAACTGTAATAAGGACAGCTCCCTACATTGAATGTTTACTCTGCACCAAGGTGTTATCATAACTTTTTCTCTTACTGTTTTAGGTCTCCTGCTATATAGGTGCTATCGTTATCATTCTAAAGTTGAAAGCAGAAGCAGAGAGAGCTTAAATGATTTTCCCAGGGTCGTGCGGTAACTCTAGGAACGGATTGCCTTCAGGTCTGTCTTGCTTCAAAGCTGTACTCTTATGCATACACTCTACTACTCTAGAGAAATATAGGGTATTTTTCCAGACGTTGTGGTTTCTAATATGATGATAAGCAGGACACACATTGCTGCCTAATATTATCATGATACATATTTCTGCAGCCACCACCACCATGAGTGTGACTACTCTTTATGTCTTTACACTGCTATAAGTCACCTCTGAACCTCTGTGAAGGTGAAGGAGTTATTTAGCTGTATCCAAGAGTTGTGGCTCTTCCCAGAATAGAGGGACATAGCTAACCGATCTATCCTATGAATTATTCTCCATATGCTCTATTTATTCTGCTGAAGTTTCCTGCAGAATAAGATCATGACTTGTCCTCCCCTCTGCACCCCCATCACTTACAATAAATCCTATTGCACTCCTACTGTTAACCTTACAACCTACTGCTAACCTTACATCAGAATGGTCATCCTTAAAATGTCTACAAATAGTAAATGATGAAGAGAGTGTGGAGAAAAGGGAACCCTCCTACACTGCTCGTGGGAATACAAATTGGTGCAGCCACTATGGAGAAAGGTATAGAGGTTCCTTAAAAAACTGAAAATAGAGTTACCTTCTGATCCAGCAATCACACTCCTGGGCATGTATTCAGAAAAATAAGAAAATTCTAGTTTGAAAAGATACATGCACCTCAATGTTCACAGCAACACTATTTTCAATAGTCAAGATATGGAAACAGCCAAATGTTCATCAGGAGATGAATGGATATCTATTTTACATGTGGTAATGTACATGTCTCAATGCTATTCTCTCAAATCATCCCACCCTTGCCTTCTCCCTCTGAGTCCAAAATTCTGTTCTTTACCTCTGTGTCTCCTTTGCTGCCCTGCATGTAGGATCATTGGTACCATCTTTCTAAACTCCATATATATGCATTGATATGCAGGATTTGTCTTTCTCTTCCTGACTTACTTCGCTCTGTATAATAGGCTTCAGGTTCATGCACCTCATTAGAACAGACTCAAACGGACTCCTTTTTATAGCTGAATAATATTCCATTGTATATATGTATCACAGCTTCCTTCATCTGCTGATAGATGACTGGTGCAAGTTCGATGCATGAAGGAGGGCACCCAAAGTTGGCGCTCTGGGACAACCCAGAGGGATAGGGTTGGGAAGGAGGGTGGCAGGGGGGTTCATGGTGGGGGGGACACATATATACCTGTGGGCAATTCACATTGACGCATGGCAAAAACCATTACAATATTGTAAAGTAATTATTCTCTAATTAAAATTAATTAATTTTAAAAAGATGAATGGATAAAGAAGACAGTACATATATACAATGGAATATTATATAGCTTTAAAAAGAATGAAATAAGGTCATTTTCAGCAACATAGATGGGCCTAAAGATGATCATGTACATGAAATGAGAAAGACAGATATAATATCATTTATGGGTAGAATCTGAAAAAATGATACAAATGAGCCTGTTTATAAAACAGAATAGGCTCACAGACATACAAAACAAATTTGTGGTTACCAAAGAGGATAGTGGAGGCTGGGGGAGAGAGAAATTAGTACTTACAGTACATACTCACTACTACATATAAAACAGGCAAACAGCAAGAACCCACTGAATAGCACAAGGAACTATACTCAACATCTTACAACAACTTATAATGGAAAAGAATCTGAAAAAAGAATGTGTATTTACATACACGTATGTATGTGTGCACATATATATATTGTTGTTCAGCCACCCAGTCGTGTCCAGCTCTTTGCAATCCCATGAACTGCAGCACGCTGTATATATAGATGCTATTGTAGTTCAGTTGCTAAATCTTGTTTGATTCTTTGTGACTCCATGGGATGCAGTGTGTCAGGCCCTCTATCTTCCACTATCTCCTAGAATTTGCTGAAATTCTTATCCACTAAGTCAGTGATGCTATTTAACCATCTCACCTCTGCTGTCCTCTTCTTCTCTTGCCTTCAGTCTTTCCCAGCATCACGGTCTTTTCCAGTGAGTCAGCTCCTCACTTCAGGTGGCCAGAGAATTGGAGCTTCAGCAATGGACCTTCCAATTCAGGGTTGATTTCCTTTAGGATTGACTGGGTTAATCTCCTGGCAGTGCAAGAGACTCTCAAAGTCTTCTTGAGCGCCATAATTCAAAATGGTCAATTCTTTGGTGCTCAGCCTTCTTTTTTAAAAATTATATTTATTTATTTTTAATTGATTGATAATTGCTTTACAGTGTTGGGTTGATTTCTGCATACATCAACATGAACTCGCCATAAGTGTACATATGCTCCCTCCCTCCTGAACCTCCCTGCCACCTCCCACCCATTCCCACCCCTCTAGGTTGTTACAGAGCCCTGGTTTGAACTCCTTGAGTCATACAGCAAATTTTATTTGGCTATCTATTTTACATATGGTAGCCTATATGCTTCCACCCAACTCTCATCTCTGTACATGACTAATGGAAAAACTAAAGCTTTGATTACATGGACTTTGTTGGCAAAGTGATGTCTCTGCTTTTTAATACACTGTTTAGGTTTGTAATCATCAAGATTCTGGGAGAAATATCAACAACCTCAGTTATGCACATGATACTACCCTAATGGGATAAAACGAGAGGAACTAAAGATCCTCTTGATAAGGGAGAAAGAGGAGAGTGAAAAGGCTGGTTTGAGACACAAAATTCAAAAAATGAAGATCATGGCAGCAGGTCTCATCACATTATGACAAATAGGAGGGGAAAAATAGAATAAGTGACAGATTTTATTTTCTTGGGCTTCCAAAACACTGTGGATGGTGACTGCATCCGTGAAATTAAAAGACGCTTGCTCCTTGGAAGGAAAGTCATGACAAACCTAGAGAGCACATTAAAAAGCAGAGACTAGAGACATCACTTTGCTGACAAAGATCTGTATAGTCAAAGCTAAGGTTTTTCCTGTAGTCATGAACAGACGTAAGAGTTGGATCGTCAGGAAGGCTGAGCACTGAAGAACTGATCTTCTGAATTGTGGTGCTGAAGAAGACTCTTGAGAGTCCGTTGGACTACAAGGAGACCAAACCAGTCCATCCTAAAGGAAATGAAGCCTAAATATTCACTGGAAGGACTGATGCTGTAGCGGAAGCTCCAATATTTTGGCCACTTGATGCGAAGAGCCAACTCATTGGAAAAGACCCCGATGCTGGGAAAGATTGAAGGCGGGAGGAGAAGGGGACAACAGAGGATGAGATGGTTGGATGGCATCACAGACTCAATGGACATGAGTTTGAGTAAACTCTGGGAGACAGTGGAGGATGGAAGAGTCTAGGGTGCTGCAGTCCATGAACCTGTGAAGAGTTGGACACAACTTAGCAACTGAACAACAATGAATAGGTTTGTCATAGCTTTGTCTTCAAGGTGCAGACATCTTTTAATTTCATGACGGCAGTCACCATCCGCAGGGATTTTGGAGCCCAAGGAAATAACATCTGTCACTGCGCCTACTTTCCCCCCTTCTATTTGCCATGTTTCTCTTCACTTTCTGCAGCTAGAGTGGGATCATCTGCATCATCTGAGGTTGTTGCTACTTCTCCCAGCAATCTTGATTGTAGCTTGCTATTCATTCAGCATGCAATTTCACATGATATATTTGGTATACAAATTAAATAAGCAGGGTGACAATGTACAGCCTTGTTGTACTCTATTCTCAGTTTTGAACCAGTTGGTCTTTCAATGTCTGGTTTTAACTGTTGCTTCTTGACTCACAAACAGGTTTCTCAGGAGGTCTGGTATTCCCAATCACTTTAAGAATATTTCAGTTTGTTCTGATTCACACAGTCAAAGGTTTTAGCATAGCTGATGAAGCAGAAGTAGATGTTTTCCTGGAACTCCCTTGTTTCCTCCATGATTCAACAAATGTTGGCAATTTGATCTCTGGTTCCTCTGCCTCTTTGAAATCCAGCTTGTACATCTGGAAGTTCTCAGTACATGTACTGGTGAAGCTTAGCTTGAATGATTAACCTTGCTATCTTGTGAAATGAGCACAGTTGTGGAGCAGTTTGAACATTCTTTGGCATTGACATTCTTTGGGATGAGAATGAAAGCATTGTTTCCAAACCTGTGGCCACTACTGAGTTTTCCAAATTTGCTGACATATTGAGCGCAGCTCTTTAACAGCATCACCTTTTAGGATTTTTAAACAGATCAGCTGGAATTCGGTCACCTCTACAAGCTTTGTTTGTAGTAACACTTCCTATGGTCCACTTGACCTCAGACTCTAGAATGTCCATCTGTAAGTGAGTGACCATACCATCATGGTTTTCTGGATCATTAGGACCTTTTTTATATAGTTCTTCTGCATATTACTTCACCTATCAATCTCTTCTGCTTCTGTTAGGTCCTTACCATTTCTGTCTTTTATCAGGCACATTCTTGCATGAAATCTTCCCTCAATATTTCCAATTTTCTTGAAGAGATCTCTGGTCCTTCCCATTCTATTGTTTTCTCTGTTTCCTTGCATTGTTCATTTGAGAAGGTCTTTTTATCTCTCTTTGCTATTCTGTAGATCTATGCATTCAGTTGGGTATATCTTTCTTTTCTCCCTTGCCTTTTGCTTCTCTTCTTCCCTCAGCTTTTGTAAAGCCTCCTCAGACAACCACTTTGCCTTGTTGCATTTCTTTTTCTTTGGGATGATTTTGATCACCATCTCGTGTACAATGTTACAAACCTTCATCTGTAGCTTCTCAGGCACTCTGTCTACTAAATCTAATCCCTTGAATCTATTTGTTACTTCCATTGTATAATTATAAGGGACTTGATTTAGATCATACCTGAATGGCCCAGTGATTTTCCCTACTTTCTTCAACTTAAGCCTGAATTTTGCAATAAGAAGCTCATTATCTGAGCCACAATCAGCTCAAGGTCTTGTTTTTGGTGACTGAATAGAGGTTCTTCATCATTAGCTGCAAAGAACATAATCAATCTGACTTTGGTATCGATCATCTGGTGATATCTATGTGTAGAGCTGTCTCTTGGGTTGTTGGAAGAACTTGTTTGCTATGATCAGGGTGTTCTCTAGACAAAACTGTTAACTTTTGCCATGCTTTATTTTGCACTTTATTTTGACTTGTATTTTGTAACAGGCCCAACTTGCCTGTTATTCTGGATATCTCTTGACTTTCTACTTTTGCATCCCAATCCTCTGTTATAAAAAGGATATATATATATATATATATATATATATATATATATATATATATATTTTGCTATTAGATTTAGAAGATGTTGTAGGTCTTCATAGAACTGATCAACATTAGCTTCTTCAGCATCAGTGGTTGGGGCACAGAGTTGGATTACTGTGGTGTTGAATGGCTGGCCTTGGAAATGAACTGAGATCATTCTGTTTCTGAGATTACACCCAAGTACTGCATTTCAGAATCTTTTGTTGACTATGAGGGCTACTCCATTTTTTTCTCTGCAGTTCTTGCCCACAATAATAGATATAATGGTCATCTGAATTAAATTCACCCATTCCCATCCATTTTAGCTCACTGATTCCCAAGATTGAATGTCCAATCTTGCTGCCTTCTGCTTGACCACGTCCACTTTACGTTGATTCATGGACCTAACATTACAGATTCCTATACAATATATACAGTTGAATATTATACAGCCGTAAATACAATATTCCTATACAATATTGTTCTTTAGAGCATTGGCTCCTGCTATTACCACTAGACACACCCACCACTTAGCACTGTTCCCTCTTCATTCCAGCCTCTTTATTCTTTCTGGAGCTATTAGTAACTGCCCTCTGCTCTTCCCCAGTAGCATATTGGACATCTTCTGACCTGGGGGCTCTTCTTCTGGGGTTGTATCTTTTTGCCTTTTTCTACTCTTCATGGAATTCTCAAGGCAAGAAAACTGGAGTGGTTTGCTATTTCCTTCACCAGTGGACCACATTATGTCAGAACTGTTTACTATGACCTGTCCTTCTTGAGTGATTCTGCATGGCATGGCTCATAGCCTCATTGAGTTATGCAAGCCCCTTTGCCATGAAAAGGCTGTGATACACACACACACACACACACACACACACACACACATATATGTACATACATATATGTATATAGTTGAATCACTTGCTGTACACTTGAAACTGACATAATAAATTAACTATACTATAATTTAAAAGGCCTACTAACTATGACATGGTCAATGTGCTGGGTACAGGAGATAAAATGGTGATTAACCTAGATATTTTAATGACTTAAATTTTTTATCAATATTGCATCACAGGTGGATTTTTTACTACTGAGCTACCGGAAGCCCCAATATAATATATATCCATATGTATATATAGTTTAAAAGGCTGAATATTACTAAAATATTAGTAATATAGTTGAACAGTTCCCCACCCATTTTACTTCATTGTCAATCAGACCCCTTACAATCGGAAACCAGGTTTGTCTTTTTAACAGTATCTTCAGGCATTTTACACCCTTGTATTTCTAAACAATGTGTGTCTATTACTATCTTTGTTTCATATATTTTCTATTGACTTTCTAGATTAGTTTTCTCAGACTACTCTTTCTCCCCCATCTTTCTATTATAGGTAGTTGTAGTTTTGAATAAATATTATTCATTTTTTATTATTCATTATTATGCCTATGGAAAGGCTATTTACAAATGAATGCTGGTCATATGATTTTAGTTCATTTGTAATTATTTTTTTTTCCATTTGCACTTATTCTTTTTCTTGCCCTAGTTTTTAACGCATTAATTGATGCAAAGAACTGACTCATTTGAAAAGACCTTGATGTTGGGAAAGATTGAAGGTGGGAGGAGAAGGGGATCATAGAAGATGAGATGGTTGGATGGCATCACCGACTCAATGGACATGAGTTTGAGTAAACTCTGGGAGTTGGTGATGGACAGGGAGGCCTGGCGTGCTGCAGTCCATGGGGTCGCGAAGAGTTGGACGTGACTGAGTGAACTGAACTGCTCTCAGCTCAACTGTGTGACTGAACTGAGCTGCATATATTATTGTATCTGATTCATGGCTACACACTTATTCTTCTCATACTTTTCATTAACCTCTGAGCATCATTTTCACAACATTAGAGCATGAATAGTTACATAGTTTTTTCTTAGAGAAATCGCTTGAGAAATTCTTTCATCTGAGGTTTCCAGGTAATATCTTAAGGTTTTTTTTTTTCCTTTTTCTTTCATACTTGGAATTCCCTTTACCTTTCTTTTGAATTTGTTTAACCACTTCATGGATTTTATGCCTTCTTCTTTCTTGGTTTTACTCTGTTGTTCAAAAGACTGCATCATTCAGTAGTTCAGTCATATTGAAAATGACAAAGGATGTGGTGACAGCTGCCCGAATCCTGTCTCCTGAATCGCACTGCTTCAGTCTGAATAAATGCTTTTGTGGGGCTTTTCCCTCCTGTCTCCCTTTCCTTTTTGTCTCGTTTTGGATTCCTTTCTCTGTCTGTTTTCTGATTTATTGGTTTTTTCCTATATTTTGCTGACAGACATTTTCCACTCTCTTACTAAGGTAGACACATTTCTTTTTGCTTTCTGGTTTTATTCTTTGCTTGTATGCTTTGCATCTTGAATATTTAAAAATATCCTTGTTTTACCCCTGGCAACTGATGGGACACTTGGCTGGGCATATAATTCTATGTTAAGAATAATTTTATTCCAGACTTTTGAAGGCATTGCTCCACTGCTTCCACTGTGATATTAAGATCACTGTTCCTTTATATGTCTCCTGCATTTTTAAAAATACATATATTTTATTGAAGTATAGTTCACTTACAATGTTTCAGGTTCACAGCAAGGTGATTCAGTTGTTCAAATACACATAGATTATTTTTGAAATTACTTTCCATCATAGGTCTTTACAAAATATTGACTATAGTTCCCTATGTTATACAGTAAATCTTTGTTGCTTGTGCTTCCCTGGTGGCTCAGAGGGTAAAGCGTATGCCTGCAATGTGGGAAACCTAGGTTTGATCCCTGGGTCTGGAATATCCCCTGGAGAAGGAAATGGCAACCCACTTCAGTACTCTTGCCTGGAAAATCCCATGGACAGAGGAGCCTCGAAGGCTACAGTTCATGGGGTCGCAAAGAGTCAGACGCGACTGAATGACTTCACGTTCACTTTTTTTCACTTTTGTTGCTTGTAGCATATCTATTTTTAAATTAGAAATCTAGCATTCTATTCATACTAAGTCAAACAAGTGGAATCAAATTGTCATAATATTTTGCTAGGCAAAAACTCATAAATTTTCTAAAATATATATATTATATATATTTATTTATGTGTATACAAATGCTTTTCTACTATACTTGATAAAACCTTGAGAAAGAACATCAAAATAAAAAAAGAAGAAATGGACAAATTGGAGAACATAAACTAAACGAAATGGGAGCACTGAATGTGAGCTAGAAAAAGTGAAACAAACTAGAGAAAATAAAAGATCATCAAAAATGCAGTTGTTTTTAAACATGGCTGCTCATTAGAGACATATCTGGAGCTCTGGAGAAAAAAAGCAATACCTGAGCATTTGCAGTTTTTAAAAAAATACAAGATAATTCTGATATGCATCTGGATTTTGTGATTACAGATTTTTCTATTAGATCCTGGTTTTGGTAATGTAGAGCACTATCATTTTTCTATTGACCAATCATGATACAATGGTATTAAATGAGTAATAGTTACATAATTAGAATAGTAAAAGATGTTTATCAGTTTTCCCAATCAATAGCCAGACAAAAATGAAAGATAAGTACAAATGCAAGCCAAAATAATTACATACAACTTGCGGTGTGGGGGGACTACCCTGGTGGCTCGGATGGTAAAGCGTCTGTCTACAATGCGGGAGACCTGGGTTCGATCCTTGGGTCGGGAAAATCCGCTGGAGAAGGAAATGGCAATTCACTCCAGTGCTATTGCCTGGAAAATCCCATGGACAGAGGAGCCTGATAGGTTACAGTCCACAGGGTCGCAAAGAGTCGGACATGACTGAGCAACTTCACTTCACTGCGGGGTGGGGGAGGGGGCAGTCAAGCAGAGTGATGTGGTAAGTAGAAGAGCATACACGCACATATTTTCATCTGCTCAGCCAGTCTGTGTCTTTTGGTCGGTGCATTTAATCCATTTACATTTAAAGCAATTATTGATATGCATGATCCTATTACCATTTTTCTTAATTGTTTGGGTTTATTTTCTGTAGCTGAGGCTTTTCCTTCCCTTGTTTCCTGCGTAGAGAAGTTCCTTTAGCATTTCTTGTAAAGCTGGTTTCAGTTCAGTTGACTTCTGTCCCTCAGTCGTGTCCGACTCTTTGCGACCCCATGAATCGCAGCACACCAGGCCTTCCTGTCCATCACCAACTCTCGGCATTCAATCAGACTCACGTCCATCAAGTCAGTGATACCATCCAGACATCTCATCCTCTGTCGTCCCCTTCTCCTCCTGCCCCAATCCCTCCCAGCATCAGAGTCTTTTCCAATGAGTCAACTCTTCGCATGAGATGGCCAAAGTACTGGCGTTTCAGCTTTAGCATCATTCCTTCCAAAGAAATCCCAGGGCTGATCTCCTTCAGAATGGACTGGTTGGATCTCCTTGCAGTCCAAGGAACTCTCAAGAGTCTTCTCCAACACCACAGTTCAAAAGCATCAATTCTTGGGCACTCAGCCTTCTTCACAGTCCAACTCTCACATCCATACATGGCTACTGGAAAAACCATAGCCTTGACTAAACGGACAGGGTGGTGCTGAATTCTCTTAACTTTTGCTTATCTGGAAAACTTTTGATTTCTCCATCAAATATGAAGGAGAGTCTTTCTGGGTAGAGTATTTTGGGGGTAGGTTCTTCCCTTTCATCACTTTAAATATATTACACCATTTCCTTCCGGCTTGTAGAACTTCCACTGAGAAATCAGTTCATAGCCTGAAGGGAGTTCCCTTGTCTGTTATTTGTTGTTTCTCTCTTATTGCTTTTAGTATTTTATCTCCCTCTTTAATTTGTGTCAGTTTGATTACTCTGTGTCTCTGTGTATTCCTCCTTGGGTTTGTCCTGCCTGGGACTCTACGCTTCCTGGACTTGGTTGACTACTTCCTTTCCCATGTTATGGAAGTTTTCAGCTATTATCTCATCAAATACATTCTCAGCTACTTTCTCTCTCTCTTTTCCTTCTGGGCCCCCTGTAATGTGAATGTTAGTGTGTTTAGTGTTGTCCCAGAGGTCTCTTAGGCAATCTTCACTTCTTTTCATTCTTTTTTCTATATTCTGTTCTACAGCAGTGATTTCCACCATTCTGTCCTCCAGGTCATTTATTCATGCTTCTGCCTCTATTATTCTGGTATGGATTCCTTCTAGTGTATTATTCATCTGTTTGTTCTTAGCTCTTGTAGGTCTTTGTGAAACATTTCTTGCATCTTCTCAATCTTTGTCTCCATTTTTAAAAAATCAAGATCCTGAATCATCTTCACTATCATTATTTTGAATTCTTTTTCTGGAAGATTGCCCGTCTCCACTTCATGTTGTTGTTATTCTGGGGTTTTATCTTGTCCCTTCATCTGGGACATAACTTTCTGCTTTGTCATGCTAATTAAATTGCATCCATGAAATTAAAAGACACTTACTCCTTGGAAGGAAAGTTATGACCAACCTAGATAGCATGTTAAAAAACAGAGACATTACTATGCCAACAAAGATTGTCTAGTCAAGGCTATGGTTTTTCCAGTGGTCATGTATGGATGTGAGAGTTGGACTGTGAAGAAAGCTGAGCGCCAAAGAATTGATGCTTTTGAAGTGTGGTGTTGGAGAAGACTTTTTAGAGTCCCTTGGACTGCAAGGAGATTCAGCAAGTCCATGCTAAAGGAGATCAGTCCTGAGTGTTCTATGGAAGGCCTGATGCTAAAGCTGAAACTCCAATACTTTGGCCACCTCATGTGAAGAGTTGACTCATTGGAAAAGATTCTGATGGTGGGAGGGATTGGGGGCAGAAGGAGAAGGGGACGACAGAGGATGAGTTGGCTAGATGGCATCACTGACTCGATGGACGTGAGTCTGAGTGAACTCTGGGAGATGGTGATGGACAGGGTGCCTGTCGTGCTGTGATTCATAGGGTCACAAAGAGTCAGACGCAACTGAGCAACTGAACTGAACTGAACTGAACTTTCTGTAATATGGTATTTGTTTTAGCCTATGAGACTGCTTCTTCTGGCCACCCTCTGATGGCAGAGGCTATGAGGTTTGTGTAAGCTTCCTAATGGGAGGGACTGGCAATGGGAAAAACTGGGTCTTGCTCTGGTGGGCAAGGTCTTGCTCAGTAAAGCTTTAATTCAGTGATCTGCTGATGGTTGGATTGTGCCCCTTCCTTGTTATTTTTTTGTTCCCTGGGGTCTAATATGGTAGGGTTAATGGTGAACTCCAAGAGGATTTATGCTGGGGACCTCCCAGTGCCCACTTCCCTGTGGTGAGCCCCTGCCAACCCATGCCTCCATAGGAGACCCTTCAACAATAGTAGGTAGCTTTTGTTCGACCTCCTGTGGGGTTGTTGCTACTCTCCTCTGGGTCTTGGTGCATACAAAATTTTGTTTGTGCCCTCCAAGACTGGAGTTTCTGTTCCTCTCAGAGTACATGGAATTCCTATAATCAAATCCCACTGGTCTTTATTGTCAGATTCCTTATTCCCTGAGGATTCTCAGTCTCTTTGTCAGGTCCCCAGGCTGGAAGGCCTGACATGGGTTTCTGAACCTTCCCAACAGTGTGAGAGCTTCTTTGCTATTATTGTTCTCTGGTCTGTGGGTCATGCACCCAACGGGTATGGGATTTGATTTTGTCTTGATTGTGCCCCCCCCACCATCTCACTGTGACTTCTTTGTCTTTGGATGTGGACTATCTTCTTTTGGTGGGTTCCAGCATCCTCCTGTTGATGGTTGCTCAACAGCTAGTTGCACTTTTGCTGCTCTTGCAGGAGATGAGCACACATCCTTTCACTCTGCCATCTTGAACCGGAAGCCTTGTGATGGCATTTTTGATAAGTACAGAAGGGGTGTTTCCTGCATCACAATGAGGAACAAGTCCTCCTGGGGTGGCCTGATAATAGACAGTACAGTATTCACTGAGCTTCTTAGTTCAAAAAAGAGGAGTCTTAGTTCTGCATCTTGGTGTGAATAGTGTAGATGGAGAAATGCAGTCTCAAGAGCTGAAGTGACATTTTTAAGATGATGGAGAGAATTCAGTAGGATTTGAACTTAAGGGATCTCTGTTTTCAGATGCCTAGCCCTGTGCCCTGGACAAGCCACGTAACTTCAGGCTGACCTCATTTTCATCTGGATAGAGAGGGTCTCTCGCTTCCCTCAACTGTGAAGCTTCCATGAGCCTGCTAAGGATGATGTGACATTTCCATCGAGCAGTCTGTAGTTATCAGTCTCTTCTACATTCTCAGTGCAGGGCTTCGTGGGGTAGCACAGACGTATAGAACTCTTAGCCGCTATCTTCAATTTGGTTGGAGAGAAAAGGAGGGTGGTAGACCCTGTTTTGTTTTGTTTTTGATAAGCTTATAGAACTTTGTTCCTAGGTTTCTGAAATTTCAAAATAATTAACCCTGATATGGGATAATGTTCATGTCTTTTGTTGGGCTTTCCATAGGCCTTTTCAATCTGAATACATATGGTTTACAGTTGTGGGAAATTTTCTTACATTTTTTCTATAATAATGCTTCCAAATTTTATTTGTACTTTCATTCTGAAAACTTATTCTTGGAAAGTTAGACCTCTTAGAATAATATTCATATGTTTTCCATCTCTTTGGTTTTTAACCTATTTGTAACAATTACACCAACATTTTCTTTCAGCCCTTTATTGAGTTTTTGTTTTTGCTATGATATTGCTAAATTCTAAAAGTTCTTTTTATAGCATCAATTTCTATTTCATGGATAAAATCTGACATCATTTCATGGATAAAATCTTATGCCGCAAAGGGTAGTAAAACAGCTGTTGTCGTTATTGTTGATTTTTTTCTCACTGGATAGTTTCCGTTTTCTCCAAGTTTCTTTTGTTCTGTTTTGCTTTAGTGTTAGACTCCATATCAGAAGTTTCTCTCAAATGTCTTGTTATTCTTGATTGTCCACTTATGATTAAGATTGGAGCATTGACAAGCTGGTTGGAAACTCTGAAGGCATGAGTAGGGCTATCTGACTATGAGTTTTGTTGCCAGAGAATCTGGGTGAGACATTTCTGGGGGAATTCCTGGTGTCAATATCTTTAGGCTCCTTTGTGAGGTGCAAAGGGAGTTGGTTAGAACCGCTAAAAAAATTGCTTTTTCTCTTCTGCTTAAAGAGTAAGCCTAATTGTATAATCTCTGGGGGTCAACTGGAGGAAGAGGGCTAGGGGCTTCTTCACTTTGCATCAACACACATGTGGCCACTTAATTCCTCTCTTTTTGGTGTGGCATCCATCTGTTGTGCTTTGCCAAAGATCCTTTACTTTCTCTGGAGAAGAAATGTCTAGTCTCTGGGCAGGGCTGCTGGTGGTGTGAGAATGTGAGTAGAGATGATCTAACCCCGTCCCTGAAGCTCTCAGCAACCTTCCTCCGGAGAGAGAGTGTTTTGGTCTTTCTGACTGCCTCCCTCCTCATTTCTAGGACTGGGCAGGGAGCTAGATCCATGGGGAATCCTTCAGCACATTGAAGCTCAGGGAGAGCTCAGCTTGTTTTGGGAGCTACCATGTGAGAACTCCCCATCTATGTTCCAGGGGCAGAACACTTCTTTCTCCCATAGAAAACTGATGTTTTCTTCCTCTCCTCAGCTCAGTCTATGAATATACGTGTTCAGGCCTCATTTGGAATATCTGTGGTTGATCTCAGGCTCTCTAGTATCAGTTTGGTACTTGACTTTCTCTTGTCTTCTAGGTCGTTTACTACTGGGCTACATTCCTTATGACTCCAACAATTTATTGCTCATATAGTCTCTCTAGGGCTCTATATTTTAATGGCTTGTATTTGTTTCTAGAAAACAAATACTTTGCTACAGTTTCTGTGATATTTGAGGTATATATATTTCACACTGTCTTCTCAACCCAGAACTGGGCATTTTCCCTCTCGTCACTGCATTTGTAGCACCTAGTGTTGAGCTTGACCCAATAAGGATTTTGTGGATCTCAGTCAACAGTAACTGTAATACAAATGCTATTACTTGATGTCCTAGCTTTGTACTCAGAGATGTTACTAGCTTCAAATGAAGTAAGATATACTGCATTTTAAGTAATATACTGCATCATAAATGGATATACAATTATAATTAAGATGAAGGTGATGGCAAGTACCTCAGTTCTCTTCTTTCTCTTTCTGTCTAGAACTTATATGACTGATACTGTGCTATTTGTGTTACATGCATCAATCTCTAAAATTTGTTAATAATATATACAATTTTTATTGTCATTCCTATTTTATTTTCTTTTTCTCATCATTCTTTATTCTCACTGTCCCCCTTGCCAACTTCAAGTAAAAAATATTTTGGTTTTTAAAGAGCAAGGTATATAAGGGACCTCTTGTACATTGTTGGTGGAAATGTAAAATTGTGCACCCACTGTGAAAACAGTATGAGGGGGGGTCCTCAAAAAACTAAAAATAGAATTACCGTGTGATCCAACAATTCCACTTCTGGATATATATCTGAAGAAAATGAAAACACTAACTCAAAAAGATACAGACATTCTTATGTTCATGTCAGCATTATTTATAGTAACCAAGATATGGAAACAACAGAAGTGTCCATCAACAGACGAATGAAGATGTGATATGTGTGTGTGTGTGTGTGTGTGTGTGTGTGTGTATATGTACACATATATGCATGTGTGTATGCTAAGTCACTTCAGTTGTATCTGATTCTTTGTGACCCTATGGACTGGAGCCCACCAGGCTCCTCTGTCCATGATGTTCTCCAGGCAAGAATATCAGAGTGGGTTTCCATGCCTTTCTGTGGGGGATCTACCTGACACAGGGATTGAACCCACATCTCTATGTCTCATACATTGGCAGATGGGTTCTTTACTAGTGACACCTGGAAATCACACACACACACACACACACACACAATGCAATACTACTCAGTTGTAAAAAGGAGTGGAATTCTGCCATTTGCAATGACATGGATGAACTTGGAGGGTACTATACTTAGTGAAATGAGTCATACTGAAAAAGGCATATACTGTATATTACTTATGTATGTAATCTACAAGACAAAACAAGCTAAGAAACATAACAAAAAGAAACAGACTTATAGATACAGAAAAGAAGCTAGTGGGTACAAGTCGGGAGAGGAAATAGGGGAGGAGAAGATAGGTGAGGGGAACTAATAAATACAAGCTGCTGCTGCTGCTGCTGCTAAGTTGCTTCAGTCATGTCTGACTCTGTGCGACCCCACAGACGGCAGCCCACCAGGCTCCTCTGTCCCTGGGCTTCTCCAGGCAAGAACACGGGAGTGGGTTGCCATTTCCTTCTCCAACACATGAAAGTGAAAAGTGAAAGTAAAGTCACTCAGTCGTGTCTGACTCTTAGCGACCCCATGGACTGAAGCCTACCAGGCTCCTCCATCCATGGGATTTTCCAGGTAAGAGTACTGGAGTGGGGTGCTATTGCCTTCTCTGAAATACAAGCTACTATGTATAAAATCAATAAGCTACAAGGATATATTACACAGCACAGGGACTATAGCCAGTATTTTTACTATAAATGGCATTTAATCTATAAAATTTTTGAATCACTATGTTGTGCACCTGAGACCAATATAATATTGTAAATCAACTGTACCTCAATTAAAAAGAATGAAGAAAAAGCTATGCAAAGTACTGGTTTTTTTTTTTTTCCTAAAACACACAACTTTCCTGTGTGTAGATAATGGTTATTTAGATGAAAAGGTCAGGGTTAATAGAATCACAGCTACTCTAATTTTACTTCTTAACTAAAAAACTCAAAAAAGGAAAACAATTACTTTCCTTGTGTGCCTGACCTGAAATTTCATCCTGCTTTCAAAAGTACTTGAAGCCTGGGGCACCAGCCTAGGGATATTAATCCAAATTTAAGTTCTCCTTCAGGCCCAAGCTTACATTACTTGGTTCAACTAATATTTTAAAATAAAGCTGGCCCTAAACTGAATTTTATTTGCAGAAAATACATGAGTATTCACAAGGCCTCTGGGCAGACTAAATAGGGAAAAAGTGGGAAGGAGAACATTAAGTCCACAAAATCCTAAACTATAAAATAAGTACCCATGTACCCCCACATGGAGCAAATATGGGGTTCTAGAGCAGAGTAAAAATGCACATTGCTTTCCCATGCTGCCTAGGTTGATTATAACTGATGAAACCAGGCAAAATTCTAGATTCAGGGGAAAAGCATCTCTATCATTTGGAAGCTTCCCTCTTGCAGGGCAGCTGTCTTAGTGTTCAGGGTTCCCAGGTGAATAGTGTTAAGGTAATTACATTTTGGTGTAATCTTAGCAAAACTGAAAAAGAAATGTACTGAATTCAAATGCAATGGGGAAATGCTATGCTTTGTGATAACACAGGTCTTTGTTCCTCTTCAGAAGCACTTTCATCACCTACATCAGAAGAGGGAGGTGAGATTTCAGCAGAGTACATCTGCTGCTCCAAGGGGTGTTTGAGAAGAGGTCATGCTCTTGCTGTATGGGTCACGCTTCAAATCTTAAGCAGCAGCACCTTGAAGCTCCCTCCTTAAATCATACCTAAATTATTTTGCTCAGGTTGTGCAAAAGGATACTGCAGTGTAACTCCTATAAAATCAAAAGGAAGCTCAGACCAACCCACGCAGGTTGGCTTTATCTTTTAATATGTTAAAAGCAAAATCCTGCACCTGTGTTAATTGCTACTCCCAAGACGATGGACTGGGGACAAGAAAATGAGCTGAGCTTTAAAACTGCATTCAGAGCAAAGACCTCAAGAGACAAAGTTAGCCAAGAAAGATTAAAAAAAAAAAAAAACCTTCCAGTTAAAAACCTCACCAGTTGAATGGAATGACAGATGAATGATGGATGCAGGTGGGAAAATGGGATTCCCTTCAAAGAAAAAGAGTGTGATGTGCAAGGCAATGAGGAAACGTGAGCTCCTGGTGCGAGTGCGCGGGGAACAGATAATGCCTGTCTCATGTGCTTACTATATTGTCAGAAGCTGCTGGAATAAATCCTCTGAGGTGCTGCTACAAAAGAAGGGAAAATCAAGAGCAGTTTCCCATTTTGATAAAAATTTAGAGGCATTGTAATTATCATTGTGCTACTCTTTAAGGTCAAATTTTTGTCAAAGGAATAAGTAAAATTCTGAGGAACATAGGCTTTTGAGACAGACAATTTAAGACCTGGCTCCACTGTTAACTAGTTATAGAGCTATTATTAACCTCACTGAGTCTCAAGTTTTCAATCTGTAAATAGGAATAATAATAATTATAATTTCCCTTCTGTTTTGTTATAAGGAATAGCTATGTTGGGTTTAAAGTAGCAAGAATAGTCTGTAACTGAATACGTCTCCAGAAAAGGCAACTGTTGTATTTGGGTGTCATAAGTAACAATAAGAGAGTAAAACCTTGGCTGAAGTCTTCAAAACAGGTCTTCTCTTGGATGGTCAATGAGTTCTATTGATCTTTAGAATACAAGAATGGGTCTTTATGCATGGGTGAGTAAACCTTATTGATCTTGCCTGAAAAAAAAAAAACAACGAAAAAACAAATGAAAACAGAGAAACAACAGCAAAGATGTCAACAACCCCAATAAACCAAAAACAAAAGCCAGTATCCAAAGACACAGAAACACTTTCGGATTGAAATAAACAAATTTGCAGGAATTAGGAAGGTATTCATCTTCCCTGATAGCTCAATCGGTAAAGAACCCACCTGCAGTACAAGAGATGCCTGTAAAGCAGGAGACCTGGGTTCGATCCCTGGGTCGGGAAGACCTTGGAGAAGGAAATAGCAACCTATTCCATTATTCTTACCTGGGAAATCCCATGGGCAAAGGAGCCTAGCAGGTTGCAGCCCATGGGAACACAAGAGTCAGACACAACTTAGCAACTAAACCAGAGGCAAAGCAAACCAAAGAAGGTATATTCGAGCCACTGGGCACATGTGCTAAGTCGCTTCAGCCATGTCCCACCCTATGACCCTGTGGACTGTAGCCCACCAACGTCCTCTGCCCACAGGATTCCGCAAGAATACTGGAATGGGTTGATGTGCCCTCCTCCAGGGGATCTTCTTGACTGGGGGATCGAACCTGCGTCTCCTGGGTCTCCTGCATTCCAGGTAGATTCTTTAGTGCTGAGCCACCAGGTAAGCACATGAGAGCCACTATTCTGATTCAAAGATTCATTCTTTTAATTCAGATTGCTGACATAGTCTCCCAACCTAATGCTTAAACTAGTGCATGGCACTGTTTGTATTTGTGGATGAATGGACTCTGATAAATCCTCGCACTACCAGATTAATTTCCTGAATCATTATCACACCATCGTGTCCTTGCTCCAAAACCAAGTGCTGTATCTCTCCAGGGGGTTACAAGGTCTCCTGTAGTAATAGAGGGCCATGATATGATAGGTGGAGCAGAGTGAAGGCAAGTGTCCTAATCTAGTGACTTAAAGCTACCTTTCCTTGTAGCAATAACACTCTCAAAACACCTCCTAGGAAAGAAGTCAAACTGTGTCATAGGATCATGTTTTTTCTTTTTTCTTTACCATTTGCCATAAATCAAATTATTTCCAAATTTTCAACTATGTGGTCCTTAGCCACTCAGTTTCCAGCTCGGTTTTCTCCTTTCAAGTTGGTATTCGTCCTCCTTCTCCTTAATGTACAAACTTGACTGTCAGTAGGAGCAGCTGAATAAAAAGCTGTCAGGAATTTCCACAAATAATTAAAGCATAAAATAAATAATAAATGACTAGTGTGAGAGAATGCTCCTTTTCTTTCTGTAATATACATGGTGTAGAAAGAACACTGGAGACCCAAGATAGTCAAAAGCCTATTGCTGTTTTTTTCATACATATTTACATTGCTTCTTTGTCTTTCTGCTGAAGTATTAATTGTCTTAAAAACAGTAACATTTTTCACTAGTATGTCTGTAGAGACATTGTAGTTTGATTTGATTGCCTGTAAAGGAAGAATGAGGTATATTATGCTAAGGTAATTAAAATTCAACTTTAGAATAACAATGTCTACCCCATATACTAGTCTTCCCTGGTTATTCCCTTGAAAAGAATCTGCCTGCCAATGCAGGAGACAAAGGTTCAGTCCCTGGGTTGGGAAGATCCGCCTGAAGAATGAAATGGGAACCCACTCCATCATTCTTGCCCGGGAAATCCTGTGGACAGAGCGGTCTTGTGGGCTACAGTCTATGGAGTTGCAAGAGCGTTTGGACATGACTAAGTGACGAAGGGCTTCCCTCCCAGCTCAGTCGGTAAACAACAATCCCATATATATTCTGATTCAATTCGGTTTCTCTTTCTCCCTTGTCTCTCCGCCTCAGAAACATCCTTCCTCCATCTTTTTTTCCTGTTGTACATGTATTTGCTGTTCAGAACAATAGAGGGGGAAAAAATGGAATAGAAAATACTGGCAGGTAGGATGGGATAGTAGTAATATAGCTTCCAAATAGGACTTGAAGACCCTTTTTCTTTTCTTTGCCATTTCCAACTGAGAACTGCAAAGAGGGGAGCATAGTGTCTTTTGGGGGAATCCTCCCTGGCTGTCTGTTCAGAAACTCTCTTGTTAAGGGGAGAGGGAAGTGAGGAAAAAAACTTCAAAGAAATGCAATAGATTCTCAGTTAAAACCAAAACCAAAAAATAGTTATTTGGGAAGATATTTTGTTTATTTGTTTATTTGCTATTTATTTTTTGTACTGAAAATTCTGTGATGGCCACAGACACATTTGTTTTGTTCACTAAGTACATTCCTAATGCTTATCCAATTAGTACTTAATGCATATATATTTGCTGGATGAATCACAAGAGCTCACATTTATTGATCAATTTGTTTGTGCTGGCGTAGTTGTAGGAACTTTGTGCACATTAGCCTGTTCATTTCTTCTTTTGTTTTCATTGCAGTTTTTTTTTTTTTTTTCAAATTTTGGTTTGCCTTTTCTTTAAGGCTATGACTTTCTTATTGTGTGTGTGTGTTTTTTTTTGCTTTTCAGTTTTTTATTTTTTTAATTTTAAAATCCTTAATTCTTACATGTGTTCCCAAACATGAATTCTTCTTGTTTTTTAAATTATGGAAGTATGATAACACATTTACAGGTGATTTAGGAAATACAGAACAAAGTTGCATACAGTTCCACTCTAAATTATAATTATTTTTTAAATAAATAAATTATTTCTAGTCAGAGTTTCATTATCAAACTCTCAAAAATTAATAGAATGAATAGACAGAAAAGTAGAAGCATATAGTATACCTGAAAAGCATTATGAGTCAATTCAATATAATTAAGATTTATATGATTTTCACACAACAGCAGGATACAAATTCTATTCAAGTTCTCATGGACTATAAACCAGAAAACACTGTGACATATCCAGCAACAGAAAACAAAGTGCAAAAATTTCAGGATCTAAAGGTATTGAAATCATGCAGAGTCTGTTCTTTTATGTGGATTTAGAAATCAACGTCAAAGGAAACTATTTTCAAGTGCAATGTAACATTTACCAAGAGATTTTTTGACTTTTAGCCATTGAAAGTCTCAGGAAAGTTAAAAGACTGGAAAAACACAGAGGGTGATTGCAAAGAAAAAAGCATTTAGATTAGAAATTAATATCAAAATGAGAAATGATCAAAGATACTTTAAAAAAACCCATATATTTGGATCTTAAATGTCCACTTTAAAATGATGGATGTATCTAAGAAGTGATAACAAGCAAAATTAGAAAATATTTGTAACAGAATAAAAATGAAAAGAGAATTTATTATAATTTATTTAATCTGGCCTGGCATTTTGCATGATGTACTCCATATAAGTTAAATAAAAAAGGTAACATATACAGCCTTGACATTCTCCTTTCCCAATTTGGAACCAGTCCATTATTCCATGTCCAGTTCTAACTGTTGTTTCTTGTCCTGCATACAGGTTTCTCAGGAGGCAGGTAAGGTAATCTGGTATGCACATCTCTTTAAGAATATTTTGTAGTTTGTTTTAATCCACACAGTCAAAAACTTCAGTGTAGTCAATGAAGCATAAGTAGATGTTTTTCTGGAATTCTCTTGCTTTTTCTATGATCCAACTTTTAAATCATTAATGACATCCTCAAGATGTTCCTATTCTTATTTTTTGTGCACTTGATTAAATATTCTTAGAGAAATGTTAATATGTCTCACTATGATTATGTAATTTTTCTTTGCCCTTATTATCTGATTTTTTCTTTAGGTATCTTCACTTCTTTGTTGTTAAGGTGTCTGATGGTTTATGATGTCTATCTTTTTTGTGAATTGAAAGTTTTATCATTCAAAATATTCATCTTTGTTCTGTGCAGAAGCGTGGCCAAGAGGAGCTACCTCTCGCCCAAGGTCAGGGACGGCGACTGAGAGTACCAGGCTGCAATGGCATAGGGGCATCCTAGATGGGCCACCCTGCGCCCGAGGTTGGGGCAGCAGCCGGGAGGAGTTACTCCACATCCAAGGAGCGGCGGCTGTGTGGGTGCAGGAGGACCAAAAGGAGCTATTCCACGTTTAAGGTCAGGAGGGGTGCCGTGAGGAGATACTCCTCCTCCAAGGTAAGGAGCAGTGGCTGCGATTTGCTGAAGCAGCCGTGAAGAGATACCCCACGTCCAAGGTAAGAGAAACTCAACTAAGAGGATAGGTGTTGTGAGAGAGCATCAGAGGGCAGACACACTGAAACCATAATCACATAATCTGATCACACAGACCACAGCCTTGTCTAACTCAGTGAAACTAAGCCATGACATGTGGGGCCACCCAGGATGGGTGGGTCATGGTGGAGAGGTCTGACAGAATGTGGTCCACTGGAGAAGGGAATGGCTAACCACTTTGGTATTCTTGCCTTGAGAACCCAGGAAGAGTATGAAAAGGCAAAATGATAGGATACTGAAAGAGGAACTCCCCAGGTCAGTAGGTGCCCAATATGCTACTGGAGATCAGTGGAGAAATAACTCCAGAAAGAATGAAGGGATGGAGCCAAAGCAAAAACAATACCCAGTTGTGGATGTGACTGGTGATAGAAGCAAGGTCTGATGCTATAAAGAGCAATATTGCATAGGAACCTGGAATGTCAGGTCCATGAATCAAGGCAAATTGGAAATGGTCAAACAGGAGATGGCAAGAGTGAACGTCGACATTCTAGGAATCAGCAAGCTAAAATGGACTGGAATGGGTGAATTTAACTCAGATGACCATTATATCTACTACTGCGGGCAGGAATCCCTCAGGAGAAATGGAGTAGCCATCATGGTCAACAAAAGAGTCTGAAATGCTGTACTTGGATGCAATCGCAAAAACAATAGAATGATCTCTGTTCGTTTCTAGGGCAAACCATTCAATATCATGGTAATCAAAGCCTATGCCCCAACCAGTAATACTGAAGAAGCTGAAGTTGAACGGTTCTATGAAGACCTACAAGACCTTTTAGAACTAACACCCCCAAAAGCTGTCCTTTTCATTATAGGGACTGGAATGCAAAGTAGCAAGTCAAGAAACACCTGGAGTAACAGGCAAATTTGGCCTTGGAGTATGGAATGAAGCAGGGCAGAAGCTAATAGAGTTTTGCCAAGAGAACATACTGGTCATAGCAAACACCCTTTACCAACAACACAAGAGAAGACTCTACACGTGGGCATAACCAGATGGTCAACCCTAAAATCAGATTGATTATATTCTTTGCAGCCAAAGATGGAGATGCTCTATACAGTCAGCAAAAACAAGACCAGGAGCTGACTGTGGCTCAGATCATGAACTCCTTATTACCAAATTCAGCCTTAAATTGAAGAAAGTAGGGAAAACCACTAGACCATTCAGGTATGACCTAAATCAAATCCCTTATGATTATACAGTGGAAGTGAGAAATAGATTTAAGGGACTAGATCTGAAAGATAGAGTGCCTGATGAATAATGGACACAGGTTCGTGACATTGTACAGGAGACAGGTATCAAGACCATCCCCATGGAAAAGAAATGCAAAAAAAGCAAAATGGCTGTCTGAGGAGGCCTTACAAACAGCTGTGAAAAGAAGAGAAGTGAAAAGCAAAGGAGAAAAGGAAAGATATAAGCTTCTGAATACAGAGTTCCAAAGAATAGGAAGGAGAGATAAGAAAGCCTTCCTCAGTGATCAATGCAAAGAAATAGAAGAAAAGAACAGAATGGGAAAGACTAGAGATCTCTTCAAGAAACTTAGAGATTCCAAGAGAATAGTTCATGCGAAGATGGGCTCAATATAGGACAGAAATGGTATGGACCTAACAGAAGCAGAAGATATCAAGAAGAGGTGGCAAGAATACACAGAAGAACTGTACAAAAAAGATCTTCAAGACCAATCACGATGGTGTGATCACTCACCTAGAGCCAGACATCTTGGAATGTGAAGTCAAGTGGGCCTTAGAAAGCGTCACTACAAAGGTAGTGGAGGTGATGGAATTCCAGTTGAGCTCTTTCAAATCCTGAAAGATGATGCAGTGAAAGTGCTGCACTCAATATGCCAGCAAATTTGGAAAACTCAGCAGTGGCCACAGGACTGGAAAAGGTCAGTTTTCATTCCAATCCCAAAGAAAGGCAATGCCAAACAGTGCTCAAACTACTGCACAATTGCACTCATCTCACATGCTAGTAAAGTAATGCTCAAAATTCTCCAAGCCAGGCTTCAACAACTTGAACCATGAACTTCCTGATGTTCAAGCTGGTTTTAGAAAAGGCAGAGGAACTAGAGATCAAATTGCCAACATTCACTGGATCATGGAAAAAGCAAGAGAGTTCCAGAAAAACATCTATTTCTGCTTTATTGACCATGCCAAAGCCTTTGACTGTGTGGATCACAATAAACTGTGGAAAATTCTGAAAGAGACAGGAATACCAGACCACCTGACCTGCCTCTTGAGAAACCTGTATGCAGGTCAGGAAGCAACAGTCAGAACTGGACATGGAACAACAGACTGGTTCCAAATAGGAAAAGGAGTACTTCAAGGCTGTATATTGTCACCCTGCTTATTTAACTTCTATGCAGAGTACATCATGAGAAACGCTGGGCTGGAAGAATCACAAGCTGGAATCAAGACTGCCAGGAGAAATATCAATAACCTCAGATATGCAGATGACACCAGCCTTATGGCAGAAAGTGAAGACGAACTAAAGAACCTCTTGATGAAAGTGAAAGAGGAGAGTGAAAAAGTTGGCTTAAAGCTCAACATTCAGAAAATGAAGATCATGGCATCTGGTCCCATCAGTTCATAGGAAATAGATGGGGAAATAGTGGAAACCGTGTCAGACTTTATTTTTTTGGACTCCAAAATCACTGCAGATGGTGATTGCAGCCATGAAATTAAAAGACAATTGCTTCTTGGAAGAAAAGCTATGACAACCTAGACAGTTTGTTAAAAATCAGAAACATCACTTTGACAACAAAGGTCCTATAGTCAAAGCTATGGTTTTTCCAGTAGTCATGTATGGATGTGAAAGTTGGACCGTTAAAAAGGCTGAGTGCCAGAGATTTGATGGTTTTGAACTGTGGTGTTGGAGAAGACTCTTGAGAGTCCCTTGGACTGCATGAGATCAAACAAGTCAATTCTAAAGGAGATCAGTGTTGAATATTCATTGGAAGGACTGATGTTGACATTGAAGCTTCAATATTTTGACTACCTGGTGTGAAGAGCCAACTCACTGGAAAGATCCTGATGCTGGGAAAGATTGAGGGCAGGAAGAGAAGGAGGTGACAGAGGACTAGCTGGCTTGATGGCATCACTGACTCAATGGACATGAGTTTGAGCAAGCTCCAGGAGATGGTGAGGGACAGGGAAGCCTGGCGTGCTGCAGTGTGTGGGGCTGCAAAGAATCAGACATGACTGAATGACTGAACAATAATACCCATGTCACTGCATATTGCCTGTTACTTTTGTGTGCTTCATGGTATTCCATTGCATAAATATAGCACTATTTTCTTGCTGATGGGCATTTCACGGTTATAAATAATTCCTACATGAACATTTTTGTATGTCTCATGATTCACTTTTCTTTAGATAACTGCCTAGGGTAGGATTGTTGGTTCATAAAGCTTGGGTATGTTCAACTTTAATTTGTTGTTGTTGTTCAGTTGCTAAGTTATGTTCAACTCTTTGTGACCCCATAATCTGCAGCACACCAGGCTTCTCTGTCCTTCATTGTATTCCAGAATTTTCTCAAGCTCATGGCCATTGAGTCGATGATACCATACAATCATCTCATCCTCTGTTGCCCCCTTCTCCTCCTGCCCTCAGTTTTTCCCAGCATCAGAATCTTTTCCAATGAATTGGTTCTTCAGATCAAATGGCAAAAATATGGGAGCTTCAGCTTCATCATCAGTCCTTCCAATGAATATTCAGGATTGATTTCCTTTAGGATTGACTGGTTTGATCTCCTTGCAGTCCAAGGGACTCTCAAGAGACTTCTCCAGCATCACAATTTGAAAGCATCAATTCTTCAGCATTCAGCTATTTTTATGGTTCCACCCTCATTTTGGTACATGACTACTAGAAAAAAACAAAGCTTTGACTGTAGGACCTTTGTTGGCAATATGATGTCTTTGCTTTTTTAATACTCTGTCTAGTTTCTCATAGCTTGTCTTCCAAGGAGCAAGCACCTTTTAATTTCATGGCTGCAGGCACTATCTGAAGTGTTTTGGGAGCCCAAGAAAATAAAATCTGACACTTCCACTGTTTCCCTTTCTATTTACCATGATGTGATGATATCTGCTTCCATGATCTTTGTTTTTTGAATGTTGAGTTTCAAGGAGCTTTTTCACTCTCTTTTTTCACCCTCATCAAGAGGCTCTTTTTAGTTCCACTTCACTTTCATTAGAGTGGTATCATCTGCATATCTGAGGTTGTTTATACTTCTCCCACTAATCTTGATTCCAGCCTGCGATTTGTCCAGCCCAGCATTTCACATGATGTACTCTGCATATAATGTAATGCTGTCAAATACTTTTCCAAAGCAGTAGTAGCAATTTACCCTCCCACCTGTAGCATATGAAGGTCCCTGTGACTTCAAGTTTTCTTTAACGCTTGTTATGATCACTCTTTTTAATTTTAGTTTTCCAGAAGGGTTTATAATGACATCTCGTGGTGCTTTATTTGCATTTCCATGATAATAAATGAAGATTGGCTTATAGAAAGTCTCTTTATTATTTGTGAAATTTACACACTGAATATGTCATCTTCTACTTCATAGTTTGCCTGTCCATCTTCTCAATGATGACTTAAAAGACAGACATTAAAAATTGTAATGTCATCAAATATACCAATTCTTATTGCTGTGTTTTTGTGTCCTGACCCAAAATCAGAAAAACATTCTTTTATTCTATTTTTTAAAACTTCTTCTTGCTTTTTCACATTTAGGTCTAAATTAGACTGAAGCCTTCTATGTGGTAAGTTGCTTCGTTCATGTCCAACTCTTTGCAACCCTGTGGACTGTAGCCCGCCAGACTCCTCTGTCCATGGGATTCTCCAGACAAGAATACTGGAGTGGGCTGCCACGCCATCCTGCATGAGATCTGCCTGATTCAGGGATAGAACTCATGTCATTTATGTCTCCTGCATCGGCTGGCAGGTTCTTTACCACTAACACCACTTGGGAAGCCCAGACTTAAGCTTTATATACGGAGATACCCATTTTTTATATGAGCATGAAATCATCTGAGTTATCACTTATTGTTAAAAAAGAGTTACCCTCATTTCTCCATGAATCTGCACTGACATTTCATCATAAATCACGTTTCTTGGATTTTTTTTCTTCCTTTGGTATATACCTCTGAGCCACCAGGGAAGCACAAAGTGGAGTCACTCAGTCGTGCTTCCCTGGTGGCTCAGAGGTTAAAGCGTCTGCCTCTAATGCGGGAGCCAGGGAAGATCCTCTGGAGAAGGAAACGGCAACCCACTCCAGTATTCTTGCCTGGAGAATCCCATGGATGGAGAAGCCTCGCGGGCTACACTCCACGGAGTCGCAAAGAGTTGGACACGACTGAGCAACTTAACTTTCAACTTTAACTTTCAACTAACTTTGGTAAATAACTGGTAGATATATCTATATCCATATATCTTGTACCAAGACCACAATGTCTTAAATGTAAATATTGTAGTTTTGTAATGCCTTGACATTTGTTAGAGAATGTTCGCTTACCATTTCTTGAATGTCTTGGTTGTTCTTGACCCTTTGCATTTTCTTGTGTATTTTTGAAACAGTTTGTCTAGTCCTGCCTACTCCCCTGCCTGGAAAGGAAATCTATTGTGAATTTTTTTGAGATTGTATCATATTTAACAAATTGGAAAGATTTCACATTTTTTACAATATTGAATCTATTGTTGAATAATGGTGTGTCTCTCATTTAGTCTTAATAATACAGCTTTATAGTTTAATTCACATCCTTTGATGTATTTATTTATTGATATTTGACACTTTTGGTGCTTTAAAACTTTAATTTTAAAAACTAATTTCTAAGTCTCTGTGACTAGTATATAGAAATATAATTAATTTTAAATAAAAACTTCTGTTTAGTAATTCTGCCAAGCTTGTGTACTTGGCTTAATGATTTATCTGTAAATTCCTTTATATTTTGCATATACCCAGTCGGCCTCTCCTTCCCTTGTCACACACACACAATGCAGTCATAGTCTAATTTGTGTCTGGTGCTTAACATCTAATATTAAATGAAATGACATTCTAGAACAGTGCTTCTTAATCAAGGTTGAGGGTCTTTTTCAATAAAACACTCCTGTATCTTAACTGCTTCTATAGGTTTGGGCTAAGGCTTGAGTGTATTTATCCTTAAATTTTTTTCAAATTTTTCTGATGTTAAAAGTTGTCTGTAAACCATTGTTCTGTACCAATAAAATGATGTGAAATACAAATCAATTTTCCATATAATTTAAGCTCTAAATATGTTTTACTCTTAACTGTCTGAGTGAGACAAAAAGACTCATTGTTTTGGCTTACTTGAATTTCTTTTTACTCTTGATTTGACAAGGGTACACTATAAAAAACAGCCAATAAAATTTTGTGTTAGATTTATTTGTAAGAAGAAATAAGAATCTAAAGGTAAGAAATGGACGTCTGGAGAAGAGGTGACTGAATGTTTTCTGTTTTGGCTGAAATCTCAACAAACAACAAGCTACAATGAGTAAATCATTTTTAAATGGATGAGGCTAGGAATCCAGATGTTTGGAAGCAAGATGCTAACTGGTAATGTGCTGTGGCCCATCATCTAGGCCCTTCCTGAGGGAGATGATAGCAAAGCCAGGCTCTGTGCTTTCTAAATATCCTCTAGAAACCAATCTTGTTGTCACTAGCATCACAACTTTGTTTCAGCTGGCAATTTACCAACATCTGCTTGGCAAGGATATTTTTTCCCTTCAACTCTCAGATATATATTTTCCCATTTTGAAGCACTGAACCCAACACACAGCAAGAAAAGAGTATAGAAAATCACAAAGGCTATATTCCAATCATTTTCAGGAAAACCTCCAATCTTCTTATTTAAAGTATTATTTTTGCCTTCAAAATCTTGGCAGCATAAATTATCAGTGTGTACATCATTGTTTGGAGTAATCCAAAGGAGTGAAACATGCATGCGTATGCAGCTGGGCAGGTAGTGTTTCACAGTTATTTGGAGTTTTGTAAAGAAAACGATCAGACCCATCAGTTTTAAATTCCAGAATACAAAAAAACCACTTCATTTTACTAATATTTCAACCCTAAGGATTTATGGATTTTGACAATGAAATGGTTAGCAGGGGGAAGATTTACTAAACATACAAAATCATCGATAATGTCCTTTACCTTTCGGCTGGAAAAAGGTCACCTTTTTGGTTCTTGACCACTTTTTAAATGATTTCCAAAATTATCTGATCATTTGCTAGTGTACAAATTATATTTATTGGGGAAGGAGACAGAGAATTTCTTTGGTTGCTCAGAGGCCAACTTGGACAGATAGACTACAGTGTTACACAAGCCAGCTGAGAGATAATTAAGTCATTTGAATGTGAGTTTTCTTGGCTTTCCTTTCCCATTTTTTTTCTCCTTTCTCTTCTTGGAAGCAAACCATGGCTTTTGTCCCATGTCCTTCCCCCAAGTCTTTTTTAACATTTCCTCCTCCTGATGAAGGTAAGTGTACAATATTTCTTCTTATTGAGGAAAAAGTGTTGAGAAAAATTACTAGCCAAGATTCATAAAAGAAAGCATAGATTTTTATAGAGCCTTGTGGAAAATATTTCCCTTAACACTATGTCATCTTAAAATGGTCTATTTACACATCACTTCCCCTTTCGACTGTAACTTCCTGCAGGACAAGATTCTCTCTCACTCTTCTTTGCAGTCCTAGCACCTAATATAAAGGTGATAAAGAAATACAAGGCTCCTCAAGACCATGGGATTCTCCAGGCAAGAATATTGGAGTGAGTTACTTGAACCCAAGGAGACCATCTAATCCAACTTCCTTATTTTATGGAGAAGGAAACAGACATAGAATCTGAAGATATTGTCCAAGTTTCCAAGATAGTCAGTGGTAATGTCCTACTCTGCAGAAGAGTTTTCAAAGCCAACTTCTATTTTTTTTTTTTTTCTATCACAACTATTTGCTCACTGTGTGCTGTGCAGACTCAGCCAGAGAGGAACACAGTAAGCATGAGGCCACTTGGAGACATCATAAGAGATTTTGGGCAGTGGGACCATCATTTGGCTGGTGGTCCTTGGCTCTCCACATTTTTTTCTCATAGTCCCAGATGGTAGCATAATTTCACATGCCCAGTGCCTGGCTAAATGATCTTGTCCAAACTCAATATCAAGAAGATAAAATGGTGCAACTTGGATGGAATCAATAATTTGGAACCTACAACATAAATAATCTGGGCTTTCTTAAGAAAATACATTCACATCTTGCTACACAGAGGCTAAGTGCAGATCATTTTTATATTTTTCTGTCTTTAAATCTTTCAGTTCAGTTCAGTTCAGTTCAGTCTCTCAGTCATGTCCGACTCTTTGAGACCCCATGAATTGCAGCACGCCAGGCCTCCCTGTCCATCACCAACTCCCGGAGTTCACTCAGACTCATGTCCGTCGAGTCAGTGATGCCATCCAGCCATCTCATCCTCTGTCGTCCCCTTCCCCTCTTGCCCCCAATCCCTCCCAGCATCAGAGTCTTTTCCAATGAGTCAACTCTTCGCATGAGGTAGCCAAAGTACTGGAGTTTCAGCTTCAGCATCATTCCCTCCAAAGAAATCCCAGGGCTGATCTCCTTCAGAATGGACTGGTTGGATCTCCTTGCAGCCCAAGGGACTGACTCTCAAGAATCTTCTCCAACACCACAGTTAAAAAGCATCAATTCTTCGGCACTCTTCATAACTTTCTTCACAGTCCAACTCTCACATCCATACATGACCACAGGAAAAACCATAGCCTTGACTAGATGGACCTTTGTTGGCAAAGTAGTGTCTCTGCTTTTGAATATGCTATCTAGGCTGGTCATAACTTTCCTTCCAAGAAGTAAGCGTCTTTTAATTTCATGGCTGCAGTCACCGTTTGCAGTGATTTTGGAGTCCAAAAAAATAAAGTCTGACACTGTTTCCACTGTTTCCCCATCTATTTCCCATGAAGTGATGGGACCAGATGCCATGATCTTCATTTTCTGAATGTTGAGCTTTAAGCCAACTTTTTCACTCTCCACTTTCACTTTCATCAAGAGGCTTTAGGTATTTAAAACCTCTTTTTCTGTGTCCAACAAAATTCAGTCACTTCCCCATTTATACATAATAAAGACATATAAAAGGTTAAATGTACATAATAAAGACATATAAAAGGTTAAATGTTAATAAGGTTAAATATCTTAAAATGGATACTATGTTAAATAATTTTTATACTTATGTTAGAACTTCAGTATTTCATTACTTTTTGTTTCATAGGTGATATTATTTTCTAAGAAATTTTGAGGTATTTCATTACAAGTTAATTTCTTTTGAGTATTTAAAATGGCTTTCCTGCATAACTAAAGGTTTGACTTACTTTCTATAAAAATAGAGTGCATTATTCAAAATAAAAGATGTTGGTTGTTTTCCAAAAAATTGGTATCAACTATTTAGCTCACATCCAAGGTATAATACAGTATTGTTCCTGTTTGACTGCTGTTTTGACTTAAGCAGAATCATTCCCTATTTAATGGCCAACAAATGTTGAATTTGGAGATAGCATTACATACATTGGATTAAATGCCATATACAAATAAATACAGTACGCTGTTGTTTAAGGACTGCTGGGGCAATCTACTGCCAAGTCTTGAAACATTAAATCCTGCTACTCTTCTACTAAATAATAACATAGGCTTGAGGTACAGTGGAGAATAGGAGGTGATACCTCTACTGAAATCAGCAGAATCAGGCATCCAGTCACCAATTTGGGCTGGAAACTTGCCAAGGTAGATTTTATTTTATTTTTTTTTAACTACTGTTAAAGCTGGCAGAATTAAAGTATACACAAACATTCACACGCACACTACGAAAAGGGACAAAAGTGAATATCAGCCAAAGGGTCGGGGACTCTGGGACTTCAGTTTCTTCCCATGTAATCTATCTTAAATTGCTTGTTGGATCATTTCTCTGTCCCTCACATCAAGATACCTATTTGGATGCAATGGAGCTACCTTTAAATATTTTATGCAGTGTTTTCATTTTCTGGCTAAAGGCCAGTAACCATGCTCATGTCTATATTATAGCTTCCCAGTTGGTGAAGCTCAACCCTAAAATTTGAACAATTTTAAACCAGGAGAAAACTTTATAGAAATAAAAAAGTTGCAAAAATATGCCCATGTCTTCCTTCCCTCTTAATAAGCAAGTATAATAGATTCAAAATACATATCACCTTGGTGCATTGTGGTATTTGGGTAGGATTTAGCAAGGACAAAAATTCTTGGCATTTCTATAAGCTTTTATTTCTATTATCTCCAATACTTTCAGATTTCAAGGAACAGTTTTGGTGCTAATTACCAGATTTTGACTTTTATGAAAACCCCACACCACATGTCCTGATTTTATAGTTGCATGCGGAATCTGAAATGTGGTTTTATCAAAATAAACTCACACTTTGGTGTGTGGAATTTCACTTGCAAAGTAGAGATCATAATTTCAAAAACAAACACAAATTGCACTTGGTTTGCTTGAAAAAATTAAACACTTGGCTGTGATGAGTTGAAAAATGTTTTACTCAAGTCCTAGCTTTTCTCTGAGAAGCATCTCTGGTCAAAGCCAAGTGGTTATGAACATCATCTTCCATGCAAGCACCTTGTCATTTCCTTATTGAACTGGTATCTTAAAAGAAGGAGGTATTTCCCCCTCAACCCTTAACATTATTTCAGTCTTTTTCTGAAGCCCAAAGATCCATTCTAACATTTTTTGCTTATTTGGATCAACAGCAACGTTTCTACAAGAACTAGTTACTGGGAAAAAAGAAGATTCTTAAATTACTAATGAAGTGTAAGAAAAAAAATGAATATACTGCTGTCTAATGTAGAAATCATCAATTATTTCTTGGGAGGTAGTTTTAGTGTAGTGGAAGACATCTGTGTTTTAATTCTGGCTGTGCCATCTACCAGTACTTTTATCTTGAGCATGTTACATCACCTCTCAATGTTCAAATTTCCTCATTTAATGAACAGCAATAGTTAAAAGAATAATTTTGAAAGTAAAATGATAAATGAGACTTGTAGTATTTCTAGTGAAGTGCCTGGAACATAGGAACCAGTGAAGCTGCTGGTGACTGCCATTGGTGTTTTAAGTTCTCGGATATAGGATAAAATCAAATGTCATCCGAACACTTGAGTTACTTGGGTTTTTAAGCTTTATATGTGAGATGAGAAATTGGTTTGTGCTTAGTTTTGTGCACTTAGTCACTCAGTCATGTCTGACTCTTTGCGACCCTGTGGGCTGCAGCCCACCAGGTTTCTCTGTTCATGGGGATTCTCCAGGCAAGAATACTGGAGTGGGTTGCCATGTTCTCCTCCAGGGGATCTTCCCAACCCAGGGATTGAGCCCAGGTCTCCTGCCTTGCAGGCAGATTTCTCTACTGTCTGAGCCACCAGGGAAGCCCAATAAATACTAGAATGGCTAGCCTATCCCTTCTTGAGGGTGATCTTCCCGATGCAGGTATCCAACCGGGTTCTCCTGCACTGCAGGTGGATTCCTTATCAGCTGAGCTACCAGGGAAGCCCTGTGCTAGTTTTACCTGTCCTCAGCTCAATAAAAATGCTTAATTATGTTATGCACTAAAGCAATTTCAAAATTAGCTCTCATGACCAAACAGGCCCATAAGCCAGTAGCAGAAGAATGCAAGAAAATGTCCTGCCAAAAAAGGACATACATTTGAGATTTGTTTTGAAGCTTATAGGGTACACAATACATCCCTGGAGGTCTCTGAGTGCACCATAAAACAGAGAGGTGGAGAGAGGTAGACAACGGTCCTACTGTCAACAAATTTGGGTTAGAGCCACTCCTAGCACTTACTACTATAAAGCTTCCAGCAGGTTATTTAGCCTCCCAAAGAGAAATAGTAACATTTATCCCAAATTGATATTTTGAGAATCAAATGAGATAACACATGCATAGTCTTAGGAAGTTCTCTTGCACATGATAAGCATTCAAGAGATGATTTAACTCTCAACATTATTATTAGTCCTCTTTTACCGTGTGGCTCAGTGATAAATAAGCTGTCTGCCAATGCAGCAGACACTGAAGATGCTGATTAAATTCCTGGGTTGGGAAGATCCCCTGGAGAAGGAAATAGCAACCCACTCCAGTATTCTTGCCTGGAGAATTCCGTGGATGAAGGAGCCTGGCTATAGTCCAAAGAATTGCAAAGAGTCAGACATGACTGAGTGACTGAGCATGTTTCCTTTTAAGACTCTTTCTTGGTAGCATCTATGTACCTTTCTGGAAGGAATACAAGTGAAATATAATATACAATTATGCTTTTAAAGTTTCTCTTTCTGTCCAAGACCCTCATCATTTTATATGAATGTTGTTCTAGAGAGCTAGCTTCTGTTTAAAAAGGGAGTGAATATTAATTATTTGAACATGATAATCGGTCTCCAGTTGCTCTATTTCTTCATCTTGGATATACTAGAGCAGTGTGTACACAAGTAGCCGTGGATCTTTGAACTTCATCATGAACCCTTTTATGAGTCTGTTGCTACACTCTTTATGAGATTTATCAAAGTAACACTGCTAGTTCTGTAAGAGTCTCTTATCCCATGAATGATTTATAACAAAGAGGAGCTACTTTATTAAAAGGATCTCATGCTCCAGAGGCTCTTGTAATGTCAAAGAGCTAAGAGTTGCCATTGTTACATTAGAAAAAAATCCATTTTTATTAATGAAAAATGAAGCAGCTTGTCAATTGATTTAGTCCCCAATTTTTTTATTTCTCTTCCTTTGTTTCTTTCCCTTGGTCAGTTTCATTTATTCATTCAACAAATATTTCTTGAATTTTATGATGTCCTAGGCTTTGCCAAAGAGGTAAGTAAAACACAGAGCCTCTGCTGTCAATGAGCTACTAGTGGTTCTCACAGTGGACTGCACGTTAGAATGATCTTTTTCCCAAAAGATCCCTGCCCAATGATTATATCTGAGCATCTGTGATGGATGAGGTATGTTGAATCTACTGCTTCAAAGGGTCTCACAATGACAGTGCAGCAAACTGTTGTGGTCAAGAAATAGAAGGTAGGAGATGGACGTGGTAAAGAAGCAGGGACCTCAGCTCAGACCATCCCCATCCACCAGAAACTGTTACCTAAAATAAAACTGCATTTAATAAGACATTGTTCAGATTATCAAATGCAATTATTTTTTCAGAAACTCCCCTACACTGTTGATGGGACTGTAAATTGGTACAGCCACTATGAAGAATAGTATAAAGGTTTCTTAGGAAACTAAAAACAGAGCTACCATATGACCCTGCAATCTCACTCCTGGGCATATATCTGGAGAAAAACATGGTTCAAAGGGATATATGCCCTCTGATGTTCACTGTAGCACTGATTATAATAGCCAAGACATGGAAGCAACATAAGTGTCCATTGATGAGTAAATGGATAAAGATGTGATGTGTACACACACACACACACACACACACACACACACACACACTGGAATATTACTCAGCCATTAAAAGGAATGAAAGAATGCCATTTAGAAGAAAATAGATGTACCTGGAGATTGTAATACCAAGTGAAGTAAGCCAAACAGAGAAAGACAAATCCTACATCATCTTGCTTATATGCAGAATCTTAAAAATGATACAAATGAAATTATTTCCAAAACAGAAGCAAACTCACAGACCTAGAGAAGGAAACTATGGTTACCAAGAGGGGAAGGGAGGAGGGAAACAACTGACACACTGTTATATGTAAAACAGATAACCAACAAGACCTACTGTGTAGCACAGTGAAATCTGCTCAATATTCTGTAATAATCTAAGCATGAAAAGAATCTGAAAAAGAACTGAAAAAATGATTCTGTTTTATACCTGAAACTAGCACAACATTGCTAATCAACTATTTTCCAATATGAAATAAACATTAAAAAAAAGAAAATGCAACTCTTTCTCAATTTTACAGTGAGGATGGGATATTAAAAAGAGCCTTCTGAGGACTTGTGCCTCATTCCAAATATATGCTACAATTTGAAAACTGTAGAATGTGGTCATCACAGTAGTTTTTTAAAGCAGGAAAAATAGGCCTCAAATATCTATAGTAAAATTTTGTTAGTCACTTGAACTACGGATGCTAATTCTTTCATCTCCTTTCTCTTACAACATTTTGCTAGTAGAATATTTCATGCTTCCAAGTGCCACCAATTATTCACTAATAGTTATGGACACACATATCCCTTTTAGTTGGCTCTTCATACAGTTTTCTGACTCTGTTGGTTAATTTTTCGTGTGACTTCAATGTCATCACTTAGTTACTACAAAGGTAACAGAGAGTAGTAAAATCAAGGATTTTGGAATTCATCAGTGTCATATATTTCCTGAAACTTGCTTAAAATTATATCTGGAGAAAGTTATGAGCCATGATGCTTTTAATCTGCAGCCATAATGTAGATCTGACGTCATTTGATTGCATGTTTAGAAGGATGGATGCAACCATGAAAAAGTCATTTAGTGGTCTATTAAAACATTGATTTGTTTGATTCATTAATACGTAATGAAATGTATACTGTAAGGAACTACTGAAACATATTTCTTTGGCTACAATTCTAGAATGCTTATGTAATTGAAGAGAATTATTTTTCTAGGAGACTAAAGTTTAATAGTAATCAGATGTTCATTCTGGAAACACAAGGATACCAATAATATTGTTGGAAATGATATTCAAATGTGTGTGTTATATTCAGCTTGTAGTTTTTGTTGGTTCAGAACCACACTTATAACCAGAATACATAGAGAAACAAATATTGCTTTTTTTGCGTATTTTTAATTAAACTTCCTCTTATGGTTTGAGTGGCATCTCTAGAAGCCGGAATGAAGGCACACCCAGAAGCCCGAGGATGTCATGTTAATAACTGTCCACTAGTCTAGAACCTGACGCTCAAGGTAAGACTGCTGAATCACAGCTCCACTGACCTCTGAGTGAGTGATACCCCTGTTTGTGCAACATGGTAGTGTTACTTTGGCAAAAGCATTTGATTTTTGTGGCAAATTCAAATTTTCACACTACTGAGGAGAGTGGTTTTAAAGACTTCTGAGTGTTGTACCATAGTCAGTGGGCTATTAGGTAAATATATGAGCTATATTTCCTTCGTTTAACTGGAGGAAGTGCAAGAGAGTCATAGCAGACAATAGAGAGGCTGGTGGGTTTTAGAAATACTAGGTGGAAGAGAAAGCCAAAGGAAGAGAATAACCTGTGCTAGAAACTGATAGAAGGAAGAATGAATTAAATCTCATCAGTTCTATCTCCTTAAATCTCTTGATTCTGTCTGTGTCCTTGCACACCTCTTCATTGTCTTTGTCTTCCTTCTTTCATATTTCTATCAAGTTATGTAGTTGCTCTTGTGGATCATCTTAAATCAATCTTTACCCTGAACTCTTCTTCAAGAATGATCTTTTGTGATAAAATCCAAACATATTAGGGGTATATTTTGATTCCTTTATGACTTGGTTCTGATTACCTTTCCAATTTCATTTGTTCTTGGCATTCTAGGTTTCAAGAACACTTTCTTGGCCTTTCTCTAACACTGATATTTCTCTTTCTTCCCAATCTTTTGCAAACTTCTTTCCTTTAGTTAATATGGCTAGAACTTTAGGACTTCTCTTTTACATCACTTCCACCAACAACTGTTCCCTGACAATTCCATACCTCCGATAAGAGCTCTATGCAATCTTCTTGCAACTTTTGCTAAGGGATTTTAATCAAGTACTGACAGATGTGTCTCACCTCACTGTATTTAATCTCCAAAAGACTTGGATTGTGTGTGTATTTTTTTTTTAAATCTTACATTCGTTCCCAAGATCTGACATAGTGTTGACATCTATTAATTGCTTAAAACTCATGTGTAGAATGAATGAACAAATAAGTGAATAAATAAATAATTAAGGAGTGAATGAAGGAGCCAGACAGAAAGAGAAAAATTTGGGAAATCAAAAGGTTAAAAAGAACATAACCAATATTTAAATTTTTTCCTGTAATTTTTATAGTTAAAATTTATTGATTTTTTTGATTCTGTCATATTTGTTACAGTATCTTTTCTCTTGACTCAAGATGATAAAAAAACACACATAGGATATATATCTTACATGTTTATATATGTATATACAAAGCAGCAATCAGTATCCTTCACTTTCACCAGTTCTATTCAAATCCTACAATATCTACATATCATTTATTTTGTCTGCACAAAACGTGCAGAATTGATTGTTCAGAAGATTCAATCTTCACTGGTAAAATTATACTGCGGATTGGCACCCTGTGAAAAAGCAGATGAGGCAGCTGACCACGGTGGGAGACATTCCTGTCATGTACGTCTCCGTGCTGTTTGCTGCTCTTTAAAAAACAGAGTGAAAAGTTGCTCAGTCATGTCTGACTTTTTGCAACTCCATGGACTGTACACATGGAATTCTCCAGGCCAGAATACTGGAGTGGGCAGCCTTTCCCTTCTCCAGGGGATCTTCTCAACCCAAGGATCAAACCCAGGTCTCCCGCATTGTAGGCAGATTCTTTACCAGCTGAACCATAAGGGAAGCCCAAGAATACTGAAGTGTGTAGCCTATCCCTTCTCCAGGGGATCTTCCCAACCCAGAAATGAACCAGGGTTTCCTGCATTGCAGGTGGATTCTTTACCAACTGAGCTAAGAGGGAAGCCCTTAAAAAACAGAACTCTTGAAAGGCTCAGTTCAGTTCAGTTCAGTTCAGTCGCTCAGTCGTGTCCAACTCTTTGCAACCCCATGAATCGCAGCACACCAGGCCTCCCTGTCCATCACCAACTCCCGGAGTTCACTCAGACTCACGTCCATCGAGTCAGTGATGCCATCCAGCCATCTCATCCTCTGTCGTCCCCTTCTCCTCCTGCCCCCAATCCCTCCCAGCATCAGAGTCTTTTCCAATGAGTCAAGTCTTCGCATGAGGTGGCCAAAGTACTGGAGCTTCAGCTTCAGCATCATTCCCTCGAAAGAAATCCCAGGGCTGATCTCCTTCAGAATGGACTGGTTGGATCTCCTTGCAGTCCAAGGGACTCTCAAGAATCTTCTCCAACACCACAGTTCAAAAGCATCAATTCTTCGGCGCTCAGCCTACTTCACAGTCCAACTCTCATATCCATACATGACCACAGGAAAAACCATAGCCTCGACTAGACGGACCTTAGTTGGCAAAGTAATGTTTTTGCTTTTGAATACGCTATCTAGGTTGGTCATAACTTTTCTTCCAAGGAGTAAGCGTCTTTTAATTTCATGGCTGCAGTCACCATCTGCAGTGATTTTGGAACCCAGAAAAATAAAGTCTGACACTGTTTCCACTGTTTTCCCATCTATTTCCCATGAAGTGATGGTACCAGATGCCATGATCTTCGTTTTCTGAATGTTGAGCTTTAAGCCAACTTTTCCACTCTCCTCTTTCACTTTCATCAAGAGACTTTTTAGTTCCTCTTCACTTTCTGCCATAAGGGTGGTGTCATCTGCATATCTGAAGTTATTGATATTTCTCCCAGCAATCTTGATTCCAGCTTGTGTTTCTTCCAGTCCAGCGCTTCTCATGATGTACTCTGCACAGAAGTTAAATAAGCAGGGTGACAATATACAGCCTTGAAGTACTCCTTTTCCTATTTGGAACCAGTCTGCTGTTCCACATCCAATTCTAACTGTTGCTTCCTGGCCTGCATATAGGTTTCTCAAGAGGCAGGTCAGGTGGTCTGGTATTCCCATCTCTTTCAGAATTTTCCACAGTTTCTTGTGATCCACACAGTCAAAGGCTTTGGCATAGTCAATAAAGCAGAAATAGATGTTTTTCTGGAACTCTCTTGCTTTTTCCATGATCCAGCAGATGTTGGCAATTTTATCTCTGGTTCCTCTGCCTTTTCTAAAACCAGCTTGAACATCAGGAAGTTCATGGTTCAAGTTGTTGAAGCCTGGCTTGGAGAATTTTGAGCATTACTTTACTAGCGTGCGAGATGAGTGCAATTGTGTGGTAGTTTGAACATTCTTTGGCATTGCCTTTCTTACACTCACTTAAGTATTTCATTAATATATTTTGTTGTTCAAAAACTATCTTCAGAGCAGCAAATAGGAGAGATAAGTGGAAACTGACCTTAGCTTCTAAAACAAAACAAGCTAAGGAAAACTGTACCCATTATACTTACAAACAATTTTTTTTTTGGTCATCCAGCATCCTTACTTCTCAATTTTTATATGGATATCTTCAGTTGAGTTCAGTTCAGTCGCTCAGTCGTGTCCGACTGTTTGCAACCACATGACTCGCAGCACGCCAGGCCTCCCTGTCCATCACCAACTCCCGGAGTTCATTCAGACTCACATTCATCGAGTCTGTGATGCCATCCAGCCATCTTATCATCGTTCATCCCCTTCTCCTCCTGCCCCCAATCCCTCCCAACATCAGAGTCTTTTCCAATGAGTCAACTCTTCGCATGAGGTGGCCAAAGTACTGGAGCTTCAGCTTCAGCATCATTCCTTCCAAAGAAATCCCAGGGCTGGTCTCCTTCAGAATGGACTGGTTGGATCTCCTTGCAGTCCAAGGGACTCTCAAGAATCTTCTCCAACACCACAGTGCAAAAGCATCAATTCTTCGGTGCTCAGCCTTCTTCACAGTCCAACTCTCACATCCATATATGACCACAGGAAAAACCATAGCCTTGGCTAGATGGACCTTAGTCGGCAAAGTAATGTCTCTGCTTTTGAAAACCTTACTCTTCCCCCAAACCCAGCCCCAGCTCTCTGGTAAATGCTTTAGGAAGGAGTGGTAATATTGCTTAATCTTCAGATCTTTAAGACTCAATTCCAGGCTTGTCATTGGTGCCATCCCACTCAGTTTTTTTAATTGACTTTGCATAGGGTGTGGTATGAGGGTGAAATCGTGGTGGCCAATTGTTAAAAGGATGAGCTGTTTTGAGAATGAAAAGAAGAAAATTCCAGTGGTGGAGGCAGAAACACAGTATCTTGTTATCAACATTTGTGTCTTTATCCACCCAGTTCCACCTCCGTGTTTCCACTTACCTGGGTGGATAAATCCTATTGGCTTAAGAAGGCTGAGTTGAATTTTTGTCTTTTGAATCTTGTGGAGTCCTGATAGTATAGCATGCTCAGTCAAAAGAGAATCCATGGGTCTGGTTAATAAATAAAAGTATCACGTGTGTACGAAAGTACTTGCTGTTCTGTTTGTGACCTTCCTTTTGGCCTTCCACCTAAGGCAGTGGTTGTATGTTGCCACCAACCATAACTATACACATGCACCTCATAAATGAGTGCATCTGAGGGTCTCTGTGACTCACGAATCTTTCTGGTCTGCTGCTTGAAAGTTTTCAGGGCTTTAGGTGCCTCTACCTCTTATCAGAGCTGCTGTAGCCAGCAATCAAGGCCTCAAACACCCCACTGAAGAGGCAGTGTAAGTACTGGAGTGTGAACACTCCAGCAATCACATTCTGTGAGAGTCGGAGATGATCCGAGTCATTTGAACAGTCCTCCAGTGCATCTGTCTCGTATGCTGCATACAATTTGTGAGAAGTGTCCCTCCAGTTTTCCTATAAAACTAACATCAGTGTTTACCTATAAACAGACACAGAAGTCACTGCCGACTATACTCTGCTTTGTATACAATCCTATTACATAAAGAGCTCAAGCAGCATGCCTGTCTGCCTAGATGTGTGTGTTCTCCTTCTCCAGCTGCCAACCACCTAAATTATTCAGCAAGCCCTGATCATGCCAAGTTTTTAGTCAACAATGGAGATCCTGCCAAAGAGCTAATAATGTTAAAAAAAAAAAAAAGGCAATGTTTGTGACAATTAACAGAGCCTGCAGTCTGCAACGAGCGTTGGACTCATTTGTAAAGGAAAATTTAAATGATATGCTTCATTATAAATGGTCCCATGCAGCACATTGCTAATCAACCAAAGCAGCTTCTCCCCCCTCCCCCCACCCCACCCCCGCCCTTCTTTTCTGTCTGGTAAACCCAAACACTGTGTCAAGGCTCTTGGCCACTGCTTGCTGTAGCTCTAAACATGGTGTGGGTTATCTATCAGTATTCTAATCAGCTTAGATCAAATTGAATAATTAGCTCTAGCATGGATGAATAGAGCACTAGCCTCTTGTCTATTAATAATCACAAGTATAACTTCACGGGCCAAATCAAGAGGTATGTTACTGTTCCCCTGGGAGCCTGTTTGGGTAAAACCCCCTGTGACTGCACCAGTCTATGCGGTGCAGATGGGACAGTGAGCCCGTAATGATGGGTTGACAGCTGCCAAACCCAGTACTCCCCCCCCGCCCCCCGCCCCAACTCTTGGCAGGGAGAGAGAGAAAGACGTTGATTGGGGAAGTGGGGCTGATTCTCCCTGCTAAATAACTACTTCTCGAATAATGGTTTGAGATAAAGGGAGAGGAAAAGGGAGGAAAGAGGACAGAAGGCTGTGGCTGGATCTCCAAAGTCCAGTCTCAGTTAATGAAACTCCACGGCCCAGACCAGCCCAGCTGATGGGTAGCACATGAGGACTGGGCGCCTTCACTTCTAAAGCACACCTCTGCTCCTTTTGCTAAGATACCTCACAGAATTAAATGCTTCCGGATAGAAACATGATTCATTTATAAAAATGATCTCTCTGTCAGTTTTCCTTTTTAACACAAAGGGTCAAAATAGTTCTTAAGAAAGAGCATGATAATATTTTGAGTATCATATATTTTTTTTCTTCCAATTTTATTGAGATGTAACTGACATACGAATCTGTATAGGTTTAGTGATTTGCCTTGATTACCACAAGGAAATGATTACCACAGTAAGTTTAGTGAAGGTCCATCATATCATATAGATATAAAGTAAAAGAAAAAGATCATTTTCCTTATGACAAGAACGTTATGACTTACTCTTTTGACAACTTTCATATGCAACATAGAGCAGCATTACTTATACTAATGCTGTAGTCATTACATCCCCAGTACTTATTTATCTAATAACTGGAAGTTTGTCCCTTTTCATGTCCTCATCCAGTGTCTCCTCCCCTCATTCTCCACTTCTGGTAGTAATCTAATCTCTTTTTCTCAGATTGGTTTTGAAGTATAATCGGCCTACAACACCATGTTAGTTCTCTGTGTACCACATAGTGAGTCAATATGTTTATAAATTACAAAATGATCACCCTGATTAGTCAAGTTACCCTCTGTAACCACTCAGAGATAATTAATTTATTATATTGCCTATATTTCCCAAGCTGTACATTTCATCCCTATGACTCATTTATTTTGCACCTGGAAGTTTGTACCTCTTAAGCTCCCCCATCTATTTCACTCATAGCATCCCACTTCTGGCACCCTCCTGCTTGTTAGGCATATCTATAAGCCCATTTTTGGCTTGTTATATTTAATAATTCATTTTGTGTTCTAGATTCCACACATAAAGGTATCTTATGTTATCTGTCTTTCTTTGGCTTATTTCACTTGCCGTGATACCCTCTAGGCCCATCTATGTTGCTGCAAATGGCAGGATTTCATTCTTTATGTGTGTGTGTGTATAAAACTTTATTCATCTATTGACCTACATCTGTCTATCTAAACTTCTCTATTCATCTATTGACCTACATCTGTCTATCTAAACTTCTCTATTCATCTATTGACCTATATCTGTATCTAAACTTCTCTATTCATCTATTGACCTACATCTGTCTATCTAAACTTCTCTATTCATCTATTGACCTATATCTGTATCTAAACTTCTCTATTGATCTATATTTGTCTATCTATACTTCTCCCTTCATCTATATCTGTCTATCTAAACTTTTCCCTAGAGAAGGCAATGGCAACCCACTCCAGTACTCTTGCCTGGAGAATCCCATGGATGGAGGAGCCTGGTGGGCTGCAGCCCATGGGGTCACTAAGGGTCAGACACAACTGAGCGACTTCACTCTCACTTTTCACTTTCATGCATTGGAGAAGGAAATGGCAACTCACTCCATACTCTTGCCTGGAGACTCCCAGGGACAGAGGAGCCTGTTGGGCTGCCGTCTATGGGGTCACACAGAGTTGGATATGGCTGATGCAACTTAGCAGCAGCAGCAAACTTCTCCCTTCATCTATATCTGTCTATCTAAACTTCTCTCTTTGTCTATTGGTCTATATCTGTTTATCTAAACTTCTCCCTTCATCTATTGGTCTATATCTGTCTATCTAAACCTCTCCACTCATTTATCGATCTATATCTGTCTATCTAAATTTCTCCCTTCATCTATCGGTCTATATTTGTTTATCTAAACTTCTCCCTTCATGTGTCCATCTATATCTGTCTATCTAAACTTCTCCACTCCTCTATCGATCTATGTCTGTCTATCTAAACTTCTCCACTCATCTACTGATCTATGTCTGTCTATCTAAACCTCTCCACTCGTCTATCGATCTCTGTCTGTCTATCTAAACTTCTCTATTCTTCTACTGATGTGCTGTTAGGTTCTTTCCATGTCTTGACTATTGTGAATGATGCGGCAACAAACATAAAGGTGCAAATATTTTTTTGAATTAGTGCTTTTTTAAATCTTCAGATAAAAACCCAGATGTAGAATTGCTGGATCATATGGTAGCTCCATTTTTTATTTTTTTGAGGAATCTCTGTGCTGTTTTCTATAGTGGCTGCAGCAACTTACCTCCCCACCGACAGTACACGAGAGTTTCCTTTTTTCCATCGTTCTTACCAGCACTTGTTATTTATTGTCTGTCTGATAACAGCCTTTGCAACAGGTGGAGGTGATACCTTACTGTGGGTTTGACTTGCATTTCCCAGATGATTAGTGATGTTGAAGTGATGCTGAGCATCTTTCCAAGTGTCTGTAGGCCTCTTTGGTAAAATATCTGTTCAAGCCCTCTGCTCATTTTTAATTTTTGTTTTTCGATGTTGAGTTGTATGAGTTCTTTGTGTATTTTGGATATTACCCCTTATCAGATATAGCTTATCACATTCAGTAAGTGACCTTTTTGCTTCGTTGATGTAAAACCTTTTAGTTTTATGTTGCCCATTTGTTTAGTTTTGCATTTTGTCCTTGCCTGACAAATCAGATCCAAAAAAAAAAAAAAAAAATTGCTAAGACCAATGTCAAAGAGCATATTACATATGTTTTCCTCTAGAAGTATTATGGTTTCAGGTTTCACATTTAAATCTTTCATCTATTTTGAGTTTATTTTTGTACATGGTATGAGAGGTTAGTTCAGTTGGGCTGTTTTACATGTAACCGTCCAGTTTTCCTAACATTATTTACTGAAAAGGCTATCTTTTTTCCCCACTGTATACTCTTGCCTTCTTTGTCATGGAATATTAGAGCATGTAAGTATGGGTTCATTTCTCAGCGTTTTATTCTGTTTCACTGATCTGTGTGTGTGTGTGTGTGTGTGTGTGTGCCAATAAAACATTGCTCTGATTAGTAGCTTTGTAGTTTTGATTAGATTAGCTTTGCAGTCTAGTTTGAAATCACAGAGCATGATACTTCCATGCTCTTTGATCTTCATTCTTAAGATTCTTTTGGCTAATTGATATATCTTTTGTGTTTCTGCAAAAATCTTAGAATTATTTGTTCTAGTTCTGTGGAATATGCTATTGGCACTTTGATAGGGATTGCATTGAATCTGTAGATTGCCTGGGGTAGTATGGTCATTTTAACAATATTAATTCTTTCAATCCATTTGTTTGTGATCTTTAATTTCTTTCCTCAAAGTCTTACAGCTTTCTGAGTGCAGATCTTTTACCATTTTGCTTAGATTTACTCCCTGACATTTTGCTGCTTTTGGTGCAATTGTAAATGAGATTGTTCTCCTAATTTCTCTTTTTGATAGTTTGCTGTTAGTGAATAGAAATGCAACAGATTTATGTATGTTAATTTTGTATCCTGCAACTTTACTGAATTCATTGGTAGTTCTAGCAGTTTTTTGGTGGCATCTTTAGGATATTTTTATACATGGTATCATGTCATCTGCAAGCAGAGACAGTTTTGCTTCTTTCTCTCTAAACTGAATTCCTTTCATTTGTTTTTCTTGTCTGATTGGGCTGTAGGATATTATGCTTTTAAAACCAGTCTCGCATGTGCACTGTGGTACCTCCCCAACCTTCCTTTAATTCTTGTACTTCAACTTGTTGAAAGCTGTGGGCCTTCTCCCCATGAAAACAATGCTCATTTGTAAATTTATACAAAATTTGCATAAGAATTAAGAGAGTTCACAGTCTCTCTAAAGACCACTTGAGAATTATTAAGGGGTCTATAAGCATCATGTTAAAACCACCTGGCTTAAACACAGAAACTAAATAAAGAAGACTTAAGAATAGAAGTATAGTCCTTAATTGTGAAATGAACTATGTTTTCATAGGGTTATTTGATCCATAGAGCATTGTTAAATCTGTGTTTTTGTAGGAGGATGAAAAGAGGGCTGGGACTTCCTATTCTGCCATTTTATTGGCACCATTTCTGGTGAACTGTGTTTTAAAGTAACAAGGCTAATTTTGGGTTATAAAGATTATTTTGAAAACTCTATGGTGGCTGTGGGTCTTTTAAGAGGCTCTTGCTCTAGGTTATTCCCACAGAAGTCTATTTAACCCCAATAAATCCCAAACAGGGTATACATCCTCTGGATTCTGTGACCATGTTTGTTAGGCCAAAGGATAGAATGTGAAGAGTGACAGATGATTATATTTGGAAAGACGAAAGTGGTTGAAGACATTAACAGAGAGCTTTTTAGTGACCTGCTGGGAGAAAAGTCTAGCAAGAGAGTTGAAGAGAGAAACAGGGATGAGAAAATAAATCCAAATGGGGAAAAAGGCAATATATTCTAGTGATGAAACAACATAAAAGAAAGATAATAATGCAAAAAAAAAGTATATTTGCAAGAGCAAAAACCTTGACTATCATAGGACCAGACTATAATTCAGCATAGAAATACAAGGATTATTTTAGATGGGAGCAGATATATGTTGTCCACTATTCTACAACTAACAGGGAAAATATCCTGTCTGGAACTGCAGGAATTATGTGTCCCTTTATGTGTCAGCTTCAATTTCCTGTACTGACTGAAACCACTGTAGGGGATTCAGTGATTGGTAACTCCAAACTTTCATCTTTACAGTGTCTTGAAAATCCAAATTACAGATGATGGGAAAGTAGAGAGAAACAGTTCAGTTCAGTTCAGTTCACTTCAGTTCAGTCACTCAGTCATGTCTGACTCTTTGCGACCCCATGAATGGTAGCACTCCAGGCCTCCCTGTTCATCACCATCTCCCGGAGTTCACTCAGACTGACAACCACTGAGTCCGTGATGCTATCCAGCCATCTCATCCTCGGTCGTCCCTTTCTCCTACTGCCCCCAATCCCTCCCAGCATCAGAGTCTTTTCCAATGAGTCAACTCTTCACATGAGGTGGCCAAAGTACTGGAGCTTCAGCTTTAGCATCATTCCTTCCAAAGAAATCCCAGGGTTGATCTCCTTCAGAATGGACTGGTTGGATCTCCTTGCAGTCCAAGGGACTCTCAAGAATCTTCTCCAACACCACAGTTCAAAAACATCAATTCTTCAGTGCTCAGCCTTTTTCACAGTCCAACTCTCACGTCCATACATGACCACTGGAAAAACAGTAGCCTTGAGTAGAGGGAACTTAGTCAGCAAAGTAATGTCTCTGCTTTTGAATATGCCATCTAGGTTGGTCATAACTTTTCTTCCAAGGAGTAAGCGTCTTTTAATTTCATGGCTGCAGTTACCATCTGCGGTGATTTTGGAGCCCAGAAAAATAAAGTCTGACATTGTCTCCACTGTTTCCCCATCTATTTCCCATGAAGTGATGGGACCAGATGCCATGATCTTTGTTTTCTGAATGTTGAGCTTTAAGCCAACTTTTTCACTCTCCTCCTTCACTTTCATCAAGAGGCTTTTTAGCTCCTCTTCACTTTCTGCCATAAGGGTGGTGTCATCTGCATATCTGAGGTTATTGATATTTCTCCTGGCAATCTTGATTCCAGCTTGTGTTTCTTCCAGTCCAGCGCTTCTCATGATGAACTCTGCATAGAAGTTAAATAAGCAGGGTGACAATATACAGCCTTGACGTACTCCTTTTCCTATTTGGAACCAGTCAGTTGTTCCATGTCCAGTTCTAACTGTTGCTTCCTGACCTGCATACAGATTTCTCAAGAGGCAGGTTAGGTGGTCTGGTATTCCCATCTCTTTCAGAATTTTCCACAGTTTATTGTGATCCATGTAGTCAAAGGCTTTGGCATAGTCAATAAAGCAGAAATAGATGTTTTTCTGGAACTCTCTTGCTTTATTCATGATCCAGCAAATGCTGGCAATTTGATCTCTGGTTCCTCTGCCTTTTCTAAAACCAGCTTGAACATCATGGATTTCTCGGTTCACATATTGCTGAAGCCTGGCAGGTCCTTAATTTAAAAATAATGAAACAAGAAGGCAGTCAGGAAACAAAAGTGACTCGATATCTGCAGTGCCTTGCTAACCTTTCAGACTCTGCTATTTTCCTATACCCTTCTGAAGCTTTCCCTAGGCAAGGAAAAACACCATTAGTTGCTGTGATTACACTTTCTCTGAAAACTTAAAGTTTGTTGGACAACTCATTTCCATTTTGAAGTTTATTGCGGAGAAATCTGAGGCTAATCTGAGTTTCTCTCCCTACTGTTGTTGTTCAGTCACTAAGTCAAGTTTGACTCTTTCTGACCCCATGAATTCATTGCCAAGGCTTCCCTGTCCTTCACTTTCTCTCTGGGTTTGCTCAAACTCATGTCCATTGAGTCAGTGATGCCATCCAACCATTTCGTCCTCTGTCATCCCTTTCTCCTCCTGCCTTCAATCTTTCCCAGAAACAGTTTTGTTTTGTTTTTTTTTTCCAATGAGTCAACCCTTCACATCAGGTGGCCAAAGTATTGGAGCTTCACCTTCAGCATCAGTCCTTCCAATGAATGAATATTCACGGTTGATTTCCTTTAGGATGGACTGGTTTGATCTCCTTGCAGTCCAAGGGACTCTCAAGAGTCTTCCAGCACCACAGTTTAAAAGCATCAATTCTTTGGCACTCAGCCACCTTTATGGTCCAACTCTCACATGCATACATGACTACTGGAAAAACTATAGCTTTGACTATGCAGACCTTTGTCAGTAAAGCGATGTCTCTGCTTTGTAATACACTGTGTAGGTTTGTCACAGCTTTTCTTCCAAGGAGCAAGTGTCTTTTAATTTTGTGGCTGCAGTCACCATTTGTAGGGATTTGGGAGCCCAAGAAAATGAAATCTGTCACTGTTTCCACATTTTACCCATCTATTTGCCATGATTTCCCAACCTGTCATCACTCATAGCTCAGTTGGTAAAGAATCGGCCTGCAATGAGGGAGACCTGGGTTCGATCCCTGGGCTGAGAAGATCCCCTAGAGAAGGGAAAAGTTGCCCACTTCAGTATTCTGGACTGGAGAATTCCATGGACTGTATAGTCTATGGGGTTGCAAAGAGTCGGACACCACTGAGCGACTTTCACTTCGGGACTGGATGCCATATCTCCATTTCTTGAATTTTGACTTTTGAGCCAGCTTTTTCATTCTCCTCTTTCCCCTTCATCAAGAGGCCCTTTAGTTCCTCTTTTTCTGCCATTAGGGTGGTGTCATCTACATATCTCAGGTTATTGAACTGATATTTCTCCTGGTAATCTTGATTCCATCTTGTGCTTTATCCAGCCCAGCATTTCACATGATGTACTCTGAATATAAGTTAAATAAGCAGGGTGACAATATACAGCCTTGAAGTACTCCTTTCCCTATTTTGAACCAGTCCGTTGTTCCATGTCAAGTTCTAACTGTTGCTTCTTGTCCTGCATGCAGGTTTCTCAGGAGGCAGGTAGGGTAGTCTTGTATTCCCATCTCTTTAAGAATATTTCATTGTTTGTTGTGATCCATACAGTCAAAGGTTTAGCAAAGTCAATGAAACAGAAGTAGATTTTCTTTTTTAATTCCTTTGCATTTTCTATGATCCAGCATATGTTGGCTTTTTAAGCTCTGGCTCATCTGTCTTTCCTAAATCTAGCTTGTACATCTAGAAGTTCTCAGTTCACATACTGCTGAAGCCTAGCTTGTAGGATTTTGAGCATAATCTTGCTGGCATGTGAAATGAGTGCCATTGTGTGGTAGTTTGACCATTCGTTAGCATTGCTTTTCTTTGGGATTGGAATGAAAACTGACTTTTCTAGTCCGTGGCCACTGCTGAGTTTTCCAAATTGTTGGCATAATGAGTGTGGCACTTTTATAGCTTAAGGGAATCTTTCTTCATATTTGAATTTCAGCTTCTTTACTAGGATATGACCGTTTGTATCATTATTTTCCCCATCTGGAGAATAGTGAGCTTTTTGTCTATTTGAAAACATTTTTTTCCTGGAAAATTTTCTTTTATAGAATCTTTGACATTTTTTTTCTATTTATTGAGATTTCACATTTCAGAAATACCAGTTATGCATATATTGAATCTCCTTTATCATACTTTGTATTTATTATTATCTTTCTAAAAATTTTTAATATCTAGGTTCATTTTCACTTACTTTTGCTCATTTTTCTCACTCCTATCTTCTGTATGTCTAACTGTATAATCTGCAGTGTTTGTTTTGTGTTGATTATAATGTGACCTCTGATTCTAAGTTTCTCTTCCTTTTCTTATGCTAGCTGTTGCTGCCTTGTGCTTATATATCCACCATATATTGCTTTATTTCATCTTTCCTGAGTTTATGGCAAGATATTTAATCACATTTTTTATATATGCATGCATGTGTTTGTACATATATGTATGTACACACATGTGAGCCTATATATGTATAATGTTGACTATTTTTGTCTGCCATTTGTTTATCCTTTTATTTGTAATATTTGTATATAGATACTATTGTGATAACCTTGAATAATTAGTCATTTTTAAATTTTAAGAATTCTACCTGAATCTTTTGTTCAAAAGGAGCTTCATGGAGAGGAGAGACTAATTCAGTGTTCTGGGTTAGTGTTCTTGGCTCACGCTCAAGATTCTTATGTGTGTGTACTGGGGTAGGGGATTGTCTTAATCTTTATTTATTCTCAGGCAATGAGAATATGCAGCTCTAGGGCTGCTTGAATTTAGACTCACTTTCCCCTCTGGTGTCTCATATGTAGACTGCTTCCTGCAAAAATAGCCTGACTATACGTTTCCTCATTCTGCCCAGCATTGCCTGCTTCTTTTCATGTTAGTGAGGTCCTACACAAGTTACCAACTGTAATCCATGCAATCAATATCATTATCAGAATCAGTATGTTTGCTTCCTTATTTGTATCTTCTGGGTACACTGAGGTATTTTGAAGAACTGAGCTCCTCTTTATTTGAGATCAGTAGTTGCAAGTGACAGTCTGTACCTCTGTATGATCTTTACTTTTGTCATTTTAAAAATTATATTTGGGTGGAATAGACAACACTCAATTTTGTTTAAGATAGAGTTTGTGTTTCTAGTCTTACTACTAGAGACATTTAATCTTACAAAAATAAAATTTCTTAGCATATATAAACTTTAAAAATTCTTCTAGTACTTTAGAGGATTTTCAAGAGGAGAAGAAGATAATATTGTATTTATTCTGACATCCTCAAACCAGAGATCAGAAGCAATTTCTTAACGCTTGTTTATTGTAGGGGACACATACGCTTGAACTAGAATCTCAAGGTTTTCCTAGGACCTTGAAAAACTGATGGAAGAGAGATTTGCGCCAGGGGCACTTTCAGTCTTTCTAAACTGACATCTAACAGAAGCTAATTGTATTCATCCATTCCTTGGTCAGGATTATTTTTGCTGAGAAATAAAGTAACCCAAGTAAAAATATTTTAGCTAAAATGAGGGGTTTGTTGCCTCACATGACCAGATTATGTGAAAATGAGGACTAGAGTTGGTTTTGTGGATAAATGGAAGTTGAGACTTAAACACCATCAGAGTTCTTTTGCTTCATCTCTCATCTTTTTTCTTTTATGTGCCAACTTCAATTTCCTGGACTGCTGAAACCACTGTAGGGGATTCAGTGATTGGTACCTCCAAACTTGCACTTTTACAGTGTCTTGAACATACAAAGAAAGAGGCTTTTTCTCCGTAAGCACCAGTGTGAAAAATCCTGCAATTAAGCTGGTTGAATACTGGTGCCTGTCCCTTGCCGCTTTCACTGTAGCCAGGCTTTGCCTTGCCTGTATTTCCAACCCCTGCCCAAGCGAAGCAGTGTCTATTACTGGAAGGAAGAAGCTGGGAGGAAAGACATGAAAGTCCACAAGCAATAGGCACTATACCAACTAATTGTGATTATGAGGTACTATGGAGATGGTTTTCATTTGCTTTTCCAAGAACTATGTCATATCTTGTATAAAATATCATTTTATTGTCAAGTCAAGCTTCCTGTAAACACTTACGTAAATTCACAGAAGCATACTTTGTTATTACCTCACACAAAAGTGACATAGCTATTTTATTGTGAGCCAACAGAAAAAGCATAAACACAAAAATGTGTATTCATTCTGCTACTTCTTTATTATTTTAAAAATTATTTAGACAGGGTAGTTTCTGGCTAGACTGATCATTAATTAATAGAAATAAATGCTAAAGGGGTTTCTCTGTGAAATGACTGCTTGCTTCTTAGATATTTAAAGAAATTCTTTATTGAATATACAAATTTTATTTAGCTTACCTTAGTAGATAAGAATTAAACAGGAATAAAATGATTTTACTACTCTGGGGTTGTGGAGAGAGAAGCACTAATGTAAAAGCCCACCTTGTTTAATTATCCAAGATGGTTGCATTTCACTGAGAGATCAAGTGTATCAGTGCTTTTTGTACTATACGAGCAAAAGGTGACCTAAGGAACTTATAAACCATATTATCTTTCCTGAATCTCTTTAAGCACATTTTCAAAGTACTGATGTTTATATGAAATACTCTAATTTCAAAGTATGTGACAAACCAGTCACTAAAAGGAGAGATGATTGCCAGCTCTTAAAAGAAAGAAATATCTCCACTTTTTTTTTAATAGCACTTTTTTTTATACTTTTTTTTAACCTTTTTATTTTTTTCCACACTTTTTTTTTTCAATAGCACTGTAACTTCTTCCCAATCAGTCATGGAGTAGTTTCATTCTATTATTCAGGATAATGAAAGCCTCAAACTTTCTTCTTTCAGAGAAAACCAGCTGGAAAGAAGTAAAATGAGCCATGTTTTCTTGTTCTTTTATGAATCTTATACAGAAAGTAACTTGGCACAGACCTATGTTTCTAACATCTTACCCCAAAGGAGCTAGTTAGTGTTAAAAAAGAGAAAAGAAAAAAACCCACTTGGGCAAATGCAGACAGCAATTCCCTCTCAAAAACCAGAGGAGAGAAAACAACCCATGTTTTATGGTGTATTACCTGCAAGTGCAGACGTGACTGTGGTAATCATGATTTTGTTGCCCACAGACTGTAAAATATTTATGGAGACAATATGATTTGGGTCAAGATATTATATAAAGTAAAAGTTGCTTTATTCAATATGGGATGAACAATATCCATATTAAAAACCATTGGGAAAAGTGTTCAAATGAAAAAAAATGCTTAAAACAAATTCATCTGTTCAATGTTCATAAATGTTTTAAGAAATACAGACAAATAAGTCTTGAAATCTATATTTATTGTAGGCGGTTGAGAAACTAATAGTATTTATTTAATCCAGGTGGGGAAGTAACACAAAATTTGGCTTTTAATGATCAACAGGAAATACTTTTCCTAAGAAATTACCAAAGTGTTTGTCGTCAACCAAGCTACAATAGGGTTATCACTCTTCTCTTGGCAAAAAGCTAATATTATTAGCCTAATATTGATTTATAAAGAATAGGTTTACTTCAAGCCTACAGAAAATTTTAAGTCCTGCCTGAAAATACTATCTAGATTGAAAGAATGTGTGTTTGAGAAACACAAAGCCAACTGTTGACTTGTGACTTGGGTATTGCTCAAAGGCTATTATGCAGCAAATTAAGCAATATATTTACATGCGGTTATTATTTGGTGCTGATTAGGGTCAAACTGTGGGGTCTTGTTCTGCTGGGTCATTCACTAATACGATTTCATGGTGAAAAATCATTGATAATTTAAACAGCTAATTTAAACAGCTAATCTAGTTTAAGAATCTTTATGAAATTTGCCTTCTGAAGTGTATGTTCTGAGTAAGTCAGTGAGTTTAAGGTCAAGTTGATTATGATAGTTTCACTCACTCATTCACTATTTTAAATGTTTGCTGATTATTTATAAATTTCTTCCTTGAGAAGAAACAGAGACATACATTTCACCAAAGCAAACCTCATATAGGTATGAATCCAAATTCAGACATAAGCGTTATGTAAATGAGTACATATTTTGCTTTCTTGTTTGGAAGTAAATGGAAGATGTAGAAAATCTCACATGACTCAGTTCAGATAAGCTGAAGTAAAACTTCAAGGTAATATTAATAATAAAGGCAACATTTGTTCATAGTGAACAAGATATTATATATTGGACCTGTACTAACCACCAGGCACTGTTCTAGATGCTCCCTTTAAGTTATCAAAATGGTTTAAATAATTTTTGACTTTGAGTGAATCATTTTGTTGGTCAGTCACCAAGTCGTGTCCCACTATTTGTAACCCCATGGACTGCAGTACACCAGGCTTCCCTGTTCTTCACTATGTCCTGGAGTTTGCTCAGACTCATGTCCATTGAGTTGGTGATGCTATCCAACCATCTCATCCTGTCGTTCCCTTCTCCTTCTGCCTTCAATCTTTCCTAGCATCAGGGTCTTTTCTAATGAGTCAGCTCTTTTTATCAGGTGGCCAAAGTATTAGAGCTTCAGCATCAGTCCTTCCAATGAATATTCAGGATTGATTTCTGTTAGGATTGACTGGTCTCCTTGTAGTCCAAGAGACTCTCAGGCATCTTCTCCACCACCACAGTTTGAAGGCATCAATTCTTCAATGCCCAGTCTTCTTTATGGTCCAATTCTCACATCCTTACACAACTACTGGAAAAACCATAACCTTGACTATATGGACCTTTGTTGGCAAAGTGACGTCTCTGCTTTTTAAAACAGTGTCAAGGTTTGTCAGGGCTTTTCTTCCAAAAAACAAGCTTCTGTTAATTTCCTGGCTACAGTCACCATTGACAGTGATTTTGGAGCCCCCCAAATGAAAATCTGCCATTGTTTCCATTTTTTCCCCATCTATGCCGTGAAGTGATAGGATTGGATGCTTTGACTAGAGTTTTTGAATATTGAGTTTTAAGCCAACTTTTGCACTCTCCTTTTTCACCTTCATCAAGAGGTTCTTTAGTTCCTCTTCACTTTCTGCCGTTAGAGTGGTATCATCTGCATAGCTGAGGTTGTTGATATTTCTCTCATCAATCTTGACTCCAGCCTGTGATTCATCCAGCCCAGCATTTCACATGATGTACTCTGCATATAAGTTAAATAAGCAGGGTGACAATCAGTTCAGTTTGGTCCTTCAGTCATGTCTGACTCTTTGGGATCCCATGGACTGCAGCACACCAGGCCTCCCTGTCCATCACCGACTCCCGGAGTTTACTCAAACTCATGTCCATTGAGTTGGTGATGCCATTCGATCTCTGTTGTCCCCTTCTTCTCCTGCCTTAATCTTTCCCAGCATCAGGGTCTTTTCAAATGAGTCAGTTCTTTGCATCAGGTGGCCAAAGTATTGGAGTTTCAGCTTCAGCATCAGTCCTTCCAATGAATATTCAGACTAATTTCCTTTAGGATGGACTGGTTGGATTTTCATGCAGTCCAAGGGACTCTGAAGAGTCTTCTCCAACACCACAGCTCAAAAGCACTAATTCTTTGGCTCTCAGCTTTCTTTATGGTCCAACTCTCACATCCATACATGACTACTGAAAAAACCATATCTTTGAATAGATGGACCTTAGTTGGCAAAGTAATGTCTTTGCTTTTTAATATTCTATCTAGGTTGGTCATAACTTTTCTTTCAACGAGCAAGCGTCTTTTAATTTCATGGATATAGTCACCATCTGCAGTGATTTTGGAGGCCCCAAAAATAAAGTCTGTCACTGTTTCCATTATTCCCCATCTGTTTGCCATGAAGTTATGGGACTGCATGCCATAATCTTAGTTTTTTGAATGTTGAGCTTTAAGCCAACTTTTTCACTCTCCTCTTTTACTCTCATCAAAAGGCTCTTTAATTCTCCCTCACTTTGCCATAAGTGTGGTGTCATCTGCATATCTGAAGTTATTGATATTTCCCCCAGAAATCTTGATTCCAGCTTGTGCTTCATCCAGTCCAGCATTTCTCATGATGTACTCTGCATATAAGTTAAATAAGCAGGTGACAACATGTAGCCTTAATGTCCTCTTTCCTGATTTGGAACCAGTCTATTTTTCCACGTATGGTGCTAACTATTGCATCTTGATCTTCATACAGGTTTCTAAGGAGGCAAGTAAGCTGGTCTAGTATTCTCATTTTTTAAAGAATTTTCTACCATTTGTTGTGATCCACACAGTCAAAGGCTATAGCATAATCAATGAAGCAGAAGTAGATTTTTTTTCTGCAATTCTCTTGCTTTTTCTATGGTCAAATAGAAGTTGTCAATTTGATCTCTGGTTCCTCTGCCTTTTCTAAATCCAGCCTGTACATCTGGAAGTTCTCGGTACATGTATTTAAAATCCATAGCTTGAAGGCTTGTCAGCACTACCTTGCTAGCATGTAAAATGGGCACAGTTATACAGTAGTTTGAACATTCTTTGGCTCTGACCTCCTTTGGGATTGGAATGAAAACTGAGTTTTTCCAGTCCTGTGGTCGTTGCTGAGTTTTCCAAATTTGCTGACATATTGAGTATAGCATCTTAACAGTACCATCGTTTGTGATTTTAAATAGCTCAGCTGGAATTCCATCACCTCCACTAGCTTTGTTTATAGTCATTTTTCTTCAGACCCACTTGACTTCACACTCCACAATGTCTGGTTCTAGGGGAGACCAAACTAGAGTGGCTATATAGGTTATTAAGATTGTTTTGTACAGTTCTTCTGTGTATCCTAGCCACCTCTTTTGATCTCTTTTGCTTCTGTTAGGTCCTTGCTATTTCTGTCCTTTATTGAGCCCATCTTTGCATGAAAAGTTCCCTTGGTATCTCTAATTTTCTTGAAGAGATCTCTAGTCTTCCCATTCCATTATTTTCCTCTATTTCTTTGTATTGTTCACCAAGAAGGCTGTCTTATCTCACCTTTCTATTTCTTGAAACTCTGCATTTGGTTGAGTATCTCCTTCCCTTTTCTGCTTCACCCTTCAAGTCTTTTCTCAGCTATTTGTAAGACCTCCTCAGACAACCAATTTGCCTTCTTTCATTTTTTTTTCCCTTTGGGATCATTTTGGTCACCTCTTCCTGTACAGTGTTATGAACCTCCATCCATAGTTCTTTAGGCAATTTGTCAGATTTAATCCCTTGAGTCTCTTTGTCACTTTTACCTTATAAGCATAAGGAATTGGATTTAGGCATATCTGAATGGCTTGGTGGATTTCCCTACTTTCTTCAATTTAAGTATGAATTTTGCATTAAGGAGCTCATGATCTGATCCACAGTCAGCTCCAGGCCTTGTTTTTGCTGACTGTATAGAGCCTCTTCATGTTCAGCTGCAAAGAACATAATCAGCGTGATTTTGGTATTGATTATCTGGTGATGTCCATGTGTAGAGTCATCTCTTTTGTTGTTGGAAGAAGGCGTTTTCAATGACCAATGTGTTCTCTTGGCAAAACTCTGTTAGTCTTTTTCCTGCTTTATTTTATACTCCTAGGCCAAACTTGCCTGTTATTCCAGGTATCTTTTGACTTCCTTCTTTTGTATTTCCTCCCCCTATAATGAAAAGAACAAGTCTTTTTTTTTTTTTTCTTTCTTTTGGTGTATGTCTTCATAGAACCATTCTGCTTCAGCTTCTTTAGCAATAGTGGTTGGGGCATAGACATGGATTACTGTGATGTTGAATGGTTTGCCTTGGAAATGAACTGAGATCATTCTGTCACTTTTGAGATTGCACCCGAGTACTGAATTTCTGACTCTTTTGTTAACTATGAGGGCTACTCTAAGGGGTAGTAGATATAATGGTAATCTGAATGAAATTCACCCATTCCCATCTATTTGAGTTCCCTGATTCCTAAAATATTGATGTTCACTCTAGGCACCTCCTGCTTGACCAAGGTAAATTCATGTGTGCGTGCTAAGTTGCTTCAGTCATGTCTGACTCTACAACACTATGGACCATAGCCTGCCAGGCTTCTCTGTCTACGGGATCTTCCAGGTAAGAATACAGAGAGGGTTTCCATGCCCTTCTCCAGGAGATCTCCCTGACCTAGGGATTGAACCCACATCTCTTACACTCCTGCATTGGCAGGCTGGTTTTTTACTACTAGTGCCACTTGGGAAGTCCAAGGTAAATTGGATGTGGTTAAACAGAAGATGGCAAGAAAGAATCATAAAATTTAATATAATATAACATGGCAGGAATATCTCTTTGTTTATTCTGTTCTTTATGGGCATGAGGCTTTTGAGGCCTTACAAACTAATTATATGTATGATGTCTATCAGTTAGAGGGTTTCATGGAAGACTAAATTAAAAGATACCTAAAAATATATATGCAAAATACTGCAAAAATTATTAAAATCATTATTGTTCAAAGGAAATTGAAAGGTTAATTTAATCTAATTGTCTTTTTGAAAGTGACAGTGAAAGTTCATGTAAGTACTCTAGACAATAAAGCAAACAAATAAACATTATTAGAATCTGTAATTGGAAAGTGAAGTGTTAAGAGACAATTTTTATACTCTCCTTATAAAACCACTTCCTATCCTAAATCCTCCGTGTGTCTGTAGTTCTTCCAAATCTCTTACAACAGAAAGAACAAAAAATAAACTAATATGTTTAATTTTTTTGGGCAATCATTTTTTATTCCAGTGGTTGTTTCATGAACCAAATTCAGTCTGACACTTGCTTTTATATAACCTGTGAGCTAATTGTGGTTTTAAATTTTTTAAACGGTTGGAAAAACTATTTAAAATTTTAATTACATGTGAATTTATAGAGAATTCAAAGTTTAGTATCTGCAAATAAAGCTTTATAGGAATATGGCCATGCTTATCATTTGCGTACTAGCTATGATGATTGTGTGCTATAACAGCAGAGTTGAGTAGCTATAAAAGGGAATGTAAGGCCCTAAAACCCTAAAATATTTATTAATAAGACCATTAAGAAAAAGTTGGCTACCTCTGTTGTAACCCAATAAAATAATAGGCCCATTACTAACTTGCATTATGTCCAACTAGTTGTTTGCGATTTATCTTCACTTCAATACACCTGATTGTCAAGGACTGTGAAGAGTTTGATATTTTACTCATAAGCTTGAAAGTTTGCCTGACATTTAATAATACAAGTTGAGGGCATGAAATTCCTGGGTCAGGGCCAAAAGACAGTTTGCTACTCACAGCAATAGCAGTTAGCCAGAGTATCAGCATTTGTGAGCTGGTTTTCCAAGTCCTAAAGGGTCAGATAATGACTGCATTCAGAGTTCAGTTCAGTGTGCTCAGCTGTGTCCAGCTCTTTGTGACCCCATGGACTGTAGCTGGCCAGGCTCTTCTGTTCATGAAATTTTCCAGGCAATATTACTATGGGTGGGTTGAACTGCAGGAAAAGAACCCTGAGGTTAAAGACGTATATAGGCATTTCTGTGTTTTGCTCCAGCAAAGAACGCTATATGTACCTTCCAAGGCCTTTTATACAACAATCATCACTGAAAACAAAGGAACAATGGTAAGTCAGTGCTTCACTTGCAAGACATGGAGAAATACAAGAGAGCTACTCTGAATCATTTCCAACATTGATTATTTTTGTTACCTTCAGTTATGAGACCAAATACATATTGTAAAACTATTTAGGAAAATAACTGAAAAATCAAAACTGTTCTTGAAAAATGTCAGCAATGCAAATAATTTTAATTTTTATCTATCATTGTTAAAAGTCATTTAGATAGGTAACACAAAATGGGAAATGGATGTTTTTATTGGTACAATTTGGGAACACACATTCTGGCATGTATATTTCAAAATCAAATTTCTCACTCTTGCAAATATGTAGTAAGCATTGCTATTTGCATTATAGTAGAACTGTTTACCTTCTCTCTCTGGTTTGATTTTCAAAATGGAATTTTACTATTTGATAGAACTTAGCATTTGTCCAAAATTGTGATTTTAAAGATTACTCATACTGTTGTCTTTCTCCATGGTTATTAGAATTTTCATGGAAATGTATCATTCCCTTTATCTCTAAAGCAGAAATTCATTGCTGGCTCACTGTTCACCAGCAGTCTACAAGGGCTGTAAGCTATAGCTTTAGACTGGAATCCTTGAACAGGGAAGTCAGACTGGCAAGGAGGCTGACTCAGAATCATGAAATTAGAGAAGAAACACCTTTCAGAAGTACAAATGCACCCCTGTACAAACACATGCTTCCTTCCACCAATTTCTGTCTTCAAGGGTAAGCGGTCTTGAACCCAGAGAGGTAAACAATATTAAGTGTTTGAGAAGTCATCTCTAGCAATACAAGTCCATGTAAATAAAGTAAATATTATTTCCTAAACATGTTGAAAAATAATTTACTAATTTAAAATATAGAATGTAACATGTTATCGCTAAACATGTTATCTTCTTCTTGTCTAAGGATTAGTCTTTCCTGAATGACACTGTTGGACAATAGGCTTTGTACTCTTAATCTCTGGGCTGTCCCAAGACTCTAAAAGATTGACTGCTATGGGATTTGCTTTTCTTGAGTAGACATCAACAGGGTATAACGCCAAACTCTTTTATTTATATATATATATATAAATATTTTTTTTCTTTTTTTGGCCAGCATTTTCTTTTCTGGTTAATTATTACCAGAAGTAAATAAAATATATATTTTTTAAACAAATTAGTCTCAATCACAAATTACATACTACCAAAATGTCCTTTTAAAATGGTTGTTTTACTTTAGTTTTTACTGAGAGTGAAAATAAGAATGTTACAAACTGAAACTGCCTAAAGTCAGCTAATTGATGATGCAAATACTTTTTTTCTTATTACTGTTACTGATTGAATGCAAAATTTGAGACGCTTTAAATCACAAAGCATTCAAGACATGCTGGATTAAACTTTTGGATCATCTTGGTGACAGTGCTCTGAAAGTTTTATATCATCAGTCCTCACCAAATTTCCCAGGTGGTACCAATGGTAAAACTCAACCTCCCAATGCAGGAGAGTCAAGAGATAAGAGTTTGATCCCCGGGTCAGGAAGATTCCCTGGAGTAGGAAATGGCAACCCATGCTACTATTCTTGCCTGGAAAATCCCACGGGCTGAAGAGCCTGGTGAGCTATAGTCCTTGGGGTTGCAAAAAGTTGGACACAACTAAGTGTGCATCCCTTCTGAAATTTAGCGGTAAAAATAGCTTCTGACTAGTTTTTTTGAAAATTGACAGGTAAGGGGTGAAAATGAGAAGTTTGGGACACCATACAATCTATTTGAGTATATTTTTTAATCTTGAAGTTGAGGAATGCCGTTTATACATAACATTTTGTATTTTGTTGTAATGAGAATTTGTGTTGGTATTTTCCAGTTAAATACATTGACCTCCTCCAACTCCCAGAAATCCTGCTCCTGACAGATAGCAGAGTTGGATGACTATAGCTTCATGCATTTCACCTTCTATATGGTACAGGCTATTCTTTTTTTTTTTCTTTCAGATTTATTAAGATATAATTGACACATAGGACTGTATAAATTTAAGATATAAGGTACAGAATAATGATCTGACTTAAATATATCATGAAATGATTAGCAAAATAAGTTTAGTGAACATTCATCATTTCATGTAGGTGTAAAATTAAAGAAATATAAATTTTTTTCTTTGCGATGAGAACTCACAGGATTTACTCTCGACTTTCAATAGTGTTAATTATATTTATCATGTCTATCCATTTGCAACCCTATGGTCTGTAGCCCACCAGGCTCTTCTGTCAATGGACTTGTGCAGGCAAGAATACTGGAGTGGGTAGGTATTCCTTTCTCCAGGGGATCTTTCCAAGCCTGGGATCGAACGCAGTTCTCCTGCATTGCAGGCAAATTCTTTATCACTTGAGCCCTCAGGGAAGACCCATATTGAACATTACCTTCCTAGCACTTATTTATCTTATAACTGGAACTTTGTACCATTTAAATTACCCTGTTCTTCCACCCTTTCCTCCAGAAATCACAAATCTGATCTCTTTTTTTATGAGTTTGTTTTTGAAGTATAAGTGACTTCAAACACTCTGAGAACTCATTGTACATTATTTTTAAATGATCACCATGATAAGTCAAGTTGTCATCTGTCACCATAGAAGAATATTACATAGTTATTGACTATTTCCCCCTACTTGTACATTTCCTACATACTTATTTAAGTAGCAACTGGAAGTTTGTGTCTTTTAATCTTCCCCACCTATTTCTCTCCTCCACCAAACCTTCTCCCCTTTAATTACCACATATTTGTTCTTGGTATATATGGCTGTTTGTCTTTGTTCATTTGTTTTGTTTATTATGTTCCACATCTAAGTGAAAATATACATTATTTTTCTTATACAGTATTTGCCTTATTTCACTTAGCATATCACCATTCAAGTCCATCCATATTATTGCAAATGGCAAGATTTCATTCTTTTTTTTGTAGCTAAGTAGTATTTCACTATAGCCTTTGTCTCTCTATCTAATATCCTTCTTTATTCATTTATTGATTGATGGGCACTTACGTTGCTTCCATATCTTGGCTACAGAAGAGTGCATATATATTTTCAATTTTTCTTAAATGTCTAGAAGTAGAATTGTTGGATTGTATGGCACTTTTTTTTTTTTGATGTTGAGTTGTATGAGTTCTCTGTATATTTTGGATATTAACCCCTTGTCAGATATATCATTTACAAATATCATCTTCCATTAGGTAGATTAGATTTTCAATCTGTTGATAATTTCTTTTGTTATGCAAAAGTTTTTAGTTTGAAATAGTCCTATTATTTTGCTTTTGTTTCCCTTGCCTGAGGAACAAATCCAAAAAAATTATTACTAAGAACACTGTGAAAGAGTGTACTGCATGCTTTATTCTAGGATTTTTGTGGTTTCAAGTCTTACTTTAAAGACTTTAATCCATTCTGAGTTTATTTTTGTGGTACAAGAATTGTCCAATTTGGTTATTTTCTATGTAGCTGTCTAGTTTTCCAAACACTGTTTATTGAAGGGATTATAGTTTCCCATTGTATATTCTTGCCTCCTTTGTCATAGATTAACTACCTATGTTTAATTACCTATGTAAGTGGATTCATTTCTGAGCTCTCTATTCTAACCCATTGATCTATATGTCTGTTTTTATGCCAGTACCACACTATTTTGCTTATTGTAGTTTTGTGGTATATTTTGAAATCAGGGCACATGATACCTTCAGCTTTGTTCTTCTTTTCAAGTGTTTTTTTTTTTTTTTGGCTAGTTGAGATATTTTGTGTTTCCACAAAAATTTTAGAATTATTTGTCTGGTTCTGTGAAAAAATGCCTTTGGCATTTTGATAGGGATGCATTGAATCTGTAGATTGCCTTGGGTGGTATGGTCATTTTAACATTTATTATCCCAATCCATGAGCATAGTTTATCTTTTTATCTGTGTCATCTTTAACTGCTTTCCTCAATTTCTTATAGTTTTCTGTGAACAGGTCTTTCACTTCCTTAGTTAGATTTGTTCCCAGGTATTTTATTCTTTTTGAGAAGATTGTGAATGCTTTTTTTTTTTTTTGTCTTCTGTTTCTGTTAGTTCATTGTTAGTGTATGGAAATGCAACAGATTTTGTTATTAATTTTCTATCTTTCAAATTTGCTGAATTTACTGATGGGTTTTGGTACTTTTTGTTGTTTTTGTTGGGGTGGGGAGTGGCATCTTTAGAAGTTTTTATGTATAGTAACACATCTGCAAATAATGATTTATTTTCCTTTTTTCCTTTCCAATCTGAATTCATTTATTTTTTTCTTGTCTGATTGATATGACTAAGACTTCCAATACTACTTTGAGCAAAAATGGTGAATGTGGGCATCCTTGTCTTTTTCCTGATCTGAGTGGAAATACTTTTAGCTTTTTACCATTGGGTATGATGTTAGCAGTGAGTTTTCCATACATAGCCTTTATTATGTTGAGGTATGTTTCCTCTACACCCACTTTGTTGAGAGTTTTTTTTTTTAAATAAAAAATGGATATTGAATTTTGTCAGAACCTTTTTCTTCATCTATTGAGATGATCACATGGCTTCATGCTTCAATTTGTTAGCGGGGTGTATCACATTGATTGATTTGCAGATATTGAAAAATACATTCATTCCTAGATTAAATTCCATTTGAACATGGTATGTAATCTTTTTAATATATTGTTGGGTCCAATTTGCTAATATTTTGTTGAAGATTTTTGCATTTATGTTCACAAGTGGTGCTATGCTCTGTGCTAAATCACTTCAGTTGTGTCTGACTCTTTGAGACTCTATGGGCCCACCAGGCTCCTCAATCCATGGGATTCTCCAGGCAAGAACACTGGAGTGGGTTGCCATTTCCTCCTTCAGTGAATCTTATGGATCCAGGGATTGAATCTTTATCTCTTACATCTCTGGCATTGGCAGGTGGGTTCTTTACCACTAGCACCAACGTGGGATTGGTCTGTAATTATTTTTTGCAGGGGGTGCTGTCATTGTATGGTTTTTGTATGAAGGCAACACAGACCTCATAGAATGAGTTGGGAGATCTTCCTCTCACTGCATTTTTTAAGAATAGTTTGAGAAGGATAGATGTTAACTCTTGTCTGAATATTTGGTAGAATTCACATGAAGTCATCTGATCCTACATTTTCTTTTTTTGTGAATTTTAAATTACTGATTCAACTTCATCATTGGTAGTTGTTCTCTTCATATTTTCTATGTCTTCCTTATTCCCAGGAGATTGTACATGTCTAGGATTTGTCCATTTCATCTAGATTACTGTGTATGATTGTAGTGGTCTCTATTATCCTTTTTATTTCTTTGGTATTGATTGTAACTTTTCTTTCATTTCTGATTTTATTGATATAGGTCTTCTCCTTTTTTCTTGGTGAGTCTGGGTAAGGTTTTATTATTTTGTCTTTTTAAAGAACCAGCTCTTAGTTTCACTGATATTTTCCATTTCTTTTTTAGTCTCTATTTCATTTACTTCTGCTTTGATCTTTATAATTTCTTTCCTTCTATTAACTTTGGATTTTGTTTGTTCTTTTCCTAGTTCTTTTAGGTGGAAGGTTAGGTTGTTTATCTGAGATTTTTCTTGTTTAGTTAGATAAGCTTGCATTGCTATAAATGCACTCTTAGAACTGCTTTTAATGCAGCCCATACATTTTGAATCATTTTGTTTGGCTTTCATTTGTTTCCAGACATTTTTGGATTTCTTCTTTGCTTTCTTCAGAAATGCATTGCATGTTTAGTATCATATTGTTTAGTCTTCAAGTGTTTGTGTTTTTTGCCATTTTTTTTCTTGTGGTTGATTTCCAGTCTCATGGCATTTTTGTTAGGAAAGATGCTGATAGAATTTCAGTATTCTTAAGTTTACTGAGACTTGTTATTTGGCATACCATGTGATTCATCCCAGAGAGTGTTCCTGTATAACTGAAAAGAATGTATAATCTGCTGTTTTGGGGTGAAATGTTCTATATGCATCTGCTAAAGTCCATTTTGTCTAATGTGTCTTTTAAGATCAGTGTTCCTTGCTTATTTTACATTTGGGTGATTTGTCCATTGCTGTAAATGGATGATAAAATATTCTTCTATTTTTGTGTTACTTTTAGTTTTTCCCTTTATGTCCTTTAATATTTGCTTTATGTATTGAGGTTGTCCTGTGTTAAGTGCATATATATTTGCAATAATTATATTTTCTTCTTGGATTTATTCATTGATAATTATGTAATATTCTTCTTTGTCTCTTGTTACAACCTTTGTTTTACAGTCTATTTTGTCTGATGTAAGTGTTGATATCTCATATTTCTTTTTATTTTCATGAAATGAAGCATCTTTTGCATCAAATATCTTTTTCCATAGCTTCACTTCCAATCTGTGTTTTTCTTTAGATCTTTAATGAGTCTCTTGTAAGCAACATATATTTGAGTTCTGTTTTTGCATCGGTTCAACTACTCTATGTCTTTTGGTTGGAGCATGTGGTCCATTTATATTTAAAATAATTATTGATAAGTATATATTTATTGTCATTTTGTTGCTTGTTTTAGCTCTGTTTCTGTTTCTTTGTTCCCACTTTCTTCTTCTTTTATCACCTTCCCTTGTGCTTTGATGACTACTATGTTTGGGTTTTTTTCCTCTGTGTGTGTGTGTGTGTGTGTGTGTGTGTGTGTGTGTGTGTGTGTAGATACCTAATATAGATTTTTGGCTTGTGGATTCTATGAGGTTTATATATAGCAAATAATATCTCTAGATATCTATATCTATATCTATATGGTTATTTTAAGTTGCTAATCTCAGTTCAAACACATTTTAACAATCCTGCTTTTCTACCATCTCTCACTAGTTTCATGAAGCAATGGACTGGTTCAAAATTGGGAAAGGAATACATCAAGACTATACTGTCACCCTGCTTATTTAACTTATATGCAGAGTGCATCATGCTGGGCTGGCTGGGAGAAATGTCAATAACTCAGACAGGCAAATGACACCTCCCTTCCTAAGAGTCCCTTGGACAGCAAGGAGATCAAACCAGTCAATCTTAAAGGAAATCAACCCTGAATATTCATTGTAAAGACTGATACTAAAGCTGAAGTTCCAATACTATGGCCATCTGATGCAAAGAGCTGACTCATTGGAAAAGATGCTGATTCTGGGAAAGATTGAGGGCAGGAGGAGGAGAGGGTGACAGAGGATGAGATGTTTGGATGGCGTCACCGACTCAGTGGACATGAGTTTGAGCAAACTCCGGGAGATAGTGAAAGACAGGGAAGCCTGGTGTGCTTCAGTCCATGGGGTCACAAAGAGTCAGACCCAACTGAGCAACTGACAACAACAGCTAGTTTATTGTTTTTAACATTAAATTTTGCACCTTTTTGTTTTGTGTATCCCTTAACTGTTTATTGTGGGTGTACAAGATTTTACTAGTTTTGTCTTTTAACTTTCTTACTAGTTTTATAAGTTGATTGATTTATCTGTTATCTTTGCCATATATTTTCCTTTAGCAATGAAAGTTTTCCTTTTATAATTTAATATTTCTATTTTCATCCTTTTTTTAGGTTAGAGAAGTTCCTTTAACATGTCTTTCATTACTGGCTTGGTGGTGCTTTTAGCTTTTGCTTGTGTGTAAAACTTTCAGTCTCTCCATCAAATATGAATAAAGCTTTGCCAAACTGAGTGTTCTTGACTGAAGTTTTATTTTTTTTTCCCTCTTGTCACCTTAGCATGTTATGCTCCTCCATTCTGTCCTGCAGAATCTCTACTTCAAGTCAACTGATAGCCCTCTGTGATTTTCCTTGTATACTATGTTGTCTTTTCTTTGATTTTAGAAATATTCTTTCTTTACTTTTAATTTTTGCCATTTTAGTTATGATGTGTCTTGGGGTGTGTTTTCTTTGGATCAGTCCTGTTTGGACTCTCTGTGCTTCCTGGACCTGAATGTCTGTTTTCCTCTCTAGGTTAGGAAAATGTTCGGCTCTCATGCCTTGAGATGTTTTCTGCTCTTTTCTCTCTCTTTGTCTTCTTCTGAGATTACTATAATACGAAGGTTAGTCCACTTGGTGTTGTCCCAGAACATCGTAAACTGCTCTCATTTTTTAGACTCTCTTTTCCTTCTGTTCAGCTTGGGTGATTTCTACTATTCCTTTTTCTTATTTGCTGATCTGTTCCTCTGTATCATCTAATCTACTGCATATTCCTTCTAGCGTAGTTTTTATGTCAGCTATTAATTCTTCAGGCTTGATTGGTTCTTCTATTTTCTAACTTTGTTAAAAAAAAACTTCCCATTTCTTACTCTCTTCATCTATTCTTTTCCCAAGTCCTTTGAGCATCTTTATGGTCATTACCTTAAACTGTTTACTGGATAGATTGCTTCTCTACTTCACTTAGCTCTCCTTCTGGAGTTTTATCTTGTTCTTTCACCTGGAATGTATTTCTCTGTTGCCTCAGTTTTTCTTTTTCACTGTTTTTATTTCTATGTACTTGTATTCCTATGTAGTTTAGTTACATTTCTTGGTCTTGGAGAATTGGCCTTCTATAAAAACGTACTATGAAGCCCTCCAGCACTCTCACCTCTGGTTATGAGAGCTGTATGTTCTGGTGGTGCTCTTTCTGTGGGCTGCATGTGTTCTTCTATTGTGGCCAGCTCAACTTCTGTGGGCATGCTGCTAGGAGTGGCTGGGTCTCAGTCCTGTTAATTGTCAGGTCCTGCCTTCCATGGAGGTTTCATGATGCTGGTGGATGGAACTGGGTCCTGCCACACCTTGAGGAAATAGATGGGGAAACAGTGGAAAGAGTGGCTGACTTTATTTGGGGGGCTCCAAAATCACTAAAGATGATGGTTGCAGCCATGAAATTAAAAGATGCTTACTCCTTGGAAGGAAAGTTATGACCAACCTAGACAGTGTATTAAAAAGCAGAGATGTTACCTTGTCAACAAAGGTCCATCTAGTCAAGGCTATGGTTTTTCCAGTAGTCATGTATGGATGTGAGAGTTGGACTATAAAGAAAGCTGAGTGCAGGAGAATTGATGCTTTTGAAGTGTGATGTTGGAGAAGACTCTTGAGAGTCCCTTGGACTGCAAGGAGATCCAACCAGTCCATCCTAAGAGAAAACAGTCATGGATGTTCATTGGAAGGATTGATGTTGAAGCTGAAACTCCAATATTTTGGCCACCTGATGTGAAAAGCTGACTCATTGGAAAAGACCCTGATGCTGGGAAAGATTTGAGGACAGGAGGAGAAGGGGATGACAGAGGATGAGATGGTTGGATGGCATCACCAACTCAATGGACATGAGTTTGGGTGGACTCCGGGAGTTGGTGATGAACAGGGAGGCCTGGCTTGCTGCAGTTCATGGAGTTGTAAAGAGTTGGACATGACTGAGTGACTGACCTGAACCGAACACCTTGAGGAAGGGTTTCAAATGGCACTTATCAGCATTAGTGTCCTTGTAGTAGAATGAGCTTCCCAACATGGCTGCTGCCAGCATGCATGTGCCCAGGCTGAGTTTTAACTGCCTCCTTCCTCACTGACAGCCTCTGCAAAGATCAGCAGGTGGATATGTCCCAGATTCCTTTCAGATCATTACCCTAGGTCTCACATCCTGCAATATTTTATTAATTCCCTTTAAAAGTGGTGTTTCTATTACCCATAGACCTGTGGTTTTCCTGAATATGTCCCACTGGCCTTCATTGCCCAATATTCTGGGGGTTCCTCTTCCTGGTGCAGGACCCGCATTCTGGGGAGCCCTCTTGTGGAGCTTGGATCCTGTGCTCCTTGGGGAGAGCCACTGCAATTGTAGCTATCCTCCCTTTTGTGGGTTGCCTCCCCAGAGCTATGGGTCTTGACCATATGTGTCTCTGCCCCCCTACCTATTTTATTGTGGCCTCCTCTTTATATCTTCAGCTGCAGATGATCTTTTCTCCTGGTGTTCAGGTTGTTCTCATAGATAGTTGCTCTGTAAATAGTTACGATCTTGGTTTGCCTGTGGGTGAAGGAGAGCTCAGTGTCGTTCTAGACACCATTTTGATCACTTATTAAAAGCAGAGGCTATTCTACTTGGAGCTTACTGACAGCATCTGCCAATTTTGTCACCTCTATTTTATTGGAGGGATGTCATGTTGAAGTAAGTAATGATATGAAGAGTTTCATCAATTTATGGGCTCAGAGTTGTTTTGTTTTGATATTCATTTTGGCTTTGATTCTAAATAGCACTCATTATTTTTACCCAGAAGACATTGCACTGGTACAGGATGATATTTGGGACCTTAATCATTCTAAATGGATTTTATTCTAGTCTTAAAAATTCTATTAATTGAAGCTTTAAAATGGCTTAACAATTTTACTGTCACATTGAGAATTCTAAGATGAATAGTTATTAACAAATATATATAGAGAGAGAGTCTACAGACACACAGCAAGGAGATGCTCAAGCTGAAGTTACTATGCTTTGGTCAGCTGATGAGAACAGCTGACTCGCTGGAAAAGAACCTGATGCTGGGAAAGATTGAAGGCAGAAGGAGAAGAGGTCAACAGAGGATGAGATGGTTAGATGACATCACCGATTCAATGGACACAAATTTGTGCAAACTTTGGGAGATGATTAGGACAAGGAAGCCTGGTGTGCTATAGTTCATGGAGTCACAGAGATTCAGACATGACTTGGTGACTGAATAACAGCAACACAGAGACACAAACAGTATTTTCTTAATAAAACATAAGTTGTATTTTTTTCCCATCCCTAGATAATTTTTCAAGACAAATCAATCTACTTTTGAAATTGCACCCCCATTTCCACCAGGTTAAAATAAGGTAAAAGATGATTAATTAAGACCTTTGAGGTTAGTTTACAGAACAATAGGAACATAGATGAGGAAACAGCTTGTTGACAGTCTCCTTTGACTGAACATCACTGAGATGTATTTAGGGACTAGAATGATCAGGGAACTTTAGATGTCATGCACTGATAATTTACCATATGAACACACGAATCCCCCCTGAATTAACACATACAGCCCATGAAGAGACGTAAAAGATAGTTGCATCTGCTCAGAAGACTAAAAATTGACTTTACCCTCCCACCAATTGTCTCTTAGCCCCAACACCCTCCTTTTTCTTCCTCCCACAATAAGTATCTCACTCAAAAGCTGACTGGGGAGACAGATAAGAGCCTTGGCTTCTGTCTCCTTGTTTGGCAACCCTGCATTAAAGCATTTTCTGTCTGCAAAATAGCTTGCTATTTGGTTTTTCCATTGCACAGCATGCAAAGAGCCCACGTGCAACTTCCAAGAAGTAACTAAAACTGTTTTACATTCATGTTCAGGATACTCCAGTGCTAGGGACTTGACATACAGATATTTGAGAAAAGCTAAGACAAAGGCATGAAACTAGGAAATAGTAGGATATAGTCAGCCAAGGAGTTTAATACTATTGGAACATAAAGGCTGTGTGTGTGAGAGAGAAATAAAACTTGAAAAGTAGCCAGAGATAATAACTTGAAAAGCCTTGTATGACATTTAAACCTTTGGACTTAATCTTGACTTATAAAGGAAAATATTGAATCATCAGGCTGAGAAGTGATATGGTCACTTTTACATTTTAGAAAGCATAATTATGCTCTTGCTGTTTGGAGGGGTGCCAAGCAGATGAACTGGAAATTTAACTGGGAAGGGTTTGTAATAACTGTGGCAGGAATCAAGGAAGCACCAGTTAAAACAAGAGTGTGGCGCTTCCTATGAAGGTACCTAGGAGCTAGAACGAATGGGCGCCATAACTGATCAGATGTGGGTGTAATAGAGAGGGACTAAAATGAACCACAGGACAACTAATTGTACAGAAGTTCCATTAAGAAATTTGGAGGACTCCAGAGAATAATCAGTTTGGGAAGAAGATTATGTTACACTTTGCCTGTGGAACATCATAGTGTAGATGTCCAGGTTGAAAAGAAAATTAGAATTGGGGCAGTGTCATTCAGTCAAAGTTCTGCTGCAGTAATGAACAGCCACAGCATCTTAGTGACTTAAAAACATATTTTATTTTCTGCTGAGGTTACGTATCCATCTAGGTCTTACTCAAAGATATCAGATGAAGGAGACTTTACCAATGGGAAAGTGACTGACCCTTGCACAGGAGAGAACTTTGTAAAATTGCACACCATCTTTTAGAAATTTCTGCCTGGAAGTCATATGTGTCTCTTCTGGTTAACGTTATACTTGCCAAAGAAAGTCACACAGGCATGTGTAACTTCAAAGGAACTGGAAAGCACAACTCTATCCATATAAATGCCTAAAAGAAAAGAGCAGAACCAGAAGACAAATGGACAGTAACATAAATTGTGAACCATTGATAATAAGTGCTGTTTGAAGATATTAGAGGAGATAAAATTAGCTCAGGGATTACATATATTTTGAAAATAAAAGAAAGCCAAGAACAGAATCCTGAGGGTAAGCCAACATTTAAGTACAAGAATTTGTATAAAGGTGACTGAAAAAAGCCATCAGTGATCTGGGTGAAGAATCCACTACAAATCAAGTCGAATTGACAAAGCAATTTCACATGCAGTATCACTTTAAAATCCCCATTAAGTATTTTGAGACTCTAGGAGGCTGAGCAATTAAGTTTTGTTCTATGGAATTGAACTTATTATGCCTTCCAATATTATCTAAGTGACTTATTCTTTAGGAAACTGTAGAAAGTGGGTAATCATTAGTAGAGCAATGAGCTTTTTTTTCTTCCTAAAAAATATAAAACAGGCTTAGCAAAGGTAAGAATACATTGTAAAGCTCGTGTCCTAAGTAAAAAAACCCACTAAATTAAGAAATATGCATAAGAAAATGAGCAGTGCAGGGCAAACTTTTGGCTATCACTTTATTGGTATATGAGTAGGTTCCACAAGGTGGTAAATTGTCATTACTATTTCCTTAAAATGCCTTACCAGAAGTGGAACTTTAAGGTCAGATTGTTTATTTTAGCCTGTTTTTAATACTCATGAGATCTCATGTCAATGAAGCTTCCTGAAAAATTGCATCCATCTTTGCTGTGTCAGCTGGATATAGGGGTGCTAATTTTGTGTTTCTGTAATGCAATTTTTTAAACAATTTATAAACTATAAATAATAGCAGATAATGTTTTATATATTTTACTTTTCATTTCTGGTGAGATATATTTATATATATTCATCTGTATTTCTATTTTTGTTAATGATATTTCCCTGTTATATTCTTCTCTGATTTTCTTTCGGGTTTCCATCTTTCTTCTCATTGATTGTTTTCCTTCCAGTTTTATTGATATAATTGACATACAGTACTATAAAAGTTTAGATATACAGTATATTGTTTTACATTACATTACATACATACATCATGAAATAATTACCACAAGTTTAGGGAGTCTCTATCATTGTATATCAGAGAAGGCAATGGCATCCCATTCCAGTACTCTTGCCTGCAAAATCCCATGGATGAAAAAGCCTGGTAGGCTACAGGCCATGGGGTCGTGAAGAGTCGGACACGACTGAGCGATCTCACTTTCACTTTTTGCTTTCATGCATTGGAGAAGGAAATGGCAACCCACGCCAGTATTCTTGCCTGGAGAATCCCAGGGACAGTGGAGCGTGGTGGGCTGCCGTCTATCGGGTCGCACAGAGTCGGACACGACTGAAGCGACTTAGCAGCAGTAGCAGCAGCATCATTGTTTATGGATGTAACATTAAAGATATAGAAAAGAAATATTTTTGCCTTTTGATAAGACCTCTTAGGATTTACCCTCAACAAATTTCATATATAATATCAGTTCAGTTCAGTTACTCAGTCATGTCTGACCCTTTGCGACCCCGTGGACTGCAGCACGCCAGGCTTTCCTGTTCATCATCAACTCCCAGAACTTGCTCAAACTTACATCCATCTAGTCGGTGATGCCATCCAACCATCTCATCTTCTGCCATCCCCTTCTCCTTCCTTCAATCTTTCCCAGCATCAGGGTCTTTTCCAATGAGTCGATTCTTTGAATCAGGTGGCCAAAGTATTGGAGCTTTAGCATCAGTCCTTCCAATGAATATTCAGGACTGATTTCCTTTAGGATTGACTGGTTTCATCTCCTTACAGTCCAAGGGACTCTCAAGAGTTTTTCCCAACACCACAGTTCAAAAACATATATAACATATAGCAGTGTTAATTACTGTATTGTAATTAACTTTGTAGCTATCATGTTAAACATTTTTTCTTACAATTTTTAGTCTTGATAAATATGTAGCATAGCATATATGAAAATATATACTTATGGAAATTTCCTATATGTCCAATAATAGGACATTTAAAATTTTAATTTTGATATAAATTTTTATATATTTAGTCACAATTTGTTGAATCCACAGGTTTCCAGTTGTTGAGATAGATGTTGGGGATAGCACAGGAACAAAATAGGCATGGCTCTGGTTATCACTGATTTTATGACCAAGAAAGGTAGACAGACAGAAGCAATGAAACAAATAAATAAAGTGGTTATTATTGTGACAAGAGCTAAGGGAGAAATAAGCGAGAATGCAAATAACTGGATGTTGAAGGATACTTCTTTGGATAGTATCATCAAGGAAGCTTCTTTGGGCTGATGATATTTAAAGTCAGAGCTGTTGGGTGAGCAGTGGCATACATGCATTCCAGGTCGAGAGAACACCTTGTACAATGACTCTATGGAGATATTTTAAAAAGACCCCTGTAACTGCAGTGTGATGCCTGAGAGGGAGGAGCCAAGGGATAAGATTGGATGAATGGTAAGAGACAGTTATCCAGGGCTTATAGGCCAGGAGTTGATTGAATTTTATTCCAGAACAGTGAGGAAGTGATTGAAATGCTTTATATAGGAAATAACACGATTTTATTTCCATCTTAAAGTGATCACTCTGGTTGACCTTGTATAGAATGATACAACGGTGAAGAATGAATGTTTCATGTGTGTTTATCTGTTGTAGAATGTGTGCCAGCTAGCTATTTCTGTGTACTAAGCTACCCCTAAAGCTACTGGCTTAAAACAATCATCTAGCAAAGGCTATAAGGAGGTCTGAAAGGCAAATCTGTTGACTTGAGTCTGTTTGCTTCAAGTGTAGAGCAACCCACTGGCCTAAGCAAATCACATGGCCAAGTCCGGGGTTGGTGTGCGAAAGTACAAAAATAAGCACAAGTACAGGATTCAGTGAAAAATTTGGGCCCATATTCAATCAGTTTAGCAGAAATTTCTGTAAGTGAAAAGTACACTATACTAAGTGATAAAATTATATATAAAACTATTACGTGTAGTGTAATGTTTTGTAGTTGGGGGTATAGTTACTTTCCAATGTTGTGGTAGTTCCTGCTGTATAGCAAAGTGAATCATCTATATGTATGCATATATTTTCTTCCACTTGAATCTACCCCCCCATCCCACTCATCTAGGCAACCTCAGAGCACCAAGCTGAGTTCCCTGTGCCATCCAGAAGGTTCTCGCTAGCTATCTGTTTACCGCATAGTAATGTATACATGTCAATCCCAATCTCCCGATTCATCTCACCCCTTCCTCCAGCCACATGTTTACGTGTCTATTCTGTGTCTGCTTCTGTATCCTTGCCCTGCAAAGAGGTTCATCTGTACCATTTTCTAGATTCTAATATATATGTTAATATATGATATTTGTTTTTCTGACTTATTTCACTCTGCATGACAGACTCTAAGTCTATCTGTGTCATGACAAATGACCCATATTTGTTCCTTTTTATGACCGAGTAATATTCCATTTTATATATGCATTATATTTTAAAGAAAAAAAGCTACTTGAAAGGTATGCAGTTGATCACTGAACAAGATGATTGAATAACACAGGGGTTTAGGAGCTCTGACTTTCCTTGAAGTTGAAAACCCATGCAGTAACATTATCAGCCCTTGGTATCCATATTTGTGCATTCTCAGATTCGTCCACCATCGATCCTGTAGTACTTTAGAAGTTATTTAGTGAAAGAAATTTGCGTGTAAATCGATCTGTGCAGGTCAAAGCTGTGTTGTTCTAGGGTCAACTATATAGTGTATTAATACGTTAACTGTGATTATCTCTGGGTAGTGGGATGTAGGGTGGTTTGAACATTTTATTTTTATACATTTAAAATTTTTCTGCATTGAGTTTGTTATAATATTCATTTTGTAATAAAATGCTATTTCAAAATTCTAAAAAATAATCTTTGTTTTATCATGAAGAGTGAAGATGAGGGAATAAAGAGGAAGAAAAGAGAGGAATTGAGTTTATTTGTCACAATAATCTCAGAGGTCAACCTGTATACTGATCACATCGTAGCTCCCTAATCTGTCAAATAAAGATATCCACCTATAGGTATTGATTTATTATGTCAGCTTCTTATTTCTTCTAGGTAGCCCTAGAAGAACTGGCTCAGTCAATATTTTCCTTGTAGAGCAAAAGAAGCCCCCAACACTCATGCCATCTTCTACCTCTCTCTGAAGCGACTTAGTAGTAGCAGCAGCTACCTCTCCCTGGCAGAACCACAGTCCTATTATTTTCTGATTTCAGTGTAACAAAATGGCTATTGGATGGATGCACCATGGGTGATATCAGTGTAGAATTTCCCACTGTTTATGAATCATTTTATGCATTATCTTTTTTTCCATTCTGCTGTGTCCGAAAGTGACATTTTATGTGAGGGAAGGCTGGTCAGTCTATAGTAAGGAGAATGTGGTCTTTGGAGTAAGAAGGTCTGTGTTTGAGCTATTTGGCCACACAGACCACTCATTTTATCTCTGGGGTCTCACTTGGAAAACAAAAGGATACCAGAATACCATCTGCATATGGCTACCCAGAGGGATAAATGTGATACTTTATGTAAAAATCCATTTAAAACCACAGTTTCAAAATATTTAGTCTCTTTTGGTGCCATCTATTACTTGAGTTAAACATAGACATTTTTGTTGTTCTCTTTTGAAAGTCAAATAGCTCTGAGAGGAGAATGTACATATATAATAATATAGTCTTGCTATCCGAGAAGAAAAGTGTCATAGCACATTGAGTTCAAAAGTTGAGGAGAGAAATGATGGAGTCAAATTTTACATGTTTTAAAATTTGCCTAAGAATGATATCCATTTTCTTGATCAAAAAATAGTGGTATTGAAGGAGCATGTTCAATAAATGGACTTATTATCAATGAATTTTAAATTGCTTTAAAGAAATGTATTCTCAAAGAAACATATTCTTAAAGAAACGTATTCTTAAAGAAACTTGTTCTTGATTAATTTTGTGTTGATTTATAGTTTAAAAAAATGTAAATGTCAATGGATTTAGCAACAAATAAATAATCTTTATAGGTATTATGAAGTATGTTTGAAGGAAATTAAGTCAAACAAGAACATTCTATATTTTGACCTTGTTCTGGGCATCAGGGAAACTCCAGGAACCCTACTATTCCCATCAGTTCAAATGAAGTGGTTGATTTCTTTTTAGTTGAAATGAACATTTATTTTAATTATTTTAAAAATTGTCCAGACAATCATAAATTTCAAGCTATCAGAGAAAGCAGAAGTGTGACAAGGAAAGCAGTAATGAGTTCAGCTTTTTTATTGTATGTGACCACGTGTGCGCTTGTTGTCTTGGGGCAGAAGTGAGAGCAGAAATAATATTGATGATCAAACTTGTGAATTGCTGATCCAAACCCCTATTAAAACTTGGTTAAGGTCACAGAAAGGTAGATCTTTGGCAAAAATTAACTCTCCATATGGGAAGTACACCACTGAATACTCCTGCACTAAATAGATATAGTGTCAACATGCTGCTCCTGGTCACTTGGTGTCCACTGAGCTCTGTTTTTGGGCCCTGTTATTTATGAACTTTGTGACCTAGGTTCAGTATATAAATTTCTGAAAAATTCAGTTTCCTCTTTTGCAAAATTTGCTTTATGCCATTACAAAAATACACTGTATTGAATGCTTGAAAGTCGCTCAGTTGTGTCCAACTTTTGGGACACCATGGACTATACAGTCCATGGAATTCTCCAGGCCAGAATACTGGAGTGGGTAACCTTTCCCTTCTCCAGGGGATCTTCCCAACCCAGGGATCAAACCCAGGTCTCCCACATTGCAGGTGGATTCTTTACCAGCTGAGCCACAAGAGAAGCCCAAGAATACTGGAGTGGGTAGTCTAGCTCTTCTCCAGCAGATCTGCCAACTCAGGAATTGAACCGGGGTCCCCTGCATTGCAGGCGGATTCTTTACAAGGAGCTATCATATGGCAAATAACATATATCATCTCATTTCATTCTCATAACAGTACTATGAGCGAAAATGAGGCAAAATAGAAAAAAAAAAACTTGCCCAAGACCATATAGCTGATAGATAAAGCAATCTTAATCTAAATCTTGTAGTCTCCTAGTACTTCATACTGCCCATCAGGACTCGGCATAAAAAATAAAACACACACACACTCCCCAAATGTTGAATCTCCTCTTTGTTTCATCCTACAAAGTAGTATTGTTATTGAGATGGAACTCTCAACAAAACTTTCTGTGGGCAAAGTCTGTGAAGGTAAGGAAAAAAAAATAATACTTTCAGGAGTCTTTCAATACTTTCAGTGGCCCACTAGTCAGTAGATGAAAAAATCTTTAGCAATGGAAAGGGGTGACAGGAGAGATGGAGGAAGGGAGTGGTGAAGAGACGGGCAGTGGACAACGTGAAGATTATGCGGGCAGAGGAGGATGGTCAGGGGTAGTGAAAGGTGTTAGCAAGAGTTTTGAGTTTGAAATTCTGGGGTAAGAAAGTAGTGTCTGAGGAGAAAAATCTAAGAAATGTTTCTATCTGAAGAACTGTGTGAAACCACTGCAATGCTCTTTAAGGAAACTATTGTCAAAGAGTATGGATCTCAGTTGCTGTTTTTCTGTTTTTGCTTTTTAAGTGAGATGTTGTGCAGGCACTGGGCCAGACCATTTATGCAGTCTTGCTGCTTCAGGTAAGGGTCACTGCATCGTCATCACCGTTGTCTACAATATCTAAGGAAGTGTAGTCCGCAAAGAACTGCAGGTCACGGGAGAGCGGCGAGAAGGGCACAGCTCAAGTCCTGGCCTGAATTGCTAGAGCTGAGTAACATACTCCTTTGTATACTGGGGATCATAATGTCTGTCTCAAAGGAGTGTGAGACGGATGTGAGACTCACTTGTGTCTGACTGTTTGCGACCCCAGGCACTGCAGCACACCAGGCTTCCCTGTCCTTCACTATCTTTAGGAGCTTGCTCAAATTCATGTCAGCTGAATCAGTGATGCCATCCAACCATTCCATCCTCTGTCACCATCTTCTCCTCTTGCCTTCAATCTTTCCCAGCATCAGGGTCTTTTCCAGTGAGTTGGTTCTTTGAATCAGGTGGGCAAAATATTGGAGCTTCAGCTTTGGCATCAGTCCTCCTAGTGAATATTCAGGGTTGATTTTCTTTAGGATTGATTAGTTTGATCTCCTTGCTGTCTAAGGGACTCTTAAACATTTTCTCCAACACCACAATTTGAAAGCATCAGTTCTTTTGTGCTCAGCCATCTTTATGGTCCAACTCTCACATCTGTACATGACTACCGGAAAAAACAAAGTTTTGATTATACGGACCTTTGTTGACAAAGGGAAATATCTGCTTTTTAATACGCTGCCTAGATTTGTCATAGCTTTTCTTCCAAGGAGAAAGTGTCTTTTAATTTCATGGCTGCAGTTACCATCTGCAGTGATATTGGAGCCCAAGAAGATAAAAGCTGTCACTGTTTCCATTTTTCCCATCCATTTGCCATGAAGTGATTTAGGTGAGGTGATAGCGTATTACAAACTATAAAAGCTTCGTGAATGTAAGTTATAATTATCATGCAGTACTCAGATTTGTTAGTTCCCAAGCGATTCTATGATGAGCAAAGACCACCTTACTTAAAGGCACATTTGAATTTTTCTTTCTTGTTACTCAGCGGCTTTCTATAAATTAGTCATTGTTACATGACTCTGTCCTAGAATGAGGCTTGGAGAGTCAGGAATTTTGGAGAATTGTACTTTAAGTGTATGTTCTGATGATAAGCCAGAAAGCAGTAATCATATTTTCTAAATCAAAACTAAAAACAGGATCAGACAACAGAACAGAGTATTTGACACAGGGTATTTCTAGAAAAATCAAAGTTCATTGGTCACTAGAACTATAGACTAGCGTTTCTAGCAAAGACTCTCCAACCCTTTTTTCAAGGTCTTTGATGAAGGGCAAAATTCCAAGTTTATAAATGGATGCACTATAAGGCTTTTAGTTTCCCCGTCTTCACCCAGGGGGACAGATAATTAGTGCTTTCGCAGGTCTAAATAGGAGAACAGAGGCCAGAAATTTGACTATCAATGTGAGCTTACTAGGAAAAGACATATTTGTGCCATGCATCACTAAGGATTATAACAGATTAGCAACTAAATTTGAGTTAATTAAAAATAATCAACTATAATAAGAGAGTTTCCAGAAAATTAGCATATTGATCAAGTTGCTGTCTAAACAACTTGGAAAATACAGAACAAATTTTGGAGGCCCAATGCCAAGTATCTGAAGAAACTCATTAAAATTTGCTTAAATGTTACACAATTCAATTAATTTTATTAATAAAGGTCATAAGATATATAACAACTAAATAGAAGGCATTTAAGCTTCAGAGTCTATATAATAATACAAAACTTAAAACAAAATGTGTGGCTTGAAGAAGGTAGGATTGACTATAAAAGGTGAAGATTTAAAAAATGAGAATAACAATGTTTGGCAATAAATAAAACTGTAGGATGTGTTATGAAATACTTGAATGATGACTTAAATTTTGAAATAGATAGCACTGTATTTTTTTCCACAGAACATATTTTCTATAGAATGAACAAAGTTGAGAGACCACGGTGTGGTAGCAGAAAGAAAGCACAGGCAATTACGAGAGTCCCAAGCGATTTCCAGGTGCAGCTTCAAATACAGGATCCTTTTTAAGTAGTGTAAAATGTACTTTGTCTCTGGATTAGCAGCCACGAAGAAGAATCCGGTTTTAGAAGAATTTAGGTGATGGTTTATAGTTGGGTCTTCTGTGCTCCCCTGATTGTATGGCCACTTAAAACAAGTGTAAACCACCAATCAATAGGTCCCTGAACTATGTAAGCAATCTGGCCGTGGGTGCCACCACCCGGGTTTCAAATTTTAAATAAATAGCACACGAAGAATCAATAGCTAGCCAATCTTTGCAATACCGTATTTTGCAAAATAAATTCTCTTATCAAATCAAGGGGTTACAAAGCTTGCCACTAATTTATTTAGAAAGAAAAATCTATAAACATGAATCTTACTTAGCTACTTGTATAGTTATAGCTCGATTGGATTTAGATCTAGTTATGATCTATTTGAAAGCGTTTTTAAAAATCTTTTAAAACATTGCCACTTGAGAAACTCCTAACTTATCAAACTGAGTGTCTTCTTAGCAAAATAAAATGTTTGTTATATGAAGGTTTCAGAGTCTTTAGACAATTAAAAGTTGATTTGGTAAAATAGATGACCTGATCTAGTTTCCAAAATTTTCATAAAACACGTTGGATGACGCAAATTAACCAATGTTAAAATGTTTCTACTCATTTGAAAATTAATCATCTTTGTTTCATTTATCAGATTTACTTGATCCAGCTATTTTTCAAAAGGATTTATGATAGTGTTTTTTGTTTTCTTGAACACTGGTGTCTACTCTGATGTTTCCTTTTTGTAACTTCAGTTCTTCTGTTCAACAAAAAATATACATGGGAAAGGGTGACTGAGAAAACAACCTTTCTAGGAAGTAAAGGTAGAATCCAGACTTGGAGGATAACCTCTGCCAAAAGTCATAAGCAAACTTTTCCTTCACTCCGGCAGCTCTGAGCTCACTCATAACCCATAAAGTGAAGATATCCATCACTCAGCTAGGCAGTACCTACACCAGTGGGAGGGTGTGAGCCAGCAATTGCTATGCTGACTGCTGAGCTTTGACAATAAACTTGTAACTATAATGGGAGTTAGGTGCCCAAAGGAGAAAAAAGACAAACACAGGCCCAGGGCTCCTTAGTAAGTTATTTCAAAAATAGGATGAAGAGTGATACAGAAATTAGAACTCAATATCGTGAACAGATAAACAGTTCTCACTCCTTCCAAGTTGTCTAGGTGATTTGCAGAAGACTGGGGAATTACTTGATTCCCTTTTACTTTCAGAAATAGATGAGGTAATTAAAAATCTTCCCCAAGAGAAAGTTCTTGGCCCTGGTGGAGCTACAGGAGATTTCTCTAAAACCTTTGGCTTAGCCCTCTCTGTACATTTGCTTGACAAGCTCAATCACTTGAAGGACTCAAGTGGATTCATCCTTGCCAGCCCTTACATCCAGATTATCTTAATTGCTAAAAGGGATAAAGATACAGAAAACTGTACCACATCTAGGTTGAACCCCCTGATTAAAGTGGATATCAGCTCTTGGAAAGGATCCTGACAGTTCTCATTATTTAAAATCTGGGGCACAGTAATTAGGTGGTTGTTTGAGGATGGTTCATTCTTTGCATAAAATAATTTTTTTTAACCTGGATACCAGTTGTTCTGTCAGAATCACAGGGCACTAGCAACCCCATTTTTTTTAAACTAAAAGATAGTTTTTATTTTTTGACAGAGCAGTGTGTATCAGGGATGTATCATAGGGTCAGTAATTTAAGATCTTCCATTTTTTAATAATGTATTTTGTTCATTCTCAAAATGAGTAGGATAATCTCTGTTTTGCTATATCTCAGTGTCCTCAGGACTGATGTGGGAAGGCTGATGTTACATTGTACTATTAGCCTATTGCTATATTGCTATACACACACACACACACACACACACATGCTCTCACACACAGATGTGGAAGGGATACATTAAAAAGACATGTTTGGCAGAAACCAACAAAATTCTGTAAAGCAATTATCCTTCAAATAAAAAACAATAAATTAAAAAAAAATCTTGCAGTGTGATTCCAGCTATATGATATTCTGGAAAAGGCAAAACTTTGGAGACAGTAAAAAGATCAATTGTTGTCAGGGGCTGGGAAGAAGGGCAGATAAACAGGCAGAGCACAGAGGATTTTTGGAGCAGTGAAACTATCCTTCATGATACTATGATGGTGGATTCATGCCTCCACATATGTGTCTAAACCCATAGGCATACCACATCAAGGGTAAACTCTAATGTAAACTATGGACTCTGGGTAATAATGATGTGACAGTGTAGGTTTATCAGTGTAGCAACCGTACCACTCTGGTGAGGGATATTGATCATGGGACACCATGTATGAATGGGGGTAGATGGTATACACAGGAAATCTTTATACCTTCTACTCAATGCTATGAACCTTAAACTGTTCTAAAATATAAACTCTAGTAAAAATACCTTGCAAGAAAACATTATTTTTGGTTCTTAAAAGTGAAAAAGAAGCCCCAGGCAACTTTTCGGGTAATGAATGTCAAAATATATGTTTGCCAAGACTATCTAGATGGTTGAGGAAAAAATTTTGCATATGAAATTTCCATTTCACGTGGGAGTAAAAAGTTCTCAGTCTGATGCTCCAGCTAAGACATTCTATAAATATTTCCTTTACTAGAGAAGTGTCTCTAGATGCCTGCATGCAAAAACTGGCATTTAGAATGACTTGGTGGGAATCCCTCTGCCTTCCAAGGAGATCCTCCATGGAAACAGGAGAGGAGTCTTTCTACTGTAATCTACTTCTGTGAGTCTTCACAGTCAACATGAGCTTATCTGAAACAAACCAAAAAAAAAAAATCTTTCCCCTAAAAAGTAGTTCAACTCCTGTTTCAGTGAATGTATCACTAACATTCTCATTCCCTAGCACTTCAGATACAGCATTACCACACTCACACTAGGCTCTGTCTCCTTACTTTCACGAACCAGGTCGATTCCACCTTAGAAATAAACCTTAAAACTAGTCTCTCCTTTTACCTTGATCTGGACTAGAGTTTCACAGACTATAACCCAGCCAGATCTGGTTCAGCGTTGGCTTCTGTGAATAAGGCTTTATTAGAACACAGCTACCTCCGTTTGCTGAAGTACTGTCTACGGCCACTTCCCTGTTACAACAGCGGAGTGGAGTAGCTGAGACAGAACTCATGTGGTGGCAAAGCCTAAAACATTTATTCTCTGACTCTTTACAGAAACATTTCAGACCATTTATCTGTAGACTTCATCTTTTGCTTCAGCTATTAAAATAGCTCTTAAAAAAAAAAAAAAAGCTCTCTACATTTTTTTCTGCCTGCATCTTTTCTTGCTACATTCTGCTTCCTACACCAGAGTTCCTAAAACACTAACAAGCTTGTTTCTTACCTTTTCCAAAATGAGCATACTTTTTGTCACAGGAAAAAAGCCAAGATGGCATAAGGGCCTTCACAATAAGCCGCAACACGTCTGCTGGGCTTGCCCTTAGCTGTTTCCACCGCTGTGATCCGGTGTTGTTGTTCACTCGCCCAGTCGTGTCTGCCTCTTTGTGGCCCCGTGCACTGCAGCATGCCAGGTCTCTCTACCACATATTCACTGAGATCCTACTTCAGTGGATATATTCAGCTTTTGCACATGCCAGCCACATTACCAAAGACGACCTCCCTTCGAGAGAGATAGAGATTTCTCCACCCAGCTCTTGAACCTTCATCTCCAAAATCCATTTTCTTTCTTAAAAGTCAGCTCAGCTGCCATTTCTCACCCGAAGCTGTGCATCTGTTCCCTGGGCGCTTTCTCTAGCATCCCTTTGTTTTCTGGACTTCTATGGGGCTGAGTGCCCACACTGACCGTGGCATCTACAGCACTCTATTGTTACTTATCTGTGTTTGTGTTGTCTGTTTGCACGAATCTTGTCTCACTTAGTTTAGCGTCAGGAACATTTAGCGCAGTGCTTGCCATCACTTGGGCATTGGAAAATCGCTTTCACTCTAGCATGGAACTGATCACACATGCCTACAGTGTTCAGATTCACATTTTTAGAATTGGGCAAAACCTGGCTAGATAAAAATTTGTGTATTTTCTGTTTTTTTCCTTATTATCAAGTACTAAGAGTTACATCATAATAGCTGTCTTCAATAAGTTAATGATCTATTTGCAAAAAATGAAAAGGAGCTAGATCCAAAGAAAACATGTAAGGTTGACTTCAAATAAGAGGTGGAGGAAATCTTGAGTTGTAGGGGCTTTCATGAAGATTAGAGCAGACAAAACAGTTTTGCAGAAGAGACAGAACTCGCTTTCAAGTGCCTTAACGGACGGATAGCTTGAGTAAGTATCCAGGGAAGAACATACTTCACTGTTTATCTCTGCTTCACTTTTTCACCTCTCAAGGAGCAAGGGTCTCCTTGCTCCACACCTGCAGAGCGTCTTGTTCTCCTAGAGTAAGCTAGGAGTCCTTTCAGTTCAGCTCGCATTTCATTGTGTTGATACTTTCAATTTAGGGTCTCCTGACCCCAAATTTGGGTACCGTGTACTTTCCCCTTCATATCCCCTGTACAGAAAAACCAGTGTTTGTTTGGCTAGAATCTCTCCAAACTGTACAAGGTGATCAGTATCATATCTTTCTTGTTTACCTACAGTGATTGGAACATAGTATGCATATTTGGTCCTTGATTTTTCAATCATTTGACTGACATTTAGTGGGCATCTACTATAGGCCTTGGAGAAGGAAATGGCAACCCACTCCAGTATTCTTGCCTAGAGAATCCTGTGGATGGAGGAGCCTGCTGGGCTGCTGTCCATAGGGTCACACAGAGTTGGACACGACTGAAGCAACTTAGCAGCAGCAGTATAGGCCTGTGTACCACAGTATTGCGAGTACCATAAGGAAAGTACTAGAGTACCATAGGAAAGTACTAGAGTACCATAACTAAAGTAGTAGCATCATAAGTGAAGCTTCAGGATATGAACTGAAAGGACCTAAAGATAAGTAAAAGATGTCGGAAAATCGTTAAATGGAAAAGATGATGCATGACTGCCATATAGTGTTCTTTAAACCATGAAGAAACATATCTGGGAGGAACAAAATCTTGTTTATTTTTATATTCTGTATGTTGGAATGGGAAGAAGTGGTGGTTGAACAAATGAATTATTTAATAAAGGGGGGGTAGATTTTCAGGCTTCAAAATTCCTGCCTCTAATGTGGGATTCAGAGCACTGCTTTTTATATCCTTTCTAGAACTGCCAACACCTGGTGGAATTCTTCTCTGCATCTGAGATTTTAAACTTTATGCCCAATCTAGGGCATTTAGCAAGGGGGTGGGGAGCAGCTACTGATAGGCAGTTCTGTGCACCGAGTGGTCAAATGTCCCCAGCTCTGTTTTCAAAAGTTGCAGTGTTTTGTTTTAAAACTGGAATTAACGGTATAGGAATGTGAGTGGGCGAGAAAAAGAGTATGCTAACAACAATAAGAAAAGTCCACTGCCATCAGCAAAACTGTCAAAAATTCATGATTCTTCTCAAATTTGTGGAATGTTTATAGTCATACCACCTGGGGTTAAGACTTCACAGATTTCAGTATCTAAAATGCATCTCATTCTGTAAGTGTTTGGGGGAAAATTCTCCAAGGAAAAAGCACAAAATGCAAGGAGAGGAAGTCTGGCTTAAAGAAATTTTCTTTAGGAATTTGAACAGTGAGTCATGAAATGCTCTTTATGAAACTTTCAGATTGACACCCACTGTAGTGTCAAGTAGGTAAGGGTAAAAATAATCTCAATCCTCTGTGTGGTTACCAAACTTTTCACATCGTAGCTTGTTAAGGAATTGTCATAGGCACTGCTCTGAATCCCAAAAGCAGAGGGCTTTGTCTGAAGCTCTGTGCTTAATAAATGTGGCCCTAGATATAGTATAAAAATTCTCTGGTTTGAGGACATACGAGGCTAGAATGATTAATAAAATAGTTGTATTTTAAAAAGTGAATTTGGTAGTACAGAGTCCAAATTCCCTTTTTGCTATAATTTTCCATTTTTAATTATTTGTGTAAAGCCAACTAGATATAAGACATAAATGGGCACAAAATAGAACCCAGATTCAAGGATGTATGCTTCTCAGAAGTTGAAGCTTCCAATTAGGGGAAAGGCTCTAAGGTAAGAGTTGGGATGGTAAGATCAAAATTAGAGTATTAATCCAAAGAGCCAGTAAGGCAGTGAGGACCAATATAAAAACTCAGAATTAAAGTAGGGTATGGGAGAGTCATACTAAATGGAGAGAGGGTTTGAGGGAACCAAGAAAGAAGGAGTAGTGTAACCAGGATGGTATGTGATATGAGCTCAGAGAAATTTTAGAGGTTCAGGACTTAACTAAAATACTGGGATCATTTAAGCATTCAAAGGAGGGTGGGAAGCAGACTTTTCATATATTAATAAGCAAACACTGTGAAGATACTCGGGGTTAGGAAGGGGCCTGTTCCCTATTGTCCCATTCTGATCACTTGCTATGTCGTTTGTTCCATGGACTGGTCTGTCAATAGTTGGAAACCATGGGACCTAACCCATTTATATAAAATCAAATATGGGCTGCCTTGTCCTCATGCCTTCTACATTCAGTCTCTTTCTGTTGGATTCCAGTTTGCATCTTGCTGCCAGGAGCTCTCTGTCATAGTGCCGCTTGGCTCATGAACTTCCGGTGGCTCCCTGTTCCTGCAAATCCCACATGCAGACATCCAGGATCTCCATTAACCCCAAAGTGTCTTTCCCGACTCTCCTTCCACGGCTTCCTACAGGGCTTTCTATTCCGGTAAGGGCTGTAATTTTCTCTCCTCCAATCCTACCTAGTCTCTTAAGCTCCTTTTCTATCCTTCAACCCAACTCTCCATTTCTTTCAAAGCCCACATTAAGGTTCCCTGGGTACAAGAAGCATTTGTTTATAAGTTTACCTTGCTTAAACTTTGATATTTTATTTTTCCTTAATATACACTCTCTTAAACTGGCATGTAGCCTTAGAATTATTTCCAAGTTGACTCATACATGTGTAGGTTTTTACTCTAACTGCATGGTAAATTCCTGGGCAAAAGCCTTTGCTTCTTTTGTATTCTCTTTGAGCCTCGAATAGAAGCTTGAGTGCATAGGAGGCACTTGAGTGCTGCTTAGAAAGTAAATGATGACATCCCCCCTACCGTGACTCCCTATTACAGAGTAGTAAGAATTGGTTTGTAATACAGCAAATGTTTAATTTTTGTGGTTCTTAATCAATGCTATATATAAGATTCCATAATTTACCTTACTCAAGGTTACAGTGTACTTTATCTCAATATGAGAATTTTAGGGTAAATTATTTTACATTTACCAACATTTCTACCTATTCGAGTTATCTGGGGTAAGAAAGAGTTGGGTTGCTGCCTTGGTGATCATAGGGTAGCAGAGATTCAAATAAAATGAGACTGTTATTAACACAAGTACATTTTAGGTTCAGTCAGCAGGGCACAGTTTTCCAAAGCTAGCTCCACCAAGCCATTGTTAATCTATGGAATCTTATTATAGGCATATACACAGGTAGATAGGTATTTTTATAGCTATAAGTAAACACATAGAGATAGACAGATGGACCTATAATAGAAACTCGCATAGATGCCAGTGAGTGCAACCTCTGTTTCACATGCTCTCTTTCTTGCTTCTAAAGTCTTTATTGTTAAATCTTTGATTAGTCAGAAGGTTGCTGTGCAGTCTTTTATCAGTGTCACTGGGACCCTAATAACTTTTAAGGATGACTTGGTTCTATGCCCCCAATCTTATTTCCTTGTGTTTCAACCCAACAATGAGTATTTTATTAATGACTGTTCTGCATATTGAATGGAGAATGTTTTGCTTAAAGAGACCTATTTTTCTTTCAGATCAGTAAGAATATCATGTGCCAGATGGTTAATTCCCATGGGTTAATGAGTGTACCCACACACTTCATGATTTGAAATATCCTGCGGACATGTCCTTTGGTGAAAGGATTGCTAGATTTTAATTTACATCTGTATGAAGTACACATTTGCTTTTTTTTTCTGCTGACACCTGGAAATACAGATTTTCCTTATAATGTGTGAAATGTATGCCATTCTACTTATATAGTCCTTTGATGTTGGTGACTTAAATAATTTACAGAAATACAAATTCTGGTTGAACTTTAAGACTACATTTTAATTATCAATTGCATTTAAATTAGAGAGTGAGAACACAGTTTTCTGATGTGAGAAGGGTAATAGTTGACAATATTCAAATGAAGGATTCTTCTGTCCTTGTGTCAATAAGACTCATATTTTTAACTGATAGAACTTCTTTATCATGTCCAATTAATGGGCTAAAAATTTATAGCTATTTAAGATGAAAGGGATTCTTCTAAACCAGTAACGCTAAAATGTTAGTGTAATATTCAGTTCAGTTCAGTTCCGTTCAGTCGCTCAGTCGTGTCTGACTCTTTGCGACCCCATGAATCGCAGCACGCCAGGCCTCCCTGTCCATCACCGTCTCCTGGAGTTCATTCAAAGTCACGTCCATCGTGTTGGTGATGCCATCCAACCATCTCATCCTCTATCGTCCCCTTCTCCTCCTGCCCCCAATCCCTCCCAGCATCAGAGTCTTTTCCAATGAGTCAACTCTTCGCATGAGGTGGCCAAAGTACTGGAGTTTCAGCTTTAGCATCATTCCTTCCAAAGAAATCCCAGGGCTGATCTCCTTTAGAATGGACTGGTAGGATCTCCTTGCAGTGCAAGGGACTCTCAAGAGTCTTCATGTAGAAAGGCAGAAAATAACATTTGAATATTTTTTGAGAAAAGCACAAAATAAAAACCATCACTATGTTAGATATTTTCAAATAGTTGTGTAAGAATGGTTGATACATATAGCTGAGTTTATATAATAGTTTATGCTTTAGTGATTCCAGGATGTAAAAGATGAACATAAAACACAAACAAATTCAAAACAAAATATTTGTACTAACCAACAATGCATTTATAGGTTATAAAACATAAAATATTTTTATAGAACTCTACAAATGACTAATTTTTATGTGCAACAAAATTATATGGTCACAGCATGCACTGGTTCAAAAGCTCTATTACCTTTTTGATGTCCAGAAGAATAGCATTGTTATGGCCTTGGAGGTTACTTAATGGGACCAGTTTGAAGTGATTTAGCAGCAGCAGCAGCATAGAGTATACAAGGAGGTGTAGAATTGCTTGGACTGTCATATCTCTGGGAAGAATATAATGCATCAGGAGAACAAGAGCACGTGATAAACCACGTGGAGAAGCACATGGTGTGGAGCATCTCTGCACAACAGGAGAAGGAGAGAAATGCCAAGTGCATTGCAGTGTAAAGCTGCTCATAAAGAAGGCTCGAACACAGCCAGTTCGGTAAATGCATCTATCCCAATTGAGACAGCTAGACATACTTGACTGATTAATTGGAGACTAATCTATTTGACCGAATCTTTGTGTCAAGTGAAGTTACAGTTGACCTTTCCTAAAAATGAAAAGTTTGTGTTTCATATAATATGAGAAATAAAACAATTTATTGATTAGTAAGATGTTTCTCTCATCCTTCTCGCTCTACCATTGAGTTGTTCCATGATCACTTTTGAATAAGCAGTTCACTTTGAATAATTTGGTACTGAACTAAAGATTATGAAATTATAGTTTAAGTCTGTAATTAATTCAACCATTTGCAATAAAGTGATAGTTGAAACAAATTAAAAATAGAACTTTTACACAATCCAAGAATTCCACTCCTGAGTATTTATTTTTTAAAAATGAAAAACACCAATTTGGAAAGGTAATGCTCTCCTATCTTCATTTCCTCATTATTTACAATAACCATGATATAGAAGCAACCTAAGTGTCCATTGACAGATGAATAAATAAAGCTGATGTAGATAGTATTAGTTATAAAAAGGAATATATCTTTGTGTATGGTGTTAGGAAGTGTTCTAATTTCATCCTTTTACATGTAGCTGTTGAGTTTTTCCACCACCATTTATTGAAGAGGCTGTCTTTGCCCCATTGTATATGCTTGCTTCCTGTGTCAAAAATAAGGTACCCATAGGTGCATGGGTTTATTTCTGGGCTTTCTATCTTGTTGCATTGGTCTATATTTCTGCTTTTGTGCCACTACTATACTGTCTTGATGACTGTAGGGCAACAATGGAGAAACAGACCTAGAGAATAGACTTCTAGACATGGAGAAAGGGGAAGAGAGGGTGAGATGTAGGAAAAGAGTAACGTGGAAACTTACATTACCATATGTAAAACAGATAGCCTACGGGAATTTGCTGTAAGGCTCAGGAAACTCAAACAGGGGCTCTAGATCAACCTAGAGGGGTGGGATGGGGCAGGAGATGGGAGGGAGGTTCAACAGGGAGGGGATATATGTACACTGATGGCTGATTCATGTTAAGGTTTGACAGAAAACAGCAAAATTCTATAAAGCAATTATCCTTCAATAATAAATACATATTTTTTTAAAAAGGAATATAATTTTACCATTTGTGACAACATGGATTACCTAAAGGACCTTTGCACCTTCGTCGTTGTTGTTGTTCAGCCGCTCAGTCATATCGGACTCTTTGCAATCCCATGTATGGCAGCATGCCAGGCTTCCTTGTCCTTCGATTCTCCCGGAGCTTACTCAAACTCATGTTCAGTGACGTGGTGATGCCATCCAACCATCTCATCCTCTGTCAGCCCCTTCTCCTCCTGCCTTCAATCTTTCCCAGCATCAGGGTCTTTTCTTATAAGTTGACTCTTTGTATCAGGTGGACAAAGTATTGAAGATTTGGTTTCAAAATCAGTCCTTCCAATGGATATTCAGTATTGATTACTTTAGGATTGACTGGTTTGATCTCCTTGCAGTCCAAGGGACTCTCAGGAATCTTCTCCAGCACCACAGTTCAAAATCACATTCTTGGGTGCTCAGCTTTTTTTATGGCTCAAATCTCACATCTATACATGACTACTGGATATACCATAGCTTTGACAATAAGGAGTTTTGTCATCAAAGTGATGTTTATGCTTTTTAATATACTGTCTAGGTTTGTCATAGCTTTTCTTGCAAGGAGCAAGTGTCTTTTAATTTCATGGCTGCAGTCACCATCTGCAGTGATTTTGGAGCCCAAAGAAATAAAGTCTGTCACTGTTTCCATTGTTTCCCTATTTATTTGCCATGAAGTGATGGGACCGATTGCCATGATCTTAGTTTTTTAATGTTGAGTTTTAAGATATACCCATTTGAATGGAGAGTTCCAAAGAATAGCAAGAGATAAGAAAGCCTTCCCAAATGAACAATGCAAATAAATAGAGGAAAACAAAAGAACGGGAAAGACTAAAGGTCTCTTCAAGAAAATTAGAGATACCAAGGGAACGTACCATGCAAAGATGGGCACAATAATGGACAGAAATGGTATGGACCTAACAGAAGCAGAAGATATTAAGAGGTGGAAAAACTACACAGAAGAACTATACAAAAGATATCTTAATGACCCAGACAGCCACAATGGTGTGATCTCTTACCTAGAGCCAGACATCTTGCAGTGTGAGGTCAAGTGGGCTTTAGGAAGCACCACTATGAACAAAGCTAGTGGAGGTGATGGAATTCCAACTGAGCTAGTGCTGCACTCAATATGACAGAAAATTTGCAAAACTCAGCAGTGGCCACAGGACTGAAAGAAGGTTAGTTTTTATTCCAATCCCAAAGAAGGGCAATGCCAAAAAATGTTCAAACTACCACACAATTGCATTCATTTCACATGCTAGCAAAGTAATGCTCAAAATTCTCCAAGCCAGGCTTCAACAGTATGTGAACCGAGAACTTCCAGATGTTCAAGCTGGCTTTAGAAAATGCAGAGGAGCCAGAGATCAAATTGCCAACATTTATTGGATCTTTAGTAAAAGTAAGAGAATTCTAGAAAAACATCTATTTCTTCTTTATTGAAGACATTAAAGTCTTTGACTGTGTGGATCACAACAAGCTGTGGAAAATTCTCAAAAGAGATGAAAGTTGCAGACTACCTTATCTACCTCCCGAGAAACCTGTATTCAGGACAAGAAGCAACAGTTAGAATCTTACAAGGAACAACGGACTTGTTCCAAATTGGGAAAGGAGTACGTCAAGGCTGTATATTGTCACCCTGCTATTTCATGCAAAATGCTGGGCTGGATGAAGCACAAGCTGGAATCAAGATTCCCCGAGGGAAATATCAGCAACTTCAGATATGCAGATGACACCACCCTTACGGGAGAAAGAGACGAGGAACTAAAGAACCTCTTGCTGAAGGGGAAAGAGGAGAGTGAAAAAGCTGGCGTAATACTCAGCATTCAGAAAGGGCCTTACTTTATGTGAAGTAAGTCAGAGAAAGACAAACACTGCATGTTTTCAATTATATGTAGAACTTGGAAAATAGAACAGAGACGTACAATAAAACAGAAATAGATTCACAGATACAGAGAACTATCTAGCAGTTGCCAGAGAATAACAGGTGAGGGGATGTGTGAAATAGGTGAAGGACCTAAGAAGTACAACCTACCAGTTATATAAAAAATAAATCATAAGAATACAATGCACAGTGAATATAGTCAATAATCAGGTAATAACTCTTGGAATTTTGCATAATGCATAAGAATGAGAAATCACCATTTTGTACACCCCAAAGTAATACAGCATTGAAATTTAATTCGACTTTAAAAAAATAGACAAGCAAATCAATTCAAGACATCACTTAAAAAGGGGTGTCCCAAGGGTATTTAATAATAAGATAGTCAAGTGGGCCTTAGGAAGCATCAGTACCTACAAAGCTAGTGGAGGTGATGGAATTCCAGGTGAGCTCTTTCAAATCCTGAAAGATGATGCTGTGACAGTGCTATACTCAATATGCCAGCAAATTTGGAAAACTCAGCAGTGGTCGCAGGACTGAAACAGGTCAGTTTTCATTTCAATCCCAAAGAAAGGCAATGCCAAACATTGCTCAAACTACCACACAATTGCACTCATCTCACACGCTTGTAAAGTAATGCTCAAAATTCTCCAAGCCAGGCTTCAGCAATATGTGAACTGTGAACTTCCAGATGTTCAAGCTGGCTTTAGAAAAGGCAAAGGAACCAGAGATCAAATTGCCAGCATCTGCTGGATCATCGAAAAAGCAAGAGAGTTCCAGAAAAACATCTATTTCTGCTTTATTGACTATGCCAAAACCTTTGACTGTGTGGATCACAATAAACAGTGGAAAATTCTGAGATAGATGGGAATACCAGACCACCTGACCTGCCTCTTGAGAAATTTGTATGCAGGTCAGGAAGCAACAGTCAGAACTGGACATGGGACAACAGACTGGTTCCAAATAGGAAAATGAGTACGTCAAGACTGTATATTGTCACCCTGCTTATTTAACATATGCAGAGTATATCATGAGAAATGCTGGGCTGGAGGAAGCACAAGCTGGAATCAAGATTGCTGGGAGAAATATCAATAACCTCAGATATGCAGGTGACACTACCCTTATGGCAGAAAGTGAAGAAGAACTAAAGAGCCTCTTGATGAAAGTGAAAGAGGAGAGTGAAAAAGTTGGCTTAAAGCTCAACATTTAGAAAACGAAGATCATGGCATCTGGTCCCATCCCTTCATGGCAAATAGATGTGGAAACAGTGCCTGACTTTACTTTTCTGGGCTCCAAAATCACTGCAGATGGTGATTGCAGCCATGAAATTAAAAGCTGCTTACTCCTTGGAAGGAAAGTTATGACCAACCTAGACAGCATATTGAAAAGCAGAGACATTACTTTCTCCATAAAGGTCCGTCTAGTCAAGGCTATGGTTTTTCCAGTGGTCATGTATGGATGTGAGAGTTGGACTATAAAGAAAGCTGAATGCCGAAGAACTGATGGTGAATTGTGGTGTTGGAGAAGACTCTTGAGAGTCCCTTGGACTGCAAGGAGATCCAACCAGTCCATTCTAAAGGAGATCAGTCCTGGGTGTTCTTTGGAAGGACTGACGCTGAAGCTGAAACTCTAATACTTTGGCCACCTGATGCCTGAGAGCTGACTCATTTGAAAAGACCTTGAGGTTGGGAAGGATTAAAGGCAGGAAGAGAAGGTGGTGACAGAGGATGAGATGATTGGATGGCATCACCAAGTCATTGGACATGGGTTTGGGTGGACTCTGGGAATTGGTGATGGACAGGCAGGCCTGGCATTCTGCAGTTCATGAGGTCACAGAGTTGGACATGACTGAGCGACTGAGCTGAACTGAAACCCAAATAACATTTAAACACAAGTATAAGAAAAATTCTTTGTGTTAGAAAAATTTTAAATTATTATGTATCATTCAGAGTAAAATAAGTGCAGCTATGTTTTTTGCTATCCATTTAATGTTGGACTTTAATAATGATTCATTGGTAACTAACTGAGGAGATAAAAACTAGAAGTCATGGGTTTTTTGGTTTCTTAATTTTGCATTTTTTTAAGCTTTTTATTTTGTATTAGAATATAGATAATTACCAATGTGACAGTTTCAGGTGAACAGTGAAGGGACTCAGCCATACATATACATACGTCTATTCTCCCCTAAAATTACCTCCCATCCAGATTGCCCATGTGAGTTAGTTTGTTTGTTTGTTTTTGATTCACACATATTTCTAATACCATGTATACAAACATATTACATTGTGATGTCAAAGCTTTTCTCATATTTTTACTTTGGATTTAAAACCAAAATCAGATAATAGATCTATCACATTTAAGAATTCATTTCTCACTGGAATTTGGTTATTTTGCACTGATATTTTCAATTAGCTTATTGTTCCTGTCCTACATCTTACTTTTTGTTTTCTTTTTACATCTGTTCACTTTTAAAATTGAAGTTTAGTTGATTTACAGTGTTGCACAAATCTCTGCTGTGCAGCAAATGCTGTTCAGTTTTACACACGTACACATTCCTTTTTAAATACTCTTTTCCGTGATGGTTTATCCCAGGAGATTAGATATAATGATAGTTAGCATCTACCGAGTCCAAATTCCCAGTCCTTCCCTCTCTCTCCTCCCCATCTCTGCATTTCTTTGCTTCACCCAGTTCAGTTTACTCTGCTGATGGTAGGAAAGACTTTATAACTCAGCCTTAGTGTAATGGTTTATAGCCTTCTGATTTTGTGATCTCTTTAAGCGCTGTTATATTGACAAGTAAATTACTTACTTCAGTACTTCAGCCAGTTGTATGTACTTATGTCACTTCAAAGTTAACTTTATCACTAGTTGTCAAATTCTCCCCTGTGGCCTTTTAAATGTTTCAATGTATTCAGCTATATATATATATATATATTTAACTGATACTTCAATTTTGTTTTGCAGCATGCTAAATTTACAAGAAAATAAATGACTAGATGTTAAACCTGAGTCAACCCAGGCTAAAATTAAGTTTAGGAATCTTTGGGAAGACCTTATTTTTGTTGAATGGGTTGACTTCTGAACTCACTAGGACCCAGAACTATTCAGTGAAGATCCAGATGTTGAACTTCACTTACTAGGCATAAAAACAGGGACAGGGATCCTCACAATACCAGTCCAGAATTTTATATATATATATATATATATATATATATATATATATATGTATGTATGTATATTTTACTAACTGTATGCTTTCATTTCTCGTTTTGTGTTCAGTGAAGGAAACCTCATCAAAGACGTTTAATGAGAAACGCTGGATGAAGCACAAGTTGGAATCAAGATTGCCAGGAGAAATATCAATAACCACAGCTATGCAGATAACACCACCCTTATGGCAGAAAGTGAAGAAGAACTAAAGAGCCTCTTGATGAGAGTGAAAGATGAGAGTGAAAAAGTTGGATTAAAACTCAACATTCAGAAAACTAAGATCATGGCATCTGGTCCCATCACTTCATGGCAAATAGGTAAGGAAACAGTGGAAATAGTGACAGACTTTATTTTCTTGGGCTACAAAATCAGAAGATGGTGATTGCAGCCATGAAATTAAAAGACGCTTGCTCCTTGGAAGAAAAGTTATGACCAACCTAGACAGCAAATTAAAAAGCAGAGACATTGCTTTGCCAACAAAGGTCTGTCTAGTCAAAGATATGTTTTTTCCAGTGGTCATGTATGGATGTGAGAGTTGGACCATAAAGAAGACTGAGCGCTGAAGAGTTGATGGTTTTGAACTGTGGTCTTGGAGAAGACCGTTGAGAGTCCCTTGAACTGCAAGGAGATCCAACCAATCCATCCTAAAGGAAATCAGTCCTGAATATTCATTGGAAGGACTAATGCTGAAGCTGAAACTCCAATACTTTGGCCACCTGCTGTGCTGTGAAGAACTGAATCATTGGAAAAGAGCCTGATGCTGGGAAAGATTGAAGGTGGGAAGAGAAGGGGAAGACAGAGGATGAGATGGTTGGATGGCATCACTGACTCAATGGATATGAGTTTGGGTAAGCGGGAGTTGGTGATGGACATGGAGGTCTGGCGTGCTACAGTCCATGGGGTTGTAAAGAGTCAGACACGACTGAGCGACTAACATTTTCACTTTGATTTGACAGTTTTACTGGCTACTTGTACTGTAAGCTTTTTAGAGTTGCACTATTCAGTACAGTTGGCACTAGCCAAAAGTGGCTATGCAAAGTTAAATTTAATTAAAAGTAAATGAAATTTAAGTTTCATTTTTTTCCTCAATATACTTGCCACATTTCATATGCTCAATAGACTCATGTGGCTATTAGCTACTGTACTAAAAAATGCAGATTACAAAAGTTTTTCCATGTTGTAGAAACTTCTTTTGGAAAACCTTGCCTTAGAATGCTCTCTTAGAAGAAACCCAAAGTTGATTATTGCAGAATGATAAAAATTCCTTCCTTTATGACTTCGTATTGCTTTGGGAAATGTCCGTTAGTTCAAATCTCCAGTAGAGACCCAACTATTCCTGGCACTAAGTGGATAAAAATGGCATTAAATTGACTGCCACCAAAACCACACAGTAAGATTAAAATGCCAGATGTTATATCTGTTAGAGGACTTGTAGTGGCTCTCTTGCTTCTTTCCTAACAGTTTCAATCATGCACCGATGTCTTTATAGATTGGCTTGGCCTGTTTCTTTAAGAGAATGGACAATGGAGAATGTCATATATAGAGCATATTTTCTGGATATCTGTCCTCAAAAAGAGAGAAATATCGCTGGGAATGTTGAAGGCAGATACCTCATATCTTACCACACTTCTTTTAGCTGCCACAAGCAAATGTGAAAAGGGAAGTGTTCTGGTATCTGCATGTCACTGCCTGAGAGATACATTTTTAAGTTCAGATTTGTATCAGAAAGTTATGCTTCCTGCCAAAAGGAGATTTAAACACTGCACCCTCCCTGCATCCCGAAGAGAAAAAGGGTCACCCAGAACCCAGACAGCAGATAATAAATATATTGCTCTAATTAGGAATAGACGTAATATTCAATAAACAGAGCCCAACCACCTCTGGGCAGTAAAAAGAGTGAACCTTTAAGAGTTCACTTGCTGATGTTCTTAAAAGGAGCCTTTAATAAATTATACACCATGACTAGGATTAAGGACCTCCATATGAAACAGTGACTTTTCATCATAGACTAGCAAAGGTCTAGAAAAGTGTGATATATTAAAAAAAAAAAAGAAAGAAAAAAATCCACATGAAACCAGAACATGCATTATTCTTTTTGCTATACCACTGAGTTTTCACCAGCTCTGCATAAAGGGAAACTAGAAACTATCAGAATCCCATTGTTTTGCTGATTCAGTTCAGTTCAGTTCATTTCAGTTCAGTCACTTAGTCGTGTCTAACTCTTTGTGACCCCATGAATCGCAGCATGCCAGTCCTCCCTGTCCATCACCAACTCCCGGAGTTCACCCAAACTCATGTGCATCGAGTGAATGATGCCATCCAGCCATCTCATCCTCTGTCGTCCCCTTCTCCTCCTGTCCCCAATCCCTCCCAGCATCAGGGTCTTTTCCAATGAGTCAACTCTTTGCATGAGGTGGCCAAAGTATAACCTACCATTTTCAAAATATGTCTGAAAAACTGGTAAGTGGCTAGGGAGAAAGCCACCATGGTAAATAAGTTTAGGAAATCCTGAGTTCAATGAGAGACTTCTCAAGACTTTCATGCTAATGTGTCCTGTGATTCTCTGAAAACCTGTGTAGGAATGACAAAGTATTTCTTATGCTTTTAATAACTATTTGGTATTTTAGGTAGCACCCCCAGGCAGAGGAAGTAGCTATAATAAAAGTAGCTTCATATTATAAAGAGTAACTTCTAGACACATCTTCACAGGACTTAAGGGTGACAACATGATGATAAAGATGACGTAAATAATAAGCGACTACTTATGAAACTCTTAAAGCAGTGCCTTGCACATAGTAAATTCTTAGAAGTGATAGTTATTATATTGTTTGGGGACTTGATGGACTGTGGCAGATAGAAGACATATGGAGACATTGTTGGCCAAGCAGAAGCAAGGATTCTGTACAAATCTCAGTGTCAGAAAGCAAAAAAAAAAAAAAATGTGGAGTGTTCTCATAGGGCCTGGAGGACTGGCTCATGCCTTAGCCCCTCCCACACGTGAGACTAAGTGGTGGGCCTGGATCACTTAAAGAGCCAAACGTGGAATGTTGGTTCGGGGTAGTATGGGGTGGACGGAGCTGGCTGATGTGCAAACAAGCTAGAGGCTGTAACTAGAGGTGAACCAAAGCCTTATGGAAGTGGAAACCTTAAATCCAATTGAATTCATCTCTTGGCAGAAGTCAACAAGCTTTTCTAACTGATTTTGATGTTGGGGCAAAGTAAGCATTCCAGAATTTATTTATTTATTCATTGTTGAAATAGGAAAAAATATTGGATACAATCTCCATCAGTTTCTACTCTGACATCTAAGTTACTACTGTCCTTGAGAAGAGGTCTACTCAGGACCCATCATGGCTAAAAACATCATCAAGTTATTACCTGTGTGCACTGGGTGGTTCTTTTGCTGTTCTTGCCTAGCTTATTCACGAGGCTTCCTTCAGCTGGAGAATCACGTTAAGTGGCTGGAATGGTGGCAATAGCAGGGTCTCTCTCTCCATGTCCTTTTATCTTTGGAATCTTCAGAGCACGGGGGTCTCTGGTTCTGCAAGGGCAGAAACTGCAGGGTCTTTTCAGCCCCTTGGAAGTCACACAGCTTTCCTTCCACCACATTCCACTAATCAAAGTTAATCACAAGGCCAGTCTGGATTCCAAGGAAAGAGAAACAGATTCTATCTCCTGACTAGAAGCATAGCAAAGTCACATGGTAAGGAGGCTCATATCTAAGGAAGAGATTTGTGGTCATTTTTGCAAATAATCTATCACAGCCTCTTAGTCATTACTGAGCAATAAGAAGGAGACAACAAGAGAGGGATGGACAGACAGAAGGCTTTTTCTAAGGAATTATTTTGCCTCTTTTCACACTTGAAAGTTGAAACTTTAGACCTTTGGTTTCCATCTGATTGATAATGTTGACTGTAATGTTTATATTGATGTATAAAAGGAAAAACTATGGTTTTTATAGTAAATGGTAAAACCATGGTAAATACAGATGCACCATATAGCTGTATTCGGGAAACAGATGAATTTCTTCAAAGATCATGCTGGTTTTTTATTCATAAATTGACTTTCAACTTTGTAATTTATAAGCTTGAAAAGAATAGTCTACATTTATTTTGCCCTCTTTCCAAGATATAATCTTTCTAATCATCAAAGAATCCAGCATATTTTAATTCTAAAATTGTTTTAATTATGTTATTCAATTATGTCAACATTGTTGACATTATGAGATTTTGAATTGTGAATTCAATAAAGTAAAATACAGTTGATGTTTATATTTTAATTCCTTTTGTTCTTTGTGTTCCAAATAGCCAAACAGGCTGGAAAGACTGACAAGTTTCTTGTGCCTGTGTTTATATTTCTTCAAAAGCCAGGATACCAAATAGAATAATTTAGTGATAAATAATGCTTTAGTACTGTAGATCAATAAGGCTTTATTAGTGTAGATAAGGCATTTAGTGTGGTTGGGGCTTCCTTGATAGCTCAGCTGGTAAAGAATCCGCCTGCAATGTGGGAGACCTGGGTTTGATCACTGAGTTGGGAAGATCCCCTGGAAAAGGAAATGGCAACCCACTCCAGTATTCTGGCCTGGAGAATTCCATGGACAGAGGAGCCTGGTGGGCTACAGTCCATGGGGTCACAAACAGTCAGATACCATTGAGAGACCTTCATGTTCACTTTTCACTTTTCTACGGAAGGAGGGAGATACTGAGAAAATTTCAAGCACAGTTTGACATTGCATTTGGGGCTAGAAAGGTCTTTCTAACGAGTTTGTGGAAAAAAGTCGGAATGAAAATGAGTCACAAAGATCCATCATGAAAGACTTAGTACATCATTATAAAGACTTCCAGACAGCACAGAGTGCTATTGAGAGGTTTGAAGAAGGCAAGTTATCTTACTAGATTTGCACTTTAAGAAGTAAATTTTCCTTTTCTGGAAACAATGTGAAGGCTGTGTTGAGACAACAAGACTGGCTTGAGGAATGAGCAGGAGGTCTGGAGAGGGGGCAGTGAGGGGAGAGGACAGATACCTGAGCTCATGATGGAATAAAAGCCACCAAGCTCGGCTTTGGTGGGATGTGGTATATTCAGTTCAGTTCAGTTCAGTCAATCAATCGTGTCTGACTCTTTGTGAGCCCATGGACTGCAGCACGTCAGGCCTCCCTGTCCATCATCAACTCCCAGAGTCCACCCAAACCCATGTCCATTGAGTCGGTGATGCCATCCAACAGTCTCATCCTCTGTCGTCCCCTTCTCCTCCTGCCCCCAATCCCTCCCAGCATCAGAGTCTTTTCAAATGAGTCAGCTCTTCGCATCAGGTGGCCAAAGTATTGGAGTTTCAGCTTCAACATCAGTCCTACCAATGAACACCCAGGACTGATCTCCTTTAGGATGATGTCCAAGTAGAGAATGACTCAGTGTTTCTAGATTCCAAAAATCTAATTTCTGCCATATGCCAAATAGAGGCAGATTTTGGTGGGGGGGAGTATGAGTTCATTGTTTAGATCTATAGGATTTAGGGTAACTTGGAAAATCTGATGCTATTAGAGGCAGATTTGCCACAAAGCAGATGAAACAGCTCTCAGGACCACTTCCTCATACAGATCCCTTGCTAGGTCTTGAAAGCTAACTTAGAAAATATGTATTTATAGTTTTCTAAAAAACTTCTATAGAAAAGAAGCTTATCTTCTATTAATGGGGCTTCCTAGTGGCTCAGTGGTGAAGAAAGTGCCTGCAATGCTGGAGACCCAGGTTTGATCCCTGGCTTGGAAAGATCCCCTGGAGAAGGAAATGGCAACTCACTCTAGTATTCTGGCCTGGGGAATTCCATGGACAGAAGAACCTGTGGGCTATAGTCCTCACTGTCCCAAAGAGTCGGACATGGCTGAGCAACTAAGCAATGACAGCAGCTGATGTAAAGAGAGCCTCAAAAGTATAATATTCAGGATCCACAAATTTAGATCTGTCCCTCCTAAGAGGCAAATGATGCTGTGAGTCTGAACCCATAAGGAAAGAAAGGTGTAAGAGAGCAGCATCTATGGAGGAAATGAGAGATTAGTGATGACGTTACTGTGTTGATTGTTGCTTGAAATTAATGAGCTGTCATCTGTGCTTTAACTATCTGTTTGATGTAAAGATGTTTGCTTGGGTTTTTAATATATATCTCTATATTTGGCTGCTCTGAATCCTAGCTGTGGCCTGTGAGGTCTAGTTCCCTGACCAGGGCATTGAACCTCGGTCCCCTGCATTGGGAGTGCAGAGTCTTAGCCACTGGACGTCCCAAGGTGTTTCTTTTATTTGATATACATAAGGCTTAAGGCTGTGCTGCTGATCCCTACATATCATTTCACAAATTATTTCTGGAATGTTATAAAAGAAGCACTGAATTGATGAGTAATCAGGCAAGAGAAACTTTAAAATCCCTTGAGCTAAAAATTTTATGTTTGGCATAACATGGTTATGTTCTGTGGCCCAGTTTTTCCAAATCTTTTGTAGTTCCTGGGAAATGTTAGTTTGTCCGTTCTTTTCCCAGTACACGTCACAAAAAAACCTATTCATCTTTTGTACCAAGTTTCTTGTGACCTGCAGAGAACTGCCTGCACAGAACAGGCACTTTCTCTTTCATGCCTTTGTACTCTCTTATTACTTATAACACTTTACTGCCCTTAAATTTCATGTCTCCAATTACGTAGAACAGGGACCATCAACTGTATCTCAGAGGCAAAATTCAGCTTACCATCTGTTTCTGTAAATATAGTTTTATTGGAGGACAGTCACATCAATACATTTATGTATTTCTAGGGGTATTTTTGTGCTATATATAGGACAGACGTGAGTAGTCGTGACAGTGTCCTTATGGCCAACAAAGTTTAAAATATTTACTACCTGGTCTTTTACAGAAAAAAGTTTTCCAACTCATCACATGAAGAATTATTTGAGAGAAATTAACATGATATATTCTTTTCTGTATCCTTAATACTTAGCAAGTTCCTGGAATAAAGGAGGTACTCAGTAAATATTAAGACAATTTTATCTCCATCATCCTTCTCATCATGTTGGATAGTTACATATCAACGCACAATTTTCCAATATGTTTAAAAATAATCAGGGGTGTTTCCAGAAAAGACAATGGAAGCCCCCTGAATTGGAGGTTTTTGAAGATTTTGGAGGCTCAAAATTGAATAACTGAGTTAAGCATGATGGTCTCCAGAAAGCAAGAAGAATGTAAACAAAACAAGGAAGAGGTCAAAACACGTGAAATGAGTAGAGTGTCTTCAACCTTTCTCATTTTCTGCCTGTCTCTCTATCTCTGTCTTTCTCCTTTCCGTTGGACATTCATAGGAATATATACAAACATATGCTATAAGTTGACTTCAACCTGTTTATCATTAAGAGAATAAAAGAAGAGAAAGAGAATTTAAAAAGAGGGTCTATGACCATTAATAAAAGACTTTCTAAAATGACAATCTAGTGGATTTCTTGATCACACTTACGGCTATTTTTTTCCCAGAAACCCAGAAATGTCATCTACACTAATCTGAAAGTCGCTCAGTTGTGTCCAACTCTTTGTGACCATGTACAGTCCATGGAATTCTCCAGGCCAGAATACTGGAGTGGGTAGCTGTTCCCTTCTCCAGGGGAATCTTCCCAACCCAGGGATCAAACCTGGGTCTCCAGCATTGCAGGCATATTGTTTACCACTGAGCCATTAGGGAACCCCCTTTTATAGAAGATAAGCTTCTTTTCTATAGAAGTTTTATAGAAAACTATAAGTACAAATTTTCTAAGTTAGCTTTTGAGACCTAGCAAGAGATCTGTATGAGGAAGTGATCCTGAGACCTGTTTCATCTGCTTTGTGGCAAATCTGCCTCTAATTGCAATTAGATTTTCCAAGTTACATTAAATTCTACAGATCTGAACAATTAACTCATACTTTTTCCCTTCAAAATCTGCCTCTATTTGGCATATGGCAGAACCTGAATTTTTGAAATCTAGAAAAACTGAGTCATTCTCTACTTGGATCTCTCTAATACACCACATCCCACCAAAGTCGAGCTTGGTGGCTTTTATTTCATCATGAGCTCAGGTATCTGTCCTCTCCCCTCACTGCCCCCACTCCAGACCTCCTGCTCATTCCTCAAGCCAGTCTTGTCGTCTCAACACAGCCTTCACATTGTTTCCAGAAAAGGAAAATTTACTTCTTAAAGTGCAAATCTAGCAAGATAACTTACCTTCTTCAAACCTCTCAATAGCACTCTGTGCTGTCTGGAAGTCTTTATAATGATGTACTAAGTCTTTCATGATGGATCTTTGTGACTCATTTTCATTCCGACTTTTCTTTACAAACTCGTTAGAATGACCTTTCTAGCCCCAAATGCAATGTCAAACTGTGCTTGAAATTTTCTCAGTATCTCCCTCCTTCCATAGAAAAGTGAAAAGTGAACATGAAGGTCTCTCAATGGTATCTGACTGTTTGTGACCCCATGGACTGTAGCCCACCAGGCTCCTCTGTCCGTGGAATTCTCCAGGCCAGAATAGGGAGTCGGTAGCCTTTCCCTTCTCTGGGGGATCTTCCCTATCCAGAGATCGAACTCAGGTCTCCCACATTGCAGGTGGATTCTTTACCAACTGAGCCACCAGGGAAGCCTCTCCCATAGAAAAAACATTTAAACTTCTTTGCACAGTATGCAAGAACCAACATGAGCTGGTCCCTACTAATTCATCCAGGATCATCTTTCTCCAAGCCTCCAAACATGTCCTGTTCTCTCAGGCTACCCTGACCCGTACACACTATGAGTGCTACCCAGCACACCTTCAACTTTTGTCTACCTGGCTAATTACTTCATTATAATTTCATCTTCCTTGAGCTCTTTGGCTTATACCAGGTATGATTTTTTTCTTCTACATTTTGTCTACCTCTCTAATAAAGAGACTACCTTTTATCTTATATTGGTTTATTTTAAAATCTGTCCACTCTCTATTATCTAGATTTAGACTCCTTAAGGAAAAATCATACTTTTAATTTTTAAATTCCTCTCTGATCTGTTCACTCTCTATAATCTAGAGTTAGGTTCCTTTAGGAAAAATCATACTTTAAAATTTTAAATTCCTCTTTCCCTGTACATTATTTCATACACAGTAACAAACAATACACACTTCCTGAATGAATGAATGAATTTGAATGTGAAAAAAGGCAGACAGATGAACCACTGATAACAAAAAATTTTTGTTCAACAAAAAGATATTCTGGTTCCTGCATATTAAATCATTAATGAACTCTGTCATTTGAGTTTGAGGATATACAATCCTTCTAAGTCACAATCTTCCATAATTTGTTTTAGAAGAAGCTGTTATCACTTGAATGCTGAAGCCCTACTCAAGCATGCCCCTTCATGATGTTAGTATTTAATACAAAATCTTTGTAATCAGTGCAGCTGGAAAACATTTCGCCATTCCTTGGCATGACTATTTTCTTTTTTTCTAAGGCTGACAGAGGAGCTAAGGAGAGTGGATTCTGTAATCACCTCATGCGATGAACTGGGTCTTGGCCAGCCTTCCCTCTTGGTGACTTCTCTCACATTTAACGGACTCTGATCTGTTTCCACCCTGGGGTAGCCTTACTCTGATCAGCCCTATATCCTCATTTCCAACAATGCATTTCTTCCATGTTAGATGTGCTCCTGATTCCTTCCTACTAGTGTCTTCATCTTTCATCTCATTTTAAAACAAAAATCCTGCCTAACACACAGACCTCCCTGTACACTGTGATCGGTGTTTCTTTACCATTTGTGTGAGTGCTGCAACCGCAGCTCTGGCTACCCACCTTAAATCCAGAATAACAGGGGCAGCATGAGCGCAGGACAACAAAGCAGGTTGAGGCAGAGCTTCTGAAAGTGGGATCTGCACTCCAGGCTTTGGAATCACATAGGGGTGACTGTCGACCTTTCAGAGGCTTGGACTCTACTAAGTCAGAGTCTTAATTGACCAACCAGCCCACGAAATTCTTAAGCAGACAGAAATTTGAGGATGTGTGCATGGTGATATATTTTTAAAATATAATATAAATTTAACATGCCTTCTTGTTAAGCAGAATGTGGAAAACAATGAGCATCATGAAGGTGCTTTATAAACCTGTAGGTTAGTGAATTTTATTAGATCGCAAGTTTCTTATAAGAATAATGAAAAACTTAGTCTCATCTGAGCTCAACATTATAGGAACCCAGAAAATAGACATTAAATTAATTGTATTTTGAGTCAGTAACTCTGAAAAGTGAAGAAACTCGGGTGGGGCACTTGCTATTTAGACATTAGACTGTGTTCTGGTCCTAAAGGCAAATCCTATAATCAATTAATGTTGTCTAAGAACAGAGAAATTCCATCATGTTTAAGGAGCAAAGAAATTCCATCAATTTCTTGCTCTGAGATTAATTGCCTGGGTGGCCTGGTCGATTTTATAGCATTTCCTTGCCTCAAGGTTTTCATCTTTCAAATGGGAAGCCTAGCTATGTATGGAAATTCCCATTTTAGACATGCTAAACATATTAAAGAAGGCATGATATGGAAAAACACAGCTTTTCTTCAAATATATTTTACAATAAAATCAACACCAAAGTATCTTTTAAACTTTTATTGAGTAGTTTGGCATTAAATGGTTGCTCATTTAAAATCTTTTTTCCTTATTTAGGCCTCTTAATAACTATCTGCTTAATGAGTGAATATGTGACGTTAGACCCATTTCCTGAAAAATATGCAACTATTTCCATGGCACCCAAGCCTTCTTAAACCAATAATTTGAGAATTATTTTATATTGTTATTCAATTACTGTATAGTTTTAGAAAAAATACTTTTAGTTTATCAGTATGTTGATAATTTATTATGACAGTGGTGACATTTGAAAAAAATACCATTCACCTCTGTAAGGATTCAGTATTAAATTTATGGTCCTGTACTAATAATTGTATACCATTGTATATCAATGGTTTTTCCAGTGGTCATGTATGGATGTGAGAGTTGGACTGTGAAGAAAGCTGAGTGCAGAAGAATTGATACTTTTGAACTGTGATGTTGGAGAAGACTCTTGAGAGTCCCTTGGACTGCAAGGAGATCCAACCAGTCCATTCTGAAGGAAATCAGCCCTGGATTTCTTTGGAAAAAATGATGCTAAAGCTGAAACTCCAATACTTTGGCCACCTCATGCGAAGAGTTGACTCATTGGAAAAGACTCAGATGCTGGGAGGGATTGGAGGGAGGAGGAGAAGGGGGCGACAGAGGATGAGATGGCTGGATGGCATTACCAACTCGATGTACGTGAGTTTGAGTGAACTCCAGGAGTTGGTGATGGACAGGGAGGCCTGGAATGCTGTAATTCATGGGATCACAAAGAGTTGGACATGACTGAGCGACTGAACTGAACTGAACCATACTGTAGTTCTTAAAATTCCCATTTTTATCTTGCTGTTTATTTTCTTTGAATATTTCTAGTTGTCCTTTCGGTTCTTTCTGCTCCGCACACTTTCCTAGACAAGGCTGAGAGGCTCTGATGTCAGCCTGCTGTTTGATGAGGAGTGCATTTGACCTGCTTGGAGTCTGGACGTTTCCTAGCCCCTTCACATTCCCAGGGTGTGTAAACGGGAGATGGAAGGGAGGGGAAGGAGTGGCCAGAAGGGAGAGAAACACGATGTGGCTTCCGCAGCTCGGTTCTTCTTGCTGACTGAATAACGCGGCTCTCTGCCCCGTCTGCCCTGATGGGGAGGGGGATGTTGCCAGGGATGTCTCTTCTGCCTCTCCCTGGGAACCACTGGAAGCAGTGCACTCCAGGGCCTTAAAACCCACCTTTAGTCTCATCACCGAGGGTGAATTTATCAACAAGGAGGTGCCATGGGCCATGGAGTAGCTGTCCTACTTCAGACTGAGAGAAAATAAAAGGAAACCAACCTGACTCAGTGCCCTGCTATTAAGCAGATCCTCTGCTAAGACACTGACAAACTTTTGCTACAGCCTTGTGAAGTGGCTATTGTTACTGTCTTTATTGGTCAAAAGATAATTAAGCTAAAAATTTAATTAGCTTGCTTAAGTCAAACGGCTACTAAGAAATGGAACTGCAACTAAACTAAATGTGAGAACTGGAACCAAACTCTGCGTTAAATGAGTTTAAATCCACATAGATACACACATTCCCTAATATGACCCAAGCAAGCCAACTTTTAGAATTGTGCGTATATTGCATACCAATAGGTTACTGACCAGGGTCCATGGGGCTTATCCTTTGAATAAAGGTCTCACTCAAGATGAAACAAACAAAACCCAGAGCTTTCAAGCTGAGTGGTCTTTGGGTGATTGTTTGTTATTTCAGAGTATTCATGATAATAAGTCCAGATAACACTTTTGATTGATACTTAGCTGAGTATTATCAAGCTTGTTTTTGATTAGAGCAACAGCAGAAGAATATCTCAGAGTATGTTTACTTATCTCCCTTAAAAAAATTATATACCATCACTGTATTGCTGGTGATGAATTCAGTTTTACAACTTGTTCCAGTGTAGATACTTTTGTTTCCTGTCTTCTGATTCATGTGCTTGTCAGGTCTATATAGTTAGCAATGTGTACTTAGTGATTATTACAAGGCAAGAATAGCATTGATGGAAAGAAAGAGAATATTTAATCCTATATGTATATTTTTAGTCTTACACAAAGGAAACTATGCAATATGTAGTGTTATACAATTTAGAATATGATTAGGGCTGACCCTTGGGACAATTATAAATGGATGAAATTTGTTTTCAACATCTTTAGCTCCTAGTTTCTGAATTCTTTGTAGCATTTTGTAACATGTAGTATTATTCTTAATGCTACAGAAGTAAACAGTCAAATAAATGAGTCTCTAATTGTTGAAATGCATCAAATAGAAGGAGATATGCAGGGGCTTGTTGATTTGTTCTGAAATCCTAGCATAAAGGTAGCGTTGCGTATTATTTGTAACAAAGGGTCACTCTTTAGCTTTACAGAGCCCTAGAGGTAAGGCCTCACAATATCGAAGACTAGAGAGTATAAACTGAGTCCCTAGGCAGAAACACTGAAAGAATTCTTTGAAAAATGAAATCAAGCTAACAGGGTGACGGGGGTTCACTTCTAGCAGAGCTGGAGACAAAGACGGTGTTGGTTCTGATTGTCAAAACACTCAGAGTTGTCTGTTTACAGTTGCCATCAAAAATGAATGAAAAGAAACTCCTGCTTTGATGCAATTTTTTTCCCTTCCAATCAAGATAAAAACAGAAATCTTGGTTCAAGGTCTTCTATTAATATTCCAGAATAAGCAGGCAGAATTGTGAAAGGTTTTATACACCTTTAAATTGCCATTAGCTAATCAGAATCATCGTTCAGTGATCATTATCTTTTATTAAATGACCACTGAATCAGAATGTTCATACTGCTTTTCAATTAAAATGGAGAATAGACAGAACTGACTCAATAGCATACAGAGCAGCAGCAGTATGACCCAGGGAAGCTGCCATTACCCAGAGGTAATTGACCACTTAAGAACTTAAGTTAACTTCTCAATGTAGCCAGTTATTTCTGCTAATGTCGTTTCTAAAGGATTTTTCCTACAGAAAGAGCACTCATAAACAATATACCCTGTAATAGGGTGTTTGGGATGAAAACTGATCATGATTTTGAAAAATTCCATCAAAGCATGATGCTATTCTTATTTCCTTGTCTTTTGTTAGAGATTCACGCAACATCCTAGGGGAACTGAGTGAAGAAAGGTGATAGAAAAATAGAGGCAATATGGATAGCTCAGGTATGACTACTAAAGGATAGGGCTAGTAAAATTTATTCTGAATTGAAATGTCCTTACACATGTGCTCAGACACACACAGATGTATTTAGCTATCTGAAAGATGAAAGCAATTGATGGCACAATGGAAAATTTAGTCCTTAAATTCACTCAAACATGGCAGTAGATAATGTTTGGATATTTCTTTCTCTTATAGAATGAACAAGATTGTCCTTTTAATTTTATTTTTGTTGTTGCGTCGTTCCATGGAAAGTAGAAAGCTTAATTACCCGAGATAGGATGGACTAGTTACCAAAGAGTTAAGTTTTGCATAAGAAGAGAAACACAGTTAAATACTACATCACAAATTACCATTTTTATGTCACCACCCCACCATGACTTTAGCACTAAGCCTGCTACATCTTCACACTCTCATTAGGATATAATGCATATTCATGGTCCTGATTATATAGCCACTTTCTTGACTTGTTTTAATTGTGCATAAAGACACTCTGACAGGAGACCTGACCTTTTCAAGATCATTTTCTCTCCATTGCTTTTCACAAAGCTATTAACTTGTCTCCTTCCCAAAGATTGCAATAATTTATTTCCCATTAATAAAAAATTCCTGGTGCCATGTAAATTAAAATTTATTCAGCAAATAGAATTCTTTGGATTATTTTCTAATGGCTTTAAAGACTTCCAGCTTAGGAAGAAAAATAATATTAACGGGTACAGGCTGAGTGGATAATTGCATACACTGGAGAAAAATGAACGTACAACCAATGCTGTACCTAACCTCACATCAATTACCCAGAAGAGTTGCTTTACTTTTTTCAAAAAATATATTAAATAATTTATTTCAGGGGGTATCATTATGGTCTTGAAATTATCCCAATTGAATGAAAAGCTCAGCAGCTTAAACGTATAAGCAACACACACGTTGGTATAAGAAAACCAGACCAAGTTAAAAAAAAAATCTGTGTAGGTATAAATGAGGTTATTTAAGGGGGTCACTAAGCTAAAGTGGCAACTGAATTGCAATGTAATGTGAACATGGAAAAATGAAATTCAAGGATGTGAATCTCTTCTCTTACTAAGTGGCGCCTGTCTTCCTCTTTGTACTCAAGAGAACCTCATGAGAAAAGCAAATTTCCAGAGGACGTTGTTTTTCGAATCTCATTCTGAGAAAAGTTAAGTATATCTTCTTCATCCCACGCCCTTTTTCTCTTTTCTTTGCGTATTATGTTAATGTGATGAAACTTCTGTGTTAAAATGTTTATATGCAAAATGTTTTAGACCTAAAGTACTGTGGGTAACACATTGCATTTACTGTCAACTTATTTGCTCCATCTAAAAATAATATCAGTGCCTAAAGGATGTCAGTTCAACTTGGAGCCATAATTCTGGTTTTTGGCATACTAATTGCTTTGGACAAGTGGGGTTAGAAAGCCCAAGAGAACTTTGTGGGCTTGAAATTTTCCAATGGAAACAAAGCCCTTTGAGTGTTTTCTTCATGGTCTGGGAAATTAGAAAAGGAAGGAGTGGGTTGGCAATCTAGTTAACCTGCCAACTGGGGCAATTTTCCCTCTTAAATAGAAGGCTTCATTGTCTGATCCAATCTAATTTTAAAGACTTTTCTCCCTTTTCTCTCTCATAAGCTAAAAGAAAAAAGAAAGAGGAAGAGCTATTATTTTGATGCTGCAGACTGTGCAGTGAGTTTTACACATATTATCTCATGGAAACTAATAAACAAAGATTATTCTTTGAGCCAGTTAGTGTAATTGTTCACACCTAGCTTTACAGATAAGGAAACTGAAATCCCATATGAATGAAATTATGTGTTCGAGATTTTAGGCTAATAAATTAAGGAACCAGGGCTCAACCTAAGATTCTGTGGCCCTTCCTAAACGCCTGCCAAAATCATTCAAATAAGCTAGACTTATCAGCCTTTGCACCAGTGGTAGTCCACTGGGAACAATATAGTCTTCCAGAGAACATTCCACAATATCTGAGGTCATTTTTTTGTGGTCACAACTTGTATGTATGTGTTGGAGGGTATCACAGATATTCAACAGCATCTGATAATATAATGCACAGGACAATCTCCACAGCTCAGAATTATTTGGTTCAAAATACAAGTATCATTATCAAGAAATCCTGGTTTATAAACATGAGTTAAAAAAAGAAATGAAATAGAGGTAAACAACTTTTGAAATAAAATTCTTTATAGATGGATCTTTAGTGTTATTGGAAAGTATGATAATGGCTCTGTAAAGCAATGGAAATTAAAGTAGGAGAAAACCAAAAAGCAAACAAACAGGGCAAGAATATAAAGCAAAATAGTCTTTAAGAGAAAACAAATCCTAGGTGGAAATAGTAAAGGAGTAAAAGAGAATTGTTTAGATGCAAAATCAATGAGAATCCTAGAGCACAAAGCAGATGAAAAAAAACCCCACAAAACTCTAAAGTTGGTTCAGAAGTAAAGATAAAGATGATATGAATGATTGCACATCAGAAAAGTACACCATCCTGAGACTGAAGACATTTGACAAAGTCCTAGAGAAATTCAGGAACAGGAAATACTATTGTTAATAGATGGATCCATCTGAGAAGTGCGTAGAGGAAGAAAGAGGCCAGGAAATATTCTTTTATGCAAGATGCAACATTGCAAGTGCCCAGTGTATGGGAAGTAGGGAGAAGAAAAAGAGCAGCTAGCTTAACAATGAATGTAAACATGGAAAACCAACCAGAGAGGAGTTTAAACTCAACACAGAGCGTTCTTGCAGCGGGAGTTCATCTTCCTTGTTCCGAAATCTTCATATACTATATATCATAATCAATTAGAGGAGTATATTTTACCTTGTTCAGTCATTAAAAAAAAATGAAGTGTTATAGAATAAGCTAATGCTTTGTGAAATTTAAGGCAGGGCTGGAATTTCCAATAGAACTAGGAATTTAAAATTAACGTTTCAATAAAATCATGTGTGTGTGTGTGTGTGGGGGGGGCATGTGTGTGAAACATGACAGATCCAGTTGGTTGAAAATAAAGCTTCTCAACAATGTATAGCTCTCTGGGGTTCCTGGAATCAATTCTGAAGCTAATGTGTGTGTTCTGGGGGTCGGGGGAGCGGGGCTTGCTCACAACAACAAGCAATTCTCAGACAGCAGTAGGGTGTCTAGGAATTCTCAGCTCAGTTTTGACCCTGCCTGAGAGAGCATTAGATTCCTAGGTTAACGACTCACTTCTACAAGGCTGCATGTCCCTACCCCTCTCCCCGCCCTGACCAAGGCCATTTCACATGCCAGCCAAGGGCCCCATTATTACCTGTGTTTCTGACAGACTGTGTAAAACTGGACAGTCCCCAGATTTCTTCCTCTGATTTGGTTAATTTGCTGCTGCTGCTGCTGCTGCTGCTGCTAAGCCGCTTCAGTCGTGTCCGACTCTGTGCGACCCCATAGATGGTAGCCCACCAGGCTCCTCCGTCCCTGGGATTCTCCAGGCAAGAACACTGGAGTGGGTTGCCATTTCCTTCTCCAGTTAATATGCTAGGGTGGCTCACAGAGCTGTGAAAACATCTCACCTACTAGATCATCAGTTTATCATAAAAGGATATAACTTGGGAGCAGCCGGATGACCAAGAACAGAGACAAGGTGTGGAAAACGGGTGGGCTCTTCAGGTACCACTCCCTCAGGCCCTCTAGGCGGTTACCCACCCACAGGCTCTCTGAGCACCTTCTTCTGGGCATTTTTAAGAGAAGCTTCTTACATGGGAGTGATTGACTGAACTATTGATTGTTAGGTCCTCTCCCCTCCTTGGAGGTCAGAAGTCACAGGCTGGCTGTCCCAACTATCAGTTCCCATCCTACGATGCTTTCCAAAAGTCACGATTATCACAACAAAAGACTCTCATCACTGTGGAAATTTCGAGAGTGTTAGGAACCCTGTGCCAGAAATGGGGACAAAGACTATGCATTTCTTAAATCACTATATCACAACAGTCTCAGCTAAACTCCCTTGCTTCTTGGCCATCTAGTTGAAACTATGAGAGAAGACAGACAGTTTAGGATCCGACAACCTGAGAAGAGGCCGTGAAGCCCACCTCTAGCTCTTGCTGGCTTACGTTGCGTGAACATTTCCAAACTTTTCAAACATCATTTTCCTGTTTGGTAAACTGGGAATGAAAGTGAAAGTGAAAGTCACTCAGTCCTGACTGACTCTTTGCGACCCCAAGGACTATACAGCCCATGGGATTCTCCAGGCCAGGATACTGGAGTGGGTAGCCGTTGCCTTCTCCAGGGGGTCTTCCCAACCCAGGGACCGAACCCAGGTCTCCTGCATCAGAAGTGGATTCTTTAACAGTTGAGCCCCAAGGGAAGCCCGAGAATACTGGAGTGGGTAGCTTATCCCTTCTCCAAGCAATCTTCCTGACCCAGGAGTCACACCGGGGTCTCCTGCATCACAGGTGAATTCTTTACCAACTGAGCTATCAGGGAAGCTCAAATTAGGAACAGTAACAACTATTTCCAGGAGTGGTACTAAAAATATTTCACAATTAGTATAGCATGGATCCTGATCAAGCAGAATGGGTACATTGGCTAATCAGAATAGATTAGTTATAAACAACAAATATGACCAGACCAGTCACTGATTATCAGTCCTACCTTGCTTACAAAGTTCTGGGGAGGCATATAATTTTTTTCATTTATGCATCTATTTATTATATATTTATTGCACATATACTAGGCTCCACTTGTTCTATTGGTACTGGGAATATAGAGATAGAAAAACACAATTTTAATGAAAGAATCAAAGACTAATGAGATAAATAAACATATAAATTAATAATATAATATATATGTATGAGGGATTATTAATATTGAGCTTTATTCAATTATCACTTGATTTTGGGTTTCACTCACATCCAAGTCTCATGCCTTAAGTTTGATGTTTAGTCCTGCATTTTTAGCTGTCTGCTGGACATTTTCGGCTAACTGCAGTTATTTCAAACAAAATAACATCCCAAACCAAATTTACAACTTTCTAGCCAAATAAGTTTCTCTACCTTGTATTTCATAAGGATGCTGTTTCTGATGTCTTTATTGTCAGGCCTAAAACTGTGAAGTCGTCACTGGATCTTTTCTATCATTCAGGTCCTATATCTAGCCCTTAGCCAATCCTGTTGACATTTCTCTGTCCAGTTTCCCTTCATTCTTTTCCATGTGCTTAGCTGCTCAGTCGTATCTGATTCTTTGCGACCCCATGGACTGCAGCCCTCCAGGCTCCTCTGTCTATGGGGATTCTCCAGGCAAGAATAGTGGAGTCCAGTTGCCATGCCCTCCACCAGGGGATCTTCCCAACCCAAGGATCAAACCCATGTCTCCTGCATTGCAGGTGGATTCTTTACTGTCTGAGCCGCTGCACTCCTTTCAAGGCCCATGCCAGTTCAAACCTCACTAATTCCTGCCTTGGCCCCTTCTGTGTCTGAGTCTTTGCGAACCCATGGATTGGGGCTCACCAGGCTCCTCCGTCTATGGGATTTCCCAATCAAGAATACTGGAGTGGGTTGCCATTCCCTTCGTCAGGGGATCTTCCCAACCCAGGGGTTGAACATGGTCTCCCACATTGCAGGCAGACTCTTTACTGTCTTAGCCACTAGAGAAGCCTCTAGGGAAGCCCCTTCTTCTAGGCCCTTTGATTTTGCTCCTACCTTATGTATTCTCGATTCTTAACTTTTTTCAACACAATGTCTGTATTTTGTTTATTCTCCAAGACCTGTTCTATCTCTATGTTCTGTTTTCTATATCCTATTCCTTTTGGAAATTAACTTGCTCCTGTATTTTCTTATGTGAGCCTCATTATGTAAGAAATATTATGTGTCTCATTCTCTTTCCCCTCCTGATCTACCCTGACTATTAGCGACATGAGCAAAAAACTTGGCATATAGTGGGATGGTCAGTAAATATGTGGTGAATGAATGAACAAATGAGTGAAAGAATAAATGATTTACCACCTTCTTCCCAACCCCTCAGATACAATTGCCTGAATCCCTACACAACTTTAACTGTTTGTCCTTTGCCCAACTCTGGATTCTCACAGTTTTAGCATATCATCTCACCAGTCATTACTTCTCACAGTTCTTAGAACTCTTGAAGAAACAGTTCTTCACATCACTAAAAATTATAATTTTGCCTGACCATGATTTTTCTTCTTTGATATTACCACAACATTGTTGCTAAAACAAAATTCTCTTTTAAAAATTTATAGCTTTGACATTAAAAAGAAACTTTAGCCTTAGTCCATTAGAACAACCTATCAAAAACTCGTTTTCTTCTGCACCTAGATGAAAGCAAATTAAAGAATGTAGATTAAAACTCAAAGTATGTAAACCCTGCTGTTTCTCATTTGCTGTGTTAATCAAGGCTGCAGGAAGGAGTTTCTGACTCCATTACCCTGTGTTTTCATTTCCGTTTCTCCTCTCAGTCCTTGCGTTCTATGCCATCCATCTGAGACTCTGATACTTTCCCAGATAAAAAATGGGTCTTATTCAGACATAAACTATCCAAAATACTTGTGCTAATTGTAGTGCATTGACAGAGAACCATTGTAAAGTCACAGAGTAACCTGTTTTATTTTAAAACTTTTTTTCTGAATGATAAAATATATGTTTATTTTTAGCAAGCTTGAAGATTACGGACAAAGAAACACACTAGACAGCATATGCTAAGTGCCAAATTAGTGGTCCTGACAATGAACAGTTCAGCAGTACTATAATGACTGATTTCCAAATGGCTGGATCTGAATTGATACTATAACATTCAGAGGAAAGGAAATCTGGACCTGTGTTACCCTAAAGGAGACACTTCTGCTTTTACAAATCTTAATTTACTTACATTTTAATCACATTTCAAAAGAATTCCTTATTTAGCTCTCTTTCTTATTCCTCACTTTCCCATAGCATTTGACTCATTGCAAAATTTTATATTCGTGTTTAATGAAATGCTATTTTTTACAGAGGTTAATACAAAAAATTGCTGCAACAGCTTAGCAGATCTGTTTGGGGAATTTCTTTCAACAAAGAGAGGGCTACCATTGGCCATTTTTGCTAAAAAATGATTTAGCAATCATTATTTAGGAGGTAGCCAAAGGATATTTATTTTTTCAAGAAAGGCTCTTAAAGGTGCCCTAATTTATGTGGCCATTTAAAAATATTGATTATTGCCTAGTGGCACGGAGATATGGATGCTGAAATCAGGAGTGAGTTATGGATTAGATAGTTGAAAATTTATGCTCTGGACACATATCTGCCTAATTAAGCAGAAGGCTCAGTGGTAAAGAATCTGCCTGCCAATGCAGGAAGCATGGGTTCAATCCCTGAATCAGGATGAAACCTGGAGAAGGAAATGAGTCACTCCATAATTCTTGCCTGGAAAATCCCACGAAGAGAAGAGCCTGGTGGGCTACAGTCCATTAGGGGTCACAAAGAGTAGAACATGACTTACCAGCTAAACAAGTATATGTACTACATATACTACGTATACATATACTACACATACTTTTAAGTGAGCCCTTCAGCTTTGCATATCAAACAAGAAGATAGAGCAAAAAATTTACTTATGAAGAGGAAAGGCAAAACTATTACAAGCCTGTAGCTATTGGAAAGCCTCAGACTCAGAAACACCCCATGTCATTTGATGTACCCAGCTGAGTTTCTACTGTTTGAACTCCACCTTTACTTCTGCTGGGAATTGTCTTAGCACTTCCTGATGTACCTGAATAATGAGGTTGCCGCACCTGTGAAATAATTATCACACAAGCCACCATCACCCATGGGATGTTCAGATCATCATATGTGCCAACTCATTGTCTGTCTCCTTCTTATACCTGTCCTGCTTCTTCTCTTTAGTGCAAACACGTTATTTAATCAAACGAAAACTAACTTGGCAAACAGCATAAAATTCATCTGCTCCTTCTTCAGATCATCAGTGAATATAGATTTCTCATCTCCTATTTTATGTTTGAAGTATGGAATTAATATAAGACAGGCATATTTATGGTTACCAAAGCTGCTCTGCTAAAGAGAAAGGGAAATAAAAAGCTGATGGGAAGGTACATGTATCAAAATTTACTATTTGGAAAAAGAACCAATAAAAAAATAAAATTATTTTTCTTATTGAGGAAGTGCCAATTTAGTTTAATATAGTGTGATATAAAAAGTTTCCTTTAGGTTTCACAAAAATGTTCCACATACAGAATGCATGTGCATACTGGGATTCTTTTGGAAACCAAGACATGGAAAACTCCATGGTAAACTTAATTTTCACATGCGCACACATAGAAAATAGAGTTTTCTGATGTTCACAATGATGGCTTTAGTGCTTTTACAATAATTGCAAAAAGACACACAGCAGAATCTGATAGTGGTGAATGTTAACACATTCTGAATTTCTGAAAACAACTCAGAATAGTACATCGATGGTTTTATGTGATAAGTGGTTTAGATTTCTGAGTATTAAGTGTCTGGATTAGCTCCCTTATCCATTATAACCTTTTTCTTTTTGAAAGTGTTGGAAAGTTAAAAATTGCATTTCTTACGGTATCTCACAAGCATGGTTCTGATTACAAACCAGTTTCTACCCATTATATTCAGTAAGAGACTTGGTGGGTAGACTTGAAGGAAGGGTCACCTTCTGAGGCCAGTGGTTCCCCAAGTTTGGTCCCTGAACCAGCAACAGTAACATGACTTGGGAACTTGTTAGAAGTGTAAATTCTTGTCCCCACCCCCAACCTACTGAGGAATTGTTGAGGTAGCTCCAGCAATCGATGTCTTCATTTAAGCTTTCCATTTGATTTTGATGTACACTGAAGTTTGAAACCACTGTTAGGCTATTGGTAGCTGATTAAGACCATAGTGGACACAAGGCTGCCTTGCACAATGGTCCATTTCTACTTTCCTGAATGTTGAGATGCAGTCAAGCAGATGCATCTTCCTGATCTGACTTGTGTGCATTCTCCCATTTCTCTGAAACGAGACGCAGTTATATCCCTCACATTGGTGTCTTGTGTTTAGCGTGGTTTCAAAGGCAGCCTCCAAGACAGGAGCTGACCTAGTGGATCACCTGTATTGTTCTGGAAGTCAGAGGCGGACCACCCTAAAATTTGCTTCTTCTATCTATCCTAACCTATCATGAGCATCTATTTCTATTACATACATTCTACTTAAAATACCTAGAGTGAGAGCTGTTTCCTTCACTGAACCGTGGTCCCACCATTTACTGAAGCAGTTCTGAAACATGGACCCCCAAATACTTTGCACATATTTTTCGTGGAGAGGTGGAACCTCCCTTTGGATTCAGAGTTTGTGACTGCTTGACCAGTAGCACACAGAAGTGACACAATTCTAAGGTTTTAAGAAATTGGCAGCTTCCACTCCTTGTCTACTGGGACACAGACTCCTGTAATGCAGATGCTAACTTGTAAGGAAGTCACACAATAGTCAGCACTGAATTACCAACAATATAAATGAGAAAAGGGCTTCCCTGGTGGCTCAGAGGCTAAAAGCGGCTACCTGGAATGCGGGAGACCCGGGTTCGATCCCTGGGTCAGGAAGATCCCCTGGAGAAGGAAATGACAACCCACTCCAGTCCTCCTGCCTGGAGAATCCCATGGAGGGAGGAGCCTGGTAGGCTACAGTCCTTGGGGACGCAAAGAGTCGGACACGACTGAGTGACTTCACTTTCCTTTCCTTTCCTTTCCTTTCTTTAAATGAGAAATGTTGGATGAGGATTTTCCAGCCCCAGGAAAACAGGCCCAGCTGATGGCACATGGAACAAAGATGAACCCTCCCTGGTGAACTCTGCCCAAATGGATGACTCAGGAGCTTGGGGGAAATAAAAAAAAGATTATAAAGTTAGAAAAAGTTTTAAAAGGGCTTTTTAAATGTTACTACAAAGTTTATAGTAATTATCATTTTGCCAGTCTGATGTTCTTTATTTGCCTTTCTACTATCCCTAATTCCTCACTCCAGTATTCTTGCCTGGAGAATCTCATGGACAGGAAAACTGGGGGGCTACATCCATAGGGTTGCAAAGAATTGGACATGACTGAAGTGACTTAGCACACACCCCCCCCCCTAATTCCAGGGCTTTATTATGAACATTGCTCTTAAATAAGGTGAAACTGATTAAATGTGGACACTGATCCTTCTTAATTAGATAAAGACATCAGAAGACTCTGCTGTTGTTTTAAGTCGCCAGGTTTTCTCATGGTATGCTATGCAGCAATAGCTATCTGGAACACACTCTAAACCAGAATATTTGTAGAATTATTACCAGGATGTCTAATCTAGGCCAGAGAGTGTTTTCATAGTTTGGGTTCCCCTCAAACAGACCCAGATATGAGGTGGTTGGGGCATGATATTACAAACAAGATCAGAGGGGATTTTGAAGACAAGAGATCTGTCCATAGCTCTTATATCACATGACAGAGATAGTTCTAATATTTTCTCTAAGTCCAGTTATGTGAAAGCAGAATGTTTTCTGCCTTAGAAGCACCTGTGTACTAGAGAGAATGTACGATTTTCTCTGTATATATTTTCAAGAAGACATAACTTTTCTCTTTTCCAGATGAAACAACAGAAGTTCAGAAATATTAGCTAATACTCACAGCATCACATATTTAAAGAGTGAATGACATGACTGGGCACCGGGCCCTGGTCTCTCTGAATCCTATGCAATATTCAATCAAATGGAACATAGTGAAGCAGAAACTTGGCCATTCTTATTGAAACTGTAGATCTCAGTGAAATCATGCAAATTAGATAATTCAAGACTATAATAACTAAAGTAAATTATAGTTATATTATTTTAAGTCATTCACACAATGTTTTATTTGGTCTTTACAAAAACTTTATAAGTAAGGCAGAATGTATTAGTGATTTGTCCAAATCAATGCTTGACCAGAGTCATCTGTTTTGGTTGTGAACATGGAGAAAATTTCTTGAGTTATTTCTAATTTTCCACCATAATGGCATAACAGATAGGTTATTTTAGTACTTTTTTTATTAACAATTCATTGTTTTATGTTTTAATAACCTTTTTCTTTGAAACTTCTAAATTCCACTATCTTTAATCACAGAAATACAGAGCTAAATTTAGTAATTGTAACTTTAAACTCTTCATTTTTAACTAAAAATAAAGTCTTGGAATCATAGAACATCAAGACTTGAAAAATATCTCTAAGAAAATCTTTTAAAATGTCCCTTTTTACAAATAGGACTTCCCTGGTGGCTCAGATGGTAAAGCGTCTGTCTACCATGCAGGAGACCTGGGTTCAATCCCTGGGTTGGGAAGATTCCCTGAAGAAGGAAATGGCAACCCACTTCAGAACTCTTGCCTAGAAAATCCCATGGACGGAGGAGTCTGGCACAGGCTACTGCCCATGGGGTTGCAAAGAGTCTGACAGGACTGAGGAACTTCACTTTCCCTTTTTTACAAATAATGAAACAATTAAGGCTCTGAGAAGTGAAGTGACTTTTCTAAGGTTTGGTTAGTTTGTGCAGATTGAGATCCAGGACCATACTTTTTGACTGTTCTGCTCAAGACAGTGCATACATATGCTGTCTTCTGAACTGCTGTGTACAAGTGTGCCTGTCATAATGTGGGGTCTTTAATGTTTATCAAATAAATAAACAGTATCAGAGCTAACTCTGTTTGTTTCTACGATAAGCTACATGAAGGCAGGGATTATGGCTTATTGACTTTGCATTTCCTACAATGTCTAATGACAAATTTTAAGCTCAAATCAAATACCCAACTGGCTGAATTTGATTCAGAAATGAGGATGTCAGCGTCAGATGTGTGGGTGTTCAATGGTAGGCCATTTTCTCTCTTCTTCATTCAAGAAATTTGCATTTTAATGTATGCTCTCTCTACGAGCACTTTCAGTTGTCACAAAACAGTAGCAACTAATGTCTGTATGTCTCCTTTCAAAATTATTTCCCATACACGCTTTTATTTGACTCTGTCACAACCACGTGAAGGTTTGTATGGGGAGGGAGCATACTATAGAGAAGTTAATGAATTTGTTCAAAGGTACACGAAGAACACGTGTAAATCAGGGGATCTGGATTTAGGCTTCATGTTCCAGAACTTATGCTCTTTTCAGGCCCTGTCCTGAACCAAAGGACCAGCTAGAAGATCACTCAGTGAGGACCATGGCTAAAGAAATACGAGGTCAGGTCTGAAAGATAGTTTTACCAAACAAAATCTGTAAACTTAGGCAACCTTTAATGTTTCCTATTTGTTCATGGAAAAAGTCCATGTAAGACAATCCCAGGAGGAATAAGAAAGGTGTGGGATAAACAGATACCTCCCTCCCTTTTATGTAGTAAATACTACCCTCTGTTTTCTAAACATTCTGATACAGGATGAGAAATTCTAAGTCCTTTTAAGTGCCTTGACATCTCAAACCATGTTATTAGTAAATACAGATATTCAATCTCAATTTGAAACAGAGGAAAATACTTTATGTAGATATTAGATACCAGCCAGATATTTTTTGTAGCAAAATAAAAATGTGAGAATACTACTTCACAGTTTGTGTGGCAGGAAAAATGCTGCTTTTCATTTCTTCCAGAGAATAAGCAGGTGCACGTCCGTGGGCCATCTACTATGCCGTTACCAATTTCTTTGTAGTATATAATAAAACCCAAGGATAATCTCTGTTGTTCACAGTGTGAGTCTGGAAAAGAGAAGACGTATCTGTTGACCAGTCTGATACTCCAATAAAGAAGGGCTGTCATTAGAATCTTACATAGTATCAAGTGGGAAAGCAGCCTTATATTGCAATTACTTTCCTATTAGCTGCTGCCCATTGCCCCTGACAGGTATAAATTAGATCTCGCTAGGTTGCCTACAGATTAATGAGTTCCCAAATTGGCATTCAATTGTTTGGGAGTGAAAGGCAGAAAAGGGAGGGAGATGCAAAATCTTTATACACCTGTGATTAGAGGATATTTACTTTCATTTCATATTTTTCTTCCTTCCTCAGTATCGCTTGGGTGATAACTGACACTTCTATCTGAGGATTCCTTTCCGAGTAGCAGAAACTTGCAGCTGAGGCGAGGCCAGAATTAATAATTTGCGTGAGCAAACACACAGCTGCTGTTTGTGGAGAGAGATTCTATTAACGAACAGTGAATTCTCATAATTAGCTGAGCGGTTTCTGCAGCTGCCCGCCTGACCCCCAGACTACACAAATTGTGGGTGGTGTTCGGCCTCGAAATCAATCTTACCTAATTACTCTGAGCATGTTCCTCCAGTCCTAATGACTGCAAAAAATTAGACATTTCTTACTCATTCAAAAGCTTCTTATTAGATTTTCCTTTGTACCTAAATTTATATTTTTCTATTAGCATTTCTAAGAGTGTACAGGTGTAGGTACAAATCAGGCACAGAGACGTATAATTCATGTTCCTGCAGGCATGCACCCGCCAATGTCTACTCTGCAAACAGAAGCAAGATTGGCGCCCCCTGAAAGCATCATCTCCCCAACTACAGAGAACATTCTTCAGACTGGTAGTTATTCAGAACCCTGTTTCTCTTCTATCCCCTGGGTTCCTTTCACTCATCTTCCACTCCTCTCTTCCCCCATCCAACTCCTCTGAACTCTAGTCACTTAAAAAGAAAGAGATTATTCAGGCTACGGGTAAGTCCCTGCCTCACGGAAGCCAGATTTCTGCTTGTCATTCTGTCACCCTGAAGTCAAGCCAACTTACTTGACATTGATTGACTTGACAAGGGTGTGTGGTTGAGTGTCCCATTCTTAGCGTTGCCCACCCACATTACAGCAACTTCTAAGACAAGCTCGGTATTAGTTTGCTCAGATAGTTAGCTATATTTTCTTTTCAGAGGCCAAGTTAGGACACAGCCTCCCTGCTGGCTGGAATGGATTTTGCTGGTCTTCTGCCCACATTCCCTTAGCACAGGGAGCTATGTCTGCTGCTACGCTGAGAACATGTGCCCACAGCCCAGATACATTGTAGATACATCACTTTTCACTGAGCCTTAAGAAATGTACACATGCTTATGCTGAAACAAGGTTATTGCATTAGGCAGTGTGGGGTACTGTACTCAGAAAACATGGTTGACTCTTTTTTCCTCCATGAACAATATCCAGGTCTGAGATGAATGAAACTACTATGAGCATCACTAGGAAGCCTTTCACTGAAGCAGATGCGAAGCAGAGATGCTGATCATGAAGAGAGTAACAGGTGTTTTCTTGGCAGTGAATTACTCGTGCAAATACTTAGAGGCAGGACATGCTTTTGTGTTCCAGGAACTAAACACAGGCCAGTGTGGCAAAGGATCCTACACTGGATGCTGCTGCTGCTAAGTCGCTTCAGTCATGTCCGACTCTGTGCGACCCCATAGATGGGGGCCCACTGTCTCTGGGATTCTCCAGGCAAGAACACTGGAGTGGGTTGCCATTTCCTATTTCCTTCTCCAATGCATGGAAGTGAAAAGTGAAAGGGAGGTCGCTCAGTCGTGTCCGGCTAGTAGCGACCCCATGGACTGCAGCCTACCAGGCTCCTCTGTCCATGGGATTTTCCAGGCAAGAGTACTGGAGTGGGGTGCCATTGCCTTCTCCACCAACACTGGATAAATCAGAATAAAAACCTAAATGGTTCAGAGACTAAGCATAAATAATGCTTTTAAATATCCTTTAGAGAAACCAATGTCACAATTCAATGATCATCATAAATTCTATTAGAATTATTGGTCTTAAGATGAGAAACAACAGAATCCTCTAAAATTGTGCACTGAGAAAAATAACTGTGATCTGATTTAGTGGGTTGTGAATTATTTTTTTCTTCTTCATCAAGCCCTAAGTCCATTTGTCTTAATGGCACCTACAGTAAAAAAAAAAAAAAAAAAAGTTTGTATGGTAAGATTTCATTGAAATAAAGATCACATCAGAGCTCAAACAAAAGAAACAGAAGAAAATTTGCCAATCAAACCTAGTGAACTCTGGGGTGTCGAAAATAGAACATTCCCTACCCTCAACCCCAAATCACAGGCTAGCACTCACATTAGAACCTGAATCTTTGGAGCAAGCTTGACCTAACTAGTTGTAAGTGGATGTGGGAAACGCTTCCTTGCATATCTCAGTTAAGGACACTGGCTTCCAGTTACCCAATTTGGAAATAATCAGAGGCTAATACATGCTCTGCAAGGGAAAGACCATGGTACACTACTGTTAAGAACCCGGTACATCTCCCTCTGAGAGTTGGTGGTTTGGGGCACCAGGTGAGGTTATTTCCTGTGGACTTATAAACAGAAAAAAGTATATTTTAAGACAGACCAAAGCCATTCACATGAAGTAATTAATTTAGGAATAAATAAATAAGCAGCATTATGTAATGTTTTAAAGTATATGAACATTCCAAAATCGTCAATTTATATTTGGTCATAAGCCAAGACCAACTCTTTAAAGAAGAATTTAATTAACTTTTCAGCACATAGTAGTAAGATAAGGGAAAACAGTCCTGAGACTTCCTCTGTCAGGGGTCATCTAGGATCCAAGTTGCATCATTCTCTTGATCCTGTCTACCAAGGGGGCTGGACACAAACGTAGGTGATAATCAGGGCTATGATTGGATGCTAGGACATATTGTCACATAGGAGAAGTCATTTAAAAGGTTTTTTACTGTAGGCTGTTGTACCTGAAATTTATGGCCAGGATCTGAGTTTCCAAGGATGATTCTTAGTGTGATTCCTGCACTTGCATTGGAATCACTTGTAATGCACGCAGTTAAAAAGCAGATTTATAGGCTCACCATTCACTGCCTAAACCATAACCTGAGGGGAGCAAGGGAGAAGACTGGACCATAAATTTCCAGTGATTTTTATTCTCACTAAAGTTTGAGGATACTGCTTAGGGTAAGAAGATGAGATTCATTAAGATTTATACTAAAAGAATGAAAGGAATTCAATTTATGAATTGAATTGTAGAAATGTTAGGTTTTATTTTAAAGGGAATTTTTTAGTATAAAAACTTACAATTCCAAATTTTAAACTCTCCTTAACTCACCTTGTTTGTGTGACTCCTACAGTAACCACTAGTCTGGATAAAAATCATTGAACTGACAATATTAAATGCTCTTGAAGTTGTGGAGCCACAGGAACTCTTGTTCATTGTTCATGGGAACACAAAATGAGACAATCGCTTAGGAATTCTGGCGGTTCTTAACAAAACCAATCATACTCTTACCATATCATCCAGCTATCACAGTCTTTCGGATTTACCCAAAGGAGCTGAAAACTTATGTCCACATAAAAACCTGAACATGGACATTTGTAACAGTTTTATTCATAACTGTCATACCTTGAAAGTAGCCAAGATGTCCTTCAGCAGGTGAATGGATTAATAAACTGAGGTACACCCAGCAGACAATGGAATATCATTCAAATCTAAAAAAAATATGTTACGAAGCCATGAAACAATATGGGGGAGTCTTGAATTCATATCACTAAGTTACAGAAATTGATGAGGAAAGATTACATACTGTATGATTCCAACTACATGATAGCATGGAAAAAGCTCAACTAGGGGGATAATAGAAGGGTGAGTGGCTTCCAGGAGTTGAGAGGGAGAGAGACAAATAGATGAAGCACATAGGATTTTTAGGGCAATGAGACTACTCTGTGTGAGACCACTGCAGTAGTGGGTATATGTTAAGATGTGTTGGTCCAAATCCACAGAATGTACAACATGAAGCGTGAACCCTTATGTAAACTGTGGACTTTGGATGGGAATGATGTGTCAAGTAGGCTCATCAGCTGTAACAAATATATCACTCTAGTGTTGGATGTTCATAATGGGGAAGGATATGCCTGTATGTGATGGAGGGTATACAGGAAATCTTTTTACTTTCTGATGAATTTTGCTGTGAGCTTAAAACTGTTGTAAATTTTTAAAATAAGTGAATGCATTTTTAAAAAAAAATCACTGAAAAAAAAAATAACTGAGCAGCTCAGAAAAAATTATTGAGTCATTGGTGCTTGAAATACCACATTCAGTTCAGTTCAGTTCAGTTGCTCAGTCATGTCCAACTCTTTGCAACCCCATGAATTGCAGCATGCCAGGCCTCCATGTCCATCACCATCTCCCGGAGTTCACTCAGACTCACGTCCATCGAGTCCGTGATGCCATCCAGCCATCTCATCCTCTGTCCCCTTCCCCTCCTGCCCCCAATCCCTCCCAGCATCTGAGTCTTTTCCAATGAGTCAACTCTTTGCATGAGGTGGCCAAAGTACTGGAGTTTCAGCTTTAGCATCATTCCTTCCAAAGAAATGCCAGGGCTGATCAGAATGGACTTCAGAAAGGACTGGCTGGATCTCCTTGCAGTCCAAGGGACTGTCAAGAGTCTTCTCCAACACCACAGTTCAAAAGCATCAATTCTTCAGTGCTCAGCTTTCTTCACAGTCCAACTCTCACATCCATACATGACCACAGGAAAAACCATAGCCTTGACTAGACGGACATTTGTTGACAAAGTAATGTCTCTGCTTTTCATTATGCTATCTAGGTTGGTCATAACTTTTCTTCCAAGGAGTAAGCGTCTTTTAATTTCATGGCTGCAGTCACCATCTGCAGTGATTTTGGAGCCCAGAAAAATAAAGCCTGACACTGTTTCCACTGTTTCCCCATCTATTTCCCATGAAGTGATGGGACCAGATGCCATGATCTTCCTTTTCTGAATGTTGAGCTTTAGGCCAACTTTTTCACTCTCCTATTTCACTTTCATCAAGAGGCTTTTTTGTTCCTCTTCAATTTCTGCCATAAGGGTGGTGTCATCTGCATATCTGAGGTTATTGATATTTCTCCCGGCAATCTTGATTCCAGCTTATGCTTCCTCCAGCCCAGCATTTCTCATGATGTATTCTGCACAGAAGTTAAATAAGCAGGGTGACAATATGCAGCCTTGACATACTCCTTTTCCTATTTGGAACCAGTCTGTTGTTCCACATCCAGTTCTAACTGTTGCTTCCTGACCTGCATACAAATTTCTCAAGAGGCAGGTCAGGTGGTCTGGTGTTCCCATCTCTTTCAGAATTTTCCGCAGTTGATTGTGATCCACACAGTCAAAGGCTTTGGCATAGTCAATAAAGCAGAAATAGATGTTCTTCTGGAACTCTCTTGCTTTTTCGATGATCCAGCGGATGTTGGCAATTTGATTTCTGGTTCCTCTGCCTTTGATCTTTCCTGGTGGCTCAGATGGTAAAGCGTCTGCCTACAATGCCTACCATGTGGGAGACCTGGGTTCAATCCCTGGGTCAGGAAGATCTCCTGGAGAAGGAAATGGCAACTCACTCCAGTATTCTGGCCTGGAAAATCCCATGGATGGTGGAACTAAGTAGGTGACAGTCAATGGGGTCGCAAAGAGTTGGACACAACTGAGCGACTTCACTTCACTTCACTTCCTCTGCCTTTTCTAAAACTAGCTTGAACATCTGGAAGTTCATGGTTCACATATTGCTGAAGTCTGTCTTGGAGAATTTTGAGCATTACTTTACTAGTGTGTGAGATGAGTGCAATTGTGTGGTAGTTTGAGCATTCTTTGGCATTGCCTTTCTTTGGGATTGGAATGAAAACTGACCTTTTCCAGTCCTGTGGCCACTGCTGAGTTTTCCAAATTTGCTGGCATATTGAGTGTAGCAATTTCACAGCAACATCTTTCAGGATTTGAAATAGCTCACCTGGAATTCCATCACCTCCACTAGCTTTGTTCATAGTGATGCTTTCTAAGGCCCACTTGACTTCACATTCCAGGATGTCTGGCTGTAGGTGAGTGATCACACCGTCATGATTATCTTGGCCTCTAAGATCTTTTTTGTGCAGTTCTTCTGTGTATTCTTGCCACCTCTTCTTAATATCTTCTGCTTCTGTTAGGTCCATACCATTTCTGTCCTTTATCATGCCCATCTTTGTGTGACAGAATGTGGTCCACTGGAGATGGGGATGGCAAACCACTTTAGTATTCTTGCCTCGAGAACCCCATGAACAGTAAGAAAAGGCAAAATGATAGGATACTGAAAGAGGAACTCCCCAGGTCGGTAGGTGCCCAATATGCTACTGGAGATCAGCGGAGAAATAACTCCAGAAAGACTGAAGGGATGGAGCAAAAGCAAAAACAATACCCAGTTGTGGATGTGACGGTGGCAGAAGCAAGGTCCGACGCTATAAAGAGCAATATTGCATAGGAACCTGGAATGTCAGGTCCATGAATCAAGGCAAATTGGAAATGGTCAAACAGGAGATGGCAAGAGTGAACGTCGACATTCTAGCATTCAGCGAATTAAAATGGACTGAAATGGGTGAATTTAACTCAGATGACCATTATGTCTATCACTGTGGGCAGGAATCCCTTAGAAGAAATGGAGTAACCATCATGGTCAACAAAAGAGTTCAAAATGTAGTACTTGGACGCAATCTCAAAAACGACAGAATGATCTCTGTTCGTTCTGGACATCATCAGATGGTCAACACTGAAATCAGATTGATTATATTCTTTGCAGCCAAAGATGGAGAAGCTCTATACAGTCAACAAAAACAAGACCAGGAGCTGACTGTGGCTCAGACCACGAATTCCTTATTTCCAAATTGAGACTTAAAATGAAGAAAGTAGGGAATACCACTAGCCCATTCAGGTATGACCTAAATCAAATCCCTTATGATTACACAGTGGAAGTGAGAAATAGATTTATGGGACTAGATCTGATAGATAGAGTGCCTGATGAACTATGGACTGAGGTTCCTGACATTGTACAGGAGACAGGGATCAAGACCATCCCAATGGAATAGACATGCAAAAAAGCAAAATGGCTGTCTGGGGAGGCCTTACAAATAGCTGTGAAAAGAAGAGAAGCGAAAAGCAAAGGAGAAAAGGAAAGATATAAGCATCTGAATGCAGAATTCCAAAGAATAGCAAGGAGAGATAAGAAAGCCTTCCTCAGTGATCAATGCAAAGAAATAGAGGAAAAGAACAGAATGGGAAAGACTAGAGATCTCTTCAAGAAAATTAGGGATACCAAGGGAACATTTTATGCAAAGACAGGCTCGATAAAGGACAGAAATGGTATGGACCTAACAGAAATACCACATTAGGTGCTGACTAATGCCATGGGCTCTCAGATGCCAGCCCTTTGCATCAAGTGGTCCTCAGAAGTTATTGGTTAAATTGATGCTGGGTGGTCAAATCTGTGATTATCCAACATCTGAATTAGAAACTGGGTATATCATTGCTTCATGTATTTTTTAATTGGAAAAGAGCAGTGCCAGCTGGGGTGATTTCTCACAGAGTGAGGCTCTTCATCGTGAGCCTGAGTTTCTCTATTTTTTAAATTAAAGATGATGATATCTCAACATTGCTGGGAGCAGGAGATAAAGTAATTTTTATAAATTTGTTTGATTGAACAAATATAAATGCATCTACGAGATAGTTCATAAACTTTATACATGTTTGGTAATTGATTTCTTTACAAGCACCAGCTTGGTTTAATTGGGAGCAGGTTTGTGGTGTCAATACTTTTCCCAACATATTAACTGGCTAGTATTAACTTTTGGAACACAGTTCAGGTTTCCCATATCTAAAATTGAGGTGGATTGTGAATCCCTTAAGGTTTCTTTCACAATGTATTTAACTATTAAGGGGGTAGAGAGGGAAAACTGGAGAAAGCTATGAGCACTCTACCCAGGAAATGTATGTGGACATTTCAGGAGGCTCAAGTTTAAATCCCACCTGAAGTTTCTCCAGGGAATCCAAGTTCAGAATACATACATTAAAATGTAACTATACTCCTTGAGAGGGCTTCCCAGGTAGCACTAATGGTAAAGAACCTGCCTGTCAATGCAGGAGACATAAGAGACGTGGGTTTGAATTCCTGGATCAGGAATATCCCCTGAAAGAGGGCATGGCAACTCACTCCACCATTCTCGCCTGGAGAATCCCATGGACAGAGGAGCCTGGTGGGTTAAGGTTCATAGGGTCACAAAGAGTCAGACATGACTGAAGAGAGTAAACCTAGCACAGCCTGCTCCTTGAGAAGGACTTCTTTTATTCATTCATTCATTCATTTCCATGTTCACTCATTCATTCAATCAATGTTTATTACAACCTTTTTTGTACTGAAAATACTGAATGCTTAAAATGCTTAGTCCATGCTGAGACATGGACTCATCTTCCAGGAATTTACAGTGTAGTGATGAAGAAAGAAGATAATGTCTTAGTGAATCAAGAGTGCTGCAGCAGAGAAAAAGTTGAGTATAAGTGCTCTGACAAGTTAGGAAAGGCTTCTAGAGAGGCTAACCTGTGTCAGTCCATCCATATTTTTAATGGGTAAACAGAAGATGGCCAGAAAGGTCAGGGGAAAGTTAGGGTGAAGTAAAGAAGGACATTCCAGGGAAAGAGTGGCATATATACAGAGTGCAAGGTTGAGGTTATATTGCTAAGGGTGTTGGGGGGCAGAAGAGTGAGACTAGGCTGGAGAAACTAGTGGCGGACAGATTATTAAGGGACTGTTTGACATGCCAAGAATTCTTGGCTATCTGAAAGGCTTGAGAATGCACCAAGGAAGATTTCAAGCAGGAAGCAACTTAAGTGTGCATTAAAAAATACCATAGCATCTTTGTGAAATATAGATAGAAACAAGCAAGATGAGGAGTGAGGCAACAAGCTTGGGGGAATTACAAGTGATCCAAGAGAAGGAGGATGAAGATTGGAACTAAGGCTGTGGGAATGAGGCCAGAGCAAAGGGAACAAATTCTAGACAGGTTAAAAAGGGTGAACCCAGCAATTCAGATCAGATTTTTTGGCTGTGGACTCAGAGAGTTGTAAAAGTTTAGAAGGACTAGAGTTTAAGACTTGGTTGGAAGCAAAATGGGCTCACTGAAATCAGAAAATGGAAGAGGAGCAATAGATTGGGGATGGGATGGTAGGGGAGAGAATGAATTTAAGGTGCCCATGAGAATTCTAAGTAGTGATGTGTATACAGACATCTGGAGGGTCCAGAGCAAGACATAGACTAAACTGAGAAAATTAGGAGACGTTCATAAATAGGTGGAAATGGAAGCCACAAGAGGGGCTAAAGTGGTATGCAAACGAAAGAGTTATGAGGAGAGAAGAGGATCAAAGAAAGAAACTTAGGGATTGGCTTCATTTATGTGATCTAAGAAGGGAAAACCCACCAGGGCCTTAAAGCCAGGGATATAAAAGCAACGCCAAGTTTCATAGTAGACAAAGGAGAAGTTTCAAGAATGAGAGTGTGGTCAATAAAACAAAGGCTTCACAGATCTTCAGACTAATGGTGTTCACCCATTTTCAAAAGAGAGAGACCATTGGTAATCGTAAATGAGGAGAAAAATATTTTGACAGATTTCAAGGCATAGAGGATCAATGGAAAGAATACGACACACGACAGGAGCAACATCTGACACACAGTAAATGCTTTTACACCAGTATATTCCTCTGGGAAATTTTAGATCTTTGACATTTCTCGAAGCAATGTATTCTCATTATTATTCCTAGAGTTCCACTATTTTATTTTAGTCATTATAATATCCATATGATTTTAACCATCAGATATTTAGACACTAGTCTTGGGAAAAGATTATGCATTTTTAAACACACTTACAACCTTTAGAGACAGACAAAGTGATTTTTAAAAGTTTTCCTCTGTGTTTTTATTACATTGTTATGGGAAATATTTTTTACAAGTTGTATAATCAGAATTTCCAATTAAGAAATACAAGAACCTAAATTATGTGGTAAATGAGTTATGAAATGTCTTTTTTTTTTTTAATAAGGGATTCTCTGGTAGTTCAGTCGGTAAAGACCCTGCCTGCAGTGTAGGAGACCCAGGTTCGATCCCTGGGTCAGGAAGATTCCCTGGAGAAGGAAATGGCAAATCACTACAGTATCCTTGCCTGGAAAATCCCATGGACAGAAGAGCCTGGTGGGCTGCAGTCCATGGGTTGCAGAGTTGGGCACGACGGAACGACTGACACTTTTTAAAAATCAGCACTTCAGATGAGTTTGACGGAGGTTAAACAAAGGAAGGCAGATTTGATCAATAAATTTGATGTTTTGAACACCAAAAATTGGATCTTCTTTTAAGCTCCAGATGGACATAGAGAATAATATTAAAGTTTAGAAAGTTACTTTCAAGGTAAAAGAGATTTATCCAGGACACTGAGACCTAAATGAAGCATTATTTAAAATATAACAAAAGACATAAAATAAAAATTAGAAAAGTATTAAATATAAGATTTATGATTAAAGACAATTATAAATATCACTTTGTTTCATATTATCATGGTATTAATTAAAGATCTTGAGAAGTCAATGGTTTCATCCCCTTGAAGTGTGTCTCAAAGATTGCAAACAGGAACCTCAGTTTTAAAGTCATGCTTACTGGGTGTTATGTCTTCTTTTACAGAGTGTGTATATGTATGTATGGGCATAATTATTTACACATGGCAGCTATAGCTCTTCTGGGCACCCTCCTATGTTCTCTCATCACCAGTTCCTAGCATTCACTCTCTGGAGCTTACAGGCCAAAGTGATAGGATGTTCTCAAAACAACAACAACAACAACAACAACAACAACAACCAAAACACAGCCTGGCTGAATATTACAAAACACTGGGCCCCAAAACACAACACACAAAACACAACATTTTTAAAAATGTTGCTATCTGGGCCCCAATCCTACAAATTCTGATACCGTTTTATCTCTAGTAAGACTTGGGCATTGAACTTTTTTGAAAGCTCTCTAGATGATTCTAATAAGAAGTAGGGTTAAAGACCCCTGTGATAGAGGTTTCTTGCACCTGCTCCTTATAAGGAAAAATTTATCACTCATTGGCATGAATCAGATGGAGATATAAGCAAGACTGCTAGGTGAATTTCAGTTTGTACTGATGTAGCAAACATATTTCAGAAGTCTGCCATCCCTTTGCACCTTTAGCTTTAAAGATTCTTTCAATTTCAAGATACAAAATAGGAAAAAGTAGGCTACCTAGATGAACTCTTGCTCTATTTTATCTTTCAAAATAATTCTTTATTTTGGGCCGTATCAGCTCTTAGCATTAGAGTTAGGTGCAAAGGCTTCTCCCTAGCTGTGGTTCATGGGCTCAGTTGCCCCACAGCATGTGGGATCTTAGTTCCCCAACCAGTCAGGGATGGAACCCACATCCCCTGCTTTGGAAGCTGGATTCTTAACCACTGTACCACCAAGAAGTCCCCTTTTGCTCTCATTTTATTACTAGTGCCAATTTGTCAAACATCTTTAAGTCAATAATCTTTAAGTTGGTCAATAATAGAATCCTATACTTTGTGTGCGTGTGTGTGTGTGCATGTGTGCATGTGTTTTGTATATTCCTATTCTGAAGGAGATCAACCCTGGGATTTCTTTGGAAGGAATGATGCTAAAGCTGAGGCTCCAGTACTTTGGCCACCTCATGCGAAGAGTTGACTCATTGGAAAAGACTCTGATGCTGGGAGGGATTGGGGGCAGGAGGAGAAGGGGACAACAGAGGGTGAGATGGCTGGATGGCATCACTGACTCAATGGACGTGAGTCTGCGTGAACTCCGGGAGTTGGTCGACAGGGAGGCCTGACATGCTGCGATTCATGGGGTCACAAAGAGTCGGACACGACTGAGCGACTGAACTGAACTGAACTGGTGCAAGTTTTCTCTGCATTGTTTCTGCAGGATGATTTTGGTCAGTGAATTTAATACCAAGAGGTTAGCATTAGGCTACAATTTCTTAGTTAGAACGAACTGTTCTGATTTTTTAAATTTTCATTCTTGAGATAATGCTATGACAAAGAATCCAATTTAAAAAAATGAATATCCAGTGGAAATTGACTTGAGTTCATTTAAAACAATGGATTGGGAAACAATTTTTTTTTTTCCCACATCTAAACAGGAACATTACTTTTGCTGGCAAAGTAGAGACATTACTTTTGCTGGCAAAGTAGAGACATTACTTTGGCGACAAAGATCTGTCTAGTCAAATCTCTGGTTTTTCAGTAGTCATGTGTAGATGTGAGAGTTGAATCATAAAGAAACCTGAGCACTGAAAAATTGATGCTTTTGAACTGTGCTGTTGGAGAAGACTCTTGAGAGCCCCTTGGACTGCAAGGAGATCAAACCAGTCAATTCTAAAGGAAATCAGCCCTGAATATTCATTGGGAGGACTGATGCTGAGGCTGAAGTTCCAATACTTTGGCCACCAGATATGAAGAACTGACTCATTTGAAAAGACCCTGATGCTGGGAAAGATTGAAGGCAGGAGGAAAAGGGGACAACAGAGGATGAGATGGTTGGATGGCATCGACTCGATGGAAAAGAGTTTGAGCAAGCTCCGGGAGTTGGTGATGGACTGGGAAGCCTGACGTGCTGTGGTCCAGGGCGTCATAAATAACCAGACATGATTGACTGACAGAACTGAACTGAACTGCTCATCTTTCTTTTCCCCAGAGTTTTCTCATACAGAGAAATGGGCATAAATGTGCTTTGGGGGCAAGGAGAGCTTTGCCAAGCCCATTAGCTAGGAGAGGAAACATTTCCTTCATTTCTATTTTTCTGTATTAACCAGCGTACCAGAATGCACTTTTCACACCTGAGGTTAAGTTCCACATGTTTCAGGAACCCTTTAGGGGCTCCAATGTGAGGATATACATTATTCACAGTAAAAATCTCTGTAATGCAAGCATCCACCGATTAACCAAAGCTCATTTATGGGGATAGTTCTGAATGTTTACTTTGTAGATTTGTACATTGGGCAGACATTCGTGCATGAAAATCAGTTCTCTGTGATGTTTCACGGCAAGGAAAAGAATTTATTTTCTTTGACCATGAGAAGACCATGAGAAGATGGATGCTAGCTTTTATGTGCATACTGCTTTAGGCTTCAGGGCAGTCTAGGATTTCACAAGATCTGTGAAATCCTTTTTTCTTCTCCCCCTCTCTATTCGTGGAGAATAACTCATTGAGGCCTCATCTGATAGCTTTTCTTTCAGTGGGGGTGCTAAATCCAGTGGTATTTGATGATGGGACACATTGCCTTGGGCCAGAGCATTTTAATCATGTGGGCAGACCAACATTTATCATTCATTTCCTTCCATTTCAACTCAAAGAAAAGAAAAGCAAAAGCAAGGTAGGAGATTTCTTTGTATAGCTCAATCTTTAAAACTGTTGGATTCCTTTGTTCTCAACTGTATAACGTGAATTATGAAGACTTACTTAAACATCTCCCAAACAAGTTACAGTTCTATCTCCTTTGTGGGTCTGGATGAAGAAATGAACTTTTATTGTGGCAAGGTTCTTTTTTCTTTTACAGCTTCAATATCTACATGCCCTCCTACCAATGACATGTTTTAGTACAAGTTACAATGATTTTATTTCCTGCTTCAGTGAAATCAGATATAATTAAAAATATTTTTAGATTTTATAAAATGTATACATAGCATGACTAAGGTTGGCTTAAAAAAGTAATTTAAATAAAAACTGGCCTGAGTACTCTGAGCTTTATATATGTCATAATTCCCCCAGATGTCTGAAATAGGTTTGAATGAGTTAGTACCCACTTAAACCCTTGGTACATGGAGCATGAATCTTTGAGACCCATGTGTGATTACATATAAAAAACAAAATGCTATTTCAGAGGGAAAAATCACAACCATCAAAAAGCTTTTAGACATCAAATAGATCTTAAAAATCAACAATTTGATGAGTTAAAATGAATTAGAAACATATGGATTAACATTCTCTTACCAAGCACATGAGTTTAAAAGGAAAAGAGAACTTTAAAAATGTGGTTTGAGTTTCCTCAAACCTAAAATGTTTGAAAAATAATTTAAGGCAATCATTGGAATCAAATGTGCTTGACTTCTCCCAGTTTTGAGGACCCTCACTTACTGAGCCTACAGTGATAGCATTTCATTTTTAAAATGAATAACAAATACTGAAGGAGACTCAGCTCCTCCTGAATTTCCCCACGACATAAGAACCATTGTGTTGAGAACTGTCCAGAGAGTATTTTTTTTATAATTACTGAGAATTATTTTGAAATTTCTAGAGAATATAGCTCATATTTTTAAAAAGTACTTTCTGTTTTCAATGTGAAATTAGCAGAAAAGGAGAAATTTAAATTTCCTTATGGTTATACATACAGCTTACTCTTCTGTGGGTTGATAATTGACCATCTTTTAAAGGACTCTGTGCTGAGGTTCCTTGCATAAGTGTTTGAGGTATCATGCTGGAATATGCTGCATTTCACATCAAACATGAAACTTTCAGGTAAAAATCACATTGATATCATTTTGAGAATCTGTGTGTGTGCCAAGTCACTTCAATCATGTCTGACTCTTTGCCATCCCATGGACTGTAGCCTGCCAGGCTCCTCTGTCCATGGAATTTTCCAGGCATACGGGAGTGGGCTGCCATTTCCTTCTCCAGGGGATTTTCCTGAGTTAGGGATCAAACATGGGTCTCCTGCACTGCAAGCAGCTTCTTTACCGTCTGAGCCACCAGCCCACACCCACACACTGAGAATCTGTTGATTTCTAAATTAATTACTATAATTACCAGGCAAGATTATTAAAACTATTTGGAGCTTGCTCACTCTTCAGTTGTTGTCTGGATTCTCATCTGTACTGAACTGGGGCAGAAACTGAGCTTTTTTTTTGTCTTCCTGCAGTAACATTACTGAGCTCATTAACCCACTGAAAATGTCACACTGTTTACCTTTACATTAATCAGAAGTGTTAATGATGGTTTTGTAACAAAGGGGAATTTTGTATTTACATTACGTGCCTTATTAGAAGAACCACTGGATTGTCTTTACCTAAAACAAAGACATGTATAGCCATATTTCTTTTCAAAGCCTTCCATTACCTTGGTACAACTTACATGCTAAAATGTAATACACAGTCGAGGCCACAAGGTAAGATGGTATGTAGGGTACTCATTAAAAGCATGGATGCTGGGTCAAATTCGAACTCCAAACTGAATCTTGGTTTCATCACTTACTAGCTATGTGGCCAGGAGTGAGATCCCTAACCTTTTCATGATTTGTTTATTTAATCTATAAAATGGGGAGAATAATAGTATTGATCTTACGGGAGTTGTTGTGTCAAGTGACATAATACATAAAACATGCTTAGAATTGTGCTTAGCAGGTAGCTATGAAATCAACAGAAATTAGCTTTTAATATTATTTACAACAAAAAGGGCCTGGATTGTAGAAATTAAATGAACTATTACATGAGAAAAGTAGACAGTTAAGTTATAAATCACTATATCAAAAATAATAAATACTTCCTTTGAATTAACTAGAAGCATGGTTTCATATTTGTGGGGGCTAAAGAGAAAGAATGTAAGCAAGAACAAATAAAGAGAGATTTCTGGTATCACTGAACCAGTTCACACATCCCTTCTAGACCACTTAATACAAGACACTTATCTGTAGAAAGGGTAATAGAATTCTGGTGTAAATTTTAATAATTGCAGCAGTGATTACCTTTAGATCCTATGAGTTCATTATTGGCTGAACAATTCCAGAGGCTCTCGTTAAATGGCCCATGGAATGAATTGGGCATGGAATTAACCTATCTTTAGTTCCCTAAAGCTTATGTCCCATGAAGGAGTACTCACATTGCTTTGTGCCTATACTTTTGTACCCTTGATCCTTTTGAATATAAAAAATTATTTAAAGGGGTTAAACCCAGAATTCTAGGTGAACTGACCCTTAAGTGATTAAAAATGAAAAGGAAAAAATCCAGCTGCAGAAATTATTTTAAATGACTACCATCTTTCTTAGGAGCTACTTTAACTGCAAATCATTATTGGCTATGCCCTGAGGTTTAGATGCCAGTTGCAAGGTTGCTGCCCTGTCCCAGCCCGGGAATTCTCTGCAGGGGATTCTTCAGGAAAAGAGGCATTTTGTGCAATGGAAGGATAAGTACTGGGTTAATAACCACTAAATATATCTTTTGCCAATAGCTCCAGTGAAATTCAAATAGCATTTTAGTTACTTGAAGTGTCGCTCTCTAATGGGGACACCAAATTGGGTTCACTGAATTTGTGAAACTATTCTTTTGCCATGTAAATTTCTTTTAACATGGAAGAAATTTACATTACTACTTTAGAAGTGTTGTCCTAGAAGCATCTTCTTGTCAATTGCTCTTTTAGAGACTTTCTATTTATGCATTCTGGAAAATTCATTTTCTAGTCTTTCTTTGGGAGCTCTAAAAGGCTGTCAGTTCTGAATCTGAGGGTATGCAGATCATCTCATCCAATCTCTCCACCCATGCTTGAATCTTACACCAAACCAAATAGTTTATAATTTGCACTTCCACTATTGGAGAACTCCCTATATCCCAAGGCAGCCTATTTATCAGAGTTATACTTGTTAGAAAGCCCTTCATGTTCTGATAATTTCTTTATAACACTCACCAACTAGCCTGCTGCTGCTGCTGCTGCTGCTGCTGCTGCTGCTGCTGCTGCTGCTGCTGCTGCTGCTGCTAAGTCGCTTCAGTCGTGTCCAACTCTGTGCGACCCCATAGACGGCAGCCCACCAGGCTCCCCCGTCCCTGGGATTCTCCAGGCAAGAACACTGGAGTGGGTTGCCATTTCCTTTTCCAATGCATGAAAGTGAAAAGTGAAACTGAAATCGTTCAGTCAAGTCTGACTCTTTGCGACCCCGTGGACTGCAGCCCTCCAGGCTCCTCTGTCCATGGGATTTTCCAGGCAAGAGTGATGGAGTGGGTTGCCAGTGCCTTCTCCCACCAACTGGCCTAGTTAATAGTAATGGCTACCGCACAGCTCAGATCTGATCCCATTTCTACATCTCCAGTACCTGCTCCTGATTCAGTTTAACTCACATACTGAGCACTCTCTGTGTGCAGAAGTCATTGCTTATTTGAGATCATTTCAGCTCTTTTACAGTCTGGTTTACTCTTCGGATGCTCTAGTTCACCCCTGTCCTTCCTAAAGGATAGTGCTCTGCAATGGTATGCAAAGAGTGATGTGATCAGTGCATTATATAGGGCCTGTTCTCATCAGTTTCAGACCAGCTTCTATATGGACCAATGAAAAATAAGTTTACATTTACCTTTATGGAAAGTCTTTTTTTTTTTTTTTAAGTTGGAGTATGAATAGGTTATAGGAGCGATCTTTATAACATTGTCTCACAATAAACCTGAAGCCATTCCAGCGCAAAGCAGAGAAACACAGATCTGGTGCAACCAGTGTCCACCTCATACACACATTTTAGCACTGAACTCCTTTACAGATACCAGAATAAGCAAAGGCTGGAGTGAGTTCATTGATCCCAGAATTTGATTAGGAAATATTTTCTTCTTCCATTTACCTCATTTGTCTTTTCCCAACACCTTATTTCTATAAAATTTTTCCTATAGTATCAATTGTAGGATTGTACACTTATTGCCACCTGTCATCTGTTTAGATTTAGATCATTGTTCTACTTATCAGATCTTTTGGGATCTTTATTTTGTTATTTATTGTATATTCACTATACCTCCCAGATTTTCTTCTTTTACTAGTTTGATCTGCTTATTATTAATTAGTATCTAGGCTTGTACATATCCAACACTTATCAAGACAGGTAACCCTTGAATAACACAGGTTTCAATTGTGTGGATCCACTTACATTCAGGTTTTTTTTGATAAGTATAGGGTACATATGTGTGGATATATAACCTCTGTATGTTTGGGTTTTACATTTGAGGGTTCAGCTGACCGTGGAGTGAAAATTCCACCAACAATATCCACAGTTGGTTGAATCTGTGAATGCAAAACCCCGTGGATATAGAGGGCTGACTGTACTAGGCCATTTTACATAAGGGACTTGAACATCCTAGGATTTGGGGATAGGCAAGCATCCTGGAATCCATTCCCTGCAGATACTGAGAGAAGCTTGTACTAGAGAATTGGCACATATTCTATCTTCTGAGTCTGCCACGTTTCTGACGGCTTCAGAAAGAGCAAGTATCTTAAAATAATTAGTCCATGTCTTTGAAACTACAATCTCCAGGAAATATCAACACCTGGCTTTATCAAGATTTCTTCTAAACCATTTAAGGACTTTCATACAAGTTAAATTGATGTAAAGCAAACAAATATTCTTGTGATGACGTGGATAACCTACCAGTGAATGAAAACACTTCTTTCCTTTACAGGAAGAATTTGGGCAGACATCCTTTATCTTATTTGTCATGAATTGTTATTCCTCACAAGCTTGAAGTAGGTAAAAACAGAACAACAAAGTAGTTCACAGTTTGAGGGCTTTATGTATAATTTCATATTAGATTGATTTTATGGAGGATAAGTATGGATCTTGATATCAACACAATTCATCTCCTTTGAGAATCAGGATGAAATAAAAAGGGAATTTGAAAAACTTAAAAGCTTCAGAGAATTGATTAAGATTCTCCCATACCTGGTGGTAGAGTCATTGAACTCAAAAAGAGTCATAAACCTCCTAATCACTAATCTTCTCCAGGCATTGATTTACTGGATTCTTTTAACCTGCTATTTAGAGGGTACGGAAAATACACCAGGCTTTGCCAGTGACCCCAAGTGCTTTAATTCCTATGCATGCATATTTTAACATTATTACAGAAAGGTTTCATTTGCAATTTACAGGCTGAGTAGCAACGAGTCCGTTTCAAAGAGGTCAGTGATTTCACCATTCCTCCCAGTGATGGAATTATAGTTTAAACAGCTGGAGCACTGTCCCAGGAGGACACTGGGGTATGGCTCCTTAACGGCAGAATAAATCCATCAGACATATTTCATGTGTCTGATAACATTAATAGATACCAGGGCTGTTTAAATATTTAATGAACTCACTCAGAGGCTGTTTACCAAGGGGGAAAGAGAGCTATCAGAAAGGATGATCACATCCTTTTGATCTACAATGACAACAAAACCACAGTCTCAGCCAATGACTTCTCTTCCTTGCTGCAGACTCCATCAGGGGAGCCCTTTTGCTACATGACATGTTTCATTTCCACCGTGTGCCTGAGAGTGTTTTCAGGTTTGCAGTTCAAAAGTTAATCATTTCCATGTGGCTCAGTACTTAATAGAGACGCCAGAAGTCGTAGAAGAGTTTTCAGTTGGGATGGAGGAAAAGGAGAAGGAAGATAATCAGAGACACGGAGTACAAGAAATGCTGTGCTGTGCACAGATCCCCCAAGGCCGTGGGTGTGCTTATGAGAGGAATCACTAGGAAAGGAGCAAGCCTCACGAAGTGTGGCTTCTGCCCTCTTTGACAAAAGGGAGGCAGTTGCTTAATGCACACCTCTTTCTGGGAGTGAATAAAGGTCATTATAAAAAATCCTAGTCTGATAGTTGACAGAAGTTTAGTTTAGTCTGAGAGGAATTGCATTTTGGTTTACAAAATTTCACTAAAAGTGGTTTGACTAGGCAGAATAAGGATGGTTTTATTCTGTGGTTTCAGATGCCCGTTTGGTCATGCAAAAATGAAACAACAGCTAAGTTTCAAATGGTGGGAAATTGCTGGCACTGGGTCCTTACTGTCTGTTGGCACCAACAAACACATTGGAAAATGGTTTATCGCGCACTTTCCACAGCATCCCCTCGTCTCAATTACGTTGACTATAACCCTAATCCAGTTCTCTTTATGGGATGAAAGCTATACCTAGGCCTCATGTAAACCATCTTGGTCAGTTTTAACACCTGAGAAACTCAGCCTAGATTAGAATAAATTAAAGAGTGCCTCCTAGACTTGGTTGAAAATTTCTGGCCATTTGTCAGTATAAGGCTGATTGTAGATGGTGAAAAAGTCATGACAATTTTCTTCGGGGACTAAGAGTATTTTGGCTTAATTAAAAATGGATACATTTTTGAACATCGCAAATGAATGCCATTAGCATTATTCATACTCTGTTTTCTCTCAATTCTGTTTTGCTATAGGTTTGTAGCTTTTAATGTGAGCCTGAGAAAGCAGATGGTGGATTTCCTGAGTGCACAGTGTTGGTCTACTTTCTGAAGGGCTGTCATTCTCAGAAATGAAAGCCTTACACTAGACCATACCTTTCCCAACAAATCATTTTCAAGTATATAAATAGCACAATTAATCACAATGGAAATATAAAATGTTTAATCAGTAGCAGATGGACTGGAACAAAGAAATCTTATGTATAAGATTATTTGAAATGTTCAATGTTGCATAGTTTTAATGTTTGTAAAAAAGGATTTTAGGGCCTATGTTTTTATTTAAACTTCACTGTTAGAATTTTGTTCCTTCTTTTTTTCAAAAGGATTAAGCAGTCCATTTAGCTGCTGTTTTAGGAAAGCAACTGAGTCACTACCTGGCATAAGAGAAAAGCTAGCTAAAATACACATTTACCAGGGAACAGTTTAAATTCTTCAAGTCCTCCCTTTTATAGTAACCAACAATAAAATTTCCTCATGTTCTTGAAAAAATGACCTGGGAGAGACAGTATGTGGGAAAATGCCATTGCTATACAAAAGGCACAGATCTTTGATGTTGATTATCATTTTAAATCTTTTAAGTGAGTGCATTTTAGAAAAGAGAAAATTCTGACAGTAAAGGAGCAGAGACCTCCATTTGGAAATTGGGTCTGGTTTGGACTCAGCTCTGCAGCAATAAAAGCTGAAACTAATTTCCAGATGGAATAAATTGGTTCCAGAGTTTCTGAAATCTTGGCCAGCATGTTGCACAGCTGCAGTTGATCCTTGTTCAGAACTGTTACCAAACGGGATGGGGGTGGGGGGCGGCGGGGGAGGGCACTGCTCTACAGGGATACATTTCCCTAGAGATCACAGGGTTGGCAGTTCGTGTGGTCCAGTTTGCTCCAAACATCCATTGCTTTGTGTTTCAAAGGGTGATGGTTCAAATCAAATCTCTGAACCTAATGTGTCTCTGTTTCTGTCCCTGCAGTTTGTCAGACAGTCTGACAGACACAGTCTGTCAAGGTAATTCTTCCAACATGGAGAAAGTCTCACACTTTAGATGTGTGTATCCACCGTGCCATTGGTCATGTGCTGAGTCTCCTGAAGTGAGGCGATGCTGTGGGGCCTGGAAACTGACAGGTCTTTTCTTCCTGGGTGGGGGGGTGCGGAGCAGAAGATATATTGCTGGACACCTTAGAAAATAGTACTGAAACTTCAAGTAGACATGGGCTATGCTTCCTTCTCATAGCATCATGGTGTCATAAAGGCCAAGAAGAGCACCTGACCCTTCCTGTCAACAGCCCGGTCCCTCGGAGAGGGCGACATTAACATCCTATCATCAGTGGCACCACAATGACTGGGGATGAGCCCTGGGCATGGCCTTTTTACGCCCACCCACATAAGGCCCCCCGCCAGAGGCAATCTAGCTTAGTGAAATCTAAGTATATTTCAACTTGGAGACTTCTTGACATCTAAGTGACCTGAGGAGTTGAAAAAATATTCAAAACGTTTCTTCATGGTTTTCAATGGTTTTAATTCTCTACTCTTTCTACAAACCTTCTTGATGATTTGGAGTGGTTAAATTTTCTACTTTTCTTTTCTTTCACCAATGGTGAAAAATTCTGAATTACAAATTGCTTTCCTACAGTTCTATAGAATTTTTCCTCCCCCCATCTGGAATACCGTAACATTCTCTCTATCTATTATGGTGATTTTTTGGATTTATTTCTCTTGTAGTGCTGCTCAGAAGGCAGTTTTGTGGGGGTGTGGGTAGGGTAGGAAAGATCGTCTGAAGACCTCTCTCAGACAGTGACCCTGCCAGGCGCTCCCCAGCCCAAATCAGGAAGCTAGAACTCATCTGCCCCCTCAGCTCTGATGTCGTATTGTCACAAGGTTCTGAACATTCCACTTCGTGGCATCATTTGAATCTGCTCCTTCGTTTTTCTTCCTATTTCTTTGGCCTTATTTCAGGTTTTACCATCTCTCCGAGGAAGACGCCACTGAATCACTTGTCTTTGGCTCCCTTTTCTTCTACCTGTTACCCATAGGGCTGCTAAATTAATTTTCCATAGGCAAGAATCTAAAATCTCTTAGCCATTGTTCCCTATTACCTATAGTGTGAAAAGCAAAATTCCTACTTAGTAAAGCGTATACATCCTAGCTCATCTCTCCAATCTCAGTTTTATACATATTCCACCTTTGTATATGACCCAGCCTAAAAACCCCAGGAGGACCCACCTGTAATTGATCTTTACCCTCACACCTTCTCACATATTATTTCATCTATCTGGATTGCCCTTTTGCCAACCAAATGTTCCTTCTTTAACAAACCAATGGATCATACTCATTCCAGCTACACCTACATTTGAACCATCTAGAATGTTTGCAGCTCTCCAAGTTTTCTTTTCTTTAAAAGTTAGGAAGAGCTGTGGGGATTAAAATGAGACAAGACATGTAAACTCCGTAGGCCAAAGTGCTCAACAAATTCAAATTGCTCTTACCTAGTGCATAGTTTTATCTACAGGGTTAACTGTATGCTCTCTTGCAGGTGGGGATGTAACATGATGGGGATGTTGGGGATGGTTGATTGAACCTGTCGGCCTCTCCCTTACAACACGAGCCCTAGTGGCTGCCACATGGTAAACACTCTGCGTTGGGTGACAGCAGAGATGCTGGCTTCTCTGAGACATCTGCCACTACAGAGTAGTCTTCCCTCCCAGACATACTGGATTCTGCACTTTCCTGATACACCTTTCATCAGTCAGATATGTTTCAGTTTAATTTAGCATATTATCTTCTTCCTTACGTTTCCTAAATGTGGGCTATTCCAAAATCTTCATTTTTAGCTCTGCTCTTCCTCCAAAACTGACCTATTACTTGTCTCTCCTACCTGGTTTTCTTACCTTTACCCCGAAAACCATCCTTCAATCGCCTCAAGTCTGATACTCTTGCAATACTGGTTCTATTTAGTTGATTATTCCATCAAAAGCCCTTAACTGACTTCGAGCCTTCCCCATCGCCTGCAGAAAAAGCCCCATTTTCTTTACACAAGCATTCAGGCTCTTTTTCCTGTAGTCCCCACATCCAAGTGCTCACCATGTCACATTTTGCTGATTTAACTGTGGTTCAGGGCCCGTCATTTCCTGTGTCACTGTGTCCACTTTTGCTCCTCTCAACTGATTACATGACCACTTAGTGTAAAAATTTTTAATGACTCCCTTCTGCCCTCAGGGTATAAATTCAAATTTCTCAGCACAGCCTTTGAGGCCTATTGTGATCTGATTGCTGTTTATTGCTCTAGCTTCATCACCAATTACTCCACCGTGTTGAAAACAATTGCAGAGTTTGTGACTCAACCAGCTCTCATCTCACTGTTTCTGAACCTTTGCATTAAGCTGGAGACCTGACCTCCCCTCTCTCACCATCTTTCTGCTTGGTGAATTCCCCCGTGTCCTTCTGGTTTTAGGTTTTTAACCAAAAGCCTTTCCTGATCCAACAAACTACAGGTAGGTACCTCTCCAGTGCTGTTCATGTTACATTTTTAAACTCATGTTAGCCAAATATTATACTTTTTTTTTTTTTGTCTCTTCTGTCCTGGAAAGATGGCAAGTTCCGTGCAATTAGAGGACAGTGTTTGATTTATTTAAGAGTTACATCTGTCATTCTTAGCTCGGTATCTCATATAGTAGGCACTCAAGTGAATACTTTTTAAATGAATAAATTCTAAGCCATTAAAGCTCTATCTTCATTCAGCCACACTTCTTAACATGAGCCATGCTGCTACTGCTACTGCTGCTAAGTCGTTTCAGTCGTGTCCGACTCTGTGTGACCCCATAGACGGCAGCCCACCAGGCTCCCCCATCCCTGGGATTCTCTAGGCAAGAACACTGGAGTGGGTTGCCATTTCCTTCTCCAATGCATGAAAGTGAAAAGTCAAAGTGAAGTCGCTTAGTCAGTCTGACTCTTCGCAACCCCATGGACTGCAGCCCACCAGGCTCCTCTGTCCATGGGGTTTTCCAGGCAAGAGTGTTGGAGTGCGGTCCCATTGCCTTCTCCAACATGAGCCATAGTCCCTTCCTATTCTCCAGTTACTTCTTGTTTCTTCTTGCCTCTAGGAGTTCTGTGCTTCTGCTAAGTTGCTTCAGTCGTGTCAGACTCTTTGCAAACCTATAGACTCTAGCCTACCAGGCTCCTCCGTCCCTGAGATTCTCCATTCAAGAATTCTGGAGTGGACAGTCATGCCCTCTTCCAGAGGATCTTACTGACTCAGAAATCAAACTTATGTCTCCTGTATTAGTAGGTGGGTTCTTTACCACTAGTGCCACCTGGGAAGCTATATCCATAAATGAGGAATGCTCATGTCTTTCCCTACCCTGCCTGGCAACGCCCCTGTGTGGGTCCAAAGCAAAAGTCAGGAAACACTGAAATTCTTCAACAAGGAGCTCATTCTGAGGCTCTTATAACTGTACCCTTCTACAAACTTCCTATTTATTTATTATAATTCATTGCCAGTTGGTCCTGGAGGAAGGCATGGCAAACCACTCCAGTGTTCTTGCCTGGAAAATCCTATGGACATAGGACTCTGGCAGGGTATAGTCCATGGGGTCACAGAGTCAGACATGACTGCAGTGACTTAGAATGCCAATTAGTCCATCAAATCATAACTTGCTATGATTTTAACTGTATTTTTGTTGAGCAAGAACCTCAGATGCTGAAAGTTAATCATACTTTTACATGAATTTCTCATCTACCTCTCAGTAAAATGGCAAATTTCTTGAAGGTAAGAGTTGTTTATGTATTGCTGTTTATTCACAGCCCCAATACAATGTTAGGCACATAGGAAATAATGTCTTTTCCTATGCATAAAATTTTATTTCACTTGAATGAAATTCAAAATGTGATTTTGAATCTGTCATGAAAATGTACTAATAGGAAAGGCACTACAAAATATACATAAAATAAAAACAAGTGATTAAACTCTTACCGGTTGATAAAGAGGAGCTTGATCTAGGTTTAAACTAATTGTCAGGTTGTGGTTGAGACCAAATGGCCTATGAATCTAGATCCAAAAGTGAAAAAACTTCTTCTGACTCTAAATAGGGCATTAAACTCTTTGAAACCACTGAGGCAACAGGGCCAAGAATTTGCTACACAAGGTTATAACATACTGAGATGTACACAACTAACCTTAAATAATTGATATTCCTCAGTGTGGTTTATTTAAACAGAACAAGTAAATTATTCACCTGAAGGATATAGAATGATTCACTTATTTCTTGTTCTCTTCTCCCTGCATACTTCCACAAACACTTATGAATGATTACATTGGGCAAAGAGGTAAGTGCATGGGAAAAAAAAAAAATGCCCAGTGCTTTCTTGATGATGGAGTTGTATTTCTGTGCCATGAATTAAAAATAGCAAGTGCAATTTTAAATGAGTTATTTGACATCAATGATATTTTTCAGCTTAGGCATGATTTCTCCCGTTTGCAATTGTTATTAATAAAATAACATGTGTAAGTTTAGCGACAGTGATTCTTTAGGAAATTCAGTAGTTCAAAGGAGGGCCTAAATTATTCCCTCTATATCTTCTAATTGTGTTCAAATAAGATGGTAATTCTTTTTTCTTGAAATGAGATTTTATCCATCCATCCATACCATTTGAACTCTATATACAGACGTATATGAACATGATGTAACTTATCATTCATAATCAACAAATATGACATATTGAACTTGTTTTTGCCCTCATTATGCAACCCGAGTCTCTCTCTGCTCAGAGAGTACTTCTTAGTGTATACATCTTAAGTGGTCTCTATATAAACAGTCAAATTAGTGAGAACATTCACCCCAACTCAGTAACTTTAGCTACATTATTAGACAAAGCTATCTTGTATACTGGAGACTGTCATGTTAGTGTTCTAAGCAATTATGGTAAACTTGTGATTTTAGTAAAGAGAAATAATGATATCATTGTACATGAGGCTGAGTTAGTAGAATTACATCTGTTGATACCATTTACATGGATATTTTGATTTTTGATAGTGAAAGTGACAATATGAAACATGTTTATTTATTTTTTATTATTATGTTTTGAAGCAAATTTTACTTATTTATTTTAAATCTCTCTTTCCCCACCCATAAAGATATCACATCTGATATCTTCTCTGATTTAAATCCAGAAAAGAAAACTGACATGGAAATATTTTGAGGTTAAATAAGTTACTAAAGGTTCTAGAGAGATAAACCTTAAGACTTCAGTTACTTCCACAGTTGTATCTATCTTTATCCCTGTTGTCTCTCAGTTCTATGATTCAAACTCACATGAGTCTAATTTGTGAAATCAGTATGTATTAACAGTAGATTGTATCATATCACTAAATCAACACTGATGCTAGACTTCAGAATTTCAGATCTTAAAGACAAGAAATAAACACACTAAGAAAACAGCATATAGTGTTTCTATTGCAGATATCAAAGTCAGAAATTTTGTGGCTTCCATTAGCTTTTATCTTAACCTGGAATAGAGTAAGAAATATAAGGGTGTATTTTTTAAATCTGGATGACAAAATGCACCCAACACTATTCAAGAAAAATAAAAGAGCCAGCTAAAAAATGTCATCCTTTGAGAAGTAATAAAATACTGAGGTTAAGGGCACAGGACCTCAAATCCACTGCCTAGCTTTATAACCTAATAACTGGTAAACTTGAGCAAGCTACTTAATTGCATTTGTAACTCAATTGCATTTATAAAATAGATATAGTGCTTAACTCACAGAATTGTTGTGATTTTTGAGTGAGATAATACTTTATTTCATAAAATATGACTTATAATAACCAAATAAGCTTTGACTTCCTAGAGGTTGTCAGACATATCCCAATTTTAGAGATGTTAATTGTAAATGAGTTGATAAAAATATGGTCCACATGAGTATCTGGAACAGTGTCTGGCAAATTATATTATGTGTATTGAATGTTAGTAATTATTATTTATAATGATCAACTAATAATCATACTAAAAATGATTATAAGATGTATTTGTGTTGTTTCCATTTTTCTTCTTCAGGAGAGGGATAATTGTGTCCTTCCACAAAACAAATATTTCATCTGATAATATTAGTTGGCATTTTACTATTTATAGGTGGCCCAAAGGGAATAGATCCTGGTAGCTCAGTTGGTGAAGAATCTGCCTGCAATGCAGGAGACCCAGATTTGATCCCTGGGGCGGGAAGATGCCTTGGAGAAGGAAATGGCAACCCACTCCAGTGCTCTTGTCTGGGGAATTCCATGGACAGAGGGGCCTGGCTGGCTACAGTCCATGGGGTGGCAAGAGTCAGACACAACTTAGCAACTAAAACCACCACAAGGGGAATAGTGCTTGGAAAGGACCTATCTCCCAAAGCCACAAACTGCTGATGAAGACAGAGCCTTGTCTGGTGGGTGAAGGAACTGTCCCTCAGTCAAGTAGGCCCCATTGTTCCTACTAGAAACTCCAAAGAACTCTCTGAGCTTCTGTGTAAAAATGAATGATACATTACAATCTTTATAACAGTTTAGAAACTCAAAACACAGAAAATAAGATCAGCTTACTGATGCACACAGCTTACTCTCTTGTTCACAAAATTGAGATTTTTATGGGCTATGAATATATATACATTTATGTCTTCAGCTCTATATTCATTCTCATACTAAAAACTTGGATGGCTTTAATAAAGAATAAATAAGCACCTGAATACAGTAAGTTCCTAAGCCTTTTTTTTAAAGTGAAAGTGAAAGTGTAGTCACTCAGTCGTGTCCGACTCTTTGCGACCCCATGGACTCCAGCCTATCAGGCTCCTCCGTCCATGGGATTTTCCAAGCAAGAGTGCTGGAGTGGATTGCCATTTCCTTCTCCAGGGGATCTTCCTGACCCAGGAATCGAACCTGGGTCTCCCGCATTGCAGGCAAATGCTTTACTGTCTGAGCCACCAGGAAATAATAAATACTCTTTACTGAACAACTGAATGAAGAAATGAAACAGCAAATGAAGTGAGCAAATCAAAAATAAATCAATGAAGCAGTAAACTCAAATGTAATGGCCAAAGAAGGGACTTCACATTTCAGCCAAAGTGCTGGCCTTGACATATCAAACAGAATCAGCATCAGAATATTTTTGGACAGGAAAACATATTGTCTAACTGATTAGCTCAGAAAAAGGGTATTCAACTAAGACATTGAATGACAAAGCAAAGAAAACACACTGAGATGGAGAGATTTGCTTCCCTGACCGATGGCAGTAAGGTCAGGCATTTCCTTTGCTAACAGCCAGTGAACCAATGAACAGCATGTCATTAATAGATGTCTTAAGTTATGGGAATCAGGTTTCCCAAATGAATGTTCCTTCAATGCACTAAAAGGAAATGATCAGCAACTTAGAACTGGAAGAGCCCTTACATTAAAGAGCTTCCTTTACATCTTCAAATGGGCACCAATGGTTTAGTTAAAAAGGAAAGGTGACTAAATTAAAGGAAAAGTGGCATGTTCTTGAGGACAAGTTGGAGCAAATCATCACTCATGACTGGTATGTGCCTGACTCTGGAAGCAAATAGAATTCCAAAGCCCCCACCATCCCCAAATTAAAACAGAATTGTTATTACAGTAAGATAGGATATGGCAAGTGAGAAGCGATGGGATTCACTTGTGTTAAGTTCAGTTACATAAGCACTTATAGCTGTGGCTGAAAATTTACCAAGACTTGTCTAAAAGAGAAAGGCAAGAATTTGGTTTCTTGGGTTTCTACATACTTAATATCATCAGAACACAGCTAAATAAGAAAAGCAAAACAGTAGAAACTCCCAGGGGATGGAGAGGGATTTCTGATCTTCACATAGGATTTCCTGGTTGACTAAATATGACATTATTGTGGGATTTTCTCTTAACCCTTAAGTACCTGTCCATATTATAGGCACAATAAAACTCATGAGCATTGTAAGTGGGTACACAAAGCCCAATTTGTCATCCCATTAAATCATAACAGGGTTCTCACTTGGCACATCAAGTCATGATCCTTTTGTCAATTCCCTTAGCTGATAGAAAGTGAAAAATATTTTGGAAAATGCTATTTATTGCTCTATAGGCTAACAGTGTTTGTTATTCTTTGATAAACAGTTTGGTTTCTGGGGTCATTGTTTCATCTTTCTCCATGTCCTATGCCGCTGACTCAAATAGAGTGATACTTACTGACTTCAAAAGGAGCTTAATAGTGCATGTAGAAAGACAGGAAACATGGTGGGAATATTTAAGAGAAGACTCTACAAGGTCAAGATTCCTTTCTGAAATTTCCTTATGCATATCTCAAACAACTTTGTCTTTCTATTTCAGGAAGCAAGGGATGTTTGGCCCCTTTCTTATCCACAACTCTCACTAAAGTCATTAAAATGTTTTGTTTTGTCTTTTTTTTTTTTTTTTTACTTCTGCATACACTACAATTAATACTTGGGCTCTACTAGTCTGTGTATGCAATTCATATTAGCTTGTTTGGAAGCTCTCTCACCAGGGCTCTGTAGATGAAATTAGAATTTTGATACTAAATCATAGCAACTTCTTCAGATGTAAATATATTTACTAAGATAATGAAAGCCAGAAACTAAAACATTGCTTTTCTTGATATAGCATCAAATTCAGTGCCATCCATGATGCTTCTTATATCTTCTCCTTTCCCTGATATTCCTAATGTGATCATGTTGACAATGATAGAGAGTGAATGGATGTAGGTTCTTGTTTTCCTTTAAGTCTTGGTATAAAAATTCTAAAAAACAAATTTCATTTATATAAGTTGTCTGCACACATACAAAATTTCTACCTATGCCAAAGCATTTTCTTTATTATAAAGAAATGTATCTTTCCGGATTTTCTGCACAGTCTGCAATTAAGCATAGAAAGATATAGGTGAGTGCATGAGATGTATGTTTAATCAAAAGAGAAAATGCTGGGTAAGTTTCAATTTTTATGGCATTCAATTTACAAGGAAGATTCAAAAAATAACTTTTTCCCTCACGTATTTCCTTTTATACATATGTATATATTTACATGCGTGTATATTTTCACACTGAAATCATATTCTCATTTCATATGCTAGAGTTGCTGCCACATGTCCTGCCCCCATCCAAGAAAATGTTAATATATAATGAAAATCCCCATGAAAAATAAAATGCTTGCATAAATTCACATAGGGCAAATAAAAAGGCAGCCAGAATCCGGCAGTCTGAGTCAATGTATAGCTTGCATATGGAAACAATGACATGATTGTTTACTCACTGGTTTAATGATATTCACTTTCTCCTAATGACAACGTGGAAAATGTAAGTGCCAGATGCTGCGCCCAGAGCGGAGAAGAGAGATGAAGGGAAGGTCTAGAGTAAGGAATTTATCCTGACACCAGAATGTAGTGTAACTCTTCAGTTTATTAATACTGTGTGTGTGTGTGTTGCTTTTTTTTTTTTAGAAAAAATACTTTGATGTCTGCAGCTTAAATTTCCATATTTTTATAACAGTTCAGCAACAAATTTACATATTTCCTGGAATCTGCAGATATAAAAGCGGTAAAACACTCCAGGCATTATTAGATAGTAGATTATAACCCATTACTATTGTTTCAATTAGCAATGTAAAAGTGACCTGCAGTGTTCAGATGACCCACTAATGGATTTAAACGCTTTCAAATATTAATGCAGTTTTTCTAAAGATGAATCCCAAACCCATTATTCCTGGAACAACTATGAGCTGAAAAGCTGGCAATGATTGTGCATTATGTGGAAAAGCTCATGGTTAATTAAATGAATACCTAGCATTACACTATTCACTTTAGTGCTACAAAATTATTTCTCATCGATTTTTACATTCTGAGTCTGTGATTCAATTTACTTCTGCAATTTGTGTTGCCGTGTCAATAAAAGAGAACTGCTTGAAGATGGAAGCATTAGAGACTGATAAATACATTAAGATCCAATGAAAACTGCAGTTTTCCTATTGTTTTCTTCTGCTGAAATATCATTTGTAGCAGTACTTTGTTATGTATTATTAATACAATTTTTGTTTGCTTCCATCTGCTCGCTTCTCCCCTTTTCTATTCAGGAACTGGAATGTTAGCGATTGCTTGAGGGTGAGTAGCTAATTTTTCAGTAACAAGTTCTCTCACTATCAAGAACAAAAGCACCATCAACACAAATCTGTTATTTCATGCTAAATGAACTAGAAGGCCAGATTCCCATCAAAGGCAGTGTGGGGAGTTACTGTATGTATGTTTTAATTTCAAGGAGTAAATGACACTCCTGTTTGTTAAACTATGAAAGCTAAAAAATAACAAATAGTTCTAACCCCATTATCCAATTTATGCAATATAAATGTAATTTCTTGTATTTATGAAGTGCACATTTTATTCAAAAACCTTGTCACACATACTACCATTGAATCTACACAGATCTTTTCATGAACTACCCAGACTTGGTTCTGTTGAAGACCAAAGTTGTATGTTGAAATTTGCTTTAACGGTTTTCTTTACTCCATAATGTCACAAACTTCAGCGTCATAGTACTTGGTGTCCAAAGAAGTCTTAGATATGTTATAATCATTCACATTAGATTCCTAACCTGGGAAGTGGTTGGTATGTACTGTAAATTTAACTTTTCATGAAAAATGTAGGTAAAAGTAATAATCTGTATCTTCTACCTAGGACTATCTAGGTAATTATATAATAAACTCCAACTCATTGTAGTTTATTTTGCTCAAACTGTCTCCATGAGGATGGCAACTAAGACTTCATCTCATCGCATGTTTGAATTTGTCCCTACTCTGCATTAGACCCAAAGAAGAATCAAGTATCTACAGAGGTATGTCCATTTCAAAAGGAGTCGTCTTCAATTGTCTACACCCTCCTTACAAACCCCATCTTCAGTCATTACGTTTCATATCTGAGCTGCTGACTAATTTGACTATTGAACTGATATAAAATGTACAATACGGAACATTTTAAAATAAAAATTATTTTGGAAAAGTTTTAAGAAAGGAGAATTCTTAAATTCCAAATTTAAGAATTTTGGAAAAGTTTTAAGACAGGAAAATTAACAAAAGATGAATACAAATAATCAATAAATGCAATAAAGATTGTAACTTCCTTATCAATCAATGAATGCTGATTTAAAACAGTTAGCTCTTTTGCCTGTCATTGGCAAAGATTCAAATAAAGAATAATATTTAATATGTGGGAGGGAAATGAATCATGTGTATACATATACCACTGGTGAGATGTACAATGATCCAATTTTTCTAAAGGTAATCACTTTTAGAGCCTATGCACTTTTCAATTTTGAGAGTTTTACGTCTGTTTTCACTCTGAAATTCTACTTTTGGGAGTTTAACCTCAGGAAATAATTATGAATGCATGCAAAGAGTTATATACACTGTCCATCTAGACCCTATAAGCCTTAAAGACAGTAAAAATGTTGGAAGCATCTTAAATGTCTGAAGTGAGGAATTAGCAAATATATTATGGTGTATTAGTACAGCTGAATGTCCTTCAACAATTTAAAATAATATATAATATCATTTAATGATGGAAAGACACTTTGTAGATGGAAAGACATCTTGTAAGTGGAAAGAAATTTACAATATATTGTTGATTGATTAAAACACATTACACATCACATATCACACACACATGCACACAAACACTCACAAGTGACCAAACTGTGTATAATGCATTCGGTGTTTAAATGGTTATGTGAGATACAGTTTCTTCATTAATTTTGAAGATATTTCAAAGGTTTAGAATTATTGTTTAGAATAGTTTTTCTTGTAAAAAAGTAACTTGTGTTCACAGTAGAATAATTTAAAATGCCTTTAAATGAAACAAAACAAAAAAACACTTAACATCGGTACATCCACATGTAGTTGTATAAAATAAAGGGTGGACTGGAAAGATATATAACAAAATGTTAACAGTCATTTTTTAGCTATGTCATGAGTGGTTTCTTTCATTTTAACTTGTATTTTAAAATATTTCTACAATAACACGGATGACATTTTTAACAGTTAAAAAATAAGGTTGAGAAGTTTCTTTTGGTTTTCCTACCCAGAAACCAGGTGGAAAGAAGCACTTGTAACGTTTATGGAAAGGAAGATGGAATAATCAAAAACAACTGTGATATAGAAAAAAAAAATACGAAATTGTCTGTCAAAAAGCCTGGATTAGAATCCTAGCTCTCTGAGTTACCAGCTGGGGGACCCTGGGCAACTCAACTTCTCTGAGCCTCACTTTCCTCTAAGTATCTTGTATCCTCCAAAGCAGCAACAGTTAAATGAGAAAAGAAAATGCCTGCCTAGCTGCATCTGAATGTTGAGATGGAGTGACTTCTGAGAGGGCTGCAAACGACCACTGATCCCTGAGTCCCGTTCCAGTTCATTGCTTCATTCCCTCAGCAGAGTCGTGCATATTTAAAAACCAATATGACTTTCACGTTGTGACATTTGCTCCAAAGGATTTTCTGTCATTGAAATGAAATACAACTTTTCAGAAGAGAAAAGAGCAATAAGTAATACAGCAATGTTCATAACATCTCGGCCCCTGATAGTAAAGCATCATCCTTATTACTGTGGTTTTGTGTGAGCTCCTGGAGTACAGGGTCTGTGTGGTATTTTGTCCACTACTGCCTGCTACGTGTCTGCATGTAGTAGGTTCATATTGTCTAAAGAAAACATACACTACACTGAAATGAGGGTTTTGGAATTTGAGCATGGCATTTTTCTTTACTGAATACTTATTCACCTTTATTACTGCAAAATTGAAACTAATAAACTAAACAAATGATCATGCAACAAAGATAGTTATTGAGCTGCTAAATAAAAGCTGTGCAGTACTTGAACAGAATAGCTGCGGCTCTCAGATGCTGGGCTCATCACAATCAGCACCCAGGAATCAGTTGCTTCTTGTCAGAGGCCCTGTCGTGCCGTGCTAAGCTGCGTCAGTTGTGTCTGACTGTAGCCCGCCAGGCTCCTCTGTACATGGGATTCTCCAGGCAAAAATCCTGGAACAGGTTGTCATGCCTTTCTCCAGAGGATCTTTCCAACCCAGGGATCAAACCCGTGTCTCTTCAGTCTCCTGCATTGGCAGGTGGATTCTTAACCACTAGTGCCATCTGGGAAGCCCTGCCAGAGGCCCTAGATAGCACCCCCAAGTCAAAGTTGCACGGCCTGAAGCTGGCTCCTGGCTTGTGCCCCTCAGGCCATCCCTGTGCCTGTGGGTGTGTTACTGACTGGTAAAGAGGGTTAAACCCAGGGCTCTGGGATATGTACATAACTCTCTTTCTCGGGTAATGGGGCAATGAGGTTAAAAAAATTATTTTTTTTCTAATTTATTTTTAATGGGACGATAATTGTTTTACAATGTTGTATTGGTTTCTGCCACATAATAATGTGAATCAACCATAAGGATACGTATATTCATTTTAACAGAATCTTACAGTGTCCAGACTACCAAGTAACTACCATCAGCGAAGGTATATTCTAAAGGTGAACACACTTCTTAAAGCTGGTTTGAGTTCATGCCAGTTTCCAGTTTGACATGTTTGCAAGAGAGGAAAACTTGGGCTCTCAGTACCTCAGTTTGCTCATCTTCAAAATGGGACTATTCACAACATATAAATCACAGGGTAGTTATGAAGGTGAATGAGCTAAATATGGAGAACAACACTTCAAAGAGTAAAGACCGAAAGGATTCTCTCAAAGACTAGTTCCCTTATGATGCCTTCAATGGTCCCACATCTGGAGATTGGAGTCAAGTTTCAAGAGGCCTCATCTAAAGTAAGATCTAGCAAATGAGAGTCTCTACAACCTAAATGGTAAAATAAGAAAATGGTTCAACTTATGAAAGTCAGGAAGATATTTGACTAAAAGTTCCTTAAGTATGGTTGCAGGTATGAAGAAGGCACAGTTTTACAGCTGAAATAAACCTTATGGGGTATCTGGTATGGTGACCTTAGTTTATTTTTCCATCAGAGATTGCTCGATGTTGCCCAGCTGGATGTCAGGTTAAACCTAGTTCTCATGCTGCTTGACCAGACTCTCTCCTATTTGTTTTTCTCCTAATGGCCTAGACAAGATTATCTTTAAGTTAAAATAGAACCCCTCACATAAACAGAGAAAACTGTTGCACTCTTAAGTCTGGATGCATTGAAAGAGACACATTTCTTGCAGTATCGTATTTTACAAACTACCTTAGATAGTAGGCTATACACACATACACACATATAAGCTCTCCTTCCCCTCCTGATTATTAAACAAATGCTGCTAGATGTGGGGCTTACAAAGGCATTTTCATAGAAAAATTCGAGATTCCCATGTGTAACTACTTTCTCACTAGTGTTTTGCAGAGGAATCCCTGGAATGCTAACCAAGCCTGCCAGGCTGACATTGTCTCTGGGTAGCTATGTTGTCTCTGGGTCCTAGAAAGCACTGATGGTAGATCTCATTGTCTGCTACAGTAAAAAGGGAGCACTTGATTAGAGCGTGTCTCATTCATTCATTTTGGAAATAACATATAGAGATACTAAGCTCTCAGAGCTACAGAAGGGAACATTGTTGTCAGTAGAGAGAATGTTATACTACTCTGCAGTTCAGGCTGATGTCACCAACTGTACCTTCGACAGGTTAACAGCAAATATGGCACTCTTTATATTTGGCCAAAATTCACGTGATGCTAATTTTGTTTTTGCTCAGAGTATCTTTGCTTGCACCATTACTTTGATTAACGCACAAGGAGATAGCAAGATATAAATATTGAAATAGCTATTCAACATAGCTATCTAGGGGAGAATAGCTAAATGAGTGGCTTTGAAAAAGGGTGTTTCACAAAGAAATAGACAAAGGCACATTCTTCTAAACATTTTCACAAATTTGATAATTATATTCATTTTATTTAAGGTTAGCTAAGATTAACTTACATCAAGAGAAAAAAAAATCTCCTATGCTAGCCTATAAAAGCTGTAAAATCTAATTAAATAGTGGAAATTCAACTGGAATTATTATAGCCATAAAGAATTAGAACCTAATAAATGCTATAGATTTTTAAAAATTTTATTATCTAAGGTAGGTAGTGCACATATTGTCAAGCTATGGGGAAGTTGTTTAGAGCAATATTTATTCACAAGTAAACTAAATAAGGATCCAAAGACTATTAAGGCCATCATAAATAGATGGGGAAACAGTAGAAACAGTGTCAGACTTTATTTTTTTGGGCTCCTAAATCACTGCAGATGGTGATTGCAGTCATGAAATTAAAAGATGCTTACTCCTTGGAAGGAAAGTTATGACCAACCTAGAAAGCATATTCAAAAGCAGAGACACTTCTTTGCCAAAAATGGTCTGTCTAGTCAAGGCTATGGTTTTTCCTGTGGTCATGTATGGATTTGAGAGTTGGACTGTGAAGAAAGCTGAGCGCCAAAGAATTGATGCTTTTGAAATGTGGTGTTGGAGAAGACTCTTGAGAGTCCCTTGGACTGCAGGGAGATCCAACCAGTCCATCCTAAAGGAGATCAGCCCTGGGTGTTTTTTGGAAGGAATGATGCTGAAGCTGAAACTCCAGTACTTTGGCCACCTGATGCGAAGAGTTGACTCATTGGAAAGACTCTGATGCTGGGAGGGACTGGGGGCAGGAGGAGAAGGGGACAACAGAGGATGAGATGGCTGGATGGCATCACTGACTTGATGGACATGAGTTTGAGTGAACTTCGGGAGTTGGTGATGGACAGGGAGGCCTGGCCTGCTGCAATTCATGGGGTTGCAAAGAGTCAGACACAACTGAGTGACTGAACTGAACTGAACTGAAAGACGTTAAACCACTGAGAGGGATGAGAAAGATTCTGAAAACAGACTCAGTGGAATGCTCAGTGTCAGAAATCCCCAAAACACAGAGTATGTATTTATGAAGACATATTGCATAAAAATACTTTTTGAATGGTTATACAAATAGTCTCATATTTCAAAAGTAATAGGAAATACATTTTACATAATATGATCAGAAAAGGAAAACTTCATTTTGTGCAAAAACCTGATATGAACTCAGTTTCTTTGTGATGGCTTAACTGGGCCAAGCTTCTCATCTCTAATCATAACAGACTGCTTCTGGTTTAATTATGTTTCTAGTTCTAAAGAGGAGTTAACCACTTATAAAAGGAATTTGACTTTCACTGATCATCAACTGGCCGCCATCTTTGTTCCTTAGACGGCTCTCTCATAGGCGTGAGAGTTAAGCTCCCAGCGCACATACAGGATGTGAGAGGACCTCCTTAGATACTGCAGAACAGCTGAAAATAGCCTTATAAATTGTTCTTCACTAAATGCACAGTAGAGAGCCTGAGAACTAAAACAGGAAAGGACTCTCATTCACTGAAGCAAACCGTGCCTACAGAGATCGAATGGTGATGAAAATTACCAGAACAAGCAGGACAGTTTAACCTGAAACCTGACTGGGCATCATATCCTTTTGTCCAACTGAAAAATCAGTTCCTCAGCTTACTCTTGCTGTTTTAATTGCAAGGCTGATGAAATCACAGAAACATAGACATGGGATTGGATTTGAAAATATATAATTTACTTTGGCAATCAAATAACAACAAAACTACTGAAAATACATCATTCTTTTCACTTGTATACCCAGCATGCATTTTTAACATATTCTGAAATGTGTGTGTGCTGTCTAAAGTAAACATATTGTAGTTTTCACAGGAGGTAATGGAAAAACTAATTTTTTATTTTGTCTAAATATCAGCATTCTGGGCAGGGGCTGCTCAATCTCATATTGTATTTTGTGAAGTTTTTCCCAATTTTGAGACTGTAGAAAAGTAGATTTGGTATTCTCATTGTCCTTTTTAGTTTCTTAAGATATTAAATTTAGGGCAATAATATTTGACATGAAAGAGTTTGCTATTGGGTGATCATTCTTTTGAACTGTAAATTTTGGTGCAAGCTTGAATTAGCTCTAAGGATTTAACCAATGCCTATTTTCAATGTTTATTCTCTAGTGTAAGATATTTTGGGCACTATTTCATATTTCCACATTCTAGTGTTCAGTGAGAAAACATAACTTCTTATGATCACTAATATGGTGTACTTCTTAATGTAACCAAAGTAACTTACCTACCTTTAAAATGAAAAGGTATGGAGGAAATAGTTTAAAAACAAGGAAGTAAACCCAAAAGATAGCAATATGTCCCTTAAAGGAATTGTTTAATATTTAAAAATGAAGTTATGCAAAAGCTGTAGAAAACTTAAGTTCACAGTCATATACATATTGCCACCTCGTTTAAGACTACACTAGAATTCTGTAAGCTGAAATTCACTGTTGATAAGAAAAACAAAAAGTGTTTGACTCTACTGCACCTTACATGCATTGGAGTTTAATATATCTGATGTAATAAATGCACACTTTTCTATGTTAAATTTGTTCTTACAATAGGAGCTTATAAAAAAGAATATCGACTAAAGAGTAAATTGCATAATGAGATTTAATCTATGTAAAATATGTCCCAGAAGAAATATCCTTTACTTTGATCATATCCCTTGAAACAAGATCCCCTGCTGCAAACCACAATAAAATGAGAGCTTGGGAAAAAAAACTCCTCTGGCAAGAAAGCTTGCTTTTTAAAACAAATGTCCACCAAGCCCACCAAGCCCATGATCCTGGGGTGGGCTTAATTAATGTCAATGAAATTTCAAAGGTTCCCTGAGGCTTAAAGAGAAATAAATCTCAATGGGTTCTCCATGCCTTCCTCTCTGAGATATTCAGATTGAACACATACATGCACACACAAACACAAACCCCAGATGTGAACGTGTGGGCACATGTATACATATCACACATGTACACACACAGTAGGTGTTTACTTAATTATGAAATGCTCTTTTAAAGATTTTACTTATTGGAGAGTAGGTCCACACATTGCTTTATCATCATTTTTAACATGGCTCCAGAATGTCTATAGCGATATTATAACCTTATGTGCATGCTAAGTAGCTTCAGTCATGTCAGACTCTTTGCGATCCTATGGAGTATAGTCTACCGGGCTCCTCAGCCCATGGGATTCTCCAGGCAAGAATACTGGAGTGTGTTGCTGTGCCCTCCTCCAGGGGATCTTCCCAACCCAGAGATTGATCCAGTGTCTCTCACATCTCCTGCTTTGGCAAGTGGGTTCTTTAGCACCAATCAGAATGACTTTGCATATTTCTCAAAGTGGACATGGTAACATTTCTGTCTTACTTTTCTGTCATTGACTCCTATTTATATTGAACCTACAGTATTGCTCTGTCAAGTTCAACTGAAAACTTCCAGTTATTTTTCATTAAAATTTCACTCTATGTTAAATAGTACCTTACTGAACTGAAAGTGGTTTTTTTTTTTTTTTTCAAGTGCATACTCCATTTCATTTTAGTCAGAGTTATTGAGATTCTGGGCCTCATTACATATCCTTCTAGCAGAAACAAATGAAAATGAATGCCAATAAAATGTTTACTTTTCTTCTGTATTAGCTATACATGCAAAAGCTTACCAAGAGCAGGTTCACAGATCGTGGAAAATCATATTGTCCCTGAGAAATGAATGAAGAAGCCAGCGATGAATTTTAATTAATACCTAAATATAAGGTTAATGTAGATTTATTGCCTTAAAAGTTGGAATTCCATTCTGAAAATAACACACGTTTCACTGTGAAATACACACACATACCCATACACTCCTTTCAGCACTATTAAGCTGCTGTCCCACCATGGAAACAATCATATTCACTCCTCGCCTCCACTCTGAAAAAAATGATAGTTTTTATGAAAATTCTTTCCCAGGTTTTCTTCTCCTACCTTTCCAATTATGTCAGTCACATCAGCTTAAGCCTCTGAGTCAGTTTAAAGATTTGTTATACAGACTTCAATTTTTCTAAAGATCTCAGAAATATACCAGTGGTCCTAACAAATAAGTTGTGACTGTTGTGTGGTATCGTGTTGCCTTTGTAGTTTCTAAGACCTTCTAACATTATTTAATTAGGTGAAATTTCTCCTCTCTGGAGAAATGCAAACTCCATGAAATGTCAACAATGCTGTCAGTCTGCTTCAGGCTAAACTCATTACACAAAATCTAAAGGTAAAAATAGTCCAAGGCAGAATTCTTTGTCATAATTTTGAGGCCCACACCTTATGCCAATGAAATCCATATGTGATTCTATGAAAACGCTAAATTGGGAAGAGTAGCTAATAAATTATCTCAACACAAGCAATAATTGATCAGTCCTGGCATGGAAATTTATCTAATTAGCCAAATAACATTTCAAGTTTTGTTGACGATTATGAGTACTACATTTATTGTATGACGAACCTTTAATTTTCAGTTCTGGTGAGGTGGAAAATGCTCTGCGTTGCTCTTTACTCCTAAAATAAATCTTTTTCCTTAGGAAAGAAAAATACCTTTGTCTTTTAAAACCAAGTACAGCCAAGAACAGAATAAAAATGCCTCACTTTATCTGAATTATCATGGAGGGCTTGGGATCCATGGATTCATTACTAAAGATAATAAAATTTGGCATTTTCTATTGTCTGAGGGTTTATAAAGGCTAAATTTCTTGATTTATTTAAATAGATGATAGGAAAGAGCAAACTACAAAAACAAGTGCTATATACTGAAGGCATGTGAATTACCTCCTTCCCAAGGATAATGCAAATTAGAAATACGTAAAGCTTTGTCTGCACCTGGGATCTTTAATGAGGATAAAGAAAAATCAGACAGAGATTCTCCTGGGGAAAGAGAGGATCGTTATTTGAATAACCTGCAGTGAATTCTAATCAATGCGACGTGACTTTGAAAATGAATGTGGTCTTTCAACCCGCTGTACTTGAGCTATAATATTAATCATAACTTCATGGTACAATAAAGCTTATGACAAATGCTTGTTCAGTGGACTCAGAAAAAGACTGGCTGTGATGTGCCAAGGAAATATGGAACCATGGAAATACAAAGACTCTGCTTTTTTCCCTCCTTGCTAGCCCATTTATTGCTAGTGTGTTCTGTTATCTTTCTTTGATTATCTCAGAAGAGGTTGATGCAAATTGCACGTCATAACTATAATTGTTTTTTTTTTCCAAAGGTGACATTTTACATGTATCTTATTTCCTGTTATGGTCGTAGGATTGTTACTTAACATTAAATTATACTTAAACAGTGCAGCAAATGCCCACAACACAGGAGGGAAGTGCAGTGTTTCCCCATTAGAGTCCTGCATTATCTGCTCTGCAGTTACATCCCAGAACTGAACAAGGTTGAGCATGTACACAGCAGACTTTCCAGAATGCTGGGTAGAAAAGTGATGTTGACTTAAATAATAATTTTCAGAAAAATCTGCCATCGCATGTTTTCTACCTAAAAGAAAATGTAATTAGTTTTTGACAAGTTGACATTAAAAGGCTTTATCAGAGGAACTTAATGTGTTAAAGCTAAATGCTGAAGAATCATATGAGGAAGGAAGAAGATGATAAAATGAATACCTTAAAATAATTTAAATTGTCTTTTGTCAGAAAGCAATTCTAGGGAAAGGGGAGGCCTGGCACATTGGCCTAATGGAAATAGTGTTTAGTAATCAGAGCTGTCATCTTGGTGATTGTTGTTGCTATAATGCTCTGAAGTGAACTCCAAAGGGTGTCACTCAGACACGCAGTCTAGCATGAGCCATTACGTCATGATTAAACCTTAATCTTAAGGCAAAACAGAAGTTAATTCTTCAAATGTATATTTTCACAGGAGATCAGTTTGTATATTTCAGGACTGAAGTAAAGGGGAATGTTAGGTGGTACTCACAAATCTAATGCCAGTACAACTGGACAGACGCCCTCCAAACTTATTCTTGTTTTGCAGAATTTAAGAACCAGAAGGTCTCACGAGACCGCATATATTTCATCGGCTGCTTCAATGTCACACTCAAATGATCAAAGTCTCTGGGATCAAATTCGTGTTGAATTTGAAGGGGATGTCTGTGTGTGCATGTGTGTGTGTTCGTGTGTGGAACAGACATGGAATATAACCTGGGAGATAAATATGTCTGTATACGGAATGTACAAACTCATATATTAGTATGTAGATATGAGACAGAGGGTAGAGCACGAAACTTGAAGTCACTGAATCACATCATGAACCCTCACATATGGTCTTTAGTGATTTTAAGTGTCATTTAATGATCTTTTATTGACAATTTTATTCCTAGTCAGAAGCATTAATTGTGAATCATTATAACTTGTGTGTGATTTTAAGCTTTTAGCCTGAATTCTGATGAAGTTCAGCATTATTTGCTCTTCCAATATGCTAAGAAGTTAGATGCCATATGAAACATACATTATTTTCATCCCCACGTAAGAGATGAGAATCCAAGGTCTTAGGGATGTGGCATTACTTTCTAAACTTAATCCAAGTTTTAAGTTGCAGAGTCAAAAATGAAACTGATAGCTAATGTTACCACTTCATGTTCTTTAAAAACAGACTTTAGTTATAATTCACATGCCACAAAATTCATGCATTTTATGTTTATAATTCAGTGATTATTAGTAAATTTACTGAATTGTGTAACCAGCACCATACTCCAGTTTTAGAATGCATTCTCACCAGTAAGAGCCCTCATGCCTGTTTATAGTTAATCTCTCTTCCTAGTCTCTGCCCTAGGCAACCACTAATCTATTTCTGTCTCTATAGGCTTGCCTTTTCTAGACATTTCATATAAATGGAATCATGCAATATGAAGTCTTTCATGCCTGGCTTCTTTCATTTAGCATAAAGTTTTTGAGGTCCATCTATATTGCTACCTTATGCTTTCTATAATGCGCTTGTCTACTTTTTATTCTGCTCGCTGCTCCTGTTCTATTTTGAACTGTTTCTATTTTGATCTCAATTTAGGATGGAAAGCAAAGAGATGCACTGCAGCATAAAGGAAGAACACCCGGACTGAGAGGAAGAGGATCCGGGTTTGGGGCCTAAGACCAAGGTAATTCTGCCTCTCAAATACTTTCTCTGTAAAATTTTGTTTGTTGAGAAGATCGAATGGGATAAGACCCATGTCAGTGTTGTAAAATCATATAAAATGATAGTTTCTTATCACTGTGTTTATTGCAACATCATGACTATAAATTACTCATGGTTTTAAGATGGAATTATCTTGCTATATTCAAGGAATTCTGAATCTTGGGTAAGAAAGTTTGATTAATATAATCTCAACAGTGATAAGGAAATCTAAGTTCTTTCAGTTTAGGTCATCCACACCTGATTATAAAGTTGGTCTAAACCCAAGTTCAAATGTAGGTGATACAAGTGGTAAGATTTAATTATGCAAGACTTATAAACCATTCCAAAATTGTATACGAGGCATCTCATAGTAGTGGTCCCCCGTTTCATACTGTAAAAACTGCATAAGCATCACATGTGGTGGCCTTAAAAATTTAGATCCCCATCCTTCTAGAACTTGAGCTTAAAATGTTTACTTTTAATAATTCTGAGGATGATCCATCTATATCTTGAATTTGGAGAACCAAACTTGAGTGAAATAGTTCTTTGATAGGTTGCCTAGTTTGTGGTCAACATGATATTAATAATACTTAAGCATTCCAGAGGCAGGTCACAGATTCTCATGACACAGAGGTTCCTGTTGGCCTCCAAGGTCCATTCTCCTCTGGTGCCTTTTAGTACCATCTCCTCAGAATATTAGCCAACACATAGTTGCCCAGCCACCTTCACACTGAGAGTGGTCTTGGATTAATTTCTGGCCAATGAGATATGAATGGAAGTGAGGTGTGGTATTTCTGGTTGCTTTTCATTTCTCTCTTCCTCCTTCTCACTAGTTGGACTGGGGACACGGCCGTGGTGAGCCATCCCTGCCCACGTAAATAAGGCCAGCACTATAGTGAATGACAAAGCAACTGTATAGAACTTCAGGTATGGGAACCTGACTAATTACCAGCTCAGGTTCTTACATTAGAGAAATAAATTTTATTTTATTTTTTTTTTTGCTATTCTCTGCTAAATAACTAAACCAGTATTTTAACCAATACACTTGCCAAAAAAGGCACTCAATGTTCAGAAAGTTCAGGCAAAGAGCTTTTAAATATCTCAATTTCTAAGGTTGCTTCTTTTCTGGACATGTTCACTTTGTAGAGTTTAAGATCTGGGTCTCTCTGCTCATCTGTGCAATATGGTGTTCAATTTGAAGAGCCTGAAGATTTGGTCGGGGGCACTCCCATATCAAAGCTTGTGGAGAAGATAGAATAGAGAATCTAATTTGGTATGGCAAGGAATTACATTTTTATGCTAGATAAGTTTGAGATTAGAGGTGTGAATGAATTGAGACCATGTAACTGGTCTTCATCATATATGATTCCTCCAGAAACTTGGCACATAGTAAGCATTCCAAACTATCTGTTGATTTATCCTCAGCAAAAGACTCCAGCAAAGACTGGGGGCTGATATGTTGAAATCTGTAGGCTCAGCCATCAGTAATGCACAGTGATGCTGGGGTGATTTCTTTATAAGGGATATAGGAGAGTTTGCAACGTTAGGCAGGTGGGATCTGTAATTGCCGGGTTCCTTTCAGCTTTAACAATTCATGGTCCTTTCTGCCTTTCTGAAATCCTTTGCAGATTCTCTATTAAGAATAAAGCACACAAGGATTCAACAGCCCTCATAAAAGCACTGTTTCTAGCCTTTATCTCTTTCTATACTTGCACTGCATCCTCCCTCTACGTTCCTGACCTTACATTCTGTTCCACCTGTTCCCTCTGCTTGGGGACATATCTACCTATCAAATTCCCATCCACTCAACATGAGTGAATGCCCTTCAGTGTTCTGTGAATACACAGATTCCCTGATGGCAGGGGAGGTAAACAGTCTTGACAGCTCCTAGACATCACCCTAATGGATTCTGAATGATGATCTCTCACTAAAGAGAGTCCACACGGCACAACTCCAAGGCAGAAACTAGAGAACTGACGATGCCTACTGATCAAGAAAGAGTTCTCCCCAGTTCTGGGCCCCTGATGCCTATTTCAGGTGGATTAAAATCAGAGCCAATTTCCAGGTGTAGCCCTTTCTTGATGGCTGCTTCCATTTATGATGTCTTATGGGTGTGCTATCACCAAAATACTTTCTGAATGCTTCCTCTCTTCATCTCCACTGCATCTAGATACCACCTATGCCTCTTCAACCACTGCGGTCTTAGTCGAGCCACCATCAGCTCCTACCTGAACTTATCCGAACTACTTTAGGAGCCTCACTATTAGTCCCTCTTCTTCATAATTCGCCTAATTATTAACTAGGTGAATAACTAGTTAATGATTAACTAGGTGAATAACTAGTTAATGATTAACTAGGTGAATAACTAGTTAATCATTAACTAGTTAACTCCACACAAAATAATCAGAATAATTATAACCTCAGAGGGCATACAGAATGAAAACCACAATCAAGAAAAATAACACAAATGATCACATGGATCACAGCTTTGTGCAACATAAGGAAACTATGAGCCATGCCATGTAGGAACACTGAAGTTGGGCAGATCATGGTGGAGAGCCCCGGCCAACACGTGGTTCACTGGAGAAGGGAATGGCAAACCACTTCAGCATTCTTGCCTTGAGAACCCCATGAATAGTATGAAGAGGCAAAATGACACGACACTGAAAGATGAACTCCCCCCCGCGTCAGTAGATGTCCACTATGCCACTGGAGAAGAGCAGAGAAGTAGCACGTGAAGGAATGAACAGGCTGAGCCAAAGCAGAAACAGCTCCCAGTGGTGGATGTGCCCGGTGGTGAAAGTAAAATCTGATGCTGTTAAGAGCAACATTGCATCGGAACCTGGAATGTTAGGTCTATGAACCAAGATGAATTAGAAATGGTCAAATAGGAGACACCAAGAGTGAATGTTGATACTTTAGGAATGAGTGAACTAAAATGGAAGGGAATGGGAGAATTTAATTCAGATGATCATAATATCTACTCAAAAGAATGATCTCAGCTTGTTTCTAAGGCAAACCATTCAATATCACAGTAATCCAAGTCTATGCTCCAACCACTAATGCTGAAAATGCTGAAATTGAATGGTTCTATGAAGACCTACAAGACCTTATAAAATTAACACCAAAAAGATGTTCTTTTCATCATAGTGGACTTGAATGCAAAGGTAGGAAGTCAAGAGATCCTCGAACTAACAGGCAAGTTTGGCCTTGTAGTAAAAAATGAAGCAAAGGTTAACAAAGGTTTGCCAAAAGAACACACTGGTCATAGCAAACACTCTCTTCCAACAACACAAGGGATGACTCTACACATGGATATCACCAGATGGTCAATCCCAAAATCAGACTGATTTTGTTTTTTGCAGCCAAAGATGGAGAAGCTATATATAGTCAGCAAAAGCAAGACCTGGAGCTGACTATGGTCAGATCATTAGTTCTTCATTGCAAAATTCAGACTTAAATTGAATAAAATAATGAAAACTAGGCCATCAGGTATGAGCTAAATCAAATCCCTGATGATTATGCAGTGGAAGTGACATAGAGATGCAAGGGATTAGATCTGGTAGACAGAGTTACAGAGAACTATGGATGGAAGTTTGTAACATTGTACAGGGGGTATTGATCAAAACCATCCCAAAGAAAAAGAAATGCAAAATGGCAAAGTGGTTGTCTAAGAAGGCCTTACAAATAGCTGAGAAAAGAAGAGGAGTGAAAAGCAAAGGAGAAAAGGAAAGATGTACCTAACTGAACGCAGAGTTCCAGAGAACAGCAAGGAGAGATAAGAAAGCCTTCTTAAGAAAATACTGCAAAGAAATAGAGAAAAACAATGTAATGGAAATGACTAGAGATCTCTTCAAGAAAACTAGAGATATTAAGGGAACATTTCAAGCAAAGATGGGCAAAATGAAGGACAGAAACAGTATGGACATAATATAAGAAGATATTAAGAAGAGGTGGCAGGAATACACTGAAGAACTATACAAAAAAGGTCTTAATGACCTGAATAACCATGATGTTGGGATCACTCACCTAGAGTCAGACATCCTGGAGTATGAAATCAAGTGGGCCTTAGAAAGAAATACTATGAACAAAGCTAGTGGAGGTGATGGAATTCCAACTGAGCTATTTCAAATCCTAAAAGATGATGCTGTTAAAGTGCTGTACTCAATATGCCAACAAATTTGGAAAAGTCAATAGTGGCCAGAGGACTGGAAAAGGTCAGTTTTCATTCCAATCTCAAAGAAGGGCAATGCCAAAGAACTTTCAAACTACCACACAATTGCACTCGTTTCACATGCTAGCAAGGTAATGCTCAAAATGCTTCAAGCTAGGCTTCAATAGTACATGAACCGAGAAATTCCAAATGTACAAGCTGGATTTAGAAAGGGCAGAGGAACCAGAGATCAAATTGGCAATGTCCGTTTGATCATCAAAAAAGCAAGAGAATTCCAGAAAAACATGTGCTTCTGCTTCATTGATTACACTAAAGCCTTTGACTGTGTTTTTTTCCAAACAAACTGTGGAAAATTCCTAGATGGGAATAATAGATCACCTTATCTATCATCTGAGAAACCTGTACGCAGTCCAAGAAGAACCAATAAAAACTTGACATGGAACAATGGACTGGTTCAAAATTTGGAAAGGAGTACATCACGGCTTTATATTGTCACCCTGCTTATTGAATTTATACGCAAATTACATCCTGCTCAAGGAAGCTCGAGTTGGAATCAAAATTTCTGGGAGAAATATCAATAATATGAGATATGCAGATGATGCCACCACAATGCCAGAAAGTGAAGAGGAACTAAAGAGCCTCTTGATAAAAGTGAAAGAAAGAGGAGAGTGGGAAAGCTGGCTTAAAATTCAACATTCAAGAAACTAAGATCATGACATCCAGCCTCATCACTTAATGGCAAATAGATGGTAAGAAGTGGAACAGTGACGGATTTTATTTTCTTGGGTTCCAAAATCACTGCAGACAGTGACTAAAGTCATGAAATTAAGAGACAGTTGCTCCTTGGAAGAAAAGATATGACAAACCTAGACAGCATATCATAAAGCAAAGACATTACTTTGTCAACAAAGGTTCATACAGTCAAAGATATGGTTTTCCCAGTAGTCATGTATGGATGTGAGAGTTGGACCATAAAGAAGGCTCAACACCATAGAATTGATGTTTTCAAACTGTGGTGCTGAAGAAGACTTGCAAGAGTCCCTTGAGCTGCAAAGAGATCAAATCAGTCAATCCTAAAAGAAATCAACCCGGAATATTCATTGGAAGGACTGAGGCTGAAGCTGCAGTATGTTGGCCACATGATGCAAAGAGTCAACGCTTTGGAAAAACTATGATGCTGGGAAAGATTGAGGGCAGGAGGAGAAGGGGATGGCAGAGGATGAGATGGTTGGATGGCATCACTGAATCAATGGACTGGTTTGAGCAAGCTCCGGGAGACAGTGAAGGACAGTGAATACAGTGAAGGACAAGCGTGCTGCAATGCAGGGGATTGCAGAGTCAGACATGACTTAGCTACTGAACAACAGCAAATGGCTTCCTGTTGCACTGATGAACCTTACAACAACTCATGCCTCTGCCAGTGTCTCTGGTTTCATCATGTGCTTCCCTCTCTCTGCTCGCTATCCTCCTGCCACGCTGCCCTGTTCCTCAGCATGTCAAGCTCTCTGTGTTTTGCGACCTTTGCATTTGCAGTAGCTTCTTCGGGGAACTTGTTTCTCTTTCAGCTTTGCCTGGCTGGTCGCTTCTTGGCAAACAAGTCTCAACTCAAAAGCCAGCCCTCAGAGAACTTCCCTCAGCTTGCTAACCAATGCCCCTCTGTCTCACTGTTTTAGGCCATTGTCTTCAGAGCATTTAACCTTAGGGTAGAAAGTGAAGAGGAGCTAAAAAGCCTCTTGATGAAAGTGAAAGAGGAGAGAAAAAAAGTTGGCTTAAAGCTCAACATTCAGAAAACGAAGATCATGGCATCCAGTCCCATCACTTCATGGGAAATAGATGGGGAAACAATGGAAACAGTGTCAGACTTTATTTTTCTGGGCTCCAAAATCACTGCAAATGGTGACTGCAGCCATGAAATTAAAAGACGCTTACTCCTTGGAAGAAAAGTTATGACCAACCTAGATAGTATATTCAAAAGCAGAGACATTACTTTGCCGACTAAGGTCCATCTAGTCAAGGCTATGGTTTTTCGTGTGGTCATGTATGGATGTGAGAGTTGGACTGTGAAGAAGGCTGAGTGCCGAAGAATTGATGCTTTTGAACTGTGGTGTTGGAGAGGACTCTTGAGAGTCCCTTGGACTGCAAGGAGATCCAACCAGTCCATTCTGAAGGAGATCAGGCCTGGGATTTCTTTGGAAGGAATGATGCTAAAACTGAGACTCCAGTACTTTGGCCACCTCATGTGAAGAGTTGACTCATTGGAAAAGACTCTGACGCTGGTAGGGATTGGGGGCAGGAGGAGAAGGGGATGACAGAGGATGAGATGGCTGGATGGCATCACGGACTCAATGGATGTGAGTCTGAGTGAACTTCAGGAGATGGTGATGGACAGGGAGGCCTGGCGTGCTGCAATTCATGGAGTTGCAGAGTCAGACATGACTGAGCAACTGAACTGAACTGAACCTTTGAAATTAATTTATTTTAATTGAGCACATCAGTAGATGCCAATAAATTGCTGTTAAATGAATGAACTTAGCTTAGTGGCTAAGACACTATCTCGAGCCAGTCTTCTTAGTGAGTCTCGGCTCTGACGCTTGGCATCTATGTATGTGTGAACAAGTCACTTATCCTTTTTATGACTCAGTTTCCTCATCTGCAGGGGATGGTAATAGCACCTACTTTATTGAGTTATCAACTTTAAATTAGTTCAGGCATGCAACAAAGAGGAAGAATACATATGTTGACATCACATGTGCTCCGAAAAGCCAGCTCACAATTTAAAGAATTACATTTAAATTTTTAACCAAGAGTCAAGCTGAAAAGCACATCAGTAACTATATAGGTTTATCAAGTGCTTGTTTTTAGGTGGAACCAGGAAACTTAGTGATCATTCTATTAAAGTTTTAGGTCCCTGAATTGTTGACACAAGCTATTGTTCAGGATTCTGAAATTTTCTTCATTAATTCACTCATTTATCAGAGAAAATTTTACAGGATTAGTGTTTGTAGTAGGCTGTGCTAGGTTCTAAAATGGATAGATTGGCCATAAACTTGAGAACAGATGTACACAGCATTTACACTACGATAAACATCAAAAGCTACGAATCCAGCACCAGGGAGCACCGAGGAGGGAGCATGGAGAAAGAAGCGCTACCCTGTCTCCTTGGGGGTGGGGGTGGGTGGCCAGGAAATATCTGTTACCCTTGCAAGGCAGGCTCTAGCTTTGGGCTGCTTGATGTTTTATGGGCGCCTGTGGATGCCCCACTGTGGGCACGGACACAAAGCAGGGACCACGCAGTCACTTCGCGAGTGCATAACCAGGAAGGGATGCAGGGATGTCTGCTCTGCCCAGCGGCCTGTGAACACATATGCCACACATGTGTATTTACACAAATGCAGAGTTACAGGCTTGCTCCAGAGGGGGAAGGGGGAGAGTGCTGAAACCTGATGGCATAGCAAGAATTTCCTGAGGGATGCTGTCTGTCAGTCTGTTTGTGCTGGCGGATTGGAAATCACATGTGGCTTTCAGATGTGGAAAAGGACAAGTATTTGCATTTTAAAATGGGAGGGTGTTTTTGTTTTTTTGATATGATGCTTAACATGAGCCACTTAAGCGATCATATGATATTATGATACTTTGGGGCCTATCTTTGGACACAAGCTTCCGGAGGAGCTTCTGAAGACCATCGTCTTGGATTTCCTTTGCTTCTCTGGCCCTCTGTCACGAATGGGGTTTGTTCAAGCTGAGCATCCCCTTCCACTCTCTATTGCAGAGAGTCAATAAGAGTATGCAGTGTATTTTCTTTTTACTGAATGCCAAATCTTCCTTCAAAAAAGGGGAATGGGAAATTAAATTCAGATAAGATTCATTTCATAAATAAAAAGCTCTGAGGTTGATTTTTTTTTTAATAGGGGATGGGGGAATCTGTTAAAAGGACGCTAAAAAAGTGTAGTGAGAAAAGCAGATTTTACTGTTTATTCAAACCTGTGCTAATCAAAAAATAAATAAACCTTCAGGAGAGGAAATGATCCAGTATTTTAGCTGAGTGTATTAGTTCAGGAGACCATGAGACCTAGATCTGAAGGCTGTCCCTGCTACCTACTAATTATTTTAGCTTGGTAGCACAGCCTGTCACAGATCCTCAACACTTTTCTCTTCCTGGACACACAGCCAGACCTCATTTTCCAGCCTCCTTTGCACTCAGGTGGGGGGTCACAGGACTGAGGTCCTCCCAGTGATGACCTTTACTCTGCCTCATGGCCTAACTCCCTTGGAATGCAAATAAGATAAAAATGAAGCTTTGGGGTTGATGGAGCAACTAGTCTGCTCCTCCACATTTGAATAAGATGACTAACTTCAGCTCTAGTTTCACTTGTAGAGGGGGGCTAACACACCTGTCTTTTAGGGTTCATATGAGGACCCTTGAGTGGTTCCTTTTACTTGTCTTCCAGTTACTTTCCTCCTCTTTGAGGCACTTATATTTTTCCTTGTTACAATAAAAAGAAAATGTTCTAGCTCTCTTACTCCAATTCTGCTTGCTAGTCAGAGAAAAATTGTAGGAATAGAACCAAGATTTTAAATAAGCCATTCGTAGGAAGGCAGGACACACTGCTGTGCATTCTTAATTCAGGGTAAGATAGATGCTGGCATCCTTTGGGGTCAGTCTCTAAGCGGAGTCACATTAAGCGGAAACACATTAAAAAGGAGTTCAGAAGCTCTGAAGGTTGATATTGATCACTACTAATTTTCTCAAAGGGGCTGCCAGGGGATTTTACATAAGCATGTTGTACAAAGAATCGTAGAAACACTTTCTAGACATCAGACTCTCGCCTCCAGGTTCGCACCCATGAAAACTCTTAAAAACTTCTCCCGTCGCTCATCTACTTGGTTTCATCAGAGTCATCATTGCCCCCACTCTCCCGCCTGCTCATTGCTATCTCCTTGCTGGAGAGACGTGCTGAAATTTCTCCCCCTGCCTGCTGCTGACATGAGCATCAGGCTCTGTTTCTTACTTCAGGAAGGAAGGTGCCCGCCTCCCGCAAATATGGCTCTAATTTCCCCCACCAGCTTCTCTGGTAATGTCCTCATAGAACATTTTCAGTGAATAAAGTTCTCCACCTCGTTCTGTGATTTGATCTAATAATGACTTCTGTGGTTGGAGAAGCGAAAAATCACAATAAGGAATATTCAAATCTTCATTCTGACAAGAAGCAGAATGAACTGGTCTCCACAGTCAAAGCCAAGCTGAGGATTCATTACAGGAGAAAGAATGACCAATGAAACTGGCCTGGGAGGCCAAGTGGCCAGTGCCAGCCATTGACCCCTCTGAGGGGTGGGCAGTGCCCACCGGGTGGGGAGGAACAGAGCAGTCCAGTGCGGGCAGGGAGAAGCCTCTCTCACTAACAGCACCCCTTACTTTTGGCTTCCTGTGGTACCTGAAATAGCTACGTTTCTAATACATAAGGATAAATGCTGTGAAAATGCCATCTTATCTATAAGAGGCAAATAGAATAGTGACTGATATTACTTCAGACTAATTTTCAGCAGTGCTTATTCAGTCATTGAGGGACTATGACCCTGAGTGACTAACCTCAGTTGAAAATAGGATAAACTAACAACTTGAGCTCCTGGTGGAGTAGGTAGCCAGAGGCAACCACCTTCTGAGATCTTTCATACTACAGAACTCATGGTCATTAAGAATTGTGAAGGGTCTGAGGTTTTCTCTCTTTTTGTAAGCTATCAAGAGACACATGATACCTGAATGAGAGATGAAAGACTTTTTGGCTCAGGGAACATCAGGAGCTGCTGGGGTTACATTTTTTCTTTTTGGCACCCAGGTATCTTGGGGACAGTGTACATCCAAGTGGGCTTTGGTCATATCAAGTCACAACCCTGAAGTTAAGAAATTCCAATCTTTTGTAGTAAGTTGTAAACAAGCTTTTCTAAATTTTGCCCCAGAGGAGATCTTATGCTTATTACCCTGGACTGCAGGCAAGTGTGTTCTCTTTGGAGATAGACACTAGCTGTATCCTTCAAGGCTGTTTACTGGCATCCTTGAAAAGAAAGTCTAGAACAAAAGATGGTCATTATCTCTGCCTATCAAATGTGCAGAAATTCAAGAGATCCATGGAGAATTATTTCCTAACAAGGGTAGCAATGTGTAGAAATAAGGCATGTGAAGAGTTGAATCTATCTCGAGCCAAATCCAGCTCCCACCATTAACGTTTAGCAGCTTTCAGGGAAACTACTTAAACTCTCAGGATTTCAGTTTTCTCATCTATATGAAATAGAGAGGATGTTCTCCATGACATAAAGATACTACAAGAATTAAATAAGATGGTCTGCAAAGTAAATAGTAACTATGATTACATAGTTACCATATTATATGTAATGTATAATACTATTCCCCAAAGTTTCCAGGCAGCTCAGTGAGTAAAGAATCTGCCTGTAGGAGACACAGCAGATGCAGGTTTGATTCCTGGGTCAGAAAGATCCCCTGGAGGAGGGCGTGGCACCCCACTCCAGTGTTCTTGCCTGGAGAATCCCAAGGACAGAGAAGCCTGGCAGGCTACAGTCCATAGGGTCGCAAAGAGTAATACACGACTGGAGTGTCTGAGCACAGCACAAAAAATTTATAATATAATGGTAAATATTTCTTTATCTTGTACTTCTTATTTTTGTTTTAGCTAATGAATCTAGTTGACTTTGACCTGTTATTTTGCTTGTTTATACGGAACTCCATGAAGAGCCCTAGACAAGAAGACAGGGTACCTGATTCCCAAGCCTACCACAAACCAGCTGCATAGCTTCAGTGAGTCACTGCAATTCATTGGTTAAAGGTGGAGTTTGGAGATAAATTCAGAGATAGCAAAAACATTTTGGTTCAGTGCCAGGCTTGAGCAATGGGTCTTGACTGGCTGGAGAGTGGTGCTGAGAAAAATTGTGAGTCCATATCTGTGCTCAGCAGGAAAGTGTGCCTGTGATGAGCTAGCTATATCTTCAATACACAGCCACGTCTTTGAGATGCAGTCTGGGCTGAAGGGGGTGGAAATGTGGTAGCATCCTTGCCTTTGCTTTGTATCTAACAGTTGCTAAGTAACTACATGTTAATTCATTAACTGATAAATTGAATAGCAAGGTATCTGGAATTCAGGGTCAAGGATAAAAAACGTGGAGCCATGAATGATGGTCAGAGGAGGAGAGTAGCAAAGAACCGCTTTGCAATTTCATCTGGGGAGGAGGAGAGGTCTACTTTTAGTGAGGTCATGACTTCTAAGCCAGGTTAAGTACTTGTGGAAATTCCCAACTGTTATCAGGCTGTGTATGGGGAGCCCAGCTGGCTTTTTTTCAAATGACCTGGTCTGCTGCTGCCGCCTCTGGTTTCTCCTGGGCTCCAAATTACTGCCACGAAGCAGCTGCTCAAGGCCTTTAATGGCCACACTTAAACAGTCCCAGAGGCTGACCTTTAGACGTGGCAGTGGTTAATTGAGCCAACGGCCCTGGGGTCTGCCATCTTTGGCGAAGCCTTGCGAGGCCAGTGTGACTTGATCTTTTGTTTGGTTTCCCAGTACATCTTCCAAGCGGAAATCTTTCATCCAGTCACACTATCAGAAGTCGCAAAAAAAAACTGGGCATAAGACAAGATGGCTGAAGAAGTTCTGAGATCTTTGTAACATAAAAAATCTTGGAAATGGCAAGTTTGAAATTTTCTCAAAATTGCCTGGGCTTACTGAATCTTTTAGTAAGTGTAGAACCAAGCTTTTGCTGGAAAAAGGGGAGAGAATTTGTGACAAGAACTTCGTGTTTTCAACTAGAATTCAGTTAACATTCAATTAATATTGAATGAATGACCAATAAGTAGCAAAGACTGCTTCAGATATGAGGAGACAGCCTTGGAAAATGGACTAGAATGTCAATCATAGGAGCCGAGATGGATTTTGTTTGCTTCACTGCATTCTCCAAATGCCTAGAGTGCTGCCTCATGTATGATTGACCATCAATTAATAATTTTCAAATAAATGGGTGGTCAATAACTCTGCCTTCATTGAGCTCACAGTCTAGTAAGCGTATGAACAAGGTACTTATCATTTGTGATGACTTCTGTGAAGGAAAGAAATGTTATGTGATAGAGACTGAACTGGGAGAGGAGGTGGTTAAGAGATTCAGGATGACCTCTCAGAAAGCTGCATTTCGGCTGAGAGACACGTGACAAGGAGAAGCCTTCTGTGAGCAGATTGTGAGGATCGAGGGGGGATTTTCAAGCACGTGAAAGCAATAGACAAAGTCCCTAAGGGAGGAAATACCCGTGCGTTACATAAACAGAAGGGTAAATGTGAGCAGAGACTAACAGTGAGGTTGGGAAGTGTGAAAAGTTTAATCTGAGTGGCAGGCAAGAGCCCATGATATAGGGTCTCCTAACCTTGTAAGTGGCTATCTATAACTTACATTAAACTAGATGACTTAAAACAACAGCAATCCATTCTCTCACTGCTCTGGAGGCCAGAAGACTGATATCAAGGTATTGGTAGGATTGATTCCTTCTGGAGGCTCTGTCCTGTGCCTCTGATCAAAGTTCTGGTGGAATTCTCTTGCTTTCTCTAAAGTTCAATGGATGTTGACAATTTGATCTCTGGTTCCTCTGCTTTTTCCAGATCCAACTTGTACATCTGGTAGTTCTTGGTACATGTACTTAAAATCCACACCTTGAAAGATTTTTGAGCATTACCTTGTTAGCATGTGATGAGTGCAACTGGACAGTAGTTTGAACATTCTTTGGCATTGCCCTTCTTTGGGATTGGAATGAAAACTGACCTTTTCCAGTCATGTGGCCACTGCTGACTTTTCCAAATTTGCTGGCATATCGAGTGCAGCACTTTTGCAGTATTGTCTTTTAGGATTTGAAATAGCTCAGTTGGAATTCCATCATCTTCACTAGTTTTGTGCATAGTCATGCTTCCTCAGGCACACTTGACTTCACACTCCAGGATGTCTGGCTCTAGGTGAGTGACCACAGCTTCATGGTTATTCAGGTCATTAAGACCATTTTTTGTAAAGTTCTTCTGCATATGCTTTCCACTTCTCAATCTCTTCTGCTTCCATTAAGTCCTTACCATTTCTGTCCTTTATGCACCCGTCTTTGCATGAAATGTTCCCTTGGTATCTCTAATATTCTTGAAGAGATCTCTAATCTTTCCCATTCTATTGTTTCCCTCTATTTCTTTGCCCTGTTCACTTGGGAGACTTCCTTATCTCTCTTTGCTATTCTTTGGAACTCTGTATTCAGTTGGGTGTATCTTTCCCGTTATCCTTTGCTTCTCACTTCCTTCTTTTCTCAGCTATTTGTAAGGTCGCCTTAGGCAACCATTTTGCCTTTTTTGCATTTCTTTTACTGGGGGATGATTTTGGTCATTGCTTTCTATACAGTGTTACAAACCTCCATCCATAGTGCTTCAGGCACTCTGTCTACCAAATCTAATCCCTTGATTCTATTTGTCACTTCCACTGTATAATAATAAAGGATTTGATTTAGGTCATACCTGCATGGCCTAGTGGTATTCCCTATTTTCTTCAATTTAAGTCTGAATTTGGCAATAGGAATTCATGATCTGAGCCACAGTCACCTCCCAATCTTGTTTTTGCTGACTGTGTAGAGCTTCTTCATCTTTGGCTGCAACGAATATAATCAATCTGATTTTGGTATTGACCAACTGGTGATGTCCATCTGTAAGGTCATCTCTTGTGCTGTCAGAAGACGGTGTTTACTATGATCAGTGAGTTCTCTTGGAAGAACTCTGTTAGTCTTTGCCCTACTTCATTTTGTACTCCAAAACCAAACTTGCCTGTTACTCCAGGTAACTCTGGACTTCCTACTTTTGCATTCCAATCCCATGTGATGAAAAGGACATCTTTTTTTGGTGTTAGTTCTAGGTCTTGTAGGTTTTCATAGAACTGTTCAACTTCATTTCTTCAGCGTTAGTGGTTGGGGCACAGACTTGGATTACTGTGATACCAAATGGTTTGCCTTGGAAATGAACTGAGATCATCCTGTCATTTTTGAGATTGCAGCCAAGTACTGCATTTCAGATCCTTTTGTTGACTATGAGGGCTACTCCATTTCTTCTAAGGGATTATTGCCCACAGTAATGGATATAATGGTCATCTGAATTAAATTCACCCATTCTGGTCCATTTTATTCACTGATTCTTAAAATGTCAATGTTCACTCTTGCCATCTCCTGTTTGACAGTAGAAGTGTCAAACAGTAGAAGTGACAAATAGATTCAAGGGATTAGACCTTATAAACAGAGTGCCTGAAGAACTATGGATGGAACTTGATAACATTATATAGAAGGAGGTGATCAAAATCATCCCCAAGAAAAAGAAATGGAACAAAGCAAAATGTTTGTCTGAAGAGGCCTTACAAATAGCTAAGAAAAGAAGAGAACTGAAAGGCAAAGGAGAAAAGGAAAGATATACCCATCTGAATGCAGAGTTACAAAAAATAGCAAGGAGAGAGATAAGAAAGCCTTCCTAAGTGAACAGTACAAAGAAATAGAGGAAAACAATATAACGGGAAAGACTAGAGATCTCTTTAAGAAAATTAGAGATATCAAGAGCATATTTATGCAAAGATTGGCACAATAAAGGACAGAAATATTATGAACCTAATAGAAGCAGAAGATATCAGGAAGAGGTGGCAAGAATAAACAGAAGAACTGTATAGAAAAAATCTTAATGACACAGATAACCACAATGGTGTGATCACTAACCTAGAGACAGACTTCTTGGATTATGATGTTAAGTGAGCCTTAGGAAGCATCATTGCAAACAAACCTAATGGAGGTGGGTGCTTTACCACTAGTGCCAATTGGAATGCCCACAATTCCAGCAGAGTCATTTCAAATCGTAAAAGACGATGCTGTTAAAGTGCTGCACTCAATATGCCAGCAAATTTGGAAAAGTCAGCAGTAGCTACAGGACAGGAAAAGGTCAGTTTTCATTCCAATTCCAAAGAAGGACAATGCCAAAGAATGTTCAAACTATCTCAAAATTGCACTCATCTCACATGCTAGCAAGGTAATTCTCAAAATGCTTCAAGTTAGGTTTCAACAATACATGAACTGAAAACTTCCAGATGTACAAGTTGGATTTATAAAAGGCAGAGTAATCAGAGATCAATTGCCAACTGATCTATGTTTTCTATGTTGGATCATAGAAAAAGCAAGGGAATTCCAGAAAAACATCTACTTATGCTTCACTGACTATGCTAAAGTCTTTGACTCTGTAGATTACAACAAACTATGGAAAATTCTTAGAGATTTGAATACCAGACCACCTTACCTGCCACCTGAGAAACCTATATGCAGGTCAATAACCAACAGTTAGAATCTTACATGGAACAACTGACTGGCTCAAAACTGGGAAAGGAGTCCATCAAGATTGTATATTGTCACCTTGCATATTTAACTTATATGCGGAGTACATCATGCAAAATGCCAGGCTGGATGAAGCACAAGCTGGAATCAAGATTGCTGGGAGAAATATCAAACACTTCAGATATGCAGATGACATTACCCTTATGGCTGCAAGTGAAGAGGAACTAACGAGCATATTGATGAAGGTGAAAGAGGAGAGTGAAAAAGCTGGTTTAAAACTCAGCATTCACAAAACTAAGATCATGGCACCCAGTCCCATTACTTCATGGCAAATAATGGGAAAACAATGGAAATAGTGACAGACTTCATTTTGGGGGGGCTCCAAAATCACTGCAGATGGTGACTGCGGCATTAAATTAAAAGACACTTGCTCCTTGGAAGAGAAGAAATGACAAACCTACACAGCATATTAAACAGCAGAGACATTTCTTTGCCAATAAGGGTCTGCATAGTCAAAGCTATGGTTTTCCAGTGGTCATGTGTGGATGTGAGAGTTGGACCATGAAGAAGGCTAGCACCGAAGAATCCATGCTTTTTAACTGCAGTGTTGGAGAAGATTCTTAAGAGTCTCTTGGACCGCAAGATCAAACCAGTAAATTCTAAAGGAAATCCATCCTGAATATTCATTTGAGGGACTGATACTGAGGCAATCACGCAAGCTCCAATACTTTGGCCACCTGATGGAAAGAGCTGACTCATTGAAAAAGACTCTGATGCTGGGAAAGATTGAAGCCAGGAGGAGAAGGGGAAGACAGAGAATGAGATGGTTGGATGGCATCACTGACTCAAAGGACATGAGTTTGTGCAAGCTCCAGGAGATGGTAAAGTGTAGAGAAGGCTGGTGTGCTGTAGTCCATGGGGTCGCAGAGTCAGACATGACTGAATGACAACAACAAATATTTAAATATAGTCTAATTTGTCAATCTTCCTTTTATGCTAGCTCTATTTTTTGGTAACATTTAAGAATTTTACCTAACCCACGAACAAAAAGATAATTTTTTTTTTGCACTACATTTTAACAGTTAAGGGTTTTTTCCCCCAATTTAATTGAGATACAATTGACATACAGCACTGTACAAGTTTCAGGTGTACGGAATAGTGATTTGACTTACATATATCATGGAATCAGTTCAGTTCAGTTCAGTTCAGTTCAGTTCAGTCACTCAGTCGTGTCCGGATGGTTACCACAATAAGTTTACTTAGGATCCATCATCTGAAATAAATAGTAAAAGAAATGAAAGAGAAAAAGTGTGTGATGAGAACTCTTAGAATTTACTCCCTTAACAACTTTCAAATATACCATACAGCAGTGTCTGAAATATTTTCCTTCGGAAGCCTAAAGTGAAAAGTCTTAGGGTAGGACTATTGAGAGTGACTCTTTGTCAGTTAGGCTGTCTAATTAGTGGGAGAGAAAGAGCAGCATTTGTGGTGCAGCAAGAGTCTGAGTCCTCTGAGGAAATATGGACTTTTTCTGAAATTATAAATTTCCCTATTTTCAGATTCGTTACATGGTACAGAGGAGTCCTCAAATAATCAGCACTTTTAAGTCCTTTTCATTTGCAAGTAATAGAAAAATGTAACTCAAGTTGGCCTAGAGAAATAAGAAATTCAGTGGGTAAGGTATTAATACTTGCAGAGCTGAAGCAGTACAAGGTCCCAGGTAGTAGGGGTCTTGGGGGTCTGGGGTCTAGAGCATGGGGTCTGGAATGAAGCTTCATTAGTTTCACTCTCTGTTTGCTGACATCATACTTGGACACATCTCACATCATGGAGACAGCCGGGACAGCAGACCTCCACCTCCTCAGCAGTGTCCTTGCTTCTGATTGGCTCATCCTGCACCACTACTTCTAGTCTGATTGGCTGATTGGCTGGGCTTGAGTCCCACAGCCTCCCCTGGAGCCGTGAGCAAAGTTGGCCGCATAGGAACCACACAGACTAAGAGATGGGAAGGAGTGATTTCTCAGGAGAAGACTGGGGTGGTATTAACAAAATGAGGGAATGAACACGATGAAGCAAAAGAACAACAATAGCAGCAGGCAGACGTCAGTTCACTAGCTGGGTGACCTTGGGCAAACTGTCCAGATCTTGCTTCTGTTTCTTCTTCTGTAAAGTGGGCAAAATGATATGTGCACCAGCTTTGCAGAATGATTGAAAGGATTAGATATATAAATACATGTGAAGCACATAGGACGTTGCTTGGCCTCATCTGCATTAGCTTTGTTATTCACTTATTTACTTATAAAAGGACTTCCCTGGTGGCTCAAACTGTAAAAAACGGCTACTTACAATGCAGGAGACCGGGGTTCGATCCCTGGGTCGGGAAGATCCTCTGCAGAAGGAAATGGCAACCCGCTCCAGTACGGTTGCCTGGAAAATCCCATGGACCAAGGAGCCTGGTAGGCTACAGTCCATGGGGTCGCAGAGAGTCGAACACGACTGAGCAACTTCACTTCACTTCTATTTACTTATAATGGGAGCCTTGTACCTGCTGAGTTTTATATAGACAGAAGTCGAGTTATTTTGTTGAACAGATCTGAGCCAGAAAGATATTGGAATTCATATCCGTGGACATAGAACTAGAGAGCAAACAGACATTTCAAAAAGGAGATGAAATATACCCTGATTCCCACTACTTATCACCGTGTCTTTTGCTGACCCCCTTTTCAACCCACATCACCACTCAGTGGATTTCTGAAGCATCCTCTTCTCTGATCTCTTGGCCTGCTTGTGACTCCTCACAGTCCAATGCCTACACCACAGACCAAGTAATATTTCTAAGGCATATATATCTAGCTGAGTATCGACCAGTGGTTTCCTCAACAGAAACCAGAATACATGAACCTCAATTCCTAATTTGCTTGTCCTGGATCGTTTCTGCCTCTACAATGCCTCTTCCCTTTGCTCTCCCCATGGTCCTTCACTTTGCAGCCTCTGTCTGTGTCTCACACAAGCCAAGCTCATCTTCATCTCTCTCTCTCTTTAATCTATTTTACATATGGTATTGTAAGTTTCCATGTTACTCTCTCCATACAACTCACCCTGTCACACCTCCCTTCCCCTAGGGTCCATAAGTCTGTTCTCTATGTCTGTTTCTCCATCGCTGCCCTGCATATAAATTTATCAGTGCCATCCTTCTAGATTCCATATATATGCATTAGTATATGATATTTATCCTTTTCTTTCTGACTTACTTCACTCTGTATAATAGGCTCTAGGTTTGTCCACCTCATTAGAACTGACTCAAATGTGTTCCTTTTTATGGCTGATTAGTATTCCATTGTATATATGTACAACAGCTTCTTTGTCCATTCATCTGTCAATGGACATCTAGGTTGCTTCTATGTTCTAGCTATTGTAAACAGTGCTGCAAAGAAAATTCGGGTATACGTGTCTTTTTCAATTTTGGTTTCCTCGGGGTATATGCCTAGTAGTGGATTGCTGGGTCAGATTTTGGCTTACTCCTAGTTTTTTAAGGAATCTCCATACCATCTTCCATAGTGGCTATATCAATTTACATTCCCACCAGCAATGCAAGAGGGTTCCCTTTTCTCCACACGCTCTCCAGCATTAATTGTTTGTAGACATTTTGATGATGGCCATTCTGACTGGTGAGAGGTGCTAACTCATTGTAGTTTTGATTTGCATTGCTCTCATAATGAGCGACATTGAGCATCTTTTCATGTGTTAGCCATCAGTATGTCTTCTTTGGAGAAATGTCTGTTTAGGTCTTTTCCCCACTTTTTGATTGGGTTGTTCATTTTGCTGGTATTGAGTTGTATGAGTTCCTTGTATATTTTGGAAATTAATTCTTTGTTAGTTTTTCCTTTTTCTATTATTTTCTCCCATTTGGAGGGCTGTCTTTTCACCTTGTTTGTAGTTTCCTTTGCTGTGCAAAAGCTTTTAAGTTTAATTAGGTTTCACTATCTTATTTTTGTTTTTATTTCCAGTACTCTAGGAGGTGGGTCGTAGAGGATCTTGCTTTGATTTATGTCTCCAAGTGTTCTGCCTATGTTTTCCCCTAAATGTTTTATAGTGTCTGATCTTACATTTAAGTCTTCAATCAGTTTTGAGTTTATCTTTGTATCCTTACATTAGGAAGTGTACTAATTTCATTCTTTTGTGTGTAGCTGTTTTCCCAGCACCACTTATTGAAGAGGCTATCTTTGCCCCATTGTATATTCTTGCCTCTCTTATCAAAAATAAGGTACCCATGGGTCTGTGGGTTTATCTCTGGGCTTTTCATCTTATTCCATTGGTCTATATTTCTATTTTTGTCCCATTTTTTAAAAAAATGTTCTTCCCTTAGATTTTCAAATGACTGTTTCTGTATCATCATTCTGATCTCAGATCAAATGCCAGCTCCATGAAGATAATTTCCTGATCAACCCAGACAAAATATTTTCCTGCCCTAATTCAATAATTCTCTATATTATTTTACTTCTGTATATTTTAATACTTGAATTTGTCTTATTTACTTTTGGATTCTTTCTTCTAAACTACATTTTTGAAGAGGTCACAAGGTAGTGAAGCATTAACTAAGACAAAGGTATAGAGAATGAGCTCATGTTTGGGGCCAGTTTTCTGGTACATTTGCTCATATCCAAGAAGCCAGTTGAAAGTTTAGAGGTAGAACAAAAACTCAGCAAATCTATGAATCAAAAAAACAGAGAGAATCACCTTGATTTTGTGTTGGAGTTCTGAAGACTGCGCAACAGGAAAAAGTGTGAAATGGAAAAGACAGCAATTCATAGTTAAGTCATATTTAACTGAAATTGAATTGAGGTCATTGTTAATGCCCCTAAGTGCTCTGTAGACTCAAACATAAATCTAATCTAGAGAAAAATGATATTATCCTAGGCCTCGAATAATTTCTATGAACAATTTTGTGAATACAATTTCAATCATCAATAAAAAGTAACCAGGCACATAAAGAGACATGATAAAAGAATGAAAATCAGTAAGGGAAAACAGACAATACAAAAAGATTTGCAAGAGTTCCAGACACTTGGGTATGAGACACACTTTAAAATATCTTTTAATATGTTCAAAGATATAAGACTAAGAACTTCAATAGAGAATGAATAAACTACTAAGAAAAGAAAAAAAAAAACCTGAAAAATAAAGTACTTAAAATCAAGTATTGAATTGGTAGTTTTGTTGTTGCTGTTCAGGCACTCAGTCGTGTCCAACTCTTTGTGACCCCATAGAGCATCTCAGGCTTCCCTGACCTTCACTGTCTCCTGGAGTTTGCTCACACTCATGTTCTTTGAGTTGGTAATGCCATCCAACTTTCATCCTCTGTCACCCTCTTTTCCTCCTGCCCTCAATCCTTGCCAGCATCAGGGTCTTTTTTTCCAGTGAGTCAACATTACACATCAAGTGGTCGGAGTATTGGAGTTTCAGCCTCAGTTCTTCTAATGAATATTCAGAGTTGATTTCTTGTAAGATTGACTTTGACCTCCTTGCTGTGTAAGGGACTGAATCAGTAGATTTAACAGCAAATTCAGCTAGAGGGAGAACTAGTAGACTGGAATACGTGGCCAAAGACAATGGAGAGAAAAATGGGTGGAAAACACAAGGACAAAAGCAAGAGGCATAGAGTATATGTAATACAGATGGAAGTCACTGGAAGAGAGGAAATATAATGGGCTAACATTTTTCACCTTAATTGCCGGGTCTCTCTGCTGTCGGGTTGGTTCCTACTTCTATCCATTACGATGTGAGAGTAAGAATTTTAAAGCAACAGTACTTGGGAATATTGATTTAAAATTTTGTCTTCATCACTAATTAATTGTACAGCTCTGATCAGGTTGTTTAAACGTTTTGAGCTTCAGTTTACTCTTTTGTAATGGTTACAATTACATCTAGCTACATATACATTTAGAAAGATAAATATAGATGTGTAGTATTTGGCATAAAAAAAAACAAGCAATTAGTAAATAAATAGGAGTTTTTAGTCTTTTATTATTCCTATTTAAATCCCTGTGTACGCATGCATACTAAGTCACCTCAGTCATGTTCGACTCTTTGAGACCCTATGGACTGTAGGCTGCCAAGCTCCTTTGTTCATGTCCATATTCTCCAAGGAAGAATACTGGAGTGGGTCGCCATGCCCTCCTCCAGGGAATCTTCCCCACCCAGGGATCAAACCTGTGTCTACTGCGGCTCTTGCATTACAGGTGACTTTTTTACTGTTGAGCTACTGGGGAAGCCCCACCTAAATCCCTCAATTTCACTCAATTTCTAGACCAACAAGCTGTTTTATCCCCAAGATGTGTATAAGTATGTGTGACTGCAGCCATGAAATTAAAAGACACTTACTCCTTGGAAGGAAAGTTATGACCAACCTAGATAGCATATTGAAAAGCAGAGACATTATTTTACTGACTAAGGTCCGTCTAGTCAAGGCTATGGTTTTTCCAGCAATCATGTATGGATGTGAGAGTTGGACTGTGAAGAAAGCTGCCAGAGAGTTGATGCTTTGGAACTGTGTTGTTGGAGAAGACTCTTGAGAGTCCCTTGGGCTGCAAGGAGATCCAACCAATCCATTCTGAAGGAGATCAGCCTTAGGATTTCTTTGGAAGGAATGATGCTGAAACTGAAACTCCAGTACTTTGGCCACTTCATGCGAAGAGTTGACTCATTGGAAAAGACTCTGATGCTGGGAGGGATTGGGGGCAGGAGGAGAAGGGGACGACAGAGGATGAGATGGCTGGATGGCATCACGGACTTGATGGACATGAGTCTGAGTGAACTCCGGGAGTTGGTGATGGACAGGGAGGCCTGGAGTGCTTCAGTTCATGGGGTTGCAAAGAGTCGGACATGACTGAGCGACTGAACTGAACTGATATGTATACAATTTTAATGGAAAATTTTTTTATTGCTTCAACTTGACCCTCAAATTTTATGTCAACCAGGGTCCCTTTCTCTACACTAGTCTCTATGTTGATGGTTCTCAGTCTTAGCTATAATTAGGCTCTCTGTGGAGTTTTTTTAATCCATATGAGTGTCAGGGTTCTACCTAGAAATTCTGATTTAGAGCATTTGGATATTTAGTTTTTACAAAAAAATTTTCCATTCATGTCTGAATGACATGAAACTATCTACTGTGCTCTACAGAATTTCTCTGGGACATGGTTTCTCTGGGTGGTCTCAACTGTTTTCTTCCAGCAACAGCAGAGACCCAAGTCACATTTACAGCATTGGTTTTCTCTGATCTTTCTGCTGAATCCCATTTTCACATGCACAGCGGCCTTAGATACTCAAAAAATGTTCACATGTAACATGCTATCTCCCCTCCATCTAATCTTCTCTTTTTTTCTATATTCTCAGAGTCAACAAATAGCACTATAACCCATCCAGTAAGTTAACAATTTAGACTTGAATGCTACTCAGAATGAAATATGATTCATAAGTAAAAATAATCTCGTTTGTAACTTTTATGGGGGAAAAAGTCCACCTAAAATCTCATCTGTTTTATGCTTTCTTCACAATGCTGTACATATTTTTAAAATTGAGAATTAAAGTGTTTCTTTGCCTTCTTTCTAAAGTAAGTCAGTCAGTTCATTGCTTTTGAAAATGCCAAATTCCAAGGCCAAATATGTATAAACTTTTAAATATGATAAATGAGCCACTAAAATTTATTTGGAAGTGATAGATTTTTAAATAACTGGTTTGGGGATAAATGCTCAAGAATTTGGCGAAAATTTTCAATCCTGTTCCTCTCTTGTACTCTGTATTGTAAATATATTTCAGATTAATTAAATATACAAACTAGACAAAGATTCTAAAAATTCTGAACTGGGAAAATTCTTTAAAGAATGATACTGAATCCAAGAAACTTAAGGTGAAGAACTGATAAATTTGATCACATAAGAGTTAAAACAAATACATTTGTTTGATGAAAATCATTCAGCAATAAAACAGCAATAAACTGTTAAACACAACGTACATAACCATGCTTTTTAAATTAAAAAGAGCTTATGTATGAAAAACATTTATATCACAATAGAAACATGTGAGGAATAGAATATGCAAAGTATACAAAACTAATCAGATCAGTAAAATATTTAAATGTTATAATATTTATTTATCAAATTGACAAAGATTAAAAAATGGGATCATAGCCCTCTGTACAAGCTAACATCAATTGGGATTCCCTGGTGGCTCAGACGGTAAAGCGTCCGCCCACAATGCTGGAAACCAGAAATCCCATGGACAGAGGAACCTGGTGGGCTAGTCCATGGTGTTGCTTTTATGAGTTGGACATGAGTTGGACATGACTGAGCGACTTCAATTTCACTTTCTGTTAAGGACAATTAGAGATGATGCATCAAAATTTAAGACATACCAATCTTTTAAAAAAATTAATATCTTTCTATGGAGGATAATTGACTTATGATCTTATGTTGGTTTCTGCCACACATCACCATGAATCAGCCATAGGTATACATATGTCCCCTCCCATCTCCTCCCCTGTCCCACCCCTCTAGGTTGTCACAGAGCACAGGGTTTATCACACAGCAAATCCCCCCTGGCTATCTACTTGACATATGTTTCAAGGCTACTCTCTCAATTTATCCCATCCTCTCCTTCCTCCACTCTGTCCCCAAATCTGTTCTTTAAAGACATACCAATCCTTGATCATGCAATTTGGTTTATAGAAATTCACCGAAGAATAACTGATGAAACAAGCAAAAATCCGTGCACAAGAATATAAAACCTAGCTTTTTTTTCATTGAAGTATAGTTGACTTGCAATACTATAGTAGTTTCAGGTGTACAACACAGGGATTCAGTGTTTTTATAGGTTATACTCGTTCAAAGTTGTTACAAAACAATCGCTCTATTTCTCTATGCTGCTCAATATATCCTTGTTGCTTATTTATTTTGCACATAGTGGTTAGTGTCTTTTAACTTAATCTTAGCTTTTAATATAAAAAATAGGTATAAATGTACTTCAATAAAAGATTAGAAAAATGTTTAAATTAAACAATGTAATAATTTTATAAGCATGGAAAAATATAACGAAAGAAGCAAATAGTGGTGTTGGGTTCTTGTTTAGCAACGAATAGCTATGATACACTGTATAATGCACCCAGCAGTTTCCTTTGCATGCTATGTAAAGGTTTTATTGTGTTCTATTAAAGTCTACATTTTCTTTTCCTTTCTTTTGAAGTTCTTATTTTGTATTGGATTATAGCCGATTAACAATGTTGTGATAGGTTTAGGTGAACAGTGGAGGGATATAGCCACACATATACATCCCTACATTCTTCTCCAAACTACATTTTCCTTATTTAGTCCAATGAATAGGAATTATTTTTAGAATGTATAATAAATGTCTTTATCAGAAAAAATAAACTTGATGTGTGTCTTGGAATGCAGGTATTATTTTTGTTGTAATGTTGGAAAGTGGAATTTAAAAATTTAGAATGCTGTTCTACCAAAATGCCCTAAAACAGATGTGGACAGGATGGATCATTGGAAACATAGTTAGTGAAAATAGGAAAAAATCAAGTTCCATTTGGTTTTTGTGCTCATTTTCTAGAAAGAGAAAAGGCAAGGCAAATAGAAGATGAACTGATGTATATCAACTGTCTCATATGTGATAGGTATAGTGTTAGATATCTGATGTGATTAATCATTTAATGGCTAGAATGTGGTCACACTTAGGAAATGGGCAATACCTGCTACTCAAGAAGAAGAAATTAACTCAAAATCTAAAAACAGTTTTTAGTAACTACTAACTGTAGTCAAAATGGAATCTCTGCAATAGAAATTTTAAAAGGCTTATTATCACACTTATCTAAAGGTGGCATGTGTTTTAATTGGCAATTAAGGCATACCTATGGGGCCTGAGTATGACATCTGGGAACATGGGCAGGTGCAATGCCTGAGAAAACCACTTGTTCTTTTAATCTGGACCCCAGGAATTACACAAGGTGTATGTCAATTTCCTTAGGAGATCCTGAGTACTTTAGTTGTGTTTTAATCTAATCTGTTCACTTGACACATCTATTCTAACTGGTATTACTTTGCAAATTGCTAAAAATATGAAAATATTAGTGATGACCTCTCATCAATATTCAGAAGCCTCCTGTGAGGGAGGTAAAAGTCAACAGCTGGCTTTTCTCCACCTAGGCTCATAAGAGAATTGTCTTGGTTTGCCTCACAAGTTATCCATACTTGTGAACAAGACCCAAATATAATATTTAGAATAATATGTCAATTGCAGATGTATTTGGGGTGGTAGTTTCCACAACCTTTAAGCACTAGAAGTCATAAAAACAAATGACCTGAACCAAAGTGAAAGCTTCTTTGACTGCCCGCTAATGCAGGAGACACGGGTTGGATCCCTAATCCAGAAAGATCTTGCCTTGCCCCAGAGCAACTAAGCCTATGCCCCCAACTCTTGAGCCCAGTCTAGAGACTGGGCGCTGCATCTACTGAGTCCATGTGCCCCAGCTACCGAAGCCTGCATGCCCTGGAGACCGTGCTCTGCAACAAGAAAGGCCACCGGCAGTCAGACGCCCATGCACCACATTTGGAGAATAGCCCCTGGTTGTCACAACTAGAGAAAAGTCCGCAGGCAATGAAGACCCAGCACAGTTTAAAAAAAAAAAAAAGAGCTTCTTTGAATCTTGTCTCCAAATTTGCAAGTTGAGGGAAATGATAATACATACTTCAAATGACTATGGTGAAGATTAAATGAGACGATCAGGGAAATGTAAATCAAAAGTTAATTTTATAATATTGGCAAAAATTTAAGAGACTAGACAAATATGAGATTCTCAACATTGTATAGAAACAGGCAGTCTTAAACACCATTGCTGGGGCTATAAATTGGTATAAAATTTGAAAGGCATTTTGGCAGTGTCTTTCCAATCTGTACCTCCTTCAATCCAACATTTTGCTTCTTGGAATCTATTCCATAGAAATCCTCACATGATTAGGGAAAGAACATGTACAGCATGTACATATTGCAGCATTTTCTTTAAAGTAAAAAAAAAAGAGAGACCATTTAGACATCCATCTAACAACCATCACAAGAAAATGATTAAATATATTAAAGTAAAACCAAGATACATTCTTTATAGCCTTCAGGAAAAAAACTTAGTTATATCTTATACAGATGGACTGGCTTAGAAGCTTGTTCAGGATATATCATTGAAAGCAAAAAGCTAGTTATGAAATAATATATAGATGATAGTACCATTTTTGTTGAAGGAAAGAGAAAAGAAAAGAAGAAAGAAAGAAATGAAGGAAAGGAAAGAAGGAATTTGCGTGTATAGTCTGGATTACATGCCATAATACTACCAATAACCTTGCAGAGTGATGGAGGGGCAATTTAAACATTTATTATATACAATCATATATATATATATTTATATTTATATATTTAAAAGAACATGTAATTCTCTGGTGATAGAATTGATCACAGAGTGGAAAAGGAAAAATAAGATAAACATGTGAAATCACTGTTTGTTCAATGATTATTCTAGTTCTTACTTCCCCCCCTTCTTACCACCTCTTTTGAAAAATTGTTTCTTCCTCCTTCCCTACATCCCTCCCCTTCACTCTCTCTTATTTATGGTTTACTTTGCGGTTTTTCTGAAGCAATTCAGAGTCAGATTATATTTTGATCCTCTTTAAATTCTTTCAAGTCCCTTTTTGCTTACTGAGAAGAGCCAAGGTCCTTAATAAGGCATTCAAGACCACCCATACTCTAGATGATCTGATTAAGGGATACATGACGAGCACGGAAAAGATTTCCGAGAAGTAATGAATAAATATCGGTGACTGACACAATTTTTGTAGGTATTTTGATAACTATACAATCAATGCATATCCAGCTATGTGATCAACACATATACCTTCATCATTGTTGTAATTTGGTAAAACTCCACACAACCTATGATGGAGTCTGATCGAGTTTCACAGCCTCCTCACACAAAGCATTTCTCACACTATAAGCTTTATATGAAATTGTTGTCCACATCACTCTCCCTTGTTTATTCCCCTATTATAGCCCAGATGATACACTATTATTGAAAGATAAATACCTCATTAATATCTGTTGTTGTTCAGTGGCTAAGTCATGTCCAACTCTGCCACCCCATGCGCTGTAATACACCAGGCTCCTTTGTCCTCCACTATCTCCTGGATTTTGCTCAAATTCATGTCCATTTAGTTGCTCAAATTCTTGTCCATTGAGCCGATGATACTATCTAACCATCTCATCCTCTGCCACCCTCTTCTTTTGACTCTGATCTTTCCAAGCATCAGGATCTTTTCCTATGAGGTGGCTCATTGAAATGGCAACCCATTCTCATATTCTTGCCTGGGAAGTCCCAAGGACAGAGGAGATTTGTGGGCTATAGACCTTGGGTTCACAAAAGGTTAGACAAAACTTAGTGACTAAAGCAACCAAACTATGGAGCCAAAAAACAAGAAAATCAGTCAGGGCTAAATCCAGGATTTATAATGGATACACAGGAAGACTCTTTGCTTTTCCATTGGATTTGAATTGGGGAGATTTAATCCTGGAGTTGTCAGTGGGACTCTACGTGAAATTTGAGCATTAAGGCAACATGGAGAGAAAAATGGTGAGAAAGAGAACCGGCACCCTTCTTATTGTATTGGACCTTGGACCAAGTCAAACCTGAAGTCAACAATGTCTCAGGGATTTTCCACCAATGATCCAGAAAATTTCCTTATTTGCTTAAGCAGATTTGCTATTTTTGTAACTATGTGATTTGAGTCCCAAAGTTCTACCACTGCACAAGAGAGTTTTTATTTTTTAATTTATTTATTTACCTTAATTGGAGGCTAATTACTTTACAATATTGCAGTGGTTCCTGCCATACATTGACATGAATCAGCCACGGGTGTACATGTGTTTCCCATCCTGCACAAGAGATTTTTAAAAGTAGTAGATTGTGCTGTTTCTTTAAGCATCTGGCAAGAAATTAAAATTAGCTATCATTTGACAAACCTAGACAGTGTGTTAAAAAGCAAAGACATCATTTGCCGGCAAAGGTCCATATAGTCAAGGCTATGGTCTTTCCGGCGGTCATGTGTGGTTGTGAGAGTTGGACCTCAAAGAAGGCAGAGAGTTGAAGAATTGATGCCTTTGAATTGCGGTGCTGGAGAAGACTCTTGAGCATCCTTTGGAGAGCAAGGAGATCAAACCAGTCAATCTTAAAGGAAATCAACCCTGAATACTCACTTGAAGGACTGACACTGAAGCTGAGGCTCCAATGTTTTGGTCACCTGATGCGCACAACCAACTCTTTGGAAAAGACCCTGATGCTGGAAAAGATAGAGGGAAGACGGATAAGAAGGCATCAGAGGAAGAGATGTCTGGATGACGTTAGTGATACAATGGACACGAACTTGGGCAAACTCCTGGAGATGGTGAGGGATGGGGAAGACTGGCTTGCTGCTGTCCATGGGGTCGGGAAGAGTTGGACATACCTGGGCTACTGAACAACAACTATAATTTTTTCAAATTTCTATATTAATAAAATCCTGGGGAAACTGCCATAAATAATGAAGAGAATCTTGAAAGAGTTTAACTCTTAATTGAAAATCATTTTAAAAAATGAATGCAAATATGTATTATTTCTCATATGTAGAAAATGTGTCAAATGTCTTTCAGTGGAAATGGGCTCCAATATGCCTTTATTATCCAAGGAAACATCCCTTGGTTCTTATTGTGACTACAATAATTATTGGTGTAAATAGTTAATGATTGTTCATAATTCTGAAAATCTTTATTCTGATGTCATTAGTAAAGTGGTCCAACAGAAACTGGAGAAGGCAATGGCAACTCACTCCAGTACTCTTGCCTGGAAAATCCCATGGACGGAGGAGCGTTGTGGGCTGCAGTCCATGGGGTCGCGAAGTCGGACACGACTGAGTGACTTCCCTTTCACTTTTCGCTTTCATGCATTGGAGAAGGAAATGTTAACCCACTCCAGTGTTCTTGCCTGGAGAATCCCAGGGACAGGGGAGCCTGGTGGGCTACCGTCTATGGGGTCGCACAGAGTCGGACATGACTGGAGCGACTTAGCAGCAGCAGCAGCAGCCAACAGAAACGATATCAACCCTTAGGGATAGGTTCAGGCTGCAGGGTTGAGAGTGCTCCTTTCTTTTGACCACAGGCAGAATTCATCGCTCACTCACTGGATGTTTGTTTCTACTTTGCACATGGCACGTGTTCAGTGCCATCATCTAAGTAATCATCATCATTACCATCAATATGAGAGGATATTCACTCAAAGTGTCGAATGCTATTACTGCCTCTTTAGAACTTATGCTTTGTGCTCAGAAAGCAATATCATACATTGAGGATAATTTCAGTAAGTTCCCCTAATGTAAATGGGCTAATATCTGTAGAACAGTCTAGTCAAAATATTCATTGTATTAAGAAAGAAATATTTCACTGTGTGCATTCTCCATGATTATGATTTATGAGGTGATTTTCAAAATTTAAGTGAGAAGATAATTTAAAAGGAAGGACAATTAAAGCATCACTGTCCTCCAAGGATGATTTTGAAGGTATTTGGAGAAGGGAATGGAAGCTGATAAGAATATAGTTTTAACAATTGAGGCACAAGATGCCAGGTGCTCAGTCAGTCTCTCTACCAAATATTTAGGTGGTATTTAAAGCCCACAACTTGTTTAAATGATTTGACAGCACTAAAAGCTTGACTCAAAATATGCACCCCCTTGGAAGTTTAGAGTGATGAGTTTAATACCATGGTCATTCCTGTATATTTTATAAAATATTGCTATCTTGAAAATATGTTTTTGCTGTTTTACTGATTCCAAATTTGGAAGAATTAAATTGGCAACTCATATTAACATAGTCACATGATGACTTATGTGGCGTTATTGTACTTTTTGCATATTGTAGAATCAAAGAGCATGGGGAAAGCCTGATATTTGAAACTTGATCATGAAACTATTTAGAAATAAATTTCATGATCGTTTTTCATCAAAAGAGCTCAAGATCCCTTATTAAAAGTGCTTTCATATACATATCTGTACATATAATATATGCATGTAAATTTGGGAAAATAGATTTAGTAAAGGAGGTGAGGTCACAGACAATTAATGGTATAGGAATGAATATTTATATGCATATTTTTTCAAGCAACTTACCAGCCATTTTGCTATTTAGCTCTCACAGTGAGGTAAGTGTCAACAGCCCCATCTTACAGTTGAAATATTGAGGTTAAAGAAGATGAATCACTTACCCAAAGGTCAGTAGATAGTAAGAAATAGAATCAGCAATCAAAAGTGAGTCTGTCTAAAGCAAAACTCAGTTTACAATGTTTCTGATCTTCTAATTTTTCTAATCTTTCTGCTGTATTACACTGTGCACTTCCGATTTTCATGATCGGCATGTGAACTTCCTATTTTGGTAGCGCCTTCACCTTCTTAACAATTCTGATTCATATACTGCAAGGAACTGTCAGTGGAGTTGAGCTCTATTTCTTCATAATAGTCCATTGCTGGAGATCTTTGAAACAGTGCCAACCGCAAATGCTCTATCTTACCTCTTGATAACTGTTGACACAGAAAACTCAGAAAACTTAAGAAAAATAATAATAGTAATAACATTAGCTAACCTAACAAAATCCTTACTATGTGTTAGTTACTAGACTAGGTGCTTTACTTATCTCATTTAATCTTCATAAAAATTATACAAGTTAGCTACTCTTTTCACTGACTTTTTAAAATGAGAAACTGAGCTTAAGTAAATTCCTTAGGATGACCCAGTAAATGGTGAAGAATAAATATGTTTCCATGTAGAATTGGTGTACAAAGGCAGAGATTGTTCCTACATATTTTGACTCATTGGAGGACCCATCTCTTTGATTTAATGTTACCTTTGCTAGGGACATTTAGGAGGTCTCCCATAGTTTCATTTATTTCCCCACTTGAAAGGAACAAAACTTATTTCAGATATTCTGCAACCACTTAGTTTTCCACAATTTTCAGTGTCTAAGAAACACAACTAAACTCGTTTTACTTTTACTCCCTAAAATATTGAATATTTGAAAAGTGTTCTATTCTTGAAGGTTAGTTTCCAGTTATCACTGTAAAACAACTGTGTCACCTTAGACATTATTTTAAAATACATACATTAAGATGTTGTTTCAGTTTGATTCATGAAAGATTGGCATTTGAAAATGTAATAGATATTCCAAAGGTGACTTAATTTTAAAATACTTGATTGAGAAAGGAAAAATATTTGAACTACAAAGGGAAATTTGGCACGTGTGAGTTGTTAGCTGGTAAAAATAGGTGTCTAATTCTGGAGGAATCCATTATTAGGTGTTTCATAGTGAGAAGATAGAAATGCAACATCTCACCCCCACTTGTGTCTGATATTTTTCAGTGGCTCATAATGCTAATTTTGATGCAGAAAGTTAGCATTCAACAATAAGCCACAGAAGCTACTTTTCCCTCTCTTCTCACTCTTAAGATTTAATCCTTCACACCGCCAACCTCAAAACATGCACACATACACACACCCACAAAGTAATAAAGAGAGGTTGGAAGAAATGCAATTCATGTTTGAGGTCTAGATGGACCTTTCTGCCTGAAACAACTAAAGGCATTGCTGCTAAAGCAAATGGTTTTGCATTCATATATATTCTTTTTAAGATACAGGCAATTAAAAGTTTTAGAACTTTACATATGCTGTGTAAAATTTTAAACCCTCTCCTTCCACAGGAGAACCCTGGAAGAGTCCCAAGATTTTCTTTCAAGAAACATCATGTTAATATTCTCGTGTATTTGAGATTTAACATTTCATATTCTTTCCTCTGCACCTTTTATTGTTCCTATTTACAGTGCACCTGAAACACATCGTGTAATTGGCAGAGAGCCCAGATTTTCCATTTAGGAACAGTTTGATGATTTCACTTTTTTTCTTCTTCCTTTTTTTTCCCAAACAGCAGGTGCTGTACATTGTAAACAATGCCAGTCACCATAATATTATTAGCTTTTGAATTTTTATTACATTCTTGCCTCCCTACATATTTTAAACTTCGGTGTAAGGAATTTTTGGCACCAGCTCAGCAAGCTTCTTATTTCATAAGGAAGATAGATTCCAGCCAATAGAGTGCTTCATTGTCATTTATAATTAGAAAGTATAAGATTTACCTAATCATAAAATCACCCAATGTTTTCAGGTTTGTGTCTAATTTTCTAGGCAATGCATTCACATCTGTCCCATGCAGAATACTAATTCCATTTCAGATACATTAGTTTCACAGATGTTTAACCCTTTTCTTGCTCATTACTTAAATATAACTCTCTTTTGGCTAATTTTTACCATGAAGGCTCTGGTTAAAAGGCAGTTTTTTTTTTTTTTGACACTTCTAAAATGGTCAGAGCTCATCAGAATTGATGCACTTAGTTGAGTTGTTTATCAATCAATGTGTATCAGAGCATGCAGGATTCAGTTTCAGCAGTCAGCATGGAATCAGGAGATGGCTGAGGTGTTTCAATTGACCACGCTTATTGCCAAATGTAATTTATTATATTTCCAGCAATAGTGACCAAACACTGGGTAAAGAAACTGTGTTTTTCATATAGCAAGTGCTCAATAAGGATTTGCTAAAAAAAAAAAAAAGTTAAAAAAATTTCCCACTGTCCTCAGAAGCTACAATGTTATTATCTATCATATACCTATTTATGAAAATTTTGTGGAAAAGATGAGTTTAAAAATGAGTCCAGGGCGTTCCTTTTATGCACTGAATTAAGCAGTTCAAAATGAATCAGTCAGTTAGCAGATACAGTACCAGAACTACTGTGTGTTGACTGAGGAAAAACAAAAAATTTATTTCTAGCTATAAACCTGGACTTTCATTTCATTTTCTAAGATGAATTTTAAGATAATACTTAGCATAAATAATATTTAGAATTTTTCTTTACATGTTGTGAGAAACTTTCCATTAGCTAACCAAAAGGTACAAAAAAATCAAGCTATTTTATTTCTACAGCTATGATCTTTCCCTTTAAACTGCATTTAGAGCTTCATTTCTCCAGATCACTTCAATAAGTGAAAGCCCAACAGAGAACAGATGCAATATAAGAGCAATAAAGGAAGAAAAAAATTAAAAATCCTTTGTTCTCCCTGCAGTACGTCCGTAAATCTATTAGCATTATTTTCTGTCCTCTCTCTCCCCGTCTCTCTCTCTCTCTTTTTTTTTTGTCTGTGTGTGTGTTTTTGCATCCCAAGCCAGATCTCAAGTTCTCTGAAGCAACCCTTAATCAAGCTCCCCAAAGGCCTACGACTGCATGCAGCAATTTCTCCCCTGCTCTCAGCACAGATGTTTCGAGCACATTCCATTACACCTACATGCCATTACAGCTAATGGCTTATTCTGATGAAGAAAGCTGCTTTCTGCTCAGTGCAGCAAAGGGGAAAATTTCCTCCTGTACAGTTCGATCCCTGCAACAATGAAATGTGGGGGCAGGTGGTACAACAGAACTCTCTAATGTTAATTACATACTGTATTACCCCCAAATTTGGCTGGTCATTAATTATGCTAATTTACCTTACTGAAAATTAGCACCATCAACGTGAACATTTGAGCAGATTATGGCAAAATGTAGTCTATCATAGTTTGCTTGTAAACCTGAACCTTTTGAGCCAACCAAAGAAAAGATTAACTATTCTTAGATATAGTGAACTTAAGAAATGGGTTACGGATACCCTTGATCCCCCTCATGGTAAATATCCTGATTTCTCAGAAAAAATACATCAAATGGAAGCAGTTTCCTCAAGTCCTGACTACTAATGCATTTTATTAATCTTTGCAAATTGCTAAATATAGGAAAATAAGTATAAAATCTAAAACATGAGAAGAGATAGGCTTGTGTACTTTGCACTGAATAATAATCATATGTGTTACTTTGAAGCAGAATGAGTGGAGGAAAGGTAGGAAGTAAAACTTTGGTGGCAATGTGTGAAGTTTTCATGCTATGGAATGCAATGATTTTCTTCTATATGTTTTTCATAGAGTCTTGATAAACAGAGATGAACATGGTCTTTAACAGCTCCTGCAGTTAGAGATTGTATTTTGCTATTTATTACTCCATAAAAATTAACATGTCTCCTTTCTAACTCAAGCTCAAATTTTACCATATTGATCACATTTAATAAAGTGTTCGAATCAGGTTAGGCTCATTTTCCATATGAATTAAATAAGAACAATTTCATTCTGGCCCATTGAAATTGATTGGGTTTCAGAAAGAAGTAAACAGAAAATCTTCTCTATGGAGTGAACAGTCTCCCTCTCCTCTTCCAGGCTGCTGTTTCCTTCTATCCATCTCCAAGAAGCCATCATCATATTAACATAGATGACAATCTGGCAAGGAGGTGCTGATCAAAGATAAATTTCACACTCGCACTTCGCGTTTTCTAATTACACCATCTGTGTCAGACTCTTCCATGGCAGCTCTGCCCAATCTGTCAAATGCTGCGTGCCTATGGGAATGCAGAGGAGCTGAGAAAATCTCCTTGTCTTCCCCCAACCTGCCCAGCCGATCCATCACCCCCAATCGGAGCTGGGCAGATATATTAGCCTAATTGGGGACTGAAATGAAGGTTCCAGGTTGCGTTGGAGATGAGGTGTTTGGGGGATGCAAGGCATGAGATTGCAATTTGAATCATATTACAGGGCCTGCCCCAGCTTGTCTCAGAGCAGGCCGAGAACAAGCCATGCCTGCCCTATCAGGATGGGAGGGGGAAGGCGGAGAGAACCGTTTTTAAAAGAATCATGAATGAGAAAGTGTCTCCTTTCATTTCTCTCTGTTTCTTTCAGGCACATTAAGGATAACTGATTGTGAGCAGGCACTGATGGGCAGTGCCCATCCTTTTATTCTAATGTTATAAAACTTAAGTATAAGGAGTTAAACACAATGACCCAGCCAATATGGCCAGGTCTAATCTAATCAAGGCTGAGCAAATAAATCTAACTGTTCTTCCTAAATAACACAAATTAGTTCTTGTGAAATGTACATGATACTCGCTATTGGACACAATAGCCTAAAAGCAAGAGACACTGAAGGCTGATAGCTATTCTAATAAGGAGTTCTCAAGCAGATATTAAACTTTAAGATTCACTTTGATTTCTTCTTTCTTTTAATTTAGGGTGACAAAGTCCATGAAATGCCAGAGAAAAATGAAATGATTGACCTTTCAAAGTAGAGTCATGGCATAGCTAACTATTTCTAGCTATTGATTTTTCTCTGCCACATGTCACTGCCTTTAAGTCATGTTGTAACTGATGCCAAGGTAAGCGAATAAATGCAGTAACTCATTTTTAACTCTTAAAGGGTGCATTCTTTACCTAAGGGTGTGTCTTTACCTAAAAATGGTAGTGTGATGAAATCAAAAGGAATCAATTATTTCTTTTTTAAAAATACTTGTGCTAAAAAAGTTCTTGTGCTAATACTATTTCTGTTGCCTTGAGAAATTCTGAATCAAGATTTTATCCTAGTCATTCTCAAATGAGAAGGTATATGGTAAAATGGGAACCAAAAAAAAAAAAAGAGAGAGAGTTAAAAAAATTGACTCCAGATCTAGCTCTGTTAATTACCTCTCTGACAGTATTCTGTAAGCTTCACTCTTCCCCTTTCATACATGTGAGGCATATCTATGTGAAAACATGTTAAAGATTATAAAACACCCTGAAAATTACAAGACCATCTTGTTTATGCATCTATGTATTTATGCCCTGTCTCAAATCCCATGTTATTTCAACTTACAGTTCATTGAAAAGATTTCCTCCCAAATATACCATCATTAGGTGTTACTTCCAGCAGAAGACCTCTCTCTCATGCAGTCATTTTGTCCTAGAAGAAATTAATTGTGTTCATTTTTCTCTATCTTGCATGCTGCATGAACACAAACTTGTTTATTAAATAGCATTGGTACATTTAATATTCAGAAAGAGAGGAAATGCTATTTAAGTCATTGAGCAAACCAGGCTAATGGTGCTGGAGTGATTGCATTGAAGGGAAAGAAATCTCCCCAATAACCTGTCCCTATAGCATCTTCTTACTTCTGAAAATTAGGACTTTGCCATCAAATATTTACACAAATTTTGTAGTTTTTCTTGGACTCTAAGAACTTTCCTTTTCAAGTAATGGACAAGGTGACCTCAATACAGACTATTCCTAAATGACTTCATTGTAAAGGCATTAAGTAGATAAAACTTGAGCCTCTGCTTACAGAAACTATCTTCTTCAGCTATGATAATAAATCCATAGGAAAACTGATCTTATGGGTTTTACTGTTTCCTGATTTATTAAGATGCAATATCATTCACTCCTTCTCTCTCTCTTTCATACACACACACTCATATGGCGATCTGTCTACTATCTATCTATCATAATATAACTCGAGAATTCAGAGAAAATATGAGTATTACAGATGACCAAGTTAAAGCTCAGAGACTAGACATACTAAGTGATACTAAAAAAAATCTATCTTTTTGATTGAAGAGTAAAAGAACAAGAAGAAAATGAACAGTACTATTCAATTTCACATTGCTCATGGTAAGAAAGTGTCCTTTATTTTAGCCCTAAGCATGGGCATCTGTAAGGATTCCACTTAGTAAATGTATCATTAAATTACTCAGTCATTCCAGTTGCTAATTCAGTTGTGAACACCACTAAATATTAGCAGAGGCAGGTGAATTGCTGTTCTCATCTATTGCCATGCAACGAAGTTCAATGTCTAAAACCTGTCTTGAGCCTTCTCTGTTCTCATGAATTCCTACACAACTGAAAATAAATGTTTATAAATCCTGTACATTTTGAGAAAAAGTAAAATATCACTTCCAGCATTATTTGCAGAATTGTATATTTTGCAAAATGTACTTTTCTCCCTTTTGCTTCAAGAACATTTGTTATGAAATAGGTAAACACATGTGGTTTGTTATAAAGGATGACATTCAAATTTAAAACTGAGCTATGTATGTGATGCTTTTCTTTACCAAACTTGGAAGAACATTTATACTCCTCATATATAAATAAATAAATATATGCATAGATAGATAGATACACACACACATATATACATGGTAGATCTTTAACAGCTCTAAGATATTTGCAATATAGTTTCAGGTTTGGAGATACTCTTGTATTAAATAAAGATCTTTGGAGGTCTTACTATAGTGCTTTATCACAGTTGCTTTCCAAATATGCAATGATTTACATCTTTTCTAAATTCACAGGTAAAATTAAGGATCTAGTTGATAACTGGATGAAGCAAAAGGATGTAGAACTTTAGGAAAGTCAGTAACAGTTTCATTAATAACCATTCACAGTACTTTACACAACTTGGTTTCTGCCTCAACAGCCCTTTCCATGTCATGTTTCCATTAAGCTCTAAGAGCTAAAAATAAAGTAATTATGTCACAACTTTGTAATCCAATCCAAGGACTCATGCATTCTTATTTCAGTAATGCTTCTATGTATAAATATTTCAAGAATAAAGATTATTTTTGTGCTCTCTGGCTCACTAAAACTCAACAACTCAGAGTATAATATTTACAAAAGAGAAAAGTAACATTTTGGGCTAGTATTCACAGAACTGTCTCCTAGATAAGGCATTAAGGATGGGAAACCTCCAGCTTCACCTCCATCATTCTGGAAACTAAACGGAGAAAAGCCCTACTGCCAATTCTATCGCATCTTGATTGCGGTTCAATTCCCTCCCTGCCCCGCCTCCACCCCCAGCAAGCTATGTTTCACACCCCATTTAGAGTATGCTTGGAGGGGCACCCAAAGATTTGGAAGTAGGCTCAGAGCTTATCTTGACTCTCCAGACATCAACAGTGTGAAGAACGGGATTTTTAAAAATAATGTTTCCTGTTCTTCCTGCTTCTGGTTAGGCCAAAAATTCCATAGGGATTGTTTTTCTCATGGAATTTTGGCACTTCCTCTGCAAGGCACAGCCAGAACCTGGACGTGCAGAGGGATATGAAAATTGAAACTAATTGAAAAGTCTCAAATCAGGGCCACAAACAACGTTGGGGGGGGGGGCACATCTAACGCTAGCATCCATGAGAACACTGACTAAACCAGCACGGCTTCCCTAATGACATAGTTGATGTCCAGCCAACACCCCCATGATTCATTTTCAACACAAGTCTTTAAGGTAAAATCCATGGGATGTGGACATAGATTTACAGCTAGCAACTTCTCATTCAGTCCCATCTGTGGGGGAAAAGCATTTTAAAATGCTCCTTATAATTAAAGACAGCTTAATTACCCCAAATGAGACTGACTGGTATATAGAAAGAATAGTAATTTTTTTTTAACTATGATTTTTTTAAAGAGATGCTATTGGTATTAAAAAATAGAATATTTCTATAATGGCAGTATTTTTCAAAGAGCTGCTCATTAATAAGTGAGGGTAAACGTGTAAGTATCGTGTTTTAGACTTTGATAAAATATAGTAAGTGTAATATACAGTTAACATACTAATAGTTATTTGAAGGAGGCAAAAGCAAATAAATCAAACTTTTCTTTTTTAGTTTGTAAGGTATCCAACAAATTTCCCCAATCACAGATAATTTTTTTGTTTAAAAATTCTCTTGTATTAAAATGGTCATAGCTTTATGAACAAAGAAGTTTATGCAAGCTTGGGTTAAGATTTCCATAGACCACATATTTTTCATAGCCCTTTATGAAGACTGGGTTTGAGTCAGGTTAAATTTCCATCATGGGAATGATGAACGTTTGGGATGAAAGTGCCAGGGAGATAACTGACTCATGGCATGCTTCAGAAACCAAAGTATGAGCAAACACTCTCATCGCCAACATGAAGACAGCATAGCTCTGTTGGCCCACAGGTTGCAAAAGGCTGAAACCACCTTCAAGGCATTCAACCCCAATAAGAAATATACCATTTTAATTTAAAAAAAATTTTTGAATTCTTGGATTTGAGAGGAGAGGAAATTTTTCAAGGACTGAGGACAATGTTTGAATTATTGTGAAAAGAATTTTAAATATTTAATTCACATTAAATATATGTGCTTTATATCAGAGGTTTTATGTACATATATAATAAACTTTTTTTAAATTAAAAAATTGAGATGAATATGTTTGGAAAGAAATTATTCTCTGAGTAATATCTGAACACTAAGTCTTCTGTATTTGTGTAGAGTATATTTTTTAAAAAAACAAACGACTTTTAAATAGACAATTTTCCCCTAAATATTCAAAGTCCAGAGTGTCCAAACTAAATTTGATTCTTGCCAAGGTAGGAGTTCGACATGACAATACAGAGAGCAGATCACAACAAACAACTGAGGCACACCCTTTCAGCATAACTCCACAACCAGCACGTCCAAAATGAAGCAAGCAGGACCCTCTTTAGTGTTACGTAGCAGATATGCTTATAACACTCAGGAATTGGACCCACAGGGAAGTTCTCAAGTGACCTAGAGCTCAAGCACCCATTTTGAATCATGCTTTCAGCACTTACCTGACAGCAAGATGAAGAGTGAAAGACACACCGCCCTTGGTGTAAATCATGCAACGACCCCTTACCAGCTGTGTAACCTCAGGGGACTCGCTTAACCTCTCTCTGAGCTTCAGCTCCCCATAGTTTTGAAATAAACTTAAGTCAGAGAATGTACACATATACCTCCATGCATACGTACAAGTAAAAGCATATACACATATTTAGCTGTCTCTTGGACCTGCTAAGTGAAAGGTGAAAGTGAAGTCACTCAATCGTGCCCGACTCTTTGTGACCCCATGGACTGTAGCCTGCCAGACTCCTCTGTCCATGGAATTTTCCAGGCAAGGATACTGGAGACGGTTACCATTTCCTTCTCCAGGGGATTTTCCCAACCCAGGGATCAAACCCGGGTTTCCTGCACTGTGTGCAGCCTCTGAGCCTCCAGGGAAAGTTGGACATGCTAAGTGATCAATCAATGCTGGTTTAGATCCTTTCCCTTTCTTTCTGTTGGAATATGAGCTAGAGTATCCTACCAGTGCCAGACTTAATGTAAGAGAGAGAGGATCACAGTTTCTGTGGATTGCTCGCTGAATGGCCTTTATTGTAGAAATGAAGTGTATTCACCATGACTCAGCGTTTTGGGAAAGGTGACTTTCTCACTTTTGAAGCCGCCTCTCCTGTTTTTCAGTCCCTGTTCTTGTTGGTTGCAGTGGAAATGGGTGCCAAGTGTGAGGAATGGTTGGTGTTTCATGTGGGATACTGACGAAGTGGGCAGTTAAAACGACAACCACTTTTGGTAAATTTTTAGTCAAATAATTTAAAATTTATTCCCCACTAAGGTGTTTTTTTTTTTCTCTTAGTGACCTCTCCTTCCCCATTTGAAGAATGGCTTCTAGTTATAATCAGAGTTTTTGTAATTTATCAGGACTGGGGATGTGGCCCTATCACAGCCCTGTCTTCCATAACCTTGTTGATGTCTGTCCTTTCCTGATGCAACTGGAATGCCCTTGAGTCTATGATGGAAATACCGCCAATGTGGCTTATAGAAAATGGGTAAGACTTCAGTTTACTATTAACTATCGAAATATGTTCTCATTTTGACACTCATGGTATGATATTCACAAATGTTTACCGAAAATCTAGGAGAATGGGGCAGGGTTTTGATGTTAGAGTATCTAGATTTTTCCACCTACATTCTCTGTGGACAGATGTACCCTCTCCCAAGAAATATTGGGAGATACAGACTTACTTAGGAAATTTCTGTCATGGGTAGTCAATTGGAAATAGCATATACCAAGCCAGAAGACTTGATAGAAGATGCCACTGACTACTTGTCTGTCTACGCAGCATCAGGGCTAGAACCTGGGATTGTCAAGAGGGGTGAGATGGTCAAGCTCTTCCCTTCACTGAAGGACCTCTTTGACCAGCATAGGAAACAGGGTTTCTCCTCGTCTAGGACCATCTCCAAGTTGCCTTCTTCAAGGCAGAGTCACCTGCAGTCTGGCTCAGAGCTCAGCATCCAGGACTCTCTGCCTCGTGACTTTGCCATTACTGCATTCACCAGACATGAGCACCCATCTCTCATACCATAGACTTTGCGTTTGCCTTCCTTTGCTTTTAATTTTTTTAATAATTTTTTTGTTTTGTAAACTGTAGTTGAGATACGCCTCTTCGGCTCTTTTCACTTCAGGTTAGGGTCTTTCGGCCAGTAGGCTTTGCTTCGGCGGACTCCTGGCTCTCAATTCTTAGCTCTCTCTGCTGCCTAAGGAGGGTCCCAACCAAAGAAATTCAGGCAACAAACAATCAACTAAACTTTAATATTTTCTAGGACAATCGGCGGTCCAGTGAGTGAAATGTATCGGGGTCGCTGGGTAGGTGAGGACTCCACCGATGTTCCTGGGGTGGTTTTCTCTGCTCAGGCAGGACAGCAGACCCCGGACCTGGACCGGCCACATTTTTTTCCGGGGTCCCAGTGCAAGGAGGAAGGATTCCTCACTCCGCATGCTGGGCGGGTTCAGGCATTGGAACTCATTTGTATCCAAGGTTCAGCGCAGGGCCCCTCCGTCCGCATGAGCACGTGGGAAAATTTTCACCTTTGTCTTAAGTCAGCATCACCACCGTTGTGCATGCTTGAAGAAAGTGTCTCTCTCTTTTTTTCTCTTTCCTCCTGCTGCCATGGCAACAAAGGAACATCCATAAATGAGACGAATAAAAATACGATAATATTTACAATAAACTAAAAAAAAAATCCAAAATATAGGTAGTAAAGGGGAAACAGTAATTTTCCCCCAAACCTGATGATATTTGTCTGTCACATTTTGCATTAGATTGGTTGTTCTGAATTACATTTAGCTTATATCTTCAGGTAGCAATTGGTATAAGCAAGGCATGAAAGTTTAGTACAGTTCAGTCACTCAGTCGTGTCTGACTCTTTGAGACCCCATGGACTGCAGCATGCCAGGCCTCCCTGTCCATCACCAGCTCCCAGAGTTTTACTCAAACTCATGTCCATTGAGTTGGTGGTACCATCCAACCATCTCATCCTCTGTCATCCCCTTCTCCTTCTGCCTTCAATCTTTCCCAGCATCAGGGTCTTTTCAAATGAGTCGGCTCTTTGCATCAGGTGGCCAAAGTATTGGAGTTTCAGCTTCAACATCAGTCCCTCTAATAAAACCCGGGACTGGTCTCCTTTAGGATCTCCAAGGGTTGGATCTCCTTGAAGTCCAAGGGACTCTCAAGAGTCTTCTCCCACACCACAGTTAAAACCTGTCAATTCTTCGGTTCTTTATAATTCAACTCTCACCTCCATACATGACTACTGGAAAAACCATAGCTTTGACTAGATTGACCTTTGTTGGCAAAGTAATATCTCTGCTTTTTAATATGCCATCTAGGTTGGTCATAGCTTTTCTTCCAAGGAGCAAGCGTCTTTTAATTTCATGGTTGCAGTCAATGTTAGCAGTGATTTTGGAGCCCCCCCAAATAAAGTCAGCCACTGTTCCCCATATTTGCCATGTTGGATTGAAATAAAGAACCAGAGGCAGAAAGGAAATAGAGGAGATCACGGATAGAGGCACACCATGGGTGCTCAGGAGTAGAAGAACAAGGAAGTGGATTCATTCTCTGCTAAGTATAGTTTAGGTGGAACTACCTTTTACGGAGCACCTTTATGTGGCTGATTCTGAGCCTCCCAGCCCGTTTCGTCCTCCCAGGAATGTTGGGCAATCTGAATGCTTTACCTCAAAGGAAACTGTCCAATGTCAAATAGGCCCCAAGTGCCAGAGCAGGGATTCAAATCTACTTGTCTTGAATAAATCTGTTCCTATCGCGGCCGCTGCTTCTACAGTTTGTACCTTGGGAAGAAGACAATCACAGAGGGATCCCTGTCTTTCTCATTAACATCTGCTGCTTTTCAAATGCTTCCCCTGTCTTTTCGGGTGGAGGATAAGTGTACTTGCAATTTGCATTGCTCTTGGGCCATGTGTTTCCTTTCGTTTAGGACAGGAAAGCTCTGCGCTGTAGTATTTATTAAGTGTCCACATCTGCGTAACACCTTGCTACCAAAAGGAACAATAAAATGCAAGTGAAAATGACAAAGGCCCTGCCCTCTGGAACTTTACAATCAATAACAGGTGGGTGAGCGGTTTGGCAAGGGGACCCAGCCTTCAAATCAGCCCTCTGGCAAGCTGAGAGATGACTGGGGAGACAGAATCAAGGTAGTCCCAGCACAGGACAATCCCCGATGAATACACAGGGTCTCCCTCAGGGACTGGCTAGCTGAGTTTCCATCTCCGTGACAGAGTCAGGGTGGAGGGTGGGGTATGGCCATCCTCACCTGGACAGTGATGGTCTTGCCAGACTTGAGGTTTGCCCAGCTCCCTTCCTCATCCACCATCACGAGTTATCTTCAATCAGTTTGAAACAAGGCTTTTCATCAGCTGCCGTCTTAGTGAGTCCTTCAGTTCCTCTGAGTATTTTGTTTAGCTGTTATGTTGTTCTTTGCTGTGCTATGGGTGTGTTTTGGGGACAGGGCAGGAGCCACGCTCACAGTCATGCAGACCCCCCTGGATGCACACAGCAATGGAAAAGAGCCTTAGACATCCATTTAAAAACGACTGTCATTTTTATAGCATTTCAGAGTAAAATGAAATTAGGAGTGGAGGAGTGGTAAAATGCTTTCCACAGTCCTTAAGAAAAAGGCATTTCTTCATATTTCTAAGCCTGGACTGGCAGTAAACTAGTTTAAATTGCTGACTTGGCTTCTTTCTGTTCGGCTGATTAAATAACGTTCTGTATAAGGAAAGAGAGTTGGATAATATATAGGGCTATGCATGCAATGGGTAAAATATATTTAGACTGTGTCTAAAGGCCAGGAACATAAAGAGGGAGTGAGGGAATTTGCTGGAGAGTCTTCTCTTACAAAGCTATTAAAATCTGAATTAATAGTGAAATTATGCTAGCAAAATTATCCTAGCGATGACATCACACACAATGATGATAAAATCTAAACATGAGAATGGTTACTTTCAGTAAAGTTAAATATTTTTCTTGCAGACAGGCTGCAGTTAGTACTGCATACATATATGGTATTCTTATACTGTTTCTTACTTTAATGGAAATTTCGATTCACATAGACCAAGGAATTTAAAGTATTATTTTCTGTCTTCTAAGTAGACTTTTCCTTCTCAGAGATGCATTATTCATTTTTAGTTTATTACTCGGAGGGAAAAGTATTAATAAAGAAACTATACCTGTCCAGTTTCAATGTCAAACTCTGCTGAGAAAATCAACTCAGAGTCTAGTTGGTCTAAAAAAAATCTATCACACTTTTCCTTTTTTGGTGGATGTCGTCCTGGGTATTGTAAATTGTGCGTGTGTACTATATAATTATATTGTCCATGGATTTACGCAACTCTGTTGCATATTTCATTACTTTTTCTTGCTCTACTTATTAAAACTACATTTTACATGTCTAATAATGCGATCCAAATTGTACCAAATATGAAACACTGACGTGCAGGCGCAGGGAAATGATGCCTGGGCAATTTCACCTGATTCACTGAAGGACAGGAGAATTACCTTTATTGTAATGAGCTGTGGAGGGTGGCTCAGGCTGCTTGTTCACACGTGTGGCTCTGCTATCCACCTTTCTCTCAAAATCTAAAGCCCCTGTCAGCTTGTACGGAAAACTTGGATGCGTTTCATGCTATCGTTTTCTCATCCAAGGGTAGGCGGCGGCGGAGGGAAGGAGGAGGGCTGTTTGTTGGTTTACAGGAAATCCGAACACCCATGGGATGCTTTTCAGAATCCAAACAGAGTTCAAAACATAAACATTCCACGTAATTTGTTGTTTCCATACATCATTTGCCTCTTAAAAAAAAAAAAGACTGAAAAAAATTTTTAATGTGTGACTACAGTGACAGAGAGTGGGTGCCAACAGCTCTCTGGATGGCTTTTTATCTCATTCCCTTAGTGAAAACAGTTAACTAGGCACTGGTGAGAGATTCTGTAACTGCACAACACAAAGCTGGCGCCGGCGCCAAGTGCGGCATGCCAGATGTGTGAACACGTTCTGGAGAGCAGCATCAGCAGCTCGCCATAGCCATTAATCTAGAGACCTCTGGGAGTTCCGGGTAGTGCTGTAAAACCCGGCCCTGCCAAGGCTGCATCAGATAAAGCCATCAGTGCATTGTAAAAAAAGACACAAAACCTATTTCATGGGCTGCACTGATCAAGCAATTACAATCATTGACTACATTAAGCAAAGAAACAGCGGGGTGCCCTATAAAATTGACTGCCAACTTGAATAATCAATAGACTCCATGTAGAGTAAATTAAATAACTGAAAAACTATTTGGAAAAGCTGAAGTTAAAAAGCCAATCAGTAATCCCTCATCCATGGCAAAACAATCCTGTTTCCAAAAGATCCTTTGGTTAGCTTTAATTCTTATCTCTGGAAAATCCTGGGGCGGTGAGCTTTGGAAGAGGGGAGACTTCCACTTCTTTTATCCTTCTCTTTCATATCTATACATGTAATTTGAATGTTATTTATAATCAATCGATGTGCTCTTCCTGTCATCTGGGGCTGAGTGCACAACCAAGTCAGGAAGGTTTCTGATAGAAAGTCAGCCTTGTGATGAAAGGCATTATGGTTTGACATGGTTCATGGTTTAACCTAGGGCTTACAATCACAAGAAGATTTTTTTTTAAACATATCTTTAGAATAATTTGGAATTTTGGAATATGTAATGATTACATTTTGCATAAAATAAAGCTATAAATACAAGAGGGAGAGCTATGTAAAAACCCTTTGGAGGCTTTTGCTGATTTATTTGATTACCAGAGTGCAAGTTTTTAGACTAGATAGAGCAGCCATGATCAAATTTCACATTTCCCTCTCCATAAGCTATTTTTATCTTTTTTGCTTCACTGGAAAGTGAAAAAACATGTTCAGAAAAGTAAGTGCTAATTTATAGTTTAAGTTATTGTTGCTACAAAAACTTTGCATTATTTCACAAGAAATTATTTATTCATTCGCACACACCTTTTTTTGTTTTGTTTCAGGCTAGGAAAACCACCATCTATAAATGATTTCCCTATTGTCTTATTAGGAAATGCAGGAGAAAAAAAAATGACAGAAATGCGAGATGATTTTTCCTCCTAAGTAAACAAAATAACAAGCCATTGTGTGTGTGTGTGTTTCCTATGTGGTAAAAATGTAATGATAATAATTCCAGATCTCAGAAGCCAGGTTAGTGGTAGCGATACATCTGGATGTGAAAAGATAGCGCTGGAAAGATTACCAGTGTTTCTGTGTGCTTAACAAAGGTATTTTTCCACCAAAAGAGGGAAAAAAAAATTTGAAACCATTATTGCTGAGACAATACAATTTTCTTTGTAGTCAAGTCTGTTTCTGGAAACAATATATAATAGTAATAGTATGAAGACACCTACGGCACTGATGAATACATCATTAAGCAGGCATTATTGCTATTCCCACTGAATGTAAGATCACCCTGATATTATGAATGATTTGCATATTAACGAAAATAATATTGAGGTGTATTTAATGTGGCATTTGAATTAACTCTTAATGGCATGCAAGTTATTTGGAGCCAGGCTAGTGAATGTATTGTAGGGTGAATTTGGAAATAATTGTCACTAGCTAGGCTTTGTGAACCTAGGTATCTAGAGGATATCTTCCTGGTATTATTTTTAACACATTGATGTGTTTTATAGAGCCTCCTACCGTGGAACACAATAAATTAGTTGTCAATAAACAGCTTGTTTTAACAACACTGCTTCCTTTCCTATTAAATCTAATAGGGACAAAATCCTCTGAAATGGTGTATTTAATGAGCAAACTTTATTTTTTTTTAAAGCTGCACAAGGAAAGGAGAAATATGATGAACTAAAAATGATTATGTGTCACAATAAAATTCTCCAACTTGTCTGCTGATGAGATGATAATGTTGCCCATAAAAGCAGAAGGAGGGAGCTCTTGATAAAATGTCTTATTGAAATCCATTGTATTTACTTCTTATTAGATTCTGAACTCAAATAGATCTTGATTGTTGAGAGCTTGGGTATTTAAAAGCTTTAAAGATCATCAATTACATTACTCATAATTTCCACATCTGCCTTTCCTGCTGCAACTGAGAGAGAGAGAAAGACTATTATAACAGCCTTCCTGCAACTTGATTACTGGGAGTCTCTGTTACAATATGCACTTGAAATGCTGTTAAGATGTGAACTTAACTGCAATTTTCAGTTTTATGGAACTATTCCTGCCTGGGTAGCTTTTGGTAATAATTGAAATAAAATGGCCAGAGACCTGCTAAATGAGCAGGGAGAAATAGAGGGCCACCTAAAACCCTAAATGAGCAGGGAGAAACCGAGGGCCACCTAAAACCCAGACTCACGTGGCGTTGCAGGGAAAGCCGCCTTTTGGAGCTACCCCCGTTCTACCTTCCTGATCAAAATTAGCTTTGTGGAAGCTCATATGCGTTTTGACTTAAACAAAATAGTAATTAAAATGGCCATTATGTAATTTTAACAGCAGTTTGATTATGTTGAGGCTGGGTAGAAGCAGGTTGTAGGGATTAAGAACCTGGAGAATTCTCATTGTCAAAACGTTGCCAAAGCAGCACAATTTTTTTTTTTCCCCCAGAAATAGCCTTGTTGTTTCTTAACTCCCAATGGGCAGGATATCTTGGAGGTAGTTTTCAAGATCTTCTGAGTGTTTGCTGTGCATTTGAGATTCAGGTGTCCTGATAGGAATAGTTTAAAATATTGATTGTCTTTCAGCAAAGCAGTTCAAACACATATGCACATATAAATGTTTACTTTGTCCCATTGAATCTCACCACATACTCAAAAAACCAAATGAAGCGGGAATTCTGGGTCTAATTTACGATGAAAATTCTGTATTTGGTTTGATCTCATAGATCGTTTTTTAAGACACAGGTTTATATACACATATGTGTCTCCCATGCACAGGCGCACACAGAGACACGAAGGTGCTTTCTCAGAAGCAAAAAGACAGCGTAGCTGAAAGTGCGCTGCAAACCTTGGGAAAGGGAGAGGGGGGCGAAACTAGGAGGTATTTCTCCAGAAAGGACTCCTCCTGGCAAAAAATATAGTCTCCGCAATTTTACTTTTTCAGTAATGCTTTTCAATACATATATATATATATATTTTTCCTCTCTGTATCTGAAGAATCATCCCAGAGATCACAGTCTAAGCAAATACTAGGTCTCATCACCTGGTTCTTAAACACAAAGGAAGGCTGTATTGGTTCTTAACAATTCTTATAGACAAGACATTTTATTGTTCTTTGGCTAAAGGTTTTATTCAGCATTTAATCAGCATGTATCCTAAAACAATTAAACAAATACAGAAATTAAGCCAAAGTATTTTGGGATTTTTCATTAAATTCGTTTACTGTCAAGAGAAAAAAAAAAAAACGCATTCTGGATAAGCTCTAGTTCTTTCGCTCTCCAAGAAAAACACAATAGAAGAAAATAATTGATGTCTGTTCACCTAGAAGAACAACAGTTTATAGGTCCCGTGACAGTATTTACATGTTCAGAAATATATGGAGCGCATGTGAGAGTTGATGAGGGTGAAGTGCATAGTGTTCTCCATAAAAATAGACTTGGATATGTGTTTATGCACACACAGTTACTGGATTATCCAGAATTATCACAAACAAATGGAGTCACCCTGGCAGAAGCAGCTTTAGAAAAGTTTCTAGTCACAGTAAAGAAATACCCTGCCTAAGAAGGATTTAAGTACAGGTGTTGATGTCTAGCAGTGAATTTCTTTTAAAAATATATTGTCGCAGTATCTTTGTGGTGCTAAACCAGAAGGTACTTAGGTAGACCCAACAACTCTATCAGTTTCCAGCATTGAGGAAAAAAATGTACCTGCAGAACTTCCTTCTTCTTTCATAAAATTGGAGCTATGCAGCTTATGACCATAATTAACCTGACTCATTAAAAAGTAGACCAGTTTTAGTTTGCCTTGTTTTAACTGTTCTTAAGCCTCTTCCTCAAGGATGCAAAAGGAACCTAACAGTCTTCTGTGGTTTGAACGCCATGATATGCTCTGACTTTGCCTTTTTTTTTTAAATGAGAGCTGGCAGTCACACATGAAGGAAATCAGTCAATGCCTGTAGCAGACAAGCATTTTAGCATGCACTGCTGTCCCTGGCTCAAGGCTGTGTGCAGCAAAACGCAAGCGCACAGAAAGCCTGTAAAATGGAAGCTCTGGACAGAAGGCGGAAGGGTGTGTCCTGACCGGTGAGCAGACCAGGGGTAGGGCTCACATCCTGCCTTATTTCTCACACCCTGTCCAGATTTTTCTCTTCAGTCTGTCACTTTCTTCATCACTGACACAAATATAGAAGTCAGCAATCAACGCAGGGGCTGTGTTGACTGAGCATTAATTAACCGTTTGGGCCTAAAAGCCTGTGGCAGGACACAGGGACCTGAGAATTAATGAAAAAGGAAAATGGAAGAAGTACTGAGCACTTCGATAAAGTCACTCAATTTTATTATCAAGAAACTATTGTGAGCTATTGTGAAACTATTGTGAAACTATTGTGCCAGGTTAATTCTATCTCAAAGTGTTTGTGGCACACATTTGGCAAGAAGCATCAGGATTGCCAATTTCCAGTCGGGACTGAAAGAAAACTTTAAAGGAAATCTGTTTGAATAACTGTTTTGATCCTGCAATTCATTGTATTTAATTCCTTTAGCTGACAGGCAGGCTTTTTCCTACCCACCTTTAAAAGTCGAGAATTTGCTACTTCTTTAGGCTGCCTGTTCCATCTAAAAATTGATTCTTAAAAAGTTCCTGTTTATTGCTGCTCTGGACCTTTCAGAGTTCTTTTTTTTTTTTTTTTTACCCATTCGGACATATACGCACAGGTCAAGTTTTTTTTCCCTTGTGTCTGCCTTTCAAACATTGATAAAAATGACAAAACACCATCTGAATTGATTCTTTTCCAAACTAAACCCTCCTAATTTATTCACTAACTACACTTGTTACGTGGTTTTAGGGCCCCTCACTGTTTTGATTATCCTTCTCTAGGTTTGCTTCCATTTGTCCGTAATTTTGCATGTGTCTCTTACTCATTTTTTAAGTTAATTTTCTTTGGGTGTACATGCTAAGTCACTTCAGTCATGTCTGACTCTGTGACTGTATGGACTATAGCCCACCAGGTTCCTCCATCTATGGGATTGTCCAGGCAAGAATACTGGAGTGAGTTGCCATGCCCTCCTCTAGGGGATCTTCCTGACTCAGGGATAGAATCCATGTTTCTTATGTCTCTTGGATTGGCAGGTGGGTTCTTTACCACTAGCACCACCTGGGAAGACCAATTTCTTTGGGAGGTCAGTTCAGTTCAGTTCAGTTCAGTTCAGTTCAGTCGCTCAGTTGTTTCTGACTCTCTGTGACCCTACGAACAGCAGCACTCCAGGCCTCGCTATCCATCCACCAACTGCATGAGTCTACCCAAACCCATGTCCATTGAGTCGGTGATGCCATCCAACCATCTCATCCTCTGTCATCCCCTTCTTCTCCTGCCTTCAGTATTTCCCAGCATCAGGGTCTTTTCAAATGAGTCAGCTCTTAGCATCAGGTGGCCAAAGTATTGGAGTTTCAGCTTCAAAATTAGTCCTTCCAATGAACACTCATGACTGATTTCCTTTAGGATGGACTGGCTGGATCTCCTTGCAGTCCAAAGGACTCTCAAGAGTCTTCTCCAACACCATAGTTCAAAAGCATCATTTCTTCTGTACTCAGCTTTCTTTATAGTCCAACTCTCACATCCATACATCACTGCTAGAAAAACCATAGCCTTGACTAGATGGAATTTTGTTGGCAAAGTAATGTCTCTGCTTTTTAATATGCTGTCTAGGTTGGTCATAACTTTCCTTCCAAGCAGTAAGCGTCTTTTAATTTCATGGCTGCAATCACCATCTGTAGTGATTTTGGAGCCCCAAAAAATAAAGTCAGCCACTGTTTCCACTGTTTCCCCATCTGTTTGCCATGAAGTGATGGGACTGGATGCCATGATCTTAGTTTTCTGAATGTTGAGCTTTAAGCCAACTTTTTCACTCTCTTCTTTCACTTTCATCAAGAGGCTCTTTAGTTCTTCACTTTCTGCCATAAGGGTGGTTTCATCTGCATATCTGAGGTTATTGATATTTCTCCCAGCAATCTTGATTCCAGCTTGTGCTTCTTCCAGCCCAGCGTTTTTTATGACGTACTCTGCATACATCAGTTATGTTAAATTTCTACAAATGTCTTCACTTACACTATGGAGAGAGGTATCTGGATGTACTTGGCACCTGGTCCCTAGGATCAAAATCATGGTATTTTATAGACATCATTATAAAAAGTTAGAAAATTTTCCAGGTTGCATTTAAAATGCAAGTATATATTAATTTAGTAGAAACTGTGCAGGATTCTGAGCCTAGTGAAGGTGTTTGCAATATGCTTCTATCACTTATTAGTTATGTTGTTTAATCCTTTTTAACCTCAGTTCCTTTTTGGGTAAAATGGGAATAATGTGCATTTTGCAGGATTGTTTTAAGGATTAGAAATAACAGGAGTCAAGTGTCAAAAACAGAACTTGGAACATTATACATAATCAATAATAACAGCATCTTTTATTGCCCAGGAAGTAAAAGAATCATTCTCAGAAAATGTTGAATAATGATGCAAAAATGGGGAAAACCAATAGAGGTACTGTCATGAGAACTATTTACACCAATCACAAGTGAAATGTGGCTCTTGCCTACAAACACATGGCCTGAGATCACCATAAATCATTTCACAGAGATTGCTCAACTGGCCTCACACAGCCTCAGCAGTTTCTAACTTATAAACCCACTCTGCATTTAGCATTAACATGACAAAGGTGAAAAGACCATAATCGACTTTCTGTACCCAGAGCATTCCCCGTCCTCTAACACTGGGGATTTTGCATCAGCCTTTGTCATCAGCTTTATAACACTTGGTGAAACAGTGCCTTCAGTCAGGGCATTTATCTCATTTTATTCGGTTACTTTTGGGTTTTTTTCCCTCTTATTTTCAGTATGAAACATAATAAATACTTGGTTTTTATCGTATAATGCAGCTGAGAAATAATTACATGGATATCCCAATGCAAAAATATTTTCTACCCTATCAATATTCTTATTGAGAGTAGTAATAAAGCTGTATGTCATGAGACTGTGTTGTCACAGATTCTTATCCTTGTGTATTTTTATCTTCTCCACTCTTTATCCTTGACACATGGTGTGCTAAGTGTAACATTATTTCTGCTCTGCTAAAAGACAGTGTCAAATAAAATTAGCCCTCTCAACTCTATGCCATAACAATGTCTATAGAAGTGCATTATAGTCTTTATTTAATATATTAGCTATATTTGTGCATATGTGTCTTTATAAATCATAATGAAAGACCAAATGCATTCTGGAATCCAACAGCATACTTCCCGAAGATAAAAAAGGCTATTCTGAACGAAGTCTCCCTTAAATAGAAGGGAAATGAGGACATACAGGCTTACTTAGAAGAGAATTTGCTGGAAGAAAATGGAAGGTTTACCACTGGGGAGAGGAACTTGTTTCCTGTGCATAATTTAGGGCATTTGGGAATGAAGTGTTTGATTTACACCCATATTCTGTTGTGTATGTGAGTCTGTTCAGGATAGGGATAAGGTACGGAGATGATATCGCAAAACACAGAAAAAGAAATGGAAAAGTAAGGAATGTGTCACCTTTATAAAGTTATATAAGGCCTCTCAGAAGGGCAATGAGTTACTAGATTAAAGGAGAAGATTCTACATAGACGGCTAAAAAATGGATGCCGGCACTAACTCTGTATTCCTAAGGCACCCGAGGATACTTGGAGGGGACCAAGAGAAAAAGGCTCTAATTTTCAGTAAGTATATGTGGCAAGTCACTGAACCGGTGGGATAAACAGAGGTGAACAAGTGAACACACATAAAACCCAGCACATTGCACCCCTCATGGCCTCAGGCAAAAAACAGCTAATGAAGAAGAAGATAAGAGAGTCTCCCTCACATTTCCATTCTGAGCTCTGTCTTATCATCACCCCAGGCTCTGGACTAGATGTTTTTACCCCTCCCTTCATTTTCATCTTGAGACTATGGCTCTCTGATTCGAGGATTAACAGCTGAAGCTTTGCTTTCTTGGAATTTCATCTAAGGAAGGCTCTTATTTTTCACCCAGATCTCTAAGCATGGTAGCATCTTGCTTTCCTGCTTCCCTAAGAATGCCTTATGATTTTATAGCAACTCAGTGGATATCAAAGAGTTAAACAACAAAACCAAACTATCCACCTCAAGGCAAAGCACCCAGATAGATAGCTTTCCCTTCCCCCACCAATCAGTCAAGCAAAAGTAATTTCTAAAGAGAGGCAAGTCTTTTAAAACAAAATCTTTGAGACAGTACTTAACATGAAAATATTTCTGAATCGTCATGAAACATCCGATGCTTCTAAATCTGCTCAACAATGGTGGTATAAGTTGACATTTTGAGACATTCCCTTGCCTCTTAGAGAAATTACCTGCAGGACAATCGCTGATGCACTGAGAATATAGGCTTCAAATTGAAGTCTTATGTCAATGCATGGCAAAAACCACTACAGTATTGTAAAGTAATTAGCCTCCAATTAAAATAAATAAATTAGTTTAAAAAACAAACAAACAAAAAAAAAAATAGAGTCTTAGTTCTTCCACTGGCTAGCTTTGTGATTTTTGCCAAATTCCTAAATTTTTACGAGCTTCAGTCCCCATCTGTAAACTGGCCATTATAGAACATCACGGAGATTGTAAGGTTCTGATAGGATTTTGTGTGGGAAGCAACTAGCATTGTGCTTGTCAGAAAGACATCACTTGATGAATGTCGTTTCTTTTTCACTGCTCACCCTACAGTTCCTTTGTTTTATGAATTTGTTTAATCAAATTAGCAGCAAAGTGTGAGCAGCTAAAGCAACAGAAGTTGGGACTTTCGGCTAAATGTTATGGCACGAGCATATTTATTTGTATTTCTGAAAGCCCTTTAAGATACTTTAGAATACTGGAGTGGGCTCCCATTTTCTCCTCCAGGGGATCCTCCCGATCCAGGGATCGAACCCACATCTTCGGCATCTCCTGCATTGGCAGGCAAATTCTTCACCACTGAGCCACCTGGGAAGCCCCCTTTAAAATTACTGTAAAGAAATTTTAAAAGTATCACCTCACAAATGCAAAGGCAACGGGTGAAGAAGTGAAAGTGGATGAGAGATGCTGGCATGTATATGGAGTTAGGAAGTGAATGGATGAGAAGTATCTAGCTTAGGAGACCAAAAAATGTTGACCCCAAACTCTATCACAGAAAGGGATAGCAATGCAAAGCAGGTTTATTCAAGTCGAAGAAAATCAGAAAGGCCCAGAATTGGGGCACTGGCTTTCTTCCCTAGAAGATGAGAGTAAGAGGTGAAGTGAAGATAGGAAGGTTACCTGGAAGGCTAAATGTATCTGTAAGAAGTAGTCAGACCCTCATATCCTGTCACTTCCCCACCCCTTCCTCATCCCCAGCAAGGTGAGACTCTGACTTCATCCTGCTCTGAAGGCAGAGCCTTATTCTCAGAAGAAACTGAACCACAGAATTACCCATCTCTGAATCCCAGGCGCAATGGAGAGTGGAGTTGAGGTGCCAGAGTGAAAAGGGAATAGCAAGAGAAAATAAACATTACACAAAACGCTCTAGCTTTCTCCCCTCTTTTTGCTCCTAGAAAATGGACTGTCAAATCTCAAAGCAGAAGGGCAGAGATTAGAGAAATCATCTCTGAAGAAACCATTAGAAAAATAAGAGTCTGAGATTTCAATAATTAAAATCCCTATAAAAATGTCCAGAATTCCTTCTAAACATCCTACAGTGAAACTCATCAGGTGATAAATGCTGCTCCTACACACCCTTTCAATCAACTCTTTAGTGACTTGGTATAATGAATTAGTGATTTGCCAAAGATTGTCATATATTCATGGAATGCTTCAAACAAGAAAGATCCAATCTTAAATAAACAAGCAAGGAAAACCTGTAAGAAACAGAGAAAGTGCAGGGAGTACAAGGGAACTTCCAAAATATCCCAAAGTTTATCCTTAGAGAATTTATTTTTGTATAGCAATTCAGGCAGAGAAGGCAATGGCACCCCACTCCAGTCCTCTTGCCTGGAAAATCCCATGGATAGAGGAGCCTGCTAAGAGTCAGACATGACTGAGCAACTTCACTTTCACTTTTCACTTTCATGCATTGGAGAAGGAAATGGCAACCCACTCCAGTGTTCTTGCCTGGAGAATCCCAGGGGACGGGGGAGCCTGGCGGGCTGCCATCTATGGGGTCGCACAGAGTCAGACACGACTGAAGCGACTTAGCAGCATAGCAATTCAGGAGGCATTAGAGAGCTAACAACAAAAGACACACTATTAGCCTCTGGGCAAAGCAAATTCAACAAGGGTAGGATACTAAAACAAAGTCAGTAAAGAGTAACAAAAATGCACAAGGGAAGACTCCAAGCCTGAGAAAAAGCACTTTCTGTCTCAGTTGAAATAAAATTTTAAATAATGAAAAAGGAAAGCATCCTGGAAAGAGATCAGGAAAACAAACCAATTATCAATTAGAAAAAATAAAGGTATATTATTAAACAATAACAGAAGAAAATTTCTGAGAATTGAAGACCATGGATTTTCGGATTGAAATGACTCATGTAATGTTTAGCACATTGACAATCTGCATCTAAATTATTGTGGCTAAAAAAAAATGAAGAAAAATTCAGCAGAATATATTCAAAGGATTAGAAATCCAATGACTATAGAGTGTCACAGCAAAACTGAAAGCTAGAAAGCAATGACTTTCAAATGCTGAGCAAAAAGAATTTTCAACTTAAAGTCATATACCCAGCCAAACTATGCATGAGTGAGGTAAAATAAAGATATTTTTACAGACCAATACTCAAAAAAATCAAAACTCTTGTTATGCTCTTTCTCAGAGAGACAGCAGATAAGAGGAAGATGTGGGTTCAAAGGAACAAGAGACGAAGCAAAAAGAACCCAGATGAGAAGAAAAGAGAAACTCAGCATGACTGTACAGAAAAGTGGAGGGTGATTGAGGACAGCTTCGCCATTCTGGAAGATGGAAGAAGGAATGCAGGATGCCAGGAGGAATGCTTCTACTTAAGAAAAGTATATCTGGAAGAACTTGCAGCTGAGAATTTTAGTTCTATAGAAATAATAAGGCTAAATACTTTATGGCAATAATAGTAATAATGTCCTGTAACTCCAGGAAAACAGAAGTTGGGCAGAAAGGAAATATAATTATAGCACTATGTATGGTATTCTGTGAATAATATATGTTTATTATAAATATATAAATACATATAAGGTGATGACAAATCAGTAGATAGTAGAATAAGCATATTATTGGAAATAAAATTATAAATAGACAGATGAGTTGAAAATAACTTTCTGGGTTTCAGGAAATGAGGGATCAGAAAGTATGAGGCAGGAAACTCATTGGTTTTCAGAGAAACCATGCAATACTGTTTGAATACTTGTTAGAACCAGGATGAAGGTCTCCAGTGGTCTGCACCACATCTGCTCAACTCTAATTTTGGCCATTCATTGGGAGGACAAACAAACCTGATGCCAATAGGGTCATATCTCAAGCATAGGCTTTCTGGCTCAGTGGCTTCTCAGAAGTTATGGAGGCCCACTAGAATCACTGCGCAAGGTTACCTATGAAGAGCCAGGGATGGGAAAAAAAGCCCTCCAGGCTTACCCTTAACTGACAAGATGGGAGTTATGGATGGAGGTTAGGAGTCAGCCTTCCGCAGACAATCCTTAAGAGACTAGAGATACTGCCCAGGAGGTCCTACTGGGACTGTCCCCCTCTTGCTGGCCACCACGGCAACACCAGGTCTCTTCTCCAAGCTGGGTCACTCTCCCTGTCCTCCCACTTCTGCTTCCTGGAATCACCTTCTTAGTAAACTTACTACACCCTAGTCCTTGTTTCAGCCTTGATTGTAGGAGGATCCAAATGAAATAGAAAGCATATATAAAAATTATATAAGTTTAAAAAATTAGAATAGTACTTAGGTTAAATAAAATACCTGTATTGATATCATGGAAAAGAGATTGTATGGCTTGGAATTCCTAGTCACAGCCCTGTACAGAGTGTCAAAAGTGTTTTAACTTAAAAACAGAAATGAGCTTTGTAGAATATTTTAGATGGCTAGAAGAACTGTACAAAAAAGATCTTCACAACCCAGATAACCTCAATGGTATGATCACTCACCTAGAGCCAGACATCCTGGAATTTGAAGTCAAGTGGGCCTTAGAAAGCATAAGCTAGTGGAGGTGATAGAATTCCAGTTGAGCTATTTCAAATCCTGAAAGATGATGCTGTGAAAGTGCTGCACTCAATATGCCAACAAATTTGGAAAACTCAGCAGCGGCCACAGGACTGGAAAATGTCAGTTTTCATTCCAATCTCAAAGAAAGGCAATGCCAAAGAATGCTCAAACTACCGCACAATTGCACTCATCTCACATGCTAGTAAAGTAATGTTCAAAATTCTCCAAGCCAGGCTTCAGCAGTATGTGAACTGTGAACTTCCAGATGTTCAAGCTGGTTTTAGAAAAGGCAGAGGAACCAGAGATCAAATTGCCAACATCTGCTGGATCATCGAAAAAACAAGAGAGTTCCAGAAATTGACTGTGTGGATCACAATCAACTGTGGAAAATTCTTCAAGAGATGGGAATACCAGACCACCTGACCTGCCTCTTGAGAAACCTATATGCAGGTCAGGAAGCAACAGTTAGAACTGGACATGGAACAACAGACTGGTTCCAAATAGGAAAAGGAGTAGCTCAAGGCTGTATATTGTCACCCTGCTTATGTAGCTTATATGCAGAGTACATCATGAGAAACGCTGAGCTGGAAGAAGCACAAGCTGGAATCAAGATTGCTGGGGAAAATATCAGTAACCTCAGATATGCAGATGACACCATCCTTATGGCAGAAAGTGAAGGGGAACTAAAAAGCCTCTTGATGAAAGTGAAAGTGGAGAAGTGAAAAAGTTGGCTTAAAGCTCAATGTTCAGAAAAATAAGATCATGGCATCTGGTCCCATCACTCCATGGCAAATAGATGGGGAAATAGTGTCAGACTATTTTTTGGGGGCTCCAAAATCACTGCAGATGGTGACTGCAGCCATGAAATTAAAAGCCGCTTACTCCTTGGACGGAAAGTTATGACCAACCTAGAGAGCATGTTGAAAAGCAGAGACATTACTTTGCCAACAAAGGTCCGTCTAGTCGAGGCTATGGTTTTCCCAGTGGCCATGTATGGATGTGAGAGTTGGACTGTGAAGAAAGCTGAGCGCCAAAGAATTGATGCTTTTAAACTGTGGTGTTGGAGAAGATTTTTGAGAGTCCCTCGGACTGCAAGGAGATTCAACCAGTCCATCCTTAAGGAGATCAGTCCTGGGTGGTCATTGGAAGAACTGATGCTGAAGCTGAAACTCCAATACTTTGGCCGCCTGATGCGAAGAGTTGACTCATTGGAGAAGACCCTGATGCTGACAGGGATTGGGGGCAGGAAGAAAAGGGGACGACAGAGGATGAGATGGCTGGATAGCATCATCGACTCGATGAACATGAGTTTGAGTGAACTCCGGGAGTTGGTGATGGACAGGGAGGCCTGGCGTGCTGTGATTCATGGAGTCACAAAGAGTCGAACATGAATGAGCAACTGAACTGAACTGAACAGAGAAGTTCCCTAATGATAATGGAAACTGATGGAGAATATGCTGGTGAAAAGTTGAAATAAAACTGTTTCATGAAATGTTAGATTAACATTGTTTTATAATTGCTTAATTAAAATGTTATTTAATATAAAATGTAACATATAACTACATTAATAAAGTATATATACTATTCTAGGAGTGGGTTGCCATTTCCTTCTACATATATACTATTCTAAATATATATATATTCAGTTTTCCTGGTGACTCAGTGGTAAAGAATCCTCTTGCCAATCCTTGGGTTTGGAAGAGCCCCTGGAGAAGGGAATGGCAACCCACTCCAGTGTTCTTGCCCGGAAAATTCCATGGACAAGAGGAGCCTGACGGGCTACAGTCCACTGGGTCACAAAACAGTTGGACATGACTTAACAAATAAACAGCAACATATATATATACATATATATGTATATATATATGTATATATATATGTATATATATATATTCTTTACAAAATGTGATAAATGATTTAATATATCAAAATGTATGGTTATCAAAGTTTGCATGTTTGAAGCAAGCAGCAGAAATACTGCACTGAACTGAAAGTAATTATTTATGCAGATTTAGCATTTTCTACCAGCCTATAAGCAACTTTGTCAGAGTGGACCATTCTGGGATATGAAAGGAACTAACCAGAGTGACCACAGAGCAATGCAAAAGCAGGATGACAGAAGATTCACACCTGAGCTGTTCTGGTGCAGGTTTTCGGCAAGTCAAGAAAGATTGGCAGTTTACAGCAATATCACCTTGAGTTCATACGACAAAATTATTTGAAATTGTTGAATGACATCTGCGGGTATGTGTTTGATTTCATAAACATATTGCTGGTAAAATTCTCTCTTCCATAATCCCTAGAATATCATTTCTGGATAGACTCTTACTTCTGCCTGCTACAGCTGACTTGAACCTTGTTTTGGAACTTTGTTTGCCTCTCTGTATTGTCTTTTAGAGAAGGAAATGGCAACCCACACTCTGTATTCTTGCCTGGAAAATCCCATGAACAGTGGACCCTGGTGGGCTACAGTCTGTAAGGTTCCAAAATGTCGGACACAACTGATCGACTGAGTGTCTTTGCTTTCCATTCTGCGTGTAGCCTCGTGGCAATCTCATCTAGTCCTTAGCTTTAGGCTTCAGTTGCTTTAGATCAGTGATTCTCAGCACTGGCTGCATATTAGCAATACCTGCGGCGCTTTTAAAACCTGCTAAAACCTGGGGTCTACTCTCTCTCAACCTGATACTCTGATTAAATTCTTCTGGGGTCAGCTGTGTGATCAGAAATCTCCCCATGTGATAATCAACAGTTGAAGTGTGATCCATTCACTTGGATGCTAATGCCTCACAAAGCCTAACATTTCATTTCTACCTTCCATTGAATGGCAAATCCACATTTCGTAAAGTCATCTGAGAGGTGGCCTAGGGTGGTGAGTGAGACTGTGTGTTGTTTATACTGTAATGGAATCCTTGTTTGGGGACTTAACTCTGTGAACATGTACAAATTATGTATCCCTTTTAAGCCTTTGTTTTCTTACCTGTGAAACAGAGTTGCCAAAATTAGTGAGAACTGAATAAAAATAATGTTCATAAGCACTTAGTACAGTATTTAGAATATAGAATTTATTTATTACAGCTGACTTTTATGTTCCTTAACTTTAGTATTTTTAAAGTGAATTTGTAAAACATGTTCACTGTAACATAATTTTCAACAATAAAATTTGAAAAATACTAAGTGTTCTGTAATGGGGAATTGGTCAAGTAAAATTTGTTGTACCATATGACAATATACTACGTTAAGAAGCTGTTAACAAATTATGGTGTAGAAAAACATTTATTTACTTTGTTAACATTTGTTTTATTTTGTAAAATGGTATAATATATTGTGATATTAAAAAGAAAGCTATGCTTCTAATACATAAAACAAAAACAAACAAAAATCTCTATGTCTCTGCATGTACATACTGCCACATAGCAAGCTTTTACTAATGATAGCAATTAGGAGGTGGAAATACAGTTGGCTTTTTTTCCCTTTGCATTTCTTCTGTGCATTTCAAGTTTTCTGCCTATTTGGGGGGAAAAAAAGTTTTTTAAATTGGAAAAAAGAATTGGTATTCTTTTTTTTGGAAACTTGCTTCTTATCTTTGTTTCTGAGTTTGAAAATGAAAGCGTTAGTTGCTTAGTCATGTCTGACTCTGTGTGATTCTATGGACTGTAGCCCACTAGCCTCTTCTTTCCATGTAATCCTCCAGGCAAGTATGCTAGAGTGAGTTGCCATTACCTTTTCCAGGGGGTTTTCCTGACCCAGGGATTGAACCCAAGTCTCCTGCATTGCCAGAAGAATGTTTACCGTCTTAGCTACCAGGGAAGTCCAAAGTGTTTGAGTTGAGGTGATCGAATCACCATTCACTTGGTCTTCTACATTAGAAATCAGAATTCACTTCTGATGTTCCTTCTCAGTTCACTCCCTACAGGCCATCACTTCCATCGCTTGTCTCTTTTCTGACCACTTTCTTCGCTCTTTTTTTCTTGATATACATATTTTATTAAAGTATAGTTGATTTTCAGTATTTCAGGTATATAACAAAGTGACTCAATTATATGTATACACATATATTATTTTTCAGATTATTTTCCATTATAGGGTATTACAAGATATTGATTGTAGTTCCTTGTGCTACTAAGTAAACCTTTTTTGCTTGTTGCATATTATTTTTTAATTAGAAATCTAGCATTTAGTCATATAAAGTCAAACAAGTAGAATCAAAATGTCACAATTTTTTTAGTTAGGCAAAAGTTCATAAGTTTTCTAATATATATATATATATATTATACATACTATTTCTATATATGTATACAAGAGCTTTTATACTATCCTTGATAAAGGCTTGAGAAAGAACATCAAAAAAAAAAAGAAGAGATGGAGAAATTGGAAGCCCTGAATATGAAATAGAAAAAAGTGAAGCTAACTAGATAAAAGTATAAGATCATCATATAGTCCAGTTGATTTTAAACATGGCTAATCATTAGAATGTTCATTGGAAGGACTGATGCCAAAGCTGAAACTCCAATCCTTGGCCACCTGTTGGGAAGAACTGACTCCTTGGTAAAGACCCTGATGCTGGGAAAGATGGAAGGCAGGAGGAGAAGGGGATGACAGAGGATGAGATGGCTGGATGGCATCACCGATTCAATGGACATGAATTTGAGCAAGCTCCGGGAGTTGGCGATGGACAGGGAGGCCTGGCATGGTGTCGCAAAGAGTTGGACATGACTGAGCAAGTGAACTGAATCATTAGAAACGTATCTGGAGGGCTTCCCCTATGGCTCAGCAGTAAAGAATCTCCTGCCAGTGCAGGAGACAAGGACTCCATCTCTGGCGCAGGAAGATCCCACATACTGCAGAGCAACATGGGGCTCAGAACCTTCACAACAGTGGGCGATCTTCTTTGGTATTATTGTTCTCCGATTTGTGGGTCACCCATCTGGCGGGTATGGGAGTTGATGTTATCATGATTGTGCCCCTCCTACCATTTCATTGCAGCTTCTTCTTTATCTTTGGATGTGGGGTATCTTATTTTGTGAGGGTTCCAGCATTCTACTGTCAATGGTTCAATGCTGCTGCTGCTGCTGCGTCACTTCAGTTGAGTCCGACTCTGTGCGACCCCATAGACAGCAGCCCACTAGGCTCCTCTGTCCCTGGGATTCTCCAGCCAAGAATACTGGAGTGGGTTGCCATTTCCTTCTCCAATGCATGAAAGTAAAAAGTGAAAATGAAGTCGCTCAGTCGCGCCCGACTCTTAGCAACCCCACGGACTGCAGCCTACCAGGCTCCTCCGTCCATGGGATTTTCCAGGCAAGAGTACTGGTTGTTCAGTAGCTAGTCGCAATTTAGGTGCTCTCACAGGAGGAGATGAGCACGCCATCTTTACTCCACCATCTTGAACCAGAAGCCTCTTCTTTTTCTTTAATTTTTAAAAGCATTTTATGTGATGATAGTTTAGAATTTATAGAAAGAAGCGAGAGTGTTATTAAAGTGTTCATATTCTCTATGCTCGAGGTCACCTAATGTTAACACTTTGCCCCATTTGCTTGATCTTCTGTATCTCTCCCCCCTCCCCACTCCCTTCTCTCTTCCGCTCTCTGGCCTTTCTTCTTGATTCCTGCCACCACTGCCTTCTTTAAGTCCTCATCACTTTTTTACATGGTCCACTGATAACTTCTCCAGTATCTCCCTCTTTCCAGTCTCTGCTCAACCCATTGCATCCTCTGTCACATCGATTTTCCTAAAAGTTAAATTATACATACATATATACACAGGCTTCCCTGGTGGCTCAGATGGTAAAGTGTCTGCCTACAATGTGGGAGACCCGGGTTCGATCCCTGGGTCGGGAAGATCCTCTGGAGAAGGAAATGGAAACCTATTCCAGTACTCTTGCCTGGAAAATCCCACGGACGGAGGAGCCTGGTAGGCTACAGTCCATGGGGTTGCAAAGAGTCGGACATGACTGAGAGAGTTCACTTCACTTCACTTCACTTCATATGAGTGAGTGAAATTGCTCAGTTGTGTCCAACTTTTTGTGACCCCGTGGACTGTAGCCTACCAGGCTCCTCTGTCCATGGGATTTTCCAGGCAATAGTCCTGGAGTGGATTGCCATTTCCTGCTCCAGGGGATCTTCCCAACCCAGGGATCGAACTCAGGTCTCCCGCATTGTAGACAGATGCTTTACCATCTGAGCCACCAGGGAAGTCCTCACTTTATACATCTATTCTCTTTCTAATAAATTTTTCTGGCCCCTGTTGGGCGTTATTCAAAGCACAAACTCTTAACATGTTTCATTAAATTTTTCGTGACATCTGAAAGCTGCTCAGTCATGTCCAACTCTTTGCAACCCCGTGGACTATAGCCCGCCAGGCTCGTCAGTCCATGGAATTTCCAGGCAAGAACACTAGAGTGGGATGCCATTCCCTTCTCCGGGTAATCTTCCCAACCCAGGGATTGAATCTTGGTCTCCAGCATTGCAGGCAGATTCTTTACCATCGGAGCCACGAGGCTGGTACAATTTCAGCCTCACAAATTGCATTCCATCAGTCTACTCTATGTTCTATTTATATTGAGCCCTAAAACATATGATTCCTTGGAATAAGGCCTTGCCATTACTCACAGTTTTGTTACTGCATAGAATAGTCCCTTACTTCTCTTTCTGACCTGGCAACAGCTATTTTACTCTTTTGCACCCAGCTGTTAATTTTCCTGCTTTAAGAAGCTTTCTTTTCTTGCCTGTCCATGTCCCTCCTGTTTTTAAGTCATGGTTACTTGCACTGTTTTGTGTATTTTTACAGCCTTGTTTATAACATACTATGAACAAAATTTGATCATGTTGTTCTTTCAGTCTTTGAGTGCTTACATTACGATGAGCACTGTGCAAGGCCGTGAGAATCAAACAATGTGGAAGGTAGACAAAGGCTCTGCCATTGTGGAGATAAAATACGGGGGACATGGGGAAGAAAGATAAGCCAATACAGTTATGACATATACTAATCTTTGGTGTTTTGAGATCAGATTTCCAGCATGTAAAAGGGGAGGTTTCCTTCACCAAAAGTCAGCAGTTTTCAGAACACCAGCTGGGTATCCTACAATTCGATTCAATTCTGACACTATCTACCTGGAGATAACATTGGAGAAGGTAGGTTAAGGACTCAGCTCTGTAAGAGTGCCCCGATCTCCCCCACAAGCATAGTAAATGAAATGGAAAGACCTTCAGTATCCCTGTGGAGACAAAATGGCACCATGCATGAGGGTGCTCTCATTGGGGATTTGGGGAGACTGAAATGGATTTGAAATATTTCCTGAAACAGGAGAGACGAAATCAACTGGCCAATAATAAGGGATAAGCCTTCTAGGCTTGTGCCTCCGATGCTGGCCAATAGGACTGTTAGTCATGAAAGGGATGATGGGATTGCTATTCTGCTGCTGCTGCTGCTGCTGCTGCTGCTAAGTCGCTTCAGTCGTGTCCCACTCTGTGCAACCCCATAGACGGCAGCCCACCAGGCTCCCCCGTCCCTGGGATTCTCCAGGCAAGAATACTGGAGTGAGTTGCCATTTCCTTCTGAATGCATGAAAGTGAAAAGTGAAAGTGAAGTCATTCAGTCATGTCTGACTCAGCAACCCCATGGACTGCAGCCCACCAGGCTCCTCCATCCATGGGATTTTCCAGGCAAGAGTACTGGAGTGGGGTGCCATTGCCTTCTCCGTTGCTATTCTGACAGTGCTTCAAATTTGGCTAATCAAGAACATCACTTTCTGCCTTTTCATTTGGACCACGTGGTTTTAATCTGAGCGTCTTTGATACACTAGCAGCCTTGGATGACCAAGTCCAGGAGTTCCCTTAGGCCATTCATCTCCTCCTCCTCCTAGTCCCCCAGCTTCTGCCTAGCATCTGTTCTTACTTCAGCTATGGTTACCCTACTTTCCTCATCACTGTATCCTTAACATCTAATGCAAAGTACTGCAAATCACAGGTGCTCTGGATTATTTGCTATACTAATGCATGTATGGGTAAGTCAATTGCCAATAAACTCAATGTAGTAGTTAATTTCACAGTGAGGATTTGGTTATTCCCAACAATCACATTTGCTGAATTTATATATTTCCACAGAATTCTAAAGCACTGAATTAGAAACAGACATTATTATCTAGAGGTCTTGATAAAGTAGATTAGAAAACAAGAGTTACATATTTAGTTACTTAAAAGGAGACTACACTCTCTTGGGTCATCTAGGCAAACACACTTCCAGTTACACTTTCAAACATGTTTTTATTTCCATAATTAATTAACCTAGGAAATAGGGAAGGCATTATTCTTTCTATTTTGCATGAGTTCACTGAGAACTGGAAAGTTAAGTCACTTGTCCAAAATAACAAGCATGGTCTCTGGAAAAACAAGGAATGCAAGCTGCAGTTTCTAACTTTTGGTCTGTGCTTTTGTGTTTGGAGAAGGAAATGGCAACCCACTCCAGTATTTGTGCCGGGAAAATCCCGTGGACAGAGGAGCCTGGTAGGTTACAGTCTGTGGGGTCGCAAAGAGTCAGACACGACTGAGTGACTTCACTTTCACTTTTTGTGTTTATATAATGAGCCGGCACAACTGTTTGAACTACCTTTGAAATTTTGCCTTGTGTCTTAGACGAAAGAGCTCAAAACCAAAGTGATACACTATCATTTATTCCTCTACTTTCAGTAACAAAATATTTAAAAAGTCAAATCTTAAATATCTAAATTATTTCATCTTTTGATAGGAAGGAAGATTATGCATATTGCCAGAAGCCTAATTTAGAAACTGAGAAATCTATTTATTTCTTTTGGACCCTGAATGTTCATACCTTTCTAGTCCTTTTGTTCCCTTTTCAATAAATTATTCAGTAAGTGGTTTCATGAGAGTAAAGAAGTTGAACTCTTCTGGTGAGTAATACTCTGCTACTATAAGAAAAACACTGTCTGCACATCCATAATCATTACCAGCCAGGTTTTCTGAGAATCTCTTGTAAGGAGAAACAATTATATGACAATGCCAAAGAGGGAGAAAAATTACTTTAGTGTCCAAGTCTGCAAAAAAAAAAAACAAAACCCTTAGACAAGAGAGTTCATGGAGCTGGATTTATATCTAATCCTTCTGACTGTTTTATAGGTCAAAGATTTAGCACTAAAACTCATTCTGCTTTCTTTTCTTCATCCTAACTCCTGTGATACTATTTATTAAAGGAGATAGCAGGTGTCTGCCTGTCTCCATCATAGAGAAGAACATTTCAGAAAGGACTACATGCACAGAAATATCCAAATGTGAATTTCTCCTATCTGGAATAATCAAACTATTTACAGTTGTACTGATACTTCCTACCAGTCGGAGTATAAAATGCCAGTGTCAGATGAGGTTTATAAGAGAGACTAGAGGAAAGCACATTAATTTTAGATGAGTGAATTTGAGGTCACCTCTCTTTCTGGTGAGAAGAGATAATATCAAGTTCTGATGAATTTTTAGCAGGCAGATCACGACCTGATGCAAAGTGAAGTCGATCTTCAAAACTCACTGTGGTCTGAATTTACTTGTCCTCAAGGATAGTCATTAGCCTGAGCTCACACTATTGGAATGTGGCTTTAAGAATAGGGCGAAGTTTTCCTGCCATAATTGCTTCCATCTGCTCCACTAACACATGTGTTCCTGCAATAAAATTTTCTAAAACTCTCCAAACTCCACATGCCCCCTTTTGCCTGGGCTGTTGCTGTACTGGTGTTTCACCTGCATTCCGTCTGGGTGGGAGTCTGTGTTGCAGCTGGCTGCTGCTTTGAGGGTGGGGATGCGAGGGGAAATACAATGCTTGCTGTAAGACTCCAGTGGCAAATTGAACACAGATTTTTGCCTTGAAAACTTCAAATTGCGGTCATGTGTGTTACATCATACGCCCCGCTCATGTCTCATCTCCTTCCAGTGATTTCCTTTTCAATCCATTTTATTTGTTTTAAAGGACACAAATAATATACAAATATATTATTATTGTGTAAGTCTTCTAGTCTAATAGGAAAACAGAAACTTCTCCTTGAGCCCACCCTCTTCCCTCTACGGCAAATAATAAATGAGACGTTTTCTAGGGAGTTAGAATTTCCTCTCCCTAAGAAACAAAATTGTTTTATATTCCATCTGTGAACAGATAGTCAAAGACCCCTGAAACATTCCCCAAATGAAAAAAAAAATCAAAGGAAAATAACTTTATTAAGTTACCCTAGTTCACAAAATGCAGATAGTCTATGAAAAGTGAAACTGTATGTCACTGTGCGTGGCACCAGGCAGGGGCAGGGGTATGGGGATTACTGCAATGTTTTGATTAGTCTAACAAGTTCAGTATGAAGATCCTTGTATACATGAACCTCAAATTATTTTGAAATATAAACTTATTAACTGTGATAATGCAACATATATTCCTGTAGATATAACCTAAGTGAGAATTAGTTGCCTGATTTTGGCTTCTGAAGTTTTCTCATGTGACTGGAGTGAAATGAACCTGGACTGCATCCAGGAACTTCCCCAGGAACTGGGGTTGTTGAGTTGTTGGCTCCCTTGATCAAGAACCTGCCGAGGGTGCCACCAAGAGATCAGCAATATGGATATTATCACTTTATTTAGTCTCTGAAATCATAGTGTATATATACACATATATATATAATATGTATACACATTTAATTATATATATTTCTTGAGATACATTTTCTATTTTTTTGTTGTTGGTAAATACACAGACTTTTAAATGCAATATTGCATAGTACAGATATGTTTATGTGTATTCGCTTTAGTCCCTATGGACACTAACATTCCTTGAGGAAGGTAAAAAGTTCAAAGTACTGGGGTGGATAGTTTAGGTCGTTAGATTTATATATCACTTCTGATGAATGTTTTGTCCAAGAGATACTATTTACTTAAAAGTAGAACTTCTGTGTCCCCTGGTAGACTGTTTAATGTAGACAGGTAAGGTATGGCAGAGAGAGAGAAGCTGTGCTGTCATCAAGGCCCAGAGGATAAGACAGGAAAATCAAGGACCGTATGCTGAAGATCAAAGAGGTCATCTAATCCATCCTCTGAACGTCAATGCCAGCCTTAGACAAGACCACTCCTAAACCACAGAAGACATGTGACTGTCAAGCAACACTAAAGTGTCTCAGGAAACACATCGCCCTATGTAATTCATTCAGAATCCAATAAAGCTCCCAGAAAGTTCTTGCATGACTCTCCCTGGCGATCTATTACTTGTTTCATGGAAATTAAAAAGCAGAGACATTACTTTGCCAACAAAGGTCCATCTAGTCAAGGGTATGATTTTTCCGGGGGTCATGTATGGATGTGAGTGTTGGACTGTTAAGAAAGCTGAGTGCCGAAAAAATTGATGCTTTTGAACTGTGGTGTTGGAGAAGACTCTTGAGAGTCCCTTGGACTGCAAGGAGATCCAACCAGTCCATTCTAAAGGAGATCAGTCCTGGGTGTTCTTTGGAAGGAATGATGCTGAAGCTGAAACTCCAGCACTTTGGCCACCTCATGTGAAGAGTTGTCTCATTGGAAAAGACTCTGATGCTGGAGGAACTGGGGGCAAGAGGAAAAGGGGATGATAGAGGATGAGATGGCTGGATGGCATCACTGACTCGATGGACGTGAGTTTGAGTGAACTCTGGGAGTTGGTGATAGACAGGGAAGCCTGGCGTGCTTCAATTCATGGGGTTGCAAAGCGTCTGGGGACTCAGAGGTTAAAGCATCTGCCTGGAATTCAGGAGACCTGGGTTTGATCCCTGGGTCAGGAAGATCCCCTGGAGAAGGAAATGGCAACCCACTCCAGTACTCTTGCCTGGAGAATCCCATGGAGGGAGGAGCCTGGTAGGCTATAGTCCATGGGGTCGCAAAGAGTCAGATACGACTGAGCGACTTCACTTTCACTTTCACTTTAAAGAGTTGGACAGGACTGAGCGACTGAACTGAACTAAAGCACTACTAGGGCCATCTTATGGGAAAAAAAAAAAAATGAATGTTTTGGCCAACCCAATATAATAGGATCTAAAACAAACAAAAAATCTGAAAAAGAACCCTTTAGTAGTTCAAGGTTTTGAAACCCAAGATGCTATTGAGGTAGTCCTCTATGATGAACTCCTTCTGGAAAATCAGTGATTAATTCCAACAAGTACTGCTCCCAGGTAGACAAACTGAAAGCACTCGATGAAAAGCATCCAGAATTAGTCAACAGAAAACTCACAATCTTCCATCAGGATAACATAAAACTACATGTTTCTTTGATGACCAGGCAAAAACTTTCACAGTTTGGCTGGGAAGTTCTAACTCTTCTGCCATATTCACCACACATTGCACCTTCAGATTTCCACCTATTGTGGCCTTTACAAAACTCTCTTAATAGAAAAAAACATTCAATTCCTTGGAATACTGGAACAGGCATCTTCCAAAAGATACCTGGAACAATTCTTTGCTCAAAAATGAGAAAAAGTTTTGGGAAGATGGAATTATGACGTTGCCTGAAACAATAAAGAAGTTGTTCTATAAAGTTCTTGGTCAAAATGGTTTCTTTTACTTAAAAACCTAGAAAATTTCTGGCCAAACCAATTTAAGATTTAATATATTCATAACATATTTGGGGAAAGTGTGAGGCAGGAAAATAATAAAATAAATGAACATAAACCCATTACCTGACAAGACCTATTTCCATCGTAGCCGTCCGTCTGCAAACTCTTTTCTGAGTCCATTGCTTTGTACCCAGGAGTAACAATTGTTCTGAATTTTGAATGTAGCATTTCTTTGATATTTCTTTTCTCCTTAGATTTGTATGTATAATCTAAAATTTAGATGATTTATTTTTAACTGTTTTAGCTTTATAAAAATTACATTGTAAGTATTAACCCATAAAGCAATATTTCTAAGATTTGTTGATATTTTTCACTAGATATATGCCCAGGAATGGGATTTCAGGGTCATACAGTAGCTCTATTTTTAGTTTTTTAAGGAACCTCTAAACTGCTTTCCAAAGTGGCTATATCAATTTACATTCCAACCAACAGTGTAGGAGAGTTCCCTCTTCTCCACATCCTCTCCAGCATTTTTTGTTTGTGATTTTTTCTATAGCCATTCTGGCTGGGGGCCTCCCAGGTGGCTCGGTGGTAAAGAACCTGCCTGCCAGTGCAGGAGATGAGGATTCCATCCCTGGGTCAGGAAGATCCTCTGAAGCAGGAAATGGCAACCCATTCCAGTATTCTTGCCAGGAAATCCCATGGGCAGAGGAGCCTTGTAGGCTACATTTTCCATGGAGTCACAGAGCATCAAACATGACTGAGCACCTGAACACACACACACGTTCTAGGTGGTGTGAGATGATATCTCATTCTAGTTTTGATTTGCATTTCTCTCATAATTAGTGATGTTGAACATCTTTTCATGTGCCTATTGGACATCTGCATGTCTTCTTTGGAGATATGTCTACTTACATCTTCTGCCCATTTTTTGACTGGGTTGTTTGTTTTGATGCTGTTATGTATCATGTGCTGTTTGTAAATTTTGGAGATTATTTTGTGATCTGATAAAATAAGAGCACATTTGTCAGTCACATAATTTACAAATATTTTATCCCATTCTGTGGGTTGTCTTTTCATTTTCTTTACTGTCTTCTTTGCTGTGCAAAAGTCTTTGAGTTTAAGTAGGCCTCATTTGTTTATTTTTGGTTTTATTTCTATTATTTGAGAAGAAGGATCAAAAACACTTTGCTGTGATATATGCCAGAGAGTGTTCTGCCTATGTTTTCCTCTGGGAGTTTTATAGGGTCTAATCTCTCATTTTGGTTTTTAATCCATTTTGAGCTTATTTTTTGCATATGATGTTAACAAATGATTCAATTTCATTTTTCTACATGTAGTTGTTCAGTTTTCCTAACACCATCTGTTGAAGAGACTGTCTTTCTAACATTGTATAGTTTTGCCTCCTTTGTCATAGATTAATTGACCATAGGTGCATAGGTTTATTTCTGGGTTTTCTATCTTGTTCCATTGATCTATATTTCTATTTTTGTGCCAGTATCATTGTTTTGATGACTGTAGCTTTGTAATATAGTCTGAAGTTAGGGAACTGATTCCTCCAGCTCCATTTTTTTTTTTTTTTCCTCAAGATTGCTTTGGCTATTTGGGTTCTTTTGTGTCTTCATGAAAATTTTGAAATTTTTTGTTCTAGTTCTGTGAAAAATGCTGATAAAATATTATCAACAAAAATGTTGATAATTTGATAGAGATTGCATTGGACATGTAGATTGCCTTGGGCAGTATAGTCATTTTGAACACGTTGATTCTTCCAGTTCATGATGATGGTATATTGTTCCAGCTGTTTGTGTCTTCTTTGATTTTTTTTTTTTTATCATTATCTTATAGTTTTTGGAGTAGAGGTCTTTTGTCTCCTTATTGCTGTTTCATCGCTAAATAGCATCCAACACTTTTGTGGCCCCATAGACAGTAGCTCACAAGTCTCCTCTGTTCATGGCATTTCCCAGGCAAAATACTGGAGTAAGTTGCCATTTCCTTCTTCAGGGGATCTTCCTGACCCAGGGATAAAACCTGCATCCCCTGCTTTGGCAGGTGGATTCTTTACCACTGAGCCATGAGGGAAGCACTTAGGTAGGTTTATTTTGTCTCTTTAAATAGGTTTACTCTGAGGTCTTTTTTTTTTTATTTTTTGGATGTGCTGATAAATGGAGTTGTTTCTTGAATTTCTGTGTTCATTGTAGCACTGATTGTCGTAGCCAAGACATGGAAACAACCTAAGTGCCCACCAACAGTGGAACGGATAAAGATGTGGTGCATATGTGCAAACATGGTACAAAAGCTATATTACCCAGGCTTTAAAGAGGATGAAATAATGCTGTTTGCAGCAACACGGATGGACCTAGAGAGTGTCATATGTCAGACAGAGAAATATCATATGACATCCTTTATATGTGGAATCTAAAAAAAAAAAAAAGATACAGTGAACTAACTTAGTAAGAGACTCACAGACTTAGGGAATGAACTTATGGTTGCCAGGGAGAAGGATGGGGGAAGGAGAGTTAGGGAGTCTGGAAGGACATGTACACCCTGCTATATCTAAAATGGAGAGATAACAAAGACCTGCTCTATAGCACGTGGAGACTGTTCAATGTTACATGGCGACCTCATAGGAGGGGAGTTTGGGAGAGAATGGGTACATGTTTATGTATCACTGAGTCCCTTTGTTATTCACCTGAAACTGTCAGAACACTGTTCGTTAATCAGCTATACCCCAATACAAAATTAAAAGTTAAAGAAAACAGATTCATTGATGTTTTGCAAAAACTCACTTATTTTCATTGTTATTTAATATTACTTTGTCTGAATATATCACAATATAATTATATTTTTCTGTTGATGGACATTTCAATTATTTCCAATTTTGCAGTTATAAAAATGTCACTGAAAATTTTGAATTATCTTGTTTCTATGATAACATATGAGTTTCTCTAGAATCATACTTTTTAAACTATGTGCTAGAAGTCATTATCATATCATAAAATAAATTAAGCCTTAATCAGAAATTTTTATAAATGAAATAACTGAATGAAAAATCATCAGATTAAGGGTATTCCTAAAGCTTTCAGTTTCATATTTGTATGTTTTGAATATATTGGGTAGAAAAACTGAAGATAAAGGCAAACTGATTTCCAAATGATTGTACCAATTAACAACTGCGATAGTGATAGATACGGTTTTCTTTGTTTCTAGATTCTGGCTAATGCTTAGTATTGCCAGATTTCTTATTTTTTGCCATTTAGTATGAAATTTAATTTAGTTCTTAACTTTTATTTCCTTGATTACTGGCGAGACTGAGTATTTTTTCATATGTTTGTCTTCTATACATCTTATGTTAAACTTTTCTTAAATGTTTTGCCCATTCACCATTAGGCTGTCTTCTACCTTATTGCCTTGATGCAAGAACTTTAGATAGTATAGACACAGAACTATTTTGGGCTTTCCAGGTGGCACTAGTAGTAAAGAACCTGCCTGACAATGCAGGAGACCTAAGAGATGCAGCTCAATCCCTGGGTCGGGAAGGTCCCTTGGAGGAGGAAATGGTACCCACTCCAGCAATCTTGCCTGGAGAATCCCATGGACAGAGGGGCCTGGCGGGCTACAGTTGATGGGATCGCAAAGAGTCGGACACAACCAAGCATGCACAGTACTATTTTATTTATTTATTGGAAAATATCTTCTCCCATTTTGTGATTTGTTTACATTTTCTCTATTATCTCTTGATAAGTAGAAGTATTTAGTTTTAATGTAGTCATATGTTTTTTTATATTATGGCTAGTGCTTTGGGGTAATTTTAGTAAACCTTTTCAACTCCAAAGACATAAAATATATTCATAAATTTTCTTCTAACAGTTTAAAAGATTTCACTTAAAATGTAATATGAAGTAGGGATCAAAGGACATTTTATTCCATAAAGATACTAAATTGTCCTAATATCACTGATTGCATAGGCCATCCTTTACTCAATGATCTGCAATGTTATTTATTTAATGTCTAGTTTCCACATACGTAAGGGTCTTTTATTGTTTTAATTATTAGACAATGTATTGCCAGATAACAGCTCAGTATATCTTAATCAGAAAACTCTTGGCATTTGGGGTAATACTATGTAAGGCTTTATATTGCCTCACATACTGCAAGACTGCCTCACACATTGCAAGATACTAGTTTTTGTTAAAAAGCATTTTCCTAATCATTGTAAGAAAATCATTCCCACCCTCACTATTTTAAACACTCTACTACTGATAACATGATCAATTGAAAACCATTGTGTAAGGATTTACAACAGATAGTAGGGCAGATCCTCCATCCTTATTTTTCTTTTTCGTTTGTTTCAATGACCTTACTTTTTCTTTCACATTTTAGAAAATCTTGAGTGGCTCCTCAAAACAGCCGAAGTCTGAAATCAAGATGTCTTCAGCATCGGTGCCTTCTTGAGGCTCTTGAGCGAGAATCTGCTCCATGCTTCTCTGCTAGCATTTGATGACTGTCAGCAATCCTTGGCATCCCTTGGTTTACAGCTGCATAACTCCAATCTCTCCTCCTGTTTCACATGACTTTCCCTCTTTGTGTTGTTCTCTCATCTCTGTCTCCTTTCTTTTATAAGGACAGACTCCATGGATATAGAACCCATCTGAAATTTAGGATGTCCTTGTCTTCAGATCCTTAGCTGCATCTGTGAAGACCTTACTTTCAAATAAGGTCAAACTCTATGAGTTAGGACTCTGGCATTTCTTTTGAGGAGAAAACATTCAACCCACAACAGACTTCCAAGAAAATATTGATTAGAAACAGGCTAATCTCTTAGGTTTTAATTTTTATAAAGATGGCATACTTATTTTTAATTAGATAGACTATTTTTAGGTTACATTTATTTGATCATCTCAACTTCTTTCTTCTTAGACCTTATTTTTGGAGTCTTTTTTTTTTTTTTTCCTTTTCTATGAGGTATGTTTCACAGAAGTTTCTTTAGTAAATTTCTTGTGGGAGCAAACGCTGGGCTTTTTTCTTTTCCTGAAAATGTTTTTATTTACTCTCATCATTAAAAGCAGTTATGCTGCATACAGTGTTCTGAATTAAATTATTTTCTCATCCTACCTTAAAATATCATTCTATTTTCTTGGCATTGATTTTGAGAAGGTGTCTATTGATGTTTCTTTTATAAGTCATTTCTTTTTGAATGCTTTAAAGAACTTCCTTTTGTATTTGATGTTCTGAAGCTTCATGACAATGTGATTTTTTTTTATATTGCTTGTCATACATTTTGATTTCTCTGAATGCATGTCTTCTATTGTTCTAGAAAATTATCTCAATTATCTCTTTGACTACTGTTTCTCCATTAAAAACATGGTTTTTATTTTGACACAGATTTTTATTGGTTTCTCATTCTTTTCTCCATGTCCTTTAAAATTTGTTTCATTTTTCATTTCCATCTTTTCATGTCTTTATGCACCATTCTGTTAAATTTTCTTAACTGTATTTGTTTTATATAACCATTGTACTTCTATTTTATTGTTGTACTTTTATTCATCGCTTTAATTTTCATTTCTAAAAGTTCTATTTGGTTCTTTTTCAAATAAGCTATGTTATTTTTGATGATATCTATTAATTGCTTGCTTTTTAAATTATATTTTTCTATAAACTCTTTACACACAGTCTATATCTGATATTTCCAATATCTTACACTCTTGGGGCCCTGATGTTGTTATTTTTTTCTGCTGACTTTCACTTATGGTAACTTGCTTTCTTATGCCATTGTGTGTGTGCTGTTTTTTGTGTTATGACCATATACTGCATATAACTTTAGGTTTGTTTCATCTTCTAGATAAGTTAAATCTCATAGCACATAATTTATTCTGTAAAAATTGAGGTCCTAACCAGAAAATATTTTCATCTACAGAGAATTTGTGTTTTTATCACTTATGATATAAGGGCTGCTCCCAACCTTATGGTGTAAAATGAAACCATTTTAGTTCCATTCTCAACCTCAGGTTCAGCTTTCCTTCCTTGTGGGGCCCAGAATCATTTCTGATTCCAGCTAGGATCTGAATTTTTCCCCAGGTACACATTGCTTTTACCTTACTATCTATTCCTTTTCAGTTCACATTAGTTTTTAAATGTTTGTTGTAAATTTTCTTGGGAGGTATTTTCGGGGTTGAGTATGCCATACAAAAGAAACATACATTTGAGTTTTCTTTCTGTCATTTCACCATTGCCCTCTTTTTTCCTGGTACATTCAATAGATGTAGGAAGATGGGCCATGTTTCTCTTTACCTTCCATTTACATAGCATAGTGATAACTTAGAGTTGAATCTTATTTCACTAAACATGAGTTAGTAAAGCTGTTAAAATGTGGTTTTCAGATTTAGATGTGTATTCCAAATTTACAAATCAGTTCCATTTATTCATCATAAACTATGACTTCCTTTTTAAAATTAAAGATGTGACTTCTTAGGACAGCTATAAAGTCTTCTTGGAAATCATATTATTCTTAAAACAGATTTTGTCAAGTTAAGTTTAAGTGAATCAGAACATACGGATTATACATTCATTAAAACACACACATGGGTTGTGAAATGACAGAAAAATGTGTTTGGCAAAACCCATTTGGCAACATTCCAAAGCCAAAACATTTAAAAACTAGTATTTAATCATTTTTTAAACCTCAAACATGGCCAGATTTTTCAATACCTAATTGTTTTACTTTTTGATAAATCTATTTTTTTATGACAGAGAATAAGTTCTATTAATTTTAAATGCTTAATTCATAAACATTAGTAGTAAAGCTCTGTGTAGCAGATCTTCCTGCATTTGCTCTTCCAGTAAACTAAAAAACTCAAAATAAGCGCGGTGACAAAAGATGTGAGACCTGACATGACCTCTTATTTTGTACATAGAAAAAGGCCTGTGTACAAAGACAAGACATCATATATGCCAACAACTTAGCAATGCTGAAATTTCAAATATAACCGCTAGTTAAAAAAAAATCTACAATTAATTGACCAAGAAGATCAGGAGACATTTTGAAAAGATTTTTGATGATCACTTTAACTTTAGAAAAGTAATCATTGTCTTTTGGGTTCTTAGATTCAAATCATTATTTTCCCATTCATATACATCAACAATATCAGTTGCAAATGGGGCTATTAGGTCAGGTTAGTTTTTTTTTTAGAAAATTAGGTTTACTTTCCAGGTACTTAATGTAGCTGCGCTAAAATGTGCTGAAGTTTCCAGAGTATTCACTTCACTTTGATTCCAACATGGTCAAGATGGTTCAAATTTAGCATGGAGACGTACTGTTTCCTATAAACGATGAAAGTTTTAGTCCTTCATCCATCCATTCTTTACAGCAAGCAGCATTGTTTGCAACATCTGCAAATTACCTTCTTTTCCTAAATTCAGTAAGACTTTTCTTGAATTGAGAGATGCTCTGAGGGCCTTTTTAACTGATCTATTCTAGAATATGAGGCTTGTGGAGGTAATCACTTTTAAAATTCTTTACACTCTTTTAGAAAGATAACCTATAGAATGAGAGAAGTTATTTGCAAATGATGCAGACATTTTTCCAAAGAAGATAAGATGAAAAGATACTCAACATCTCTAATTACTGGTGGAATGCAAAGCAAAACTACAATGAAGTGTTACTTCACACTGGGCAGAATGGCCATCATCAAAAAAGAAATTTTGGAGATAATATAGAAAAATGGAACACTCCTACACTGCAATTTAAATGGGTGCAGGCCCTACAGAGAACAGCATAGACATTCTTTAAAATACTAAAAACAGAGCTGTGATATGCTCCAGCAATCCCATTCCTGGGCATATATCTAGAAAAGATGGAAACTGATTTAGAAAGGTACATGCACCTCAATTTTTATAGTAGCACTATTTACAATAGCCAAGACTTGGAAGCAAACTGTCCATCGACAGATGAATAGATAAGGAAGATATGGTATATATTAAAAAGAATGAAATATTGCCATTTGCTGCAACATGGATGAACAAGGATGAACCTAGAGATTATCATACTAAGTGAAGTATCAACACATCAGAGGAAAACAAACATGACATCACTTATATGTAGAGCTTCCCAGGTTGCTCAGTGCTAAAGAATCCACCTGCCAAAGCAGGAGATGCAAGAGATGTGAGTTCAATCCCTGGGTTGGGAAGATTTTCTGGAGGAGGAAATGGCAACCCCCTTGAATATTCTTGCCTGAAAAATCCCAGGGACAGAGGAGCCTGTGGGGCCACAGTCCATGGGGTCGCAAAGAGTCAGGCATGGCTTAGCGACTGAGCATGCACATACCACTTATATGCTAATCTCAACTACGATACAAATGACCTTATTTACAAAACGGAAATAGATTGACAGATACGTAAAACAAACTTATGGTTACCAAAGGGGAAAGGGAGGTCTGAAAGAGGGGGAGGAGTAATAAAGAGTTTGGAATTAACAGATACACCTTACTGTATAGTAGGTAGATAAATAACAAGGATCTCCTGCATAGCACAGGGAACTATATTTAGTATCTTATAATAAACTATAATGGAAAAGAATTTGAAAAAGTATAGGTATGAATCACTTTGCTGTATACCTTAAACTAACACAACATTGTAAACCAACTATGGTTTATTGTAAAAACTATGTTTTTTCAATGAAAAAACAAAAACAGCATCATAGTTGATAAGGTAGATAACACTCTCCTCATTATACAGAACAAAAACATGAGGCTCGCGTAGGTTAGTTCTAATGGAGACCCAGCACTATGTTCTTCTTCAGTGAGAAATGTGCCTGTGTGTCCTCCCTCTGGCCAAACCCTCTGTGCTCCTCACTTCTACACCTCAGGGTCTTCAAAACCAATGTGGTCCAATCGCCTGGCTGAAATCTAGTATACTTAGCAGCAGCCTGAAAGTCTGAAAGTAATTTTCCAGGGATATATCCCTGATGTTGATATTCCTTAGCTCACCATGAAATAAAATCTAGAGAGAACAATTTAATTTGCTTCCTTCCCCAGTCCATACCCAAAGCAGCACTCCTCTGACCTTGAGCATTTGAGTGATATGCACAGATATCTTTGGGGCCACACCATACATTGCTACCCAGGGTGGGGGCCAGCCTTCCCTTCTCCAGCCCAGGTTACCGGTGCATAACCAGAAACAGACATGAGTTCAGATGCTATGCTAAGAAATTAAGCCTCAATCTCAGCCTTTGAGATTTCTGTCCTAAGAAGCCTTTCTGTCCTAAGAAATCAAGCCTCAGTCTCAGCCTTTCCAAGGCAATGCAATTTCCAACTCTCTGTTTTCAGTCTCATACTACTTCATTTCCACAGTGTGCCAATGGGTTAAATACAGTGCTCATAACCTCATGTTCTAATTCTTTCCTGAATCAAATAATTCTGAGAAAAAAAAATTAATTTTAGGCTTTGTTTTCTAGATAATACAGTAAATGTATAATTATTTTTCCCAAGAAGCAGTGATCACTTTTCAATTCCATTTCTGCTTTTATTATGGGCAATAATGCCTATTTATAGTCTGGATCCAGATCGATGTCTGTAACTGTCCTTGGTCCTTAAAATCTTAGCAGAAGAAAGAAGCTGCAAGGTCAACTTGCATATAAGAAAACTGACAATTCTTTGTTGTCAAGGGCTTCCTATAACCCTAATTTTGGGGCTTTGTATACATCAGGCTTTTTAAAAAGGGGAGTTGAAATGGAAATCTGTCTTTTTTTTTTTTTTTTTGGTTCCAAGTTATATGTATGGAAGGGTCTTCCCAAATGGCTCACTGACAAAGAATCTCTCTGCCAATGCAGGAAGCACAAGAGATGCAGGCTTGACCCCTGGGTCAGGAAGATCCTTTGGAGAAGGAAATGGCACTTGCTCCAGGGTTCTTGCCTGGAAAATTCCATGGACAGTGAAACCAAGTGAGCTACAGTCCATGGAGTGGCAAAGAGTTGGACATGACTGAGCGACTGAGTGTGCACATATGCATATGTATAGATATGTATCGATACATAAGCATGAAGCCACTGGATTAAATTCTTTGAAAAAAGATGACAGACGTACATTTAGAATCGTGCAGGTGTTGTTTACATTCATTCATAGGAGCATCAGATCCTGTGTACAGGTGCTAATTTTTCAAAGTTATGGCAATTATGTTGTGGAAGTTTGGGCATGGGGCTTTATACAGAATATCCTGGAAGAATCTGCTTTTACTGCTGTCTTAAAATCTTATAAGAGTTATAACCTGATAGCATTAGAGAATAGAAGGTGAAGTGTTAAAGCTAAGTCTATACCTACTATTACATTCATGATACAAATAAAATACTTCTTCAGAAAGCTCCGCATGAAAAGCATCACGTCTTTTAACAAGAGCATTTTGTTCTATTTACTGATTCTCAAATATCAGCTGATATCAAGGAATATCATAAGTGGTCTTTGCAATGTTTCTAGCGTAAGTAGCCACAGTTTTCATAGGGTACAAAAGAAACAGAGCAAATAGTTCACCTAATTGTGTCTTATAATAATGTTTTCTTTGAAAATGTAAAATTATTAATGAAGTTAACCAGGTTGATTTGATGACTCATAACACTATTTTACATGTTTATATAATATTAAGTTTCAAAGCAAAGGTAAAATGTGGTTCTTCTGCACCACATATCAGTGATTTATTATTGAATGATCTATCCTTGCTTTCCCAATTATGCTTCTGAGCAAAGTGGTACAAACCTTCAAGTTTTCTCTTCCTCAGTCATACTTCTCTCAAGTCCAATTCTGAATCACACAATGACATGCAGTTTGTGGGTTTCTGACTGCACAGAAGAAAAATCACTGTTTTGGTTCCATGTGTCTTTCTGCTCCACATGGCTTGGTTTAAGTAATAAGATGGAAATGTTGTCAGCTCCTTGCACGTTTTCGTAGGCAGGAGCTGGGGCTCTGCCCCAGGGGTGTGTAACCCACACAAAGGTCTAATAATGATCTATTCTAGTCAGGAGACAGTAATTTTCTTTCCTTTCTCTCTTCTTTTCCTCGACCAGCCTAGAGCTGGTCTAGAAGTTAATTTTCATTGAAATGGTTAAGATCACTTTCAACTATTCCAGCAGAATTTCAGTTCTTTTGAAAACAAACAAACAAACAAACCATTTCTTTCTTAAACAATCTGTGTAACTTTTCCAGAGGGCTTAGAAATTGACTTTAAGCCTAATAATACTCCCTGTTTAAATAGAAGGGACTATTTCTTTCTTTAGAGCCCAGTCAAGAAGCAAACCTCTTTCAGACTCTAGTTTCTTAACCTGATATTTGGTAGTGAGAAGTTTTTCACTTGGCAAATACATTAATTGCATTATTTTCTAAATCTTTCTCATGTCAATTGAAAATGTAAGCTGCCTGTCAGAGAATCAGAGGAATGAGACCCTCTCTGCTCTGCCTCCTGACTGAGTGGTTCTCTGGCTGTCTAGGTAGCCTGGCAGGCTTTCTCTGACAATGCTCATATCTCTATAGGTATCCATATGAAAACATAGCATTTCAGAGAAGTCCTTTACTCATGCCACAGACAACAACACTATTTTTTCTTCTCAGCTGAAATGTCCTGCTTTATTGAGAAAAGAGAGTAAACGAGAAAGGAGATGAGTACTTTCCTAATTTTCCATTGTAGGCCAAATCACCAACCTGTCTTCTGGATCACACTTTCTCAGATCATTGGTTCGTGCTGCTCTTGTCCATATCCCATTGGTGCACTGATCTTCCATCTTCACTAAATCATTTCTCTCACATGATACTAGTCCACCAGACATTGTTCAAACCCATTTCAGTATCATGAAAACTTTTATGCTGCCTGACCCAACAAGCGGTCCACTATCATCAGCTCCATCTGCTTCTTAGGACCATTCTTCATAGCTCAACCTTCCCAGTTTTTAAATTTTGCCTGTATTCCATAGTAGTATACCTTTGGGTTTGCAAAGAGTCAGGCATGACTGAGCAACTAATCATAGCACAGCACTGACTTCAGGACGTGCAAAAAATTCTCAGCACAGCACACCTTTCTGGGACCTATCCAATTCATTAGTTCCTCACTCTATTTTCTTTGCAAATGGTTCTTTCAAACAAATCTCTAAAAATCGGTGTTCTTTGGGTGAGGTTCTGAACCTACCTCTCTTATCTTTCTCTATATTCCTACCCTATGAAGAATTGATGCTTTTGAACTGTGGTGTCGGAGAAGATTCTTGAGAGTCCCTTAGACTGCAAGGAGATCAAACCAGTCCATCTTGAAATCAGTCCTGAATATTCATTGAAAGGACTGATGCTGAAGCTGAAACTCCAATACTCTGGCCACCTGATGCAAAGAGCTGACTCATTGAAAAGGACCCTGTGCTGAAGATTGAAGGCAGGAGGAGAAGAGGGGTGACAGAGGATGACATGGTTGGATGGAATCATCAACACGATAGACATGAGTTCCAGCAAGCTCTGGGAGTTGGTGATGGACAGGGAAGCCTGGCATGCTGCAGTCCATGGGGTCACAAGGAGTTGGACACGACTGAGCAACTGAACTGAACTGAACTGAGGTGACCTTATTCAGTTCTACTGTTTTAAATAACTCCTCTCTGATGATGACACAAATTTGTATTTCAAGCCTCCAACATGGCCCATCTATCTGACTACCTCTTCTAAATCTCTATGTAGATGTCTCAACTTTCCCAGTAAGGCCCCTTTAGCTCAATTTTTCCTATGTTAATAAATAGTACCATCAGCCACTTACCTCCTCAAGCCAGAAACCCAGGTTGCTGTTGCCATTGTTCAGTCTCTCTGGTGCTGCTGCTGCTAAGTCGCTTCAGTCGTGTCTGACTCTGTGTGACCCCAGAGATGGCAGCCCACCAGGCTCCCCTGTCCCTGGGAGTCTCCAGGCAAGAACACTGGAGTGGGTTGCCATTTCCATCTCCAATGCATGAAAGTGAAAAGTGAAAGTGAAGTCACTCAGTCATGTCTGGCTCCTAGCGACCCCATGGACTGCAGCCCACCAGGCTCTTCCAACCATGGATTTTCCAGGCAAGAGTACTGGAGTGGGGTGCCATTGCCTTCTCCAGTTCAGTCTCTCAGTTACTCCTAATTCCTTCCTTTCCTTCATTATGCTCTCCATGCCACCCCACCCATCAGCACACAATCTGTCAGCAAGTCCTATCAATTCTGCCTTTCAAATGAACATCACAGCTGTCCATTCTATGCCTTCTTATGCCCAGGTTTCAGTCATTGCTGGCCAAAATTAATTAATTAAGTGTATTTTAGCTGTTAATTAATTATTACAATTGCTGCTTAGAACATCTGCTTTTTTCCCCTCTTGCTCCCCCACAATGCTAGTGCTGCAGTCATCTTTTAAAACTAAGGATCAGCTCATTTCAAGTATCCCATCAGTGGCCTCCCCCGGCTCTATGATCAGGTCTCAGCACATTTCGGCAACATTATCTTATGCTCTCCCTTTCTCCACCTGGAACTCAGACTCACAGGTTTTCCTTCAGTGCCTTGAACATACTTGACTCTGCAAGACCCAGAGTAATTGTCACTTCATCAGGGAATACTTCCCAACCATGCCCAAAGGAGCCTGACCCATTTGTCTTTAGCTCAGCCCACTGTTTACATATTTCACAGCATTGATCACAATTTTGGATGGCTAGTTTTAAATTTACTCCCTCATAGCTCAGTTGGTAGAGTCTGCCTGCAACGCAGGAGACTTCGGTTTGATTCCTGGGCAGAAGATCCCCTGGAGAAAGGGTAGGCTACCCACTCCAGCATTCTTGGGCTTCCCTGGTGGCTCAGCTGGTAAAGAATCCTCCTGCAATGAGGAAGAACTGGGTTCGATCCCTGGGTTGGGAAGATCACCTGGAGGAAGGAAAGGCTACCCACTCCAGTATTCTGGCCTGAAAAATTCCATGGACTGTATAGTCTATGAGGTCGCAAAGAGTCGAATAAGACTGAGTGACTTTCACTTTCACTCACTTAATAATTTGCCTCTTTCACTGGGCTGTGTGTCCCCATAGTCAAGGCCATCTCATATATTCTAACATCTTCTTTGCCCCGTGCCTGGCAAAACTCAATGCTCAGTTAATAATTAAAGCATGGTGCTCAAAAGAACAAGTTTTCCATATTGCACATATGCATTAGATTGGGCTTCTAAATATAAATCAAATAAATTGTGTAACATAAGCCATGTAAAACAAATGAATATTTCTTGGAGAATGTGAACTTTGTATTCATTTAGCTTCTAGGTCCCAATTTATGACCCGAGGGCTACATTAATGGAGGGTGTTTTTTTGTGTGATTAATTATTTATAGGGCATTGAAATAATCTGTGTCAAAAAGCAAGATTCTACTTGGAATAGCTTTCATCTATCTGAAGGCCCTGCATGCATGCATGCTAAGTTGCTTCAGACTCTTTGTGACCCTATGGACTGTAGCCCACCAGGCTCCTCTGTCTGGGGATTCTCCAGGCAGTACCAGAGTGGGTTGCCATGCCCTCCTCCAGAGGATCTTCCTGACCCAGGGACCGAACTTGCATCTCCTATGTCTCCTGCATTGCACGTGGATTCTTTACCACTGAGCCACCAGGGAAGCCCTCTGAATGTCCTGTTACACACAAATCGCAAAATCTACACCAGATTTTTACAGGTTTGCTGAAATGATGTTAATTACATTAGCTATCAAACAACAAGGAAAAAGGAAACACTATTTGAAGAAATTTGTAAATGATTAAAGGGGCAGCTCTTTCAGAATCCAGGTGCAAAGGTGAATATGGAAATTTACATCAAATCCCTTAATTCAAAACTCCTGTTAATCATGATCTAATGGGCTTGATTTTCTTACTGACTATACAATCTTGACTTGATGGTATTTTTTTCTATCTTCCACATTATTTTCTTAGACAATCAAAGGAAATTTTTGTATCCACATGAAGAGAAATTAATAGCAAAATATAGCAACATTTTCATTTATCTTGGATAATGAAGGCAAATTTATAGAAAATGAAAAAGAATAGCTTCAACAGTCAGAAAGAAAAAAATCTGTATCAGCTGTTTTCAAACTTTTTTAATTTGAAGATTTTTAAACTGTAGAATATTTTTTTTGAAATGAATTCTGAATTATGCATGTCTGTTGTGTGTAAATATATAATACATGAATTAGCATGCATACATACCTCCCAGTAAAAGTGAGACTAATATGGCTGGCATACAAATGGAAGACTGGAATCCTTCGCTCTCGGTTCTTCCTTACACCTGTAGTAGGCTTTGAAGTCCTTATTGACCAACACAGTCTTTCTCAACCTGGGACAATTAAGACTCGATGCCCTAAGTTATCCGTTGTTTATATAGAATTAGCTTCTCTTTTATGAATCTAGTATAGTACGAATTATGTACCATCCTTGAGAGAACTGAGAAATTAGTTGCTCAATTCATTTTCCATGGTCTGTGATTCATATGAGAAAACCATACGGCTATAAGCCATTTGAAAGCCACTGACATAAGTAGTAGAAAACGACTATATCATTATATAGAATAGGTTTGTCATATACACTACAATGGTTCTGCGCTTTCCCCTTCACTTACCCATAGTAAACAATGCTAACCAATCACAGCACTCTTTGTCTGCTCCTGTTTCTGGACAACGTCTTCCAATTCCCCTGAATACTCTGCTCTAGGCAGACATTATCAATCAATCAAAATTAAGACTAGGAGATGAAACCGAACTGCCATCCAGATATCAGACATATTTAAAGTGATTGAAAAGATAGATGAAGAAATCCCTGATTTCCCTACGTCAAAGGCTGTAACTAGAAACAAATATACATGAGAGTATAAGGTAAATTAGGACTTCCCTGGTGGCTCAGGTAGTAAACCATCTGCCTACAGTGCGGGAGACCCGGGTTCTGTCCCTGGGTTGGGAAGATCTCCTGGAGAAGGATATGACAACCCACTCCAGTACTCTTGCCTGGAGAATCCCATGGATACAGGAGCCTGGTGGGCTACAGTCCATGGGATCGCAAAGAGCTGAACATGACTGAGCGACTTCACTTTCACTTTTCATAAGGTAAATGAAATATCATGGATAATATTGTCAGTTACTATATATTATCTAAAAATACATTAACCCTTTAGGTTATTTGACATGCCATTTTTTTCTGTATTTCTTTAAAGTGTTCATATAATTTGGCATTAGATGTACAGAAAAGGAAAAACACATGTGTGTTCAGTGGTGTGCCTACTTATAAGGAGAGTGACATCACTATTAGTGGCTGAAAAAAGGAGACAATTAAACTTTAAAAAATATGGAAATGAAGGTAACCTTTGAGAAAAAGATATCAAAATTAGAATATTTCCTATAAAATGGCTGATTTTTTGTGTGTACTTGCAGAGTACGGATCATAAAATCCCTTAAACATACACAGTGATCTTCTTTGAAGATCTTCAGAGAGAAGTTTAGAAATCTTGGTCTAATGAAATAGGAGCCTTGTATGAAGACCCTGAAAAAAGGAATAGCTATAATGACATGGCCCAAGAATATCACCTTTATGTCAAAAATTAGGCCAATGTTTTTACTGCATGAACAGACTGTAATCAAAATGGCCTTTTTACAGAATACATGTCTCTTCAGTTTGCAAAGTGTTGAAAGTGTTAGTCACTCAGTTGTTCCCAACGCTTTGTGACCCCATGGACTGCAGTCCACCAGGCTCCTCTGTCCATGGGATTTTCCAGGCAAGAAGACTGGAGTGGGTTGCCATTTCCTTCTCCAGGGGATCTTCCCAAACCAGGGATCAAACCCAGGTCTTCTGCATTGCAGGCAGATACTTCACCATCTGAGCCACCAGGGAAGCTTCCTATAGTAATAAACATTTCTTATACCTTTATCTTCTAAGTTTCGATTTTTCTTTCCCTGTGTATGAATTCCTGCTGGGGTTCTCTATCCTGAGCATGACCTTTGTTTGGTTTTGATCGTTTGGGACTTGGCTCATATCTCACAATTTGAGTCCCACCTGAGTTTAACTCTTAGTCCATAAGGTTGGGTCTTTGTTACATATTATTATACCAGAAATTGATAGCTCTTTCACCTGGGCTGATGATGATGGTGATAATAAATAATATCCCTATCCGGTCCTATCACTTCATGGGAAATAGATGGGGAAACAGTAGAAACAGTGTCAGACTTTATTATTTTGGGCTCCAAAATCACTGCAGATGGTGACTGCAGCCATGAAATTGAAAGATGCTTACTCCTTGGAAGAAAAGTTATAACCAACCTAGATAGTATATTCAAAAGTAGAGACATTACTTTGCCAACTAAGGTCCGTCTAGTTAAGGCTATGGTTTTTCCTGTGGTCATGTATGGATGTGAGAGTTGGACTGTGAAGAAGGCTGAGCACCAAAGAATTGATGCTTTTGAACTGTGGTGTTGGAGAAGACTCTTGAGAGTCCCTTGGACTGCAAGGAGATCCAACCAGTCCATTCTGAAGGAGATCAACCCTGGGATTTCTTTGGAAGGAATGATGCTGAAGCTGAAGCTCCAGTACTTTGGCCACCTCATGCGAAGAGTTGACTCATTGGAAAAGACTCTGATGCAGGGAAGGATTGGGGGCAGGAGGAGAAGGGGACGACAGAGGATGAGATGGCTTGATGGCATCACGGCCTCAATGGACGTGAGTCTGAGTGAACTCCGGGAGATGGTGATGGACAGGGAGGCTTGGCGTGCTGCGATTCATGGGGTCGCAAAGAGCCAGACACGACTAAGCTACTGAACTGAACTGAACTGAATGTATTAAATGGAGTTTTGTGTATGCATTTCACATACATCATCTCTGACATAGAACACAAACTATCACTATCTCCATCTTATCAACAAAGAAATGTAGGGTCAGAAAGATTAAGTAAATTGTCCAAGGTCCATGGCTAGGAGGTGGCAGTGCTAGATTCAAAACAAGGACTGCTAATCTCTAAGTTTCTGTATTCTTTCTAACACAGCACACAAGAACTCTCTGCTTGTTGTTCCTCTGCCTTGTAGGTAGACTTAACATTCTTCCCTTTGTCCACCCAGCAAATATCTAATGAACCACTATTACAAGTTAGTCAGGATGCTAAGCACTGGGAGATACAACATTGGTACACAAAATAGTTATGCCTTGACCTTAGAGACATCCAAGAACACTTCAAATCTCCAAGAACAAGAGTCAGCAGGCTTTTTAACAATTCCAGATAATGGGAAGCTATAAAAGGATATCTAAATAAGATAGGGATGTGTATACATGGGCTTCACAGGTGGTGCTAGTGGCAAAGAACCTGCCTGCCAGTGCAAGAGACGTAAGAACCGTAGATTCAATCCCTGGGCCAGGAAGATCCTCTTGAGGAGAGCGTGGCAACCAGTATTCTTGCCTGGAAAGTCTCATGGGCAGAGGAGCCTGAGGGTACAGTCCATAGAGTCGCAAAGAGTTGGACAGAAATGAAGCAGTTTAGCATGCATACGTGTGCATGTATAGTCCCATATTTTAGAGATACACTTCTCATCACAGTGAAGAGTATATACTCAATTTTATACATACAGGAGTAAAGAAAAATCAATAAATGATCTAGTAAGATCATTTATGTATCTAATCAAGGTGAAAGAAAGTGAAAGTGAAGTCTCTCAGTTGTGTCTGACTCTTTGCGACCCCATGGACTGTAGCCCACCAGGCTCCTCCATCCATGGAATTTTCTAGGCAAGTGTACTGGAGTGGGTTGCCATTTCCTTCTCCAGGGGATCTTCCCAACCTAGGGATCAAACCCTGGTCTCCCACATTGTGGGCTGACGCTTTACCGTCTGAGCTGCCAGGGAATCTTAATCAAGGTGAGATGAGGAATAAACAAAGAGGAGCCTAAGGAACACTTAGGTTGAATGATCAGAACTCACTGACCAATTCAATAGGGTTTGTAGGAGAGAAAAGCATCAAAACCTATTCTGAGATCTCTAGACTAGGAGAGGAGATGGAAAATAACACAAATTACAGAGTCAACGTTTCAAAAAGAAACACTTCTGAGGAAGAATATAGAGTTTCGTTTGGAACTTGTTGCATTTGAGCACATGTGGGAAGTCAGGTACATTTCCATAAGTAGTTGAGAATTCCACTCTGGAGCTCATGAACATGGTTAAGGGTTGACAGAGAGATCTGTGAATCATCCATGAAAACATAATGGGTGAATTTATAGGAATAGATACAAGGGGAGAAGGTAAAAGACTAAGGAAAGAGGCCAATGGTGAACATCAGAGTTGAACTGATATTTAAACAGGCACGAGAAGAGGAACTTATGAAGGAGATTGTTTTATATTGTAAAAATGTCCACAATTCTCCCTTTGCTCCCCTCTGTTACTGTAGCCCATGTCAGACCAGTTTCAAGTAATGAGGAGTGAGGGGAAGACAGATGGCAAAAGAAATGGAGACACAGAGAGAAATCTACAGACTCAAAGTAATTAAAATCAAGTTTCTGTCCTGGAGGAGGAGATTGAATGCAGGAAAGTGATAGTTTTCAGTACAATGATCTTCAGCATCTTCAACTGTAAAATCATGGGGCTGGACTTGATAACTGCAGAAAATGTTTTCTTTTCTTATCTTCTACCATACTTGGGAGGCAGAAAAACTTGGTAATTATACTCACATGTTTTGAAATCAAACAGGCATGCTGCTGCTGCTGCTAAGTCGCTTCAGTCATGTCCGACTCTGTGCAACCCCATAGATGGCAGCCCACCAGGCTCCCCCGTCCCTGGGATTCTCCAGGCAAGAATACTGGAGTGGGTTGCCATTTCCTTCTCCAAGGCATGAAAGTGAAAAGTGAAAGTGAAGTCGCCAGTCATTTCCAACTCTTAGCAACCCCATGGACTGCAGCCTACCAGGCTCCTCTGCCCATGGGATTTTCTAGGCAAGAATACTGGAGTGGGTTGCCATTGCCTTCTCCATCAAACAGACATGGGGTGATCCAAATGCCTTTCTATAATATCTGTATGTTCATTCCAAGATTATGTAAACAAAGTCTGAATTTTCTAGCATGAAAAATCATAATATTGTTAATAATAATAATCATTAACAATTAGGGTTATAGAGGTCATTTAATTAGATGCTGTATAAAATTGACTGGCATGTTGCCTGGCACAGAATAAGTGGTAAATAGTTTTTTGCTACTAAAGTCAGGTGGGCTTTAGGAAGCGTTACTCAAACAAGCTAGTGGAAGTGATGGAATTACTGCTGAGCTATTCAAATCCTAAAAGGTGATGCTGTGAAAGTGCTGCACTCAATATGCCAGCAAATTTGGAAAAGTCAGCAGTGGCCTCAGGACTGGAAAAGGTCAGTTATCATTCCAATCCCAAAGAAGGGCAATGCCAATGAATGTTCAGACTACCACACCATTGCGCTCATTTCACATGCTAGCAATGTAATGCTCAAAATTCTTCAAGCCAAGCTTCAACAGTATGTAAACCAAGAACTTCCAGATGTACAAGCAGGATTTAGAAATGTCAGAGGAACTGGAGATCAAATTATCAACATTTGTTGGATTATAGAAAAAGTGAGGGAATTCCGAAAGCACATCTACTTTGTTCCGTTGACTACACTAAAACCTTTGACTGTGTGGATCACAACAACCTGTGGAAAATTCTTAAAGTGATGGGAGTACCATACCATCTTACCTGCCTCCTGAGAAACACGTATGCAGGTCAAGAAGCATATGGTTAAAACTGGACATGGAGCAACAGACTGTTCAAAGGTGGGAAAGGAGTATTCCAAGAATATATACTGTTACCCTGCTTATTTAACTTACACATAGAGTACATCATGAGAAATGCTGGGCTGGGTGAAGCACAAGCTGGAAACAAGACAGCTGGGAGAAATATCAATAATCTCAGATATCCAGATGACAGCACTCTAATGGCAGAAAGCAAAAAGGAACTAAAAAGCCTCTGGATGAAGGTGAAAGAAGAGAGTGAAAAAGCTGGCTTAAAACTCAGCATTCAAAAAGAATGCCTAAGATCATGCAAGCCAGTCCCATCACTTCCTGGCAAATGGGGGGAAAATGGAAACAGGGACAGACTTTATTTTCTTGGGCTCCAAAATCACTGCAGATGGTGACTGCAGCCATGAAATTAAAAGACTCTTGCTCCTTGGAAGAAAAGCGATGACAAACATAGAAAACATTTTAGAAAGCAGAGACATCACTTTTCTGACCAAAATCTGTCCAATCAAAGCTATGGTTTTTCCAGTAGTCTTGTACAAATGCGAGAGTTGGGCCATAAAGAAGGCTGAGTAATGAAGAACTGATGCTTTCGATTCTGTGGTGTTGGAGAAAGCGCTTGAGAGTCCCTTGGGCTGCAAGGAGATCAAACCAGTCTGAATATTCATTGTAAGGACTGATGCTGAAGCTGAAGCTCCAATACTTGGTCACCTGATTGGAAGAGCTGACTCATTTGAAAAGACTCTGATGCTGGGAAAGATTGAAGGCAGGAGAGAGAGAAGGGGGCAACAGAGGATGAGATGGTTGGATGGCATCACTGACACAATGGACACAATTTTGAGTAAACTTCAGAAGATAGTGAAGGACAGGGAAGCATGGCATGCTGCAGTCCATGGGGTGGCAAGGACTCAGACACGACTGAACAACAACAATCGTCGTCATCATCATCACTAGCTCTAAAGCTTGAATAGTTTCTTTTATAGTTTGAGCTTAAATTTGCCCTACTCTATGCCCTCCATTATTCTAGTTCTGTTTAATAGCAGTGCTTTGTGGTTTTAGAGTGCTTGACAGTTTCACAATACGCTTTTACATCATCACATTGGGATTTACTGAACTTAGCTGTATGGTCTCCCTTGACCACCTTCCCTTCTCTGGCTTTACAAGCTGAGAATCAGAGACAGGGACGGCTTAAAGCAGTGACAGCAGGTTTAAGCTGCAGCTGTCGGTAAAGGAAGGAATAAAAAATAATAAGAAAAGCGCAGACATCTAAAACCTTTCAGGGTAGGGGAAATGCACAAACCTTCAAATGTTAGTTATACTATTATTTCTGCACCGTATAATAATTAATGTGCCTGATGATGACCCTGCTTAATCAGTAAAGGATTAAATCATGTGTATAGTCTGTTTTCTAAGGTTGGACATTTAAAAGGTCGGACATTTCTAAGGCTGAGCAACAAAACATGTTCTTGGAGTGGAATAAAGGATGGAAGCCAGGACAGTGCAGAAGCGTACGAGCTGAGCTGCTCTTATTGGGGGAAGCGAAGATTAAGACCCCAATTTCACCTAAATAACCTAACATCCTTGTTGCACAGGAAGGCATCCTCCAGAACTTCAGGAGGGCCCATGGAAAATGATGCAAAGTAAACCATGGGAATAATTTTTTCCAGAAAATACACATCAAAAATATTTAAAATACAGTATTGGTGCATTAAGGGGTAAATTATCTGGGAAGAAAATCAATCATGCTGAAAACTGCAGTCCTTCACAGTTCTAGATAACTAATACTTTATTCTTTCTTTCAGGGTAAGAAGTCATCTTAAATGTCATTTTAAATTTTTTATGGAACAATCTTATTTACATTCACAGGCAACTCTCGTGGAAAAATCTCAAATCAAATTCTTTCATTTTCATGTCATAAGGCATTCTTCCTGTGCATGCTGTATCCCCACTTAAGAAGAATGCATTACTAGTCTCTTAAAACATATGGTCAGATAATGTGACATCTCTCCTTAATTACTAACTTTTAAATGTTTTCTTTTATCCATGAACTCAAAAAAAAATCTAATAAACATTCATTTTCAAGCAAAGAGTAAATAATTAAGTAGTGAACTAAAAGTTACAAATTAAAATTAAGAGTGATACCATTGTAGACGAAAAGAAAAATTCAACTGATACCTGTATAACCTCGGGGATTTCAAAGAACACCAGTCAGTCAGCATGACACATACATAAGTTTTACAAACATAATTTATTTTTATTTTATTACCTATGAGCATTAGGATATACTTTCTTGACTGTAATAATTGCTTGCAGTTAATTACAAGTGAAAGAGAAGTGCTGGCAATATTGGAGATTGTATTCTGCATAAAATCAGAAATTACTGCTATTACTCTTGGTTGCTAGAGAATATTAGGTCATAGATGCTGATTAGAAATTCATAGCCCTCCTACAGGGGGAAATCTCATTATAGGATGAAACCATCTTACTAGTCAAACACACCACTCATGACATTCGGGTCATTTTTGTTTAAGCAATTATGTGGTATAAAAACTAAAGATTTACCTTTTTTGGTAAGAAGGAAACCATGACCTACACAGTCTCACTGCTTCAAGAAAAACAGTTGAATCACATTTTGAGTTTCATAGTTTTTACATAGGAATCAATTTTAAAAAAAGACAAAAGTTTTAATCAACACAAGGTAGATATGATGAGGTCTCCCACACAATACCTCTTCCCAAAACAAAAACTTAGAGAATAAAAAAATATGTGGAATGGGAGAGAAACAAGGATGGTTCTAGGACCTTCCCAATGTGTAATTTTTCATACAGGTATACACTCACACACACACAACCATCCATGATTATTTCTATACATATGTATTATATGTACACATATATGCATACATAGAATATTTTATCTTTATATATATATATGTAAATACATATTTATAGAATCTTTTTTCATTTTCTTTATTACAGCCAAATCCTCGGCTTCTTCTGGATTGTTTTAAGGGAACTTTTGATGCTGTGATTTATTAAAATATATCCATGCCTCACAGTACACATATATTTTTCCTAAACACATAATCATTTGAGGAAATATTCATAGAAAAAGGAACATGTTAAAACTCAAAAATGAATTTCATTATTCCTACTAAGGTGAAAGAATTTAGATAATGTATAAATCCTGGCTATTTAGTTATATTAGGTTTTATATTAAAACATAAACTATACTAGTAGTTTATATTATCCTGAAAAAAGGGTATTAAATCCTTCATATTTCTCTTCTGGGACACACTTGTGTATGCACACAAATATGCATACACAAATGCTAGTGACCTAGAAAATTCCTTAATGCGTGAAACAAGAAACCATGGAATACATCAGAGTCACTGGAATATAGGGATTCTTTATATTAAAGAAGCATGTTCATTTCTTCTCAGGGTAATGACACACCCCACTTTTAATTGAACTCTTTTCATATGGTACATCCATTTTTACCCGTGGAAGTAAAATTAATTAAATGAGCAAAAACCTGTAAAAAGTGGAAGCATTAGTCTTTCTTCTCTGTGTACTATCAGAGGCTCCATGTGATACAAAATGTATCTGTCCTCCTCGTAAGCACTTGTCAAGCCTTAACACAGGCTAGAATCAGATTTAACTGAACTCTTGAGTTGATTAAGCAAAGGAGAAGAATCAGGTTTAGTGAAAAATATTGAGGGAGACAGGCTCACTCTGTTCTGAATCAGATGATGAGCGGTGGGGGGAGCTGGTAGTGTCCTATTTCAACCTGCACACGTCAGTCTTAAAAGAAGGGGATTACCTTCCCTGCTTGCTTGAACTGAATCAGACCTATGTTATGGGCAGCTTCAGTTCCAAGTGTCCTGACTTGTCCCTATGAAAGCACTTTAACTTACTGGATTGCAAGCTACAGTTTTTATGTTTGAATATATACTACTATTGCATGGTATCTGTGGGCCAGCCATTGTCCTGCTAATAAAATAATACGGCATTGGTACTTCATTTTGTTTAATTTCATAGTAATATGCATTAATTTAAAATGCCGTTAGAAAATTTAGGAAGAGAGAAAATACATAGTTTCTACAGTAGAAATAATTATGTAATTTTTTGTTAACATTTTGATGTCTCTGCCTCTATTATCTACCTAAAAAAAAACTATTGTAACACTTTATATATATGGAATAAATTATACTTCAAAGACTCTTTCAAATTTTGATCTTCACAAAAACTCGAGGAGGAAGAGACCAGTAAGATTACACTCTGATGTGTGTGTATGCATATCTTATTTATCATCTTTCTCTACCAACTGTCCCACCTGTTCCAACAAAAGCAAAGGTTAATTACGGTTCTGTGGAGCTATCTAGCAGAAGGCTACTTTTCTTCCACTAAATTACAACAAGGGTAAATTAGAGGTTTTCAGAACTTCAAGGTTTTGATTGATGAATTCATTAGTTCACCTTTTCAAAGTGAGGACTCATGTTTTAAATATTTTATGTACAATTTGCATGTTGGCATTTTTAAAGGCTTAAAAAAAATTTAAACAGCGCTTTAAGAGAAAGGTCAAACTGGTCACCTTGGAGGCTGGATGCCTTTGTGATGCAGAGGAAGAGGGAGGATTGTCTTCTTTTCTTTCTCTACCCTAAAACACAGTTTGTCTCAAGGTCCATGAGGTCCTTGCATTATGAGTCTAGAACAAGGACAAATACATTTAGTGAGATATTGGAATTTCCTTTCCCAAAGTGAGATTCTCTGTCAGCGATTCAATAGAGATTTGGCTTTGACTTCCCGTCGAATGTCAACATCAGCTAATTCAGGGTGGTGGCATTGCCCCCCTCCACGTGGGTCCATCTTCATCCAAGTTTTGTGGACATTAACACTCTCTGCATCTGGTCATTGATGCACAGGTATGTGCTTGGAGCGGACAGAGCCTTTCAATCCACTGAACGAATTATTTCAAATTTAAGAAAATACACACTACCATTGTTTTCTCACCTATCAAAGGTTCAAGTGTAATATCACACCTCCCTCCCATGACACCAACTTAGCTTGGACTTTAGAAAATTCATGAAGAAACAAAGCAATTAAACAAGATGTGTTCAGTTTTTTTTTTTCCCCAAACTGACCATAACTAAGCCTAATGTTTAAAAATTAAAAAATGATAAATAAAATAATAGAGATGCATAATTATTATGATTAGGTAATTGTTTGCAAAACAACTGCTTAGTCATCTGTCTAAGATTACGTGGGGTAGACAGAAGAGGGTATGCAGACACATACCTTGGCACAAATTGCAGGCTATGACACACAAAACAGGCTTTCTTTAAAAACAGCTTAAGAATAAAAGAGGAGTCTCATTATTAATGCCCCACCTACTTAATGCAACCTTAACCCAAATTGGTTCACACATGCAGAATATTAAGCAGGGCTCTAGAATAATGACTGAAGGCTTTCAAGACATCGAAGGAAGAATCGATGATGTATCGAGATTCACCCTTATGAAAATCTGAAGCAATATTTTTCCCTCTCCCTCTCGGTGAGTCCATCCTATTGCCGAACATAACGTCACACTTCTGGCCTTATTCTCAGTCTGTAATTTGTACTTGAAAAATATGTACAGGTTGAACCAGATGCTCCCAGTGCCTAAGGTAACTCTGTGATAAATTAGACACTTGAGAAAACAGGATTAAGTCTTTCCCTAAGAGTTCTGCAGAGGCCTACTCCACTTCAGGTAAACACAGTATCTGAAAATCTGGCTCTGTCGGAAAGGCAGTTAGAATTTACTGTAGTTTTTCATTCAGCAGAATCTTTTTTAATGTTGACAGAAATACTTTATTGCGTAAAAATTGTTTTTGCAAATGATTCTTTGGGGCTTTGTGTACTGGGTAAACGTACATATTTCTAAAATGAAGAATATCTTCAAGTATCTTAGAAGGATTGGGGAAACAGCTATGTTTCCCAAATGGCACTCACACTAGTTTTAATCCATGAGGTTAATATACATCGACAGATGAGGCATCAGGAGATTGATTATCAATTGTCAGTAGAAGGTTTGGAGCAAAGTGTTACCTGCCTCATGGATGAAGCCTATTTCATCCTAATGCAGAAAACCTCAATCACGTTACTGAAGATCTTTCACTTCTATATTTATTTCAAAGGCTGGAGAAAAGTCCTTTCTTTTATACCTTCTTTTTGGTTCAAATGACTCAATATTACTTAACAATATCAATTTTGTGTAGATTTAATCTAAGCTGTTAATAATCTTAAGTGTGTTTGAGTCACACTTTTAACATTTTAATTTTGGGCAGGATACTTCAAGGGATTTATAGGCTCAAAACAACACTGAACAAATCAGCAGTGATCACAGTACAATGGCTGTTACAGCCGAGCTGTGCATGGTGTGTCTCTAAAAGCATCCTAGCTGTACACTTTACTGGGTTATACTTTTGGTACCACACTGATTTTTTGAGCAGGGCCATCTTTTGCCCTGACTGTACCGTTAAAAATACTCCTGAAGCAAAGTTCTTTCCTGTCCTAGCAAACACACAGCAAGTTAGACACCCATCTGTCTCTTCAGCCTCCTGATAGAAAGGTCTATAACTGCGAAGTCAATATCAGTGGAGCAAAACAAGCTTTATTTACTGAGCTAAATTTGCATTGTCCCCTAGAAAATGTTAAAATTTTGAAGTCTGAGCATCGAACTTTTGACTTTCTACAGTCTAGAGGCTTCTTTTATGTGGCACAGGGTGAAGATGGTGGATGAGAGTGGAATTCTAAATGTCTTTTATGAAATGTTGAAATTTTGACAATTGGTTTTTTTTTTTTTTAACTTGACAAAAATCTTGTCACTTGGTCTTCCTTCCCTATTTTCCTGTTATACTGCTTTACCCTGCTTTCCCATTCAAGTCAAGTTTTTATTTCTTTATAGCACTTCTGTAGGCTAATAATCATGTGTTGTATTTATTCCCGTATGCTCCCTTTTTAACTCAGTCTAATTTCTCCTCCTTTTGTTGTCATGAACATCTGCCCCCTCACAGACTGTTGAATCCATTTAAAGTAAGATAATCTTCCAAGTGCAAGTAAATATGTGCCTCCACACACCCCCTGCAAAAATTAAAATGCTTCTCCCCCAGTTTTTGCAACATTTTGGCTACCAAACTAACAGCTACAATTATTCTTTTTAATCAGTTCAAGGTTGACATGATATAATTTTTTCAAAAAGATCATTTATTTTGATAGCTACATTTGCCTAATCTTGAAGCTTCTTTCTGTTCAGCATAATACTGAATGTTCTTTAGCTTGAGATAAACGAGACCTACATGCTTCCCAAACTTAAATATTCACTATAAAAATAAGGAATGTAATTTCAGCACTAAGTCATAAGATACAGGTTACAAATTCAGCTTGTCCCTCAGTAAATGCTTCTTCTATCATAGACGTAATATGATGCATTTCTAGGTCTGAAGAACTGTAAAATGAAATATGTTATTGAAAAAGCCTTGCTTCAAATATAGGTAAGTGGAATTATAAATGGAAAACATATAACAACCATACATTTAGAATATTTTCAACTCATTTGGGTTTTCATTTCAACTCATTATTAGCCTTGAGAAATTTTTAGCACACTTTATCAGTGAATCCAAAGTGTGCTAAAAATTTCTCAAGGCTAATAATGACCTTTGGCATGGCAATACAGGGCAAAATCAAGGACAGTACCTGAAGTCTTCTGAATTTTAATCCCAACAGTGACATGCAAGTGACTTGTTACTATGTTAACAAGTTGCTGTGATACTATGTTATCTTGCCCATACTTGTTGCTATGGGCAAGTCACTTAGCCAGTAGACTCACAGTTCCCATCAGCTAATCTGTAGTAGCAGTGCCTGAATGTCTGTTGCTTTCTTAAAGATCAAAGTAATTGAATGTACAGGAGCAGGCTTAAGACTACAGAAAGCTCTACAAATACAAGTATTATTCTTTAGCAATAGAAACTCAATGCACCTGAAAGAAGACTCATGTGGGGTTTATATTTCAGTTAATGCCAGCTCTATTCTAATACAGGTTCTTTCAAAAGGCATGAATTGGGTATGTCTATTGAAGCTTTTAGTTGATAACCTTACCTTTTCATAATATTGTGAAATATTTAATCCTCTTGAATTACTTTCCAAAATGTTGTATATCTCTTAAGAGGGAACAAAGTATGCCTGAAAATAGGTATGTATATTTCACTCAAGGTTACGTACACTTGAGACATGCTTTTTTAAAAATAATAAACCAACAACTACATTCAAAATTTGGGATTTGTAGCTATAAATTTTGTAGTTCTAAGCAGTAATATAAATTATTTTTCTTACATTATATCTGATCGATAATTCTGGGTACAAGAACCAAATATGATAGTGGAATCTAATTATTTGGTGTAGTTATATGTTCAAGAAAGTCATTGCAAACACCACACTAGCAAATACTGAATCATTGCTACTAGAGGAAATACAGGAGGGAGTTCCTACAAGCCTCTGGTCACAATATTTTTATCAACTGATTAATGCATAACCTTGTTTTATGTGTGTTTCTGTTTAAAGACATCTTAATACATAGTTGATTTATTAACTCATGCTTGAAAGAAGCTTATCTTAATGTATATTTTCTTTGTAAGGCATAACACAACCTTGTTGGGCTCAGGTATTAATAAACTAGACAACACTTTTGCCTTAAGCCTGGGTCCCTTTTTAAACAGCAAAGTTACCAAGAAAAACTACAAAAAATGTGAAAAACATATCACTAAATAGACCAAGAAAAGGACACTTCTATACAGTATGGAGCTGAATCAAGAAGACCGAGCTCCACGTCAGCTGGGAATGTCCACAATGGACAACTCAGGCTTTCCCGCTTCTGCACTTTTCTGGGAAAGACCCCAAAAGCACCACGAGTATTGACTTTGGAATCACAGATAAATTTTAGCAAGTAGGCACATTTTGAAATATGGAATCTGCCAATAACGAAGATTAACTTGGAAGGATTACATACATAGATGCTGAGGCTGGACTATATTAGGGAATCATTGGTCCATCCTCCCTACTTTGAAGCTTCTCTTTGCAAAAATAACTAATACTTTGCGAGCAGAGCTGTAAAAGCCACTATTCACTGCCAAACATTTAATGTTTGTCTTCTTCCCCTCTAACTCTCCCATTTAAGGAGCAATACTGCAAATGTGTTTGTTTACAAAGTCTTTGTGTGGAACAGTTTAAATGATTATTTTTTGAGGCATAATTTAGGACATCTGGGAGTAAATTTGTGTAAACAAATTCCTTTTGTTCCTTCTCCCTCAGCCCCCAATCCTACAAAGCAATCAGACTTTATCATCCGGAGGCAACAACAACAAAAAAAAGACTGGAATATTTCAGCCAAACGGCACTAACCTGAGAAGGGTTTGCATTTTCAGTCCAGCCACTGGCATGACCTGTTGGAATAAAGATGACTCTGAACCAATCTTGATTAAACAACTGTCATTACAGTGGAAAAGTTTATTTTTTTTTTCCCTTATAAGTTGTATTCTTTTATTTTTCCACCATTTCCACTGAGAAAAATTCTAGGTTCAATACTTACCCAAAGGTCAGACTACAGTTGTCTCTACAGTGCTCTGGTTACTTTATCCACTTCAAGGCTAATACCCAAAGCAGTTATAGAAGAGGACTAGATAAATGAAGAAAAGACCAGAATCTTTCTGAATCCCATGATAGATATGATCTGTTACAAAGCCCATTAGAACCATCACTGCTTAATCCTGTTCTTAAGATTGCTGTTTAGTATTTCATGAATTGATCTCTGAAACTCTGGAAATATTCCATAGCATAATATTTCTCTGGGTTCTAACAGGTATTGAAATATAATTAAAAAGAGAGAGAGAAAAAAAAAAAACACCTCTAGATGTCAGGACTCTTGGATTTAAGTTCTGCCTCTTATGAACTTATGAGGCTAGAGCAGTCACTCTTCTGAGCTACGTTTTCCTTATCTATTAAATACAGACAATAAGAGTCACCTGGGAAGGTAAATAGGCAGGTCTAAAGAAATGATAAATACAACAGGGTTTTGTAAACAGTCAAAGGCCATAGGAACAAGGTCTCAGCTCTAACATTAGCCAATGAAAATGTAATGACTACATAGTAATATTATTTGTAAAATAAGCTTATTAAACAGTAAAACCAGTAGCTTCTTTTGAGCCATAACTAATGATTTGTTTATTTTTGCTCTGTTTCAGAAAAGAGATGGCATATACTGATGATTTCTAGGAAGCAATAGTAGAACCCCCAAGTCTGAGATCTGTAGAAAGTTCCACATTTATCAAAGAAGACTGAATGACCTCATATATCATTTTCTATTTCCCTGAGTAATCAAACCTTATAAACTTCCTTCCGGGTCCTCAAAGCAGAAGACTGTGGCATTGCACCGTTTGTATGAAGTTTGAATTTGAGACTTGGTTGAACTAACAGCCAAGCTTTCAGAAATGTGAGTGCCAGCATTTGCTTAATTCAATTACCCAGCATGTAACTGATCAAAAGAAGAAATGGCTTGGCTCAATTCCAGATTTGTACACGTAATTAATGCTGATCAAAGTGACCAAATAAATAATTGCCAATCTTGCCCAATTTTGAAATTAGTTTTCTATTTTAATTAAGAAATCTGCTTCAAATTTAGGTTTGAGAGCATTTGTTTTGGACTTTTTTCCTAACCTGGATTACTTTGCTTTCTACCTGCAAAGCTTCCTGACATCCAACATTTGACTCTTCTTCAGTTTACAGCTTACACATGAAATCTTCTCAGAAAAGTTGAGTCAACTAAGGCTTAGTTCTCCAGAATTCATTTTTAGCAGCTGGTTCCACCGTGGTATTCACTCAAGACCATTGTTCACAAACTAATTTTAAAATTTGACCAATACATGCTTGTTTGGGATCTGTGTTTCTTTATGAGTAAAGCTTAAGCTAATTTAACTTGTGAGCTTAGAGTGGACTTGTCTATATTCATGTTTGATACATTGTGGCTTATTCCATAAACACTTAACAGCAACCAAAGAATTGGACCAATTGACACATCAGCTTTATGGATTTAATGGGTGACTGGTACTTTAAAAAGAAATCTTTTAACCATGGAGTAAATAAAGCATGAAGCATTTAAATTAACTGTCCTGAATATCCCAGGACTTAAAATGTTACTATGGCCAACATACAATGAAAGAATCAAACCATCTGTCTACACAGACAGTCTTCTGAGGCTTGGTGATTCATAGCATTTTCTGTACTAACTAATGCTCAGTTTCTACTGAGGGAGCTCTCTGAGTGAGAAACCATTCTATTTTAATACTCAGTTTGAATGAAGTTAGTGTTGCTTTTGTGTTATTTTGCCTGGAGAGCTACCTTAAAATCTATTAGTTTTGTCAACTTTGTACATCATGTTCCAAAGGGTAGACACATCACAGGCCATAGACGGTCTCAATGTAAGGCACCATCATTGTTTGATAAGTAGCCTGTCCATGAGCAAACTGGTCATTGACAAGGAGATTAAGAAAGTCAGATCTCCTCTAGAGAAACACGCATTCAGAAACTGCAATACATTTCACAAGGGAAATCATATTCAGGGAAAAGAGACCTGGTTGATTCCAAAAATTCACTTTTGTCCTGCCTTAATTTGGTTGCACACTCTAATTAAAATTTGTAAAAACAGGAAGAGATTGTGGAATGTCCCTTGACAACAGCAATGTGACTGTAGGGGTATGTCTGTCCTAAGACTCATGAAAACAGAACTATTTCCAGTGCATTGCAAAGGCCTTATGGCCTTTATAAATACTCCAGTTGTCTATCTGATGACTGTGGCAAGTGGTTGGTTAACAGGACATGAGTGAAGTCATTGTGGGATTTGTGCCTTTTTCTTTTTCTTTAGCAAATCAAGTTCAATAATAGGGAAAACAAAAACACTCTGAGTATCACAACACGAATTAACTCTCTTTAATGAATCAAACATTTTTCTTTTACAGTTCGGAGAATGCATCAAGGAATTAAGGAAGCTGATTGTGTGAGGACACGAGAGTTTCCAAGAAAAAGTTAGCCACGGTTTGAAAATCCAGAAGACATGCAGCTTAAGTTTAAACTTTGACTTATTAAAAATAGTTGATGACATCATTTGATTAGTTCAAAAGCATACCAACCATCAGCAGAGTTTTCTGAGCACAGACTGTGTGCCTGGTGATCTGCAGTGGGCCTCAGAAGATCCAGAGACAAGATCAGCTTGTATCATCAGCTTATACCAGCTTATATCATCAGCTCATGCCCTCAGAGAGCTGATGATATAATTAGGGAAATAATGTATACATAGGGGGAAAAATTGAGTGACTATTCAAGAAAAAAAATAACAGCACTCCAGGATAATGAGTGAATTTGTTTCAGAAAATAAGGTCATGAACTCAAAATTTAAAATAAGACTATCTTTTACTAAGGACATCACTCTGGGAGGAAGAAGCCAAAGAAGGAGATTGATTCAGCTCTCCCAGCACTTCAAAACATCAAAATTGTTGTTGTTGTTGTTCAGTTGCTAAGTCACATCTACTCTTTGTGACCCCATGAACTGCAGCATGCCAAGTCATGTCTGGCCTCTGCTATCTCTGAGTTATGACTCTAGGGAGGAGTAAGGAACTTTTGATACTCACAGAGCTATTTATAGAGGACTATGGAATTTACTCCTGCCCTAAAGGGTTTATCATGCTTCCACCAGAAAAGTATAATTATTATTTATTTACAACTCTAAAGACATCATCATTTATCATATAGGAAAGAAAGATTATGGATTTATACGTGTGGAAAGGTCAAAAGAGATTTAAATGTGATCCTTGCCCTCAAGGTCATAATCCTTCATGTTTATTCCGTAGGCACTTAAACTCAGCAAGTGGAAACTGAACTCAAGGTCTTTCCCTAGTCCTCTTGTGTGTCCCGTACCTGGAAGGGCACCACTAAACATCCAGTGCTCTTCCAAGCCATTGGCAATATCTTTAGCTCCACATCTGAACTGTTGGTGCCCGCAACACCATCCCACTGTTACATTCATGGTCTCTAGGCTGCCTCGTTTTTGTGAATATTCTCCACACGGCCATATTTCTAAAATGCAATATGAACACATTACTCTTCTACTTAAAACCATTTAATTACCATGCACTGCCAAAAATCGAACATGTTAAGTATAATGGCAAAAGGTCATTTGCTATCCAGCCCCCACTTTACTTTTCAGCCCCTGCTCCTTTTATTGCCTCCATCCACTTAATTTCGAGTGTCTGTGAACTTATTTCCAGTTCTCCAAACGAGGTGATGTGACTCTGTCTTTGCCCATGGTTTTGTTTCTACTCATTCTTCAGGACACAGCTCAACTATCACTTCCTCTTGACCACTGCTTTGCCCAGGGGGACTCAGCTATTTCCTCCTCTGTTCTTTATCATAAATCTTAGAACATGTTGTTGGAATCTTTCATGCTCTCTAGAGTGCTCTTCAAGAGCAGAGGCCATAAATACCGTTCATCTTTGACTATCCATCATCTAGGAGTGCTTAATAAATTTCAAGTGGAGGGCTTTATGAATATCTTGACTATTTTTCTTACTTCGTTAATTGCTCAATCATGGACTGTATCTTATTATCTCTGTGTTCAAAGTGTGGCTTCTAGGAGGGAGCAATATTTGCTCCATATTGATTGTTGAGTGAAAAAATAAAAAATTGCCTATATGAAGATTGAGGGGCTTCCTTGGTGGCTCAGCGGTAAAGAATCCACCTGCAATGCAGGAGACCCCTTTCTGATCCCTGGGTCAGAAAGAACTCCTGGAGAAGGAAGTGGCAACCCACTCCAGTATTCTGGCCTGGGAAATCCCATGGACAGAGGAGGCTGATGGGCTACAATCCATGGGGTTCCAAAAGAGCTGGACATGACTTAGTGACTAAACAACAAAAACCTAAATACTGACTGACTAAATCTATAGTGTAATAGCTGGTCATGATGTTGATCCTCAGGGCCAAAAGATTTTTCATCATTTTAACGTTTCTTGTATGTTAGTAAGATTAATCGTGCAGTTTATTTGAAAAGATGTTAACTATTTTTAAAGCTCTATGCTTACAGGGTAAAGTTTTTTAGAATTTTTGTCCCCAAACTGACAATGATTTGAATCACTTCCATCACAGAAGATAAACATAGTGAGTTAAGTGACATCAGCAAGATGGAGAATAGGAATTCCTAGCAAACATCCCCTCCCAGAAACACCAATTTGATCAACAACCTCCACACAAAAACAACCTCACAAGGGCTAAGTGTTCCCAGATAGGGGTTAAAGCAGAGCAGAGGAATAGGAGATATGCACTGAAGAGGGTATTAGAGACAGGTTCACAGTACCCTCATCACCCCTCTCCCAGGCCCAGACAGTGCAGCATGCAGAGAGACCTCTTCTCCATGTGAGGAAGAGGTTGAAGTCAGGGCCCGACTTTACCATGGACTCTAGCGCAAGGTCCACACTATCACCAGAAGGCTCTCATGAACTCAGATTCCTGGCCCTCCCCAAAATGAGGTCATCTGCCTTGGACACAGACACCAGACCCAAGTCACTGCCCCCTGATCTTTTTGCCCCTGAAGACTGAGGATCCATGCCAGCCACGATGGATCCAAGCCACCAAGCCTACCCACTTTCTGACCAGGTGCTTCAAACCTGGTCAGGAAGTCAAGAAATAGAGCTTAGCCAGAATCACAGAGTTCCTATATGCACCTTCCCAGTCTAGAACCACAAAAATAACTACTCATCTTCATTTTAATGTTCAGTTCAGTTCAGTCGTTCAGTCGTGTCCGACTCATGAATCGCAGCACGCCAGGCCTCCCTGTCCATCACCATCTCCTGGAGTTCACTCAGACTCACATCCATCGAGTCTGTGATGCCATCCAGCCATCTCATCCCGGGTCGTCCCCTTCTCCTCCTGCCCCCAATCCCTCCCAGCATCAGAGTCTTTTCCAATGAGTCAACTCTTTGCATGAGATGGCCAAAGTACTAGAGCTTCAGCTTTAGCATCATTCCTTCCAAAGAAATCCCAGGGTTGATCTCCTCCAGAATGGACTGGTTGGATCTCCTTGCAGTCCAAGGGACTCTCAAGAGTCTTCTCCAACACCACAGTTCAAAAGTATCAATTCTTCGGTGCTCAGGCTTCTTCACAGTCCAACTCTCACATCCATACATAACCATAGGAAAAACCATAGCCTTGACTATGGCTTAGATGGCAAAGTAATGTCTCTGCTTTTGAATATACTATCTAGGTTGGTCATAACTTTTCTTCCAAGGAGTACGCGTCTTTTCATTTCATGGCTGCAATCACCATCTGCAGTGATTTTGGAGCCCCCAAAAATAAAGTCTGACACTGTTTCTACTGTTTCCTCCTCTATTTCCCATGAAGTGATGGGACCAGATGCCATGATCTTCGTTTTCTGAATGTTGAGATTTAAGCCAACTTTTTCACTCTCCTCTTTCACTTTCATCAAGAGGCTTTTTAGCTCCTCTTCACTTTCTGCCATAAGGGTGGTGTCATCTGCATATCTGAGGTTATTGATATTTCTCCCGGAAATCTTGATTCCAGCTTGTGTTTCTTCCAGTCCAGCGTTTCTAATGATGTACGCTGCATAGAAGTTAAATAAGCAGGGTGACAATATACAGCCTTGATGTACTCCTTTTCCTATTTGGTTTCAGTCTGTTGTTCCATGTCCAGTTCTAACTGTTGCTTCCTGACCTGCATACAAATTTCTCAAGAGGCAGGTTAGGTGGTCTGGTGTTCCCATCTCTTTAAGTATTTTCCACAGTTTCTTGGGATCCACACAGTCAACGGCTTTGGGATAGTCAATAAAGCAGAAATAGATGTTTTTCTAGAACTCTCTTGCTTTTTCCATGATCCAGTGGATGTTGGCAATTTGATCTCTGGTTCCTCTGCCTTTTCTAAAACAAGCTTGAACATCAGGGAGTTCACGGTTCACATATTGCTGAAGCCTGGCTTGGAGAATTTTGAGCATGACTTTACTAGCATGTGAGATGAGTAATTGTGCGGTAGTTTGAGCATTCTTTGGCATTGCCTTTCTTTGGTATTGGAATGAAAACGGACCTTTTCCAGTCCTGTGGCCACTGCTGAGTTTTCCAAACTTCCTGGCATATTGAGTGCAGCACTTTCACAGCATCATCTTTCAGGATTTGAAATAGCTCAATTGGAATTCCATCACCTCCACTAGCTTTGTTCATAGTGATGCTTTCTAAGGCCCACTTGACTTCACATTCCAAGATGTCTGGCTCTAGATTAGTGATCACACCATCATGATTATCTGGGTCGTGAAGATCTTTTTTGTACAGTTCTTCCGTGTATTCTTGCCACCTCTTCTTAATATCTTCTGCTTCTGTTAGGTCCAGACCATTTCTGTCCTTTATCAAGCCCATCTTTGCATGAAATGTTCCCTTGGTATCCCTGATTTTCTTGAAGAGATCTCTAGTCTTTTCCGTTCTGTTGTTTTCCTCTATTTCTTTGCATTGATCACTGAAGAAGGCTTTCTTATCTCTTCTTGCTATTCTTTGGAACTCTGCATTCAGATGCTTATATCTTTCCTTTTCTCCTTTGCTTTTCACCTCTCTTCTTTTCACAGCTATTTGTAAGGCCTCCGCAGACAGCCATATTGCTTTTTTGCATTTCTTTTCCATAGGGATGGTCTTGATCCGTCTCCTGTACAATGTCACGAACCTCAATCCACAGTTCATCAGGCACCCTATCTATCAGATCTAGCCCCTTAAATCTATTTCTCACTTCCACTGTATAATCATAAGGGATTTGATTTAGGTCATACCTGAATGGTCTAGCGGTTTTCCCTACTTTCTTCAATTTAAGTCTGAATTTGACAATAAGGAGTTCATGATCTGAGCCACAGTCAGCTCCTGGTCTTGTTTTTGTTGACTGTATAGAGCTTCTCCATCTTTGGCTGCAAAGAATATAATCAATCTGATTTCAGTGTTGACCATCTGGTGATTGCTTAGTATTAATATCTGTTTATGGAATTTATATAAATAGAATCTGTGAGTCTTGTGATTTTCAATACTGCATTTGTAACATTAATCTCTTTTACTGTGTGTAGTTGTGATTCATTCCTTTTATTGCTGTGTAAAATTCTGCTGTATATGAATATGCATATATATATACATATGTGTGTATATGTATGTATATATGTGCATTCATGAATTTCAATTCTACTGTTTATAAGTACTTGTGTTGTTTGGAGTTGGAGTCCTACACTTTTCTTATTTATTTCTGTGTGTGCTCAGTAGCTCAGTTGTGCCCAACTCTGTGACCCTATGGACTGTAGCCTGCCAGGCTCCTCTGTGCAATTTTCCAGGCAAGAATGCTAGAGCAGGTTGCCATTTCCTACTCCAGAGGATCTTCTTGACCCAGAGATTAAACCCACATCTCCTGTGTCTCACTGCATTGGCAGGCAGATTCTTTTTTTTTATTTTAATTTTTATTTTATTTTGCTTTACAATACTGTATTGGTTTTGCCATACAATGACATGAATCCACCACGGGTGTACATGGGTTCCCAATCCTGAACCCCCCTCCCACCTCCCACCCCATATCATCTCTCTGGATCTTCCCAGTGCACCAGCCCCAAGCATCCTGTATCCTGTATCAAACATAGACTGGCGATTCATTTCTTACATGATAGTATACATGTTTCAATGCCATTCTCCCAAGTCATCCTACCCTCTCCCTCTCCCTCAGAGTCCAAAAGTCCATCTATACATCTGAGTCTATTTTGCTGTCTCTCATACAGGGTTATCATTACCATCTTTCTAAATTCCATATATATGTGTTAGTATACTGTATTGGTATTTTTCTTTCTGGCTTACTTCACTCTGTATAATAGGCTCCAGTTTCAACCACCTCATTAAAACTGATTAAAATGTATTCTCTTTAATGGCTGAGTAATACTCCATTGTGTATATGTACCACAGCTTTCTTATCCATTCATCTGCTGATGGACATCTAGGTTGTCTCCATGTTCTGGCTATTAAAACAGTGCTGTGATGAACATTGGGGTACACGTGTCTCTTTCAATTCTGGTTTCCTCGGTGTGTATGCCCAGCAGTGGGATTGCTGGGTCATGAGATCAGAAACACTCTGGAGGCAACAAATAGTAGAATAACAGAGGCAGGCAGATTCTTTACCACTGCACAACATGGGAAAACCTTAGTTAATGGCTTTTTAAATATGATATTTTAAGTAGTATTTTTTTAAATTCCATATTCCAATTTTTTTTGGTAATGTGTAAATGTGTACTGCTTTTTTGGGGGTAATGGTAATGTGTACTGCCTCACTTCCAAGCTGAATCATGTTGACAGACCATTGTTACATGAGCCTGTCCACAGGGCCACCTCATAACACGGCTTCTGATTCCTCCAGAAGTGGACACCCACAGAGAAAAGAGAGGTAGAGACTATGTGCCTAAGGAGAAGTTTCTAAGATAAAGGACAGTCCTTTGCTTGAAAAGTGAAATCCAAAAGGAAAAAAAAGAAAGCTGATTTTAAAACTGCTTTGTGTAGTCAGTCATCTTGCCAAATTCATCTATTATTCCGATAATTTATCTGGATCTTCTTTGGATTTTTGACACACACCTTATTACACTCACTATCGGTGATAATAATAGCTTGATCTCTTCCTTTCCACGCCTATTATTATTTGTTTTCTATTCCTACTTAACTTTCTATAAACTCCTGTTCAATACTGTTTATTTTGTTTACACTAATTTAATTATTAATATATTTGGGGTTAAATCAGTCATCTAAATATTTTCTTTTTATTTGTCTGGTCTGCTCTCTGTATCTTATTTTTCCTCCTTTGCTTCCTTTTGAAATTATCTGGTATATTTAAAAATTATTTCATTTCAACCTATTTTATTTTATGTTTTTTATTGTGGTAAGAACCTTAACATTAAATCTACCTGTACAATAAATTTTTCAGGGTATAATACATTACTTTTGACTGTAGGTATGACTCTAGAGCCTGTCAATCTCTTTTAATGAAGTTCCATGCCTGATGATTAATAACTCCCCGTTTCCTTCTCCCCTTCTCTCATTCTGGGCAATTTCCACTCTATTTTTTGGTTCCATACATGTCACTATTTTAGTAGGTGAGAATACAAAATGGTGTAGGTCCTTGAAAACCAGTGTGGAATTTCCTCAAAAATTCAAAATAGAACTATTTGACCCAGCAAACCCACTTCTGGGTATGTATCCAGGGGAAGTAAAATCACCATCTTCAGGAGATGTCTGCACTCCCACGATCATCACAAAAGCCAAAATAGGAAAACAAGCTAGATGGCTCTCAACATATGAATTGGAAAAATAACATATTATATATAAATAATACATTCATCTGTGTACACACACGCACACACACAATGGAATACTATTCAGCCTTGATAAAGAAGAAAAATTGGCAATATGTAACAACATAAATGAAACTTGAAGCCATATCCTAAATGGAATAAGTCAGGTAACAAAAGGCAAATTCTGCATGACTCACTGTTTATCCCAGAGAGTGCCACAGTCATCCTAGATTTAATCCAAACTGTTGTATAAGTTACTAATTATACCTCTAACAAAGTGAGGACCTCTGAATATGTGGACACCACTGACCGTTGATTCTGTGCATCTAAATGACATTATCAACATTGTTCATTAAAGTTTGCATCAATCTAGATTTGCCCACATACGTGATTTTCATTGTTGTGAGTGGCATTTTTGTACTTAAATCGTTCTGAATCTACAACGTTCTATCTAGGATCATTATCCTTCTACCTGAAAAACATCCTTTAGTATTTTAAGTCAGTAGATGATGAATTTTTTCAATTAACAAAAATTTAGAGTCTATGCATTTTACCTTTATTTTTGAAAGATAGTTTCACTGGGTATAGAATGCTAGGTTGACAGTTATTCGCTTTCTTTCTTTGAAAGTTGTCACTGTATTTTTACCTGTCTTCCATATCTTTTTTTTTTTTAAGATAATTGTCAGGCTAATTATTTCTTCTTTTGATATTTTCCTCCTAACCTTTTTGTTTATAAGGTGTTCTTTAAAAAATTTTCCTGGTTGAGTTTTTTCTTTTTTTTTTTTTTCAGTTTTACTCTGATGCATCTAGATATGATTTTAAAATAATCCTTCTTGTTTATGATACTTCTGGAATATGTGGCTTGATGCTTTCTTCATTTTGGGAAAATCCTTATCGATGTCACATTGTCGCTGATCACTAGTACTCCTTTTTTTTCTCGTTTTTTCTTCTAGGACTGTTGTCCATTGCACCTTCTCAAACTATCCTCTGTGTGTCTTAACTGCTCTTTTAACTTTAGATTCTTTTTATTCTCCATTATTCACTTTGGACATTTTCTTCTGATTTATCTTGATTTTCTTACTGATTAATCAATTGTTTCTATTATGCTATTGCTCCTAGGGAGTTCTTAATTTCTATATAGTTTTTAAAATAATTTTCAGATATCTTATTAACTTTTTAATACTATTCATTATTTCCTAAAATATAGCAAATGTAGCTAAAGTCTTTATCTGCAGTTTAGAAATGTTTGTTTCTATGTTTTTTCCCTTATGTTTTCTTTTTATGTGCCTGATTATTTTGATGACTTGCTGAATATTGTATATAAAAATTGTAGCAATCAGATTAGCCCTAAACTAATAAATCATCCACTAGAGATGATTTATTGTGACTTTTGTAGGCAGCCATGTACATAGTACTCTTGCCTGGAAAATCCCATGGGCAGAGGAGCCTGGTAGGCTGCAGTCCATGGGGTCGCGAAAAGCTGGACACGACTGAGTTGACTTCACTTTCACTTTTCACTTTCATGCACTGGAGAAGGAAATGGCAACCCACTCCAGTGTTCTTGCCTGGAGAATCCCAGAGACGAGGGAGCCTGGTAGGCTGCCGTCTATGGGGTCGCACAGAGTTGGACATGACTGAAGTGACTTAGCAGCAGCAGCAGCATGCACACTAGCAGTACAGATATTCTTTGATCTGTTTTCAAGGATTTAGGGAATTTATATCTGGACTTCAATTCCTTTGAGATATTGCGTACTCTGGTTCACACTTGTAGAATCCTTACTCCTAGAGATCTTTGGGAATTTAATGCAAAATATTGATGTTTTGCCAGCACTACTGGCGACATTTCTATTCCAGCTTTTGTCCTCCTACCTCCACAAAACTCTCTGTGAACAATGCAGCTTCTTGGCTGCTTAGCCAACTGTGATGGGATGGGCAGAAGCTGCCAGGAGAAGAGTGGCCTCTGATACAGCGTTCTTCTCTTTCAATGTCTCTCTTCTTCAAAATTTTGACCTTATAATCCTTCCATGCCTTACTGGCTTTCCAATGCCTCTGTGCCATTAAAAAAATGTGTATTTTTTTTGCTTCCCTTGTTGTCCTCGGTAGGAAGCTGTCCAGATTACCTAATTGTCCATCAATGAAAGTGGATGTCATAAAGCCCCTCTAAACTCTGCCATGCTGACCTTTTAAACAATTGTGCCAGGATGTAAACACCCAAATAAACACTTGCCTGTCAAATCATCCTTGGGTGCTAGCCATGCATTGTAGAATTTTGTCATTGTGAAAAGCATTTCAAGAACTCCTCTCTTAGGTCACTGTTTTAGAGTCACTTTGTAAATTAGCCCCAAACTAATTTTGATTACTTTTTACTTACAAAGTTTAATTGTGTTACTTTTAAATAGGCTCATTTCTCCCAAATGTAACACCCTGATCATGTGTCTGAATTATTACAGATAAGCTTTATAACTTTCAACTATTTAGAAAAAAAAGTAAAAATCACAGTATATACAGAATGAACACTGCTGAGTATTTAATAAAACATCCCACAGTTTCTAAAGGCACTGCTGAGGAAAAATTCCAAATTTTATCTGAAAAATGGTAATTTTAACAGAGTATGTTTAGAGCCTCTCCAATTGTCAACTTTGTAAAGAATGCTAAATATTTAGATATGTCAACATTTCTTGTGTTTTTTTAATTTTAAATGGAACTTTTAATATTATAGTTGTTAATTTCAGAAAATTTCAAAAATCCTCTCTTCCTTCACCTTTGAACTTATAGAAAACAATCAACACCAGGGGCATATTCTTTTTACCAACATTTCAGTTGCCTTTGAAAGACAGCAAATTCCTTTCACCCTTTGGCACTGTCAGGGTTGCCCCGTGTTCAACATAGTGCCTTGGGGGTCAAGAGAGTTCTTCATCCATAAGGCCACAGATTGCAGCAGACATATGGCCGTGCACAGTGGAGCATCTCTCTCATTTGGAGAAACAGGCTTTCTCGCCTATTACCAGCAAGGCCCTTGGTGTCCCGCTGCATTAGCATTCATCCCCATTTGGATCTCCTCTCTGATCTGCCTTGGATGGGTTGATTAACTTTGATTAAAGCTAAGTCTGGTCAAGTTCTAAGTAACATGGAAAGTGTTAGTATGGCTCCATAGTTGCTTAATCTTCTTATTTCAGCTTCCTGGAAGGGAGTCCACTTTGTTTCTGGATCACCAGCAGTTCCATTTGGAACCAGCCACAGTTGCAGAAGAGAAGAGGCACAGGGATAATCCCCCATCACGAGATGCATTACTGAACCCTCAGCCTGCACCCTGGGTGTGTGTTGAGGCCCCAGGCAGATGTTCCTGGGCAAAAGCATTATTAGCAGGGCAGCTGTGCACACAGAAGGCAGTTTAAATTTCCACTGTTTCCTCCACAGGCCCTTTTGGATTCTAATCTCCAATTTTCCCCATCCCCCTAGCCCTTTGAAAATTTGAGAGTCAGTTTTTTAAAATTGATTTTAGAGGCCATGGGAGATTCACCAATGCAGGTGCTAAAAGATAACCAGCTCAACTGTGGCTGAGATATTTTTAGGGCTGTAGTATAGCTGGGAAGAAAAAAAAAAAAAAAGGATTTTCCCCTTCCTGAGAGAAAGCTTAACTGCTAGAAGTTAAAGCCATCCTTTTTCAGAGGGGAAATGCCTGCTTCCTTTCTGGGACCTGATTGCCCAAGGCTATCCAGGGAGAGAAAAGGTTATTTCAAGTACTTGAATATTTCTTCTAGGCTTCTACTTCCCAAGAAAATAAAACACTTCTTCAAAAACTTGACAGCCTACAAGCTGGCAGATGTTCCTGTGTGGCCCTAACTGAAAATGCCTTATCTAAGTGAATTTTCTTTTTCAACTTGAATTACCTGGGTTTCCCTGCCTAAGGAGATCAGATTAACTGAATCGTTGCCAAATCTATGCTTGACTATGTTTGCATTTCAGACATATTTATAAGCTTAAATGAAGACTTCTAAGCAGGCTCAATGAATACAACCTAGAAGATAAAATTTTTGCAAACACATTTTTGAACTCCAAAAGCCTGTGATGATCTTGAGGTCCTAAGGCCAAGCATAGCTACACTTGGCGCTAAAGAAAATATTCTTGTACGAAGGGAGGAAGAAAAGGATAGGAGTAGTGCTGCCTCTATGGTGTAAGTCAAAATGATCAGTACAGCAGTTTGTAGGAGCTTTTTCAAGAGATCCAGGCTGTGTGGTCAAAATAAAGCAGCAAGCAAATGACAAGGATTTAGTGTTCTTCCACAGCCGTTTCAAAAGGACAGGGTCTGGTGACAGAGGGGCGAGACTGACTGGCTAAGCACCACCCACCCCATTCAGGATGCTTGTTAACTTGACGGTTGATGTTACTTTTCTTTCATGGTGGCCATTTTCATGTGTTCTCATGAATGCGTGAAGGTGACAAGGGTGAAAGAGCATTGCGATTGTCAGGTTGGGTTAACTGCTCCAACAACCACCCCAACCCTCAATGGCTTCACACAATACAAGTTGATTTCTTGCTCATGTCACGGTCTGGTGGTAGTCAACAGGACACTCTCCTCTGACTCTTTGTATTCAAAGCCTTGGAGATCCCAAAGACCATTCCTGCAGGCAGCAGGCAGAGTGAGCAGGGTTAAGCAGGAAGGTTTTTCTGGTCAGACCTGGAGATATGCAAGTCACTTCTACCTGATGCAATTAGCCAAATTCAATGCCAGTGCCACCCCCAACTCTGAGAGAGGCTGCAGTGTGTGGCCTAGCTGTGTTTCCAGAAGGAAAAGGCAAATAGCTGGTGATTACTATGGCATATGCTGCTATACTCGAAAACAGGGATGGGTTCTTCTTTACCCAGCACAGCAATTTACAAGAACTTTTGCATAGGCCCTCTTTGACATTTGAAAAAGACTCAGGAGGGGCAGCTATTTCTTAAAAAGAAGATGCAGAGAATTCTGAGCCTGCAAGAACATGGCACAGAATAAACCACAGAGGCCCTGCTTGTCGGGCCCAGAGGAGAAAGAATCACGCTGTCTGCATTCAGTCCTTTGCATCCTAATGTTCTCAGGTGATTTTTGTGAGCATAAAATAGAGAAATCTGTGCCTTCTTGTAAGTGGAAAGTCTCCTTCTATTTGAGGTGAGTCAGAGAAAGAAATGAAGGGAAAAGCATTTGTTTTGGGGTTCTGCGTGCAGCTGAGGAGCCCGAGACGCCTGCCAGGGAGACGCAGCTGCAGGAGGGTGCAGGCTGTCCACCCACCTGCACACTCAGCCGTGTGCAGCCCTGCGTCTCGTCGTGTTTCTGGTCCTCTTAGCTGAGAGTTATAAGAAGCAGAACAAAATATGACAGCGTTTTCCCTAACGTGTTAAATAGCCCTTCCAGGATTCTGATAAATAAAGTATTCCAGGCAAGAAAAGCATTCATTTACATGAAAGAAACGCCACCCAGCTTGTCAAATTTAACTCTCGTATACTTAAATGCATGTGATGAGTACTGAAATATCTCAGTCTTGCCTCTAATCCTATGTACCAAGTGATGGTGACTCCTCGGCCATTAGAAACCACATCCTATCTAAATACTTTTGAAGTGTTCCACAAGGACAGTTGCCAGGTACAGTAAACACTGGATTAAAGCGATATTCCCAAGCAGAATTTTATGAGCCCATTTAAAATGGTAACCTGGCAACCAGCTTGCTTTTGTCCAAATGGATTACATAGCCTTAATTTGCACTCAGAATTTCCAAATAAGTTTCCTGAAAACAAAAAACAGTTGCAAGTAAATATTTAAATAGGCACACACTTGGAAAAACGTTCTGGGAGAACTTGCCATCCTACAAGAACTATGTTGTCTAGAGGAAAGCTTGCCAGGATTTCTTCAATTAAGCAATTCAAAACGAAACAAGGATTATGATTAATTTAATTTTGTATACTGGGAAGTTTCAAAACTTTCAAAAAATGAAATTAAAATAAGCAAAGTGGATAATATAGATAAATTAGGGAATACAAAAAAGAACAGTTCCCTAATACTTGGGTATCAAGATACTTGGATCAGCTGGGAGAGATGATGCTCCATATCTGCTCCTATAGGTCCCGTATAGTGGGAAAGTTTTCGTTCACCATAAGGTGAAAAGCACCCCATCTGGGTCTGGTGCTGGGGTGAACACAGATGATATTAAGGATGGATAAAACAGACACAGGCTTTGATTCATCAGACTTGGAATCCAGGTGTTGACAATGGGTGACAACATCTCACCACTCAAGTATGGCATGTTCCAGGACTTTACGTCTCCTTACACTTCAGCAACAGGAAGACTTGTAAGAAAAAAAATTGACATTAAAGCTGCATCCTGAAAGATCAGTCAGGGCTAGATAGGAGAAAGGAGATGGGAAGGGCTGACGTTGGGATAAAATTCTTACAGATTCTACAGCTTGTGCACAATGACATAAAAATAATAGCCTTCTATTGCCTCTTGACTTCGTGGCAAGTTATAAGAATTTAAAGAAGTCAGAATGACTGGAAAGTAGTGGGCAAGGGCCAAAGAGGTGGGAGAAGGGGCTGCAGAGACGGGCAGTGAGTCTTTCAGAGAAGGAATGTTAAACAATGGGACAGAAACACAGAACGTGGGCAACGGCAAGAAATTGCAACAACAGCTACAATAGCAGAATATACACCTTCTCCCCTCTTTATTGGCCAAAAAATGTCTTTTTTTTTAATAAGACACATTTATTTCTTGCTTTTTCCTCATCTCTAAATGTGAATGATTTCAATGTATGTCTACACCCCATTTTGACAACTGATCTAAAGTTGATGTTACCTATTTTTCTAATTCATTTATTTTTAATTGAAGGATAATTGCTGTATAATATTGTTGGTATCTGCCAAACATCAACATGAATCAGCCATAGGTACACCTATGTCCCTCCCTCTTGAACATCCCTCAAACCTCTCTCCCCACCTCACTCCTCTAGGTTGTTACAGAGCCTGGTTTGAGTTCCCTGAGTATCTGTTTTCCACATGGTAACATACATGTTTGCATGTCACTCTCTCCATACATCCCACCTTCTCCTTTCTACCCTCTACCATATCCACAAGTCCAATCTTTATGTCTGTGTCTCCATTGTTCCCTCCGAACAGGTTCATCAGCACCATCATTCTGGGTGCCATATATATGCATTAATATACTATATTTGTTTTTCTCTTTTTGACTTACTTCACTCTATATAATAGACTCTAGGTTCATCCAACTCATTAGGACTGCCTCAAATATGTTCTTCTTTATGGCTAAGTAGTATTCCATTGTATATATGTACCACTTCCGTATCCATTCATCTGTTGCCGGACATCTGGGTTGCTTCCATGTCCTAGCTATTGTAAATAGTGCTGTAATGAACATTGGGGTACATGTGTCTTTTTCTGGGTCATATGGTGTATTTTTAAGGAATCTCCTCTCCATGGGCTTTGCTGGTGGCTCAGATGGTAAAGAATCTGCCTGCAATGCAGGAGACCTGGGTTCAATCCCTGGGTCAGAAAAATACCCTGAAGTAGGAAATGACAACCCACTGCAGTAGTCTTGCTTAGAGAATTCCATAGACAGAGGAGCCTAGTAGGCTATGTATGGTCCATGGAGTTGCAAAGAGTCAGACACGACGGAGTGACTCACATACTGTCTTCCATAGTGGCTGGATCAATTTGCATTCCGACCAGCAGCGCAAAAGGGTTCCCTTTCATCCACAACCTCTCCAGCATTTATTATTTGTAGATTTTTTGATCATGGCCATTCTGACCAGCGTGAGGTAATGTCACAGTTTTTTTTTTTTCAAGGATATATGGAATTTTATTTTTTTAATATAAATTTATTTATTTTAATTGGAGGCTAATTACTCTACAATATTGTATTGGTTTTGCCATACATCAACATGAATCTGCCATGGGTGTACACGTGTTCCCCATCCTGAAACCCCTTCCCCAGTTTTGATTTGCATTTCTCTAATAATGAACAATGTTGAGCATCTTTTCATTGTTTATTAGCCATCTATATGTCTTCTTTGGAGAAATGTCTGTTTAGGTATTTTGCCTACTTTGTGATTGGATTGTCTATTCTATTTTAACAAGAAATAGGTGGTAAAATTTCTGGACAGATAAATAAAGTGAAACCTAAAGCTAGAATCACTCCCCTAGTAAAATCCAAGAAAAGTCTTTTTCTAGAGACTAGACCCATGTTGGACATTGTAGCTGGACTGAACAAATAGCCAGCCCTTACTGAATGTCTACTATATTTTTGTCAGGTACAACTGGGGATGGCTAACAAAAGAATATATTTGCTGAAATCGATCAGTGAAAGAAATTTCAGACTGGGGCCTTTCTCCTTAAGGCATTTAGTTGTAGAGATAAAGCTAGAAACCATGGAGAAACTGGGGATAATTGAATGTTATGCAGTCAGAATCTAGGAAAAGGAATGATTCAGTGGACAGTACCCTGAGGCCATAGGTGATGCAGGAGTCGATGCTAGAATTGGGCCTTCAGGAACTGCTGGACGGTAGAAATAGATGAGAAAGAGAAGCTAAGTTTATGGAGAACGTGTGAGCAGAAGCCACAAACAGGACAGAGAAAGTCAGGGAAATGACCAGATATATGGAGAGGCTGTGTGCCAAAGAGGACAAGGACCAATCAGGATTCTGAGGGCTGACCAAGCTCTTCTGTGCTTTTCCCAGGCCACCCAGTTAGGAGGAATCAGATTTTAGATCACCAGGCTCCTGCTTTCAAAGAGACGACAATCTACTAAGATGCATAAATAGACAAAAAATAAACAGGGAATCTTACAAATCAGGCATATACAAGAAGACTTGAGAGACAGCAGGTGCCTGGCAGAAGGGACTTGGCCCTGAAAGTAAAATTTTAACACTGCACAGTTTGAGCTTGAAAAGATTATTTGTTGTTGCTTTGGCCACAGCGGAAGGGAGTTTAGTTTAGTTCAGTCGCTCAGTCGTGTCCGACTCTTTGCGACCCCATGAATCGCAGCACGCCAAGCCTCCCTGTCCATCACCATCTCCCGGAGTTCACTCAGACTCATGGCCATCAAGTCCGTGATGCCATCCAGCCATCTCATTCTCGGTCATCCCCTTCTCCTCCTGCCCGCAATCCTTCCCAGCATCAGAGTCTTTTCCACTGAGTCAACTCTTCACATGAGGTGGCCAAAGTACTGGAGCTTCAGCTTTAGCATCATTCCTTCCAAAGAAATCCCAGGGTTGATCTCCTTCAGAATGGACTGGTTGGATCTCCTTGCAGTCCAAGGGACTCTCAAGAGTCTTCCCCAACTCCACAGTTCAAAAGCATGAATTCTTCGGTGCTCAGCCTTCTTCACAGTCCAACTCTCACATCCATACATGACCACACGAAAAACCATAGCCTTGACTAGATGGACCCTAGTTGGCAAAGTAATGTCTCTGCTTTTGAATATGCTATCTAGGTTGGTCATAACTTTTCTTTCAAGGAGTAAGCGTCTTTTAATTTCATGGCTGCAGTCACCATCTGCAGTGATTTTGGAGCCCCCCAAAATAAAGTCTGACCCTGTTTCCACCGTTTCCCCATCTATTTCCCATGAGCGGAAGGGAAGGGACTTTTTAATAATCTGCATGCTTTGAGCCTGGGATACATATGTAATGACTCGTGAGTGTACTACCCTTGTGGCTCAGATGTAGAGGATCCGCCTGCAATGCAGGAGACCCAGGCTTGATCCCTGGGTTGAGAAGATCTCCTGGAGAAGGGCATGGCTACCCACTCCAGTATTCTTGCCTGGAGGAGTCCTTGGAGAGATCAGCCAGGTGGGATACAGTCCATGCGGTCTCACAGCATCCAACACGACTGAGTGACTAATGAGTTCATGCATATGATGTTTTTTAAATGATAGTTTTTGCTTGTTTAAAGCAATTTTATAACACCTAATGAACAACTTTGTCTTGAATCTTTTTCTATATATTTAAGTCAGGAATATTTTGTTCTAGAAGGATGCCATCTATTTCCTGCTGCACTAGGACTAAACCCTTAATTTCATGAGGTCAGAATTGAGTACACATGCAAGTTTTTCTCTCTGGTAATGAGATACCAATGGAAAAAAGCTTTCCTGACGTCCCAGGGAATGAGAATAATCGAGTCAATTACACGAGACGTGCGTAGTTCTTAAGAGCATGGCGCTTTAGGCAAGTCTGTCTCACAGGGCACAAGGTTAATTAGTGTTTATTAAGTAGTTCAAAGATTGAAAAAGAGGACCAAATAGTAGCAGGGCGGGAAGTGGTAGTTTTCCTTTTCCTGGTTCCCACTTTCCTTCTGGCATCTAGGCTCTCAGAAAACCTCTGCCATGCTGTGGCTTGGGCCACATCTGGAACCCCTTAACTTATTCAACCCCTTTTTGTCTGTTTCTTGACTTGAGTTCAGCAAAGGAGATATGGAGGTTAGACTCTTCCTTACCCTCTTTGAATAATAATAGTTACCACTTGGAGAGTGCCTTCACACTGCCAACCACTGCCCGGCAGGCATTCACAGACATTATTTCATCAGATGAGCATACTGACTCTATGAGCAAAAGGCCAAGGTGGTTAAGTAGTTTGTCCAAGGTCACACAACGAGGAAGTAAGCCACAGTCCAGATTTAATTCTGCGGTGTCCATTCTATGCTCTTTTTTTCTACATCACTTCTTCTAGAGATTGGACTAATAGCAAGGAACTCAGTGCAGTTTATAAACTCTTTCATGCATGTCAATATCAGTATCAATCATCTCCAGCGGGCAAATCTTCTTTGGAAGTCACTGTTGGTCGATAATGGGAGAATGAGATTGGACTAAATACTCAGTGAAAATATCTTTATTCATTGGATGACCTTGAGGGGTTGTGAATTCATGTTCATTCCACTTCCTCCTGCACGCGGGCTTTATCAGGTTCATCCAAGACCTACATATTGATGACTAAGGTGTCTCCTAATGGTCCAGTAGGCCAGTAGACAGAAGGACACCATACTCCCAAGGCCTGCATTTAGGTCTAGACTCTTCTTTGGGGCTGGTGAAGTCTTCCATAGAGGAGACAATACTGAAGTCCTCTAAGCTTCAACTTATTCACATTCTAATGTCTATTTTGCTTCCATTCCAGAATTGTCATAGAAATCAAGGGAAAAATGAATATGAAAGTAATCTGAATAATACTTAATTGTAATTTAAAATCACTGAAACAGAAAAATAAATGTCATTACTGTTTAAGGCACTGATGTCTTGAATTTATCTGCTACTAATTATTGAAACTGATTCTAATTGATATAATGCTGCTGCTGCTGCTGCTAAGTCACTTCAGTCGTGTCTGACTCTGTGAGACCCCATAGATGGCAGCCCACCAGGCTGCCCTGTCCCTGGGATTCTCCAGGCAAGAATACTGGAGTGGGTTGCCATTTCCTTCTCCAATGCATACATGCATGCTAAGTCGCTTCAGTTGTGTCCAACTCTGTGTGACCCTGTGGACAGCAGCCCACCAGGCTCCTCTGTCCACAGGATTCTCCAGGCAAGAATACTGGAGTGGGTTGCCATTTCCTTCTCAAAATTGATATACTACACAAGCAAAAAAGAAAAATAGCTTGAACTAAAACATCTTTCATGAAAGTTTGTTATTTAGGAAAAAATTCTTTGATTTGGTGTGATATATCAATATGGATACAATTCTTGGACAGAGACTAGAGATTAACCTATAAATGTCTGCTATCTGCTAGCATTAAATTTTATCTGTGGTTATATAAAGTGACCTGATAAAATTTTCCTCTACAAAATATTTGCTGATGCATTGATGTGTAAATACACTTTTACATGTATGAATAATAAGGTAAGTGTAAATACACTTTTACATGTATGAATAATGAGGTAAAAATAAGATTGTCAGTGGCCAATATATTGCTCAAGATAAAATTAACTACCAGCAAGACTTTCTCTATGGAACTAGACATCAATTTTAATCACTATAGTAAGAATTCTGATAACTATTTTCTTTCCTGATTCTCTGTCCATACCCATTTAATGAACCTTATAAAATCCAATATCCTAATTTCACAATTCCTCTCTTTGTGTTTCCTTACAAAACATATTGTGTGATAAAATAAACATGCCAAGGACTTAGGGCAAAAGTATGTTCTGTATACAATGTTAACAAACACATATTTTACTTTATGAAGAATAAAATACACCTGTGCTGTGCTGTGCTTAGTTGCTCAGTCGTGTCTGACTTTTTGTGACCCGATGGACTGTAGCCTGCCAGGCTAGCGAAAGCCCAAGTGCATAACACAGAAACATGTGAAGAAAGGACATCTGGTCGAAATATCATAATTATGATGCTATCTCAAATTGTCCCCATTTTCTTCCATCAGTTAATTCAAGGAAATGTTTATATCTAAAGCTAAGACCCAGCACATACCACAGAATGATGCTGATACATTCAAACGGTTCTAGTAGAGCATTCAGGGAGAAGTTGTTTGGAACAGCACAGTATGATAAAACTTGTAAAAACAAATTTATGTTGCTTTCTGGTCCATGGTAATCATTGCATCAACTGAGTGGAAAGTAGCTGGGGAGATTCCAGTCTATTCCAGCACAGTTTAGATCTCTCTTTCAGTCAGAAGCTACCAAGAAGTAAGAACAAAGCCTAGGAGGAATTCTGGGGATGGCCCACAGTGTCCAGTCCCTTCCCTACTCAAATATTCTGCCCTGCTTGAGAATGGTTTTTAGTAATCTCAACAAAATGGGACATTTGATCAACCATCACTCTCATCCTTTCATCAGGAGAATGCAGGTTAGAATCGGGTGAAACGAGCCACTCTACTAGTTGACTAGAATAATAAATTGGGTAGGACTGTGTGCATGCGTGCCGAAATAACTGATACATAACGCACACTTCACAATTAAAATCTACACGTTAGTAAAATGCTGTTATGAAAAGCAAACCCAGTGACATTATCTTACCAATAATTCTGTTTCAATGTATGTATGTGATTGCTCTTTTTAGAGACACGGTTGCACAACTGATTACTTTTCTTGTGTCAGTATCACTGTGTTCATTTTAATTCAGCACAACTTCTACACATGCTCATTCCTCTCTCTGGGTCCACAGTTAGTTGCTATGCCTGCTCTCCTCAACGTTCTCCTTGTACTCAGTACTTTCCCAGCACTTAAGTCCATTGGAATTCTATAAGTAGTTATGCAGAAAACTAACCTCTGCTTACTCCGTAGTACTGAAAGGTCACAATGGCAGGAATGATATTTCTCTTACTTGTTGCTGGGACTATAATGTGACTATTATAATTCTGATATAGTAGGTGCTCAATAAATATTTATTGAATAAGTAAATGATTATTGAAATATAATGCAAGTGTTTTGTTAACCATTGTGAAGGAATCACAGATGGAATTTAAAAGGAGACAAAGCATGTACCAAAAGAACTGTACTGCAAAGCAGAATGTCATCGATATTATAATGGAGATACAAGCAATTAAGCAATTCCATATTTTATGTGGAGTACGAAATTAATTCTGGCTACTAATGAAGACAGAATGATTCTATTACATAAACACTCATTACCTAGAGTAGAGATCTGTAGATAGTGAGTAGTCCACTAACTTACTGATGGCTGATGCAGGATACCTAGTTTTTACTTTTTATATATACATCAGAGAATGGAAAGCCAACCTGGACTTCTACTTTATATTCTAGAAGAGGATAGCATTATATAAACAACCATGCATAGTGTGATAGAAGTAATAAATAGCAAATCACAATTTCTCCATCATTGTAACTTTGCCCTCCAAATCTCATTCAAATTTAAGCATTAATTAGTGAATAATATCAAGCTCCTTTAAAGGTATTTGCTGAATAATGTTATTCACATGTGAACACTTTAAATAAATAGAACACTTATTTAACATGTAAATGAAAATTTAACAGAGAAATAGTACTTAATAGGGATAAAGTTGTAGTAAACATGCACTCAAATACCACTGGTAGAAAAGAAAATTGATATTTCACTTCTAAGAAAATTTATCTTAATATGTTCATACTTTTAACCAAGAAATTTTGTTTTAATATAGTGTTTATATTCCTAAATATTTGTAGATAAAATGTTTATCAAAGTTGTTAAATTGTAAAAATTTGGGGACAAACACAATTTGAAAAATTTAAAATTGATTAAATTATGGAAATTATGAAGCCATGAAACCCATGATCAAAGGAAACATTTTCTCTTGCTTTAAAACAAATGAAATTTTATGTGAAATCCTAATATTTAGAGAAAATGGGAGCTAAACTTCCTTGATTACAATGACCCAGGGAACTTGGTGTCATCAACATCCACAGCCTAAACACAGCTGACAGTTCACTAACTACTGCTTATGAAGAAGATTAATTGATGTGAAATTTAAAAATAAATAAATAAACTGTTATAAAATCCTAAGGAATTATGGGAAGACAATCTCATCTTAAAAATATATAATAAGAAGAGATTGGTTCCAGATGGCAGAGTAGAAAGACATGTGTTCATCTTCTCCTGCGAGAGGACCAAAATCTTCCCAGTCTGGTGATCCTGCAAAGGGACCGGGAATCTCCAGGGAATCTGACTTTGAAGACCAGCAGGATTTGATTACAGGACTTCCATTGGACTGGAGGAAACACTCCACTCCACTCTTGGAGAACACAAAGAAAACCTTATGCACACCAGGATCCGGGAGAAAGGAGCAGTGGACTCACAGGAGACCGAGTCAGACCTACCTGTGAGTATTTGAAGGTTTCCTGCGGAGGTGTGGGTGGGCAGTAGCCTACCATGGGGATGGGGAAACTGGCAGGAAAGCACCCTGATGCTGGAGAAGATTGAAGGCAGTTCTGGGAGATGCATCTTGGCATAAATCCTCTTGGAGGGTGCCACTGAAGAAGATCGCTCAGTCTGACTCTTTGCAACCCCATGGACTATAGCCTATCAGGCTCCTCTGTCCATGGGATTTTCCAGGCAATAGTACTGGAGTGGATTGCCATTTCCTTCTTCAGGGACCTTCCTGACCCTGGTCTCCCACATTGTAGACAGACTGGGTAACCATCTGAGCCACCAGGGTAGTCCCATTCCCTGGTGGCAGGGAGGGTGCCATTAGCCCTACCATAAATCATGTAGACTCCAGGACTGGGAGTTACCTCAGGCCAAACAACTAACAGGGAAGGAGCAGAGCCCCACACATCAGCGGACAATTGGATTAAAATTTAATCTGAGCATGGCCCTGCCCAGCAGAGCAAGATTCAGTTTTCCCCACAGGCAGTACCTCCATCAGGAAGCTTGCACAAGCATCTTATCCTCATCCACCAGAGGGCATACCTAAGAAACAAGAACTACAATTCTGCATCTCCCAGAATGAAAACCACTATCACAGAGAGCTAACCAAAATGAAAACAAATAGGATTATGTACCGGATGAAGGGACAAAATAAAACCCCAGAAAACAGCTAAACGAAGCAGAGGTGGGCAACCTTTCAGAAAAATAGTTCAAAATAACGATAGTGAAGATCATCCAAGAGCTCAAGGAAAGAATGGAGAAGATGAAAAAAATGTTTACTAAAGCCCTAGAGGAACTAAAGAGCAAACAGAGATGAACAACACCCTAGAAAGAATCAACAGCAGAATAACTGAGCAAGAAGAATGGATAATGACTGGCAAGACAGAATGACGGAAATCATTGCCACAAAACAGAATACAGAAAAAAGGATAAAAAGAAATGAGGACAACCTAAGAGACCTCTGGGACAACAATAAATGCACTAACATTCACATTATATGGGTCCCATAAGAAGAAGGTAGAAAGGACTCAAGAAAATATTTGAAAATATAATGGCCACAAACTTCTGTAACATCAGTTCAGTTCAGTTTAGTCGCTCAGTCGTGTCCGACTCTTTGCGACCCCATGAATCGCAGCATGCCAGGCCTCCCTGTCCATCACCAACTCCCGGAGTTCACTCAGACTCACGTCCATCGAGTTGGTGATGCCATCCAGCCATCTCACCCTCTGTCGTCCCCTTTTCCTCCTGCTCTCAATCCCTCCCAGCATCAGGGTCTTTTCCAATGAGTCAACTCTTCGCATGAGGTGGCCAAAGTACCAGAGTTTCAGCCTTAGCATCATTCCTTCCAAAGAACACCCAGGGCTGATCTCCTTTAGAATGGACTGGTTGGATCTCCTTGCAGTCCAAAGGACTCTCAGGAGTCTTCTCCAACACCACAGTTCAAAAGCATCAATTCTTCAGCGCTCAGCCTTCTTCACAGTCCAACTCTCACATCCATACATGACTACTGGAGTCAATCAAGTCCAGGAAGCACAGAGAGTTCTAGGCAGGATAAACCCAAACACATAGTAATCAAACTGACAAAAATTAAGGACAAAGATCAAATATTAAAAACAACAAGGGAAAAAGGACAACACAAAAGGGAAATCCCATAAGATTATTAGCTGATTTATCAACAAAAACTCTACAAGCCAGAAGGGAATGGCATGATGTAAGTGATGAAAAGGAAGAATTTGCAATCAAAAATACTCTACCCAGCAAGACTCTTGATTGGATTACACAGAAATCAAAAACTTTCCAGACAGCCAACAGTTAAGAGAATTCAGCACCACTAAACAAGTTTTACAACAAATGTTAAAGGAACTTCTCTAGGCAGACAAGAGACACAAGAGAAGGAAAAGATGTACAAAAACTCTAAAAAACTGGCAAAATAGTAACAGAGTCAACATCTCAATAATTACCTTGAATGTAAATGGATTAAATACACCAACCTAAGACATACACTGTCTTAGGTGTATGTCTTAGGTTCATATGTATGAATCTGTATGAACCTAAGATTCATATATAAGGTTTCTACAAGAGACCCACTTCAGACCTAGGGAAACAAAGACGGAAAGTAAGGGGATGGAAGAAGGTATTTCAAGCAAAGGGAAATCATAACAAAGCTGTAGTAGCATATCAGACAAAATAGACTTTACAACAAAGAAGGGTATTATGTAATGATCAAGGGTTCGATCCAAGAAGATATAACAGTTATAAATATATATGCACCCAACACAGGAGCATCTCAATATGTACAAATATAAACATAAAGGGAGAAATCACTAGCAACACAGTAATAGTGGGGGACTTTAATACCCTGCTTTCGTTAATGGACAAATTGCCTGGACAGAAAATTAGTAACACAGGCCTTAAATGACACTTTAGACAAGTTGGACTTAATTGATATTTACAGAGCATTGCATTCAAGAGCTGAAGACTTCAAGTGCACATGGGATATTCTCTGAGATTGACCACATGCTGGGCCATAAGATACGCCTTGGTCAATATAAGAAAATTAAAATAATCTCAAACCTCTTTTCTGATCACAACTCCATGAAATTAGAAATAAACTAAAAAAAAAAAACACACACACAAAAAAAACCCTCTAAAAAACACAAACACATGGCAGCTAAACCACCGTTGGATCAGTAAAGAAACCAAAGACGGTGTGGAGAGAAGGGAACCCTTATAGTTACCACAGCGTGGGGGTAGCGGGGGTGGAAATGGATAGTTAGAGACTTTGGGAATGCCATGAACACAATGCTACATTTAAAATGGATAATCAATAAGAATCTACTGTACAGCACATGGAACTCAGCTCAGTGTTATGTGCCAGCCTGGATGGAAGGGCAGAGTTGAAGGAAAATGGGTATATGTATATGTATGACAGAGTCCCTTCACAGTTCACCTAAAACAACCACAACATTGTTAATCGGTTACACCCCAATACAAAATAAAAGGTTTAAAATTTGGGGAAAAAAATATATATAACAGAACATTATCAGTGTTTATTTCTGAATAGTAAGATTATATTTCATTTACTTTCTCGGCTATTTTATAGTTCACAAGTTTTTAAAAACAAAATTACATTAACTTTTTAATCATGGAAATTTATTTTAATAAATGTAGCAACATTTTTATCTTCAAAGTCCTGCAGTACTTAAAATATGATATTCCCATACTTTTCCTGATGGTCATGTCTGCTAGGTGCTCTCACACACCAAAGGAAAATATCAGCAATTCTTCTGTGGCCCTAAGCCTGGGAGTCTTCTTTCCAACTGAATTTTTGTAGTCCATCGAAATGCGTGCCAATAGCATATTATAATAGACGTGATAATAATTATACAGAATTTTATTTTTCAAGTTTTGAAAGAGTGCATTCTGAAGAAAAATCATTCTCTAAGTGAAACTCACATGACAAAATTAATTCCTACAAATATTTGACTATGCAGATACTATCTAAACTTGCAAGTGTCAAATGGATGTTCTCCAACATCAATTATGGTGTTTTGATGTGCTTTCTCCCAGAATACATGCATTCCTTTAGTAGAGTCTCACTAATAGGCAATAAGTTATGCATTTGGGGGGCATGTATGAGATGGATTGGCTTAAGGGGAGTCTGCCAGGCTACCCATTGCATCCTCTTACTGTCTTAGTCTACACTGAGGCAAAAGCAGAGAAGTGTCTCTCATGCTTGCTCTTAAACTCTCATTTTGGTAGAACCTGCCAGTATCAGCCAGTTGTTCAGGCTGTATTTGCAACTGCTGTTATAATTTTGCCTAAAAATATCTTTCTGGACTGCTTCTGTGATTTACTCTTGCTTACATGACAATTTTTGTTAAACAGATTTGTGTTTTTGCCAAAATGTTTCAATGCTATCTTAATACCATGTTGTATATGGAAACCATGCCATTTTCTAGGTGTAGATAGAATTAGAATAAAGGCATCGTACCAGAGTTTGGTTAGGTGATTTTATTCACTACAACACTGCCCAGAAATGCTCCGAGTGTTAGCCCTTGTCTCTTTGTCTTTTAAAGAAAAAAAAAAAAAAAAGAGATTGAATAGTGTATAGGAATGTTAGGGGCAGAATAGCTCTAAGAGTATTTCCTAAACTTACCCTAAAATATTGAAAGAGGATTAAAAGGGAATCATTTTTGATGATACGATTCAATGTTCTTCAGTACGATGCCTGTGGACAACCCAACGGTATCCTTTGTGCTTCCAATGGTATTAGTCTCCTACTTTAGGAATTACTATTCTAGAATGATGCTGCTGTGACCGTATGTAGTCACTGTCACCTTGTCTGTATCTCTGCCTTCCCAGTGTAAAGAGACTCTAACATGTCTCAGGGTTTTTGCTTGAGCTCATTCACTGTTATCTCTCAGCTTTGTTCTCATGCTCAAGGAAAGGAATGGGATTCAGTTCCTTAATGACTGTCTCACACCTTTTTTTGTGTGTCTCTGTAAGCCTTTTAATTTTTAGATTTCTTGAGCCAAACTCTAGCTTCAAATTCAGCCAGGTGTTTTACTTGCCACTAAGCACGGTGTATTTTTGAGGCACTAAATAAATAATAAATAATGCCAAGCCTGACTTTACTACACTTGTGTGCTGACAATTTAGTATCTGCATGAGCACCAGATGATGTCATTGCTGTGAGCTTTAAGAGTTTCTTTATTACAGCCATGCTAGCATTATTTTTAGCACAGCAGGTGTCAAAAAGGTTTATTTTGAAAGAAAGAAAACATAAAAATGAATTATTTATGTGAGTTAAATCAAAATGTACTTGATATAAATGTTTAATCAGGTTTTCACCAACTTCTTTCCATATGCTCTGCCCTGCTCGATGGTGCAGTTCTAATGGAATTACTAAATATATCTTAATAGCTCAGCATACAGCATTATGCAATCGCAGTTACACAAGGGGAATTTTTCAACTTATATTAAACGGGTCAAATGATAAAAATTCCATGGAATGCTCACTGTTTTCACAGAAGATTATTATTCAATTGGCATAGCAAAATTCACCAAGTTTGACACTTAAAATGTGCTACGTTGACCATATTTAAAGTTTCTCATTCCTTAAAAAGGATGAGAAGATTAGAAAATAACTTTAATTTTGACTGTAATTGCAAATGTTTTTCCCCTTGCTTTCATAAGTAATCAGCAGATTTGCTGTTACTCCTGGAATATAAATGTTAACAGAATTAGAATAAGGATTCCAAGAAAGATTACACCGTGACTAAAAGACAACTTTTATGTTATGAAAGAAACGGAAAACCTGAAGGCAAGACCAACACTTTGTAGTCTATGCCGACTATTTGACTGACCTTTAACTTGTTGCTTCCATATTTATTTTCTTTGAATTACCTCCTCCTTAGGCATCAGTAAATGCAATTCTTTATTCTTATTATAAAAGCATGCCACTTTTTTTAGCCAAACCAAAGGCTGCTAAAAACTCCTTACTAGTTTTATAGGCAGATGCTTCATACATCAAAATCTTCTATATTTTAAGGTTATAATCTAAGAAAGAACCGCTCAAGTAAAGGGCCAGTGTCCAAGTCAGACACTGATTTCATTAGAGGGTTCTCAAACTTCAGCTGAAGTATTATGATAAGAATAGTCAAAATTATAATGTTAGTGAACGTTTATTGAGGGCTTCCTATGTGCCAAAAATGTTCAACATTCCCTACATGTTGTTTAAGACTTTCTCCGCATGACCCTGTATGGTAGGTACTAAATATAGCGCTATTTTCCAAAGAAATAGTGGGAGCATCGAGAACAAAAAAGAAAGAGATATACTAGAAATAGCAGTTGAGCTTAGGGTATTGAAGGCACTTTTGGTTTTGGGGTGAACAGGTAAACCTCCAGCATGACTTCGGGTGAATAATTCCAGTGATAAAAGCAATACTAGTACTTGCATGTAGGCTATTCACCACGCTTAATAAAAACGGACCACCAGCAGCAAAGAGTTCAGGGAAGGACGGCTAAAATGATTAAAGGACTGGAAGCTTTCTTATGGAAATAGACTAAAGAGATTATAGACTTTCAGTGTGGCAAGCTAAAGGCAAAGCAGGGATGTTTGAAAAAATGATAGAAATGGAGAATATGGAATCAATGGGTAGCAAATTTACCAAATTCTGAAGTATTGGCTGTAGAAGACCCTTTTTGATGTTTGTAAAAAAAAAAAAAAAGTATATGTATAAAAATCTGGAAGCACTTGTGGTGCTAATATATCCAATAAATAAACATAAGATGCCATTATTGTGCTCAGCCGTGTCTGACTCTTTGCGACCCCCTGGACTAATGCATCCCACCAGGCTCCTCTGTCCGTGGAATTTTCCAAGCAAGAATACTGGAGTGGGTTGCCATTTCCTACTTCAGGGGATCTTCTCGACCCAGGGATCAAATCCACATCTCCTGCGTTTCCTGCGTTGGCAGGAGGATTCTTTACTACTGCGCGACCTGGGAAGCCATTATTGGAGCACATCAAAGAAAAAGCAAATGAGTTCCACAGGGTTTGGCAGAATGATCTAGCATCCAGCTGAGCACATTTTGAAGAATGTATAGGAATATTTCTATAATTTGCTTCAGTTGACCTCATAAACCATCAAAATTTCCTGCCACCTAGCTGTGGCAGCATCACCAAACCCAAGAAATACGAACTTGATCCCATAAAGGGGGATTTATAATACAGACACACTACAGAGATGAAGACTTTGCTCTGTGGTTGTATGTTGATAATACTGACAGTGTTCACCACGCTGAGGATGACTTCCCTGGACTCCCTGCACCACGGATATGGCTGGGGACCCCGTGGATCTGTGTTGATAGGAGAGGTCTTGAGTAATCACAGTGGATACTATTAGCAGGAAGAATCTGGCTTCCTGAGACTCTCTGAACATAGTTTTGAGCAGGAACATTTGTCCTAGACAGAATTTCTCTATTTCTTACTCGAATCCTTTCCTTCTTCTCTGTACTGTAACAGCGGTAAGGAGCGGCTAATGGAGGAAATAACTGATGGTCTATTATGTGCCAAACACTAGGCTAAGGCCTTTCATACATTGCTTCTTTTTATCCACTGTCTACATGTAAAGAGACTTTTTGGCCTTGTTTGTTCAGCATGCAGCCCCCTCTTCTTTGATGACTGACCACTCTATTCACAGGACCACAAGTGCCCCTGGCTTCAAGAGTGAGAATGAGTCCCAGAGACAGCTAGGTGCGATCTCAATCTTCTGAGCACAGCAACAGGTTCAAGGGCAGGCAAATGTCCCAGGGCAATCTCACGATAATTTGTCAGGGGAGCTTTGGTAGAAGAATTGGGTAACAGAGGCTCTCATTCTGTTGTGGTCAGCGTGTGTAGAGGTGATACGAGCCTGGAAAAGCAGAGCTGCAGGCTGGTCAAGAAAACACGATGGAAGAGATCAAAGTGAGAGCTGTGTGTGTGTGTGTGTAACAGAGAGACAGACGGTGAGACAGGGAAGAAGACTGAGTCCCGATTGCCACCCTTGCATCCAGACAGGCCTGGAATGTCGAATTTTTGTTTCAGCTTTCTTAACCACTTTTCAGTTGACTGTTACTTGCATAGGGCTTCCCAAGTGGTGCTACGGGTAAAGAATCTGAGTGCCAATGCAGGAAACTCAGGAGACTGGGTTTGCCCCCTATGTTGGGAAGCTCCCCTGGAGAAGGAAATGACAACCTGCTCCAGTATTCTTGCCTTGAAAATTCCAAGGACAGAGGAGCCTGGTGGGCTATAGCTCATGGAGTTGCACAGAATCAGCTATGACTGGGTGACTGAACACACGCTACTTTCATAGTCCTTACCACTAAAAGAAATAAATAAACATTGTAAAGAATGCATTATTACCACTTTACGGATGAAAATACTGAGCCTTAGAAAGATTTATTCAAGGTCTCACTATTCTACATGGCACTGTCTGGTCTCTAGAAGGCTTATTCCAACTTCTCAGATCTTGTTTTTCAGTTATAATATTTGAACCTGCTCATTCATTCTTAGTTGCTTCTGTAACCTTTTCTAATTATTCGTAATGAAGAATTTCTAGATTATATGAGCAATAGACTAAAACCACGGTCGTCAAATGCTCTCTTGAAGGTTTTCATTGTTCATCCTTCTGACTTACCTCGGCAAAAATCCACCTGAAAAATGGTTTGCATCCACAATTTCTTCATCTCATGGTTTGTAGAACACTTGTAAATGAGATGTGAATATTTATAGACATTTGTGACATTACTACTGCATTTAGAAGCTTTTATACCAAATTATAGATTCATGTAAAGGTTATAAATTAGAAGCTTTACAGAAAATGTCTAAATATTTATGAATTTAACTACATTTAGGAATAAATTTGCAAATTTTACATTTGCTATTTTTTCACATTTATGAGCAAATATGAGTTTTCTAATAATCTATCAAAATGAGTAGGCACTCAGAAAAGCACGAACCCCAGATGGAAATGTTGTCGCATTTTCTCTGAATGTCTCCCTCCCCCTCTGTCTCTCTCCTTGCCTGCTCTCCCCCACTCCTTTCTCTACCAGAAATAAAATATGCAGAATCCACCAAGAAGATTTCAGTGCTTCCAACAATCCCTGGTATTTATGAGTTGTCAATCATAGTACCTCTTTATATTTAACTCTCTAATCAGTCATCCACCAGACATAAGCATCCAGGAAACAAAGAATATATATATATATATATGCACATACACTCTGGAATTGCTGAAACATCATGACCTAACCACCTAACCATTTAAGCTATGCCGTGTTCTGACTGAACACACTTGGCATGAACTCGGGAAAAGCCACCACGTTTTGTAGGTCACACTCCTGGGGAAGTAGACACAAATAGATAATCTCAAGCTTCTCTGCTCCCGCGTACTACACCGTGGGGAAGGAGGGGAGAGAAGAGACCATCTCAATTTCTTGAGCTTCAGGTGAGACTGCCCCTTCCCCTCACTGAGAACCACATGGAGCTGAGCAATCAAACCTAGATCATCCACCATGTGACCCACTCAAATCCAGGGATCTTTCCTGAACCTCAGCCACTAGATCTGGTCATCACTAATAGCCACGCTGACACTGAAATCTCATCTGTATGCATCCTAGTCTTTGAGCTCCATCTTCATGCCCGCTCAGTCTTAAACAGTTCTTTGCGTCACTGAGACTTTCAACTCATAAAGATGGCTATCTCATCACCATCTTCCGTATGTCATATTGTCCCTTTCTCCTTACTCAACTAAGAGTCCAAGGTCTGTCTTATACTCCTCTCCTTGCCAACACTGCTAACTCCTTTTCTCTTCTTTTTCCATCAGACCAAGTATCAACCTTGGTAACACTTGCTGACTATTGCTGAAGACTAACATGCCACTATGCTGACTTTAATTTCAGAAAAAAAAAAAAAAACTGTCGAACTAGTATCCGACAGTGCTGACTCACACCAGTTGCAGAGGCTTCAGCTTTCTCTTTCTAAGTTGGACCAGTTTAGGTAAATCAGGCCAAAGTCACACAATGTGGAAATCACCTAATAAGGCTGGTTCAGAGATGGGCCTGAAATCCAATGAAAGTGGATTAGATATCAGGAGAGATAGATGTGATTTCTCACTCATTTCATAGAGCAACTAGGACCTCACTCTCATCTTCTCCCTCTCCATGTTGATGATGTGAATGGCAGGGGTAAAGTCTAAATTGCTTTAGCCACTTTCCTGCCATCAAAAGAGCATGACTACCTCACCATGGAAGACTGAGCAGATAGAATGAAAGCACCCAGATCCCTTATGATATCTTTGACTTGCTGAATCATTCAGGGCTGAGGTTCACCTTATCTCCATATTTTCCAGTTACATTAGAGTATAAATACTCTACTGTTTAAGCTGATAGGAATTGAGTTTTATTCGGGTGATGCTAGTGGTAAAGAACCTGCCTGCCAAGGCAGGAGAGACTAAGAGGCATGTGTTTGATTCCTGGGTTGGGGAGATCCCCTGGAGGAGGGCATGGCAACCACTCCAGTGTTCTTGCCTGGGAAATTCCATGGGTGGAGAAGCCTGGTGGGCTGCAGTCCATAGAGCCACATAGAGTCAGACACGACTGAAGTGACTTAGCATGCACACACGCTAATGTGTTGGGGGCTTCCCTGGTGGATCAGAAGGTAAAGAATCTGCCTCTGAGGCAGGAGACCTGGGTTCAATTCCTGGGTCGGGAAGATTCCCTAAAGAAGGAAATGGCAGCCCACTCCAGTGTTCTTGCCTAAGAAATCCCACAGACAGAGAGCATGGCAGGCTACAGTCCATGGGGTCGCAAAGAGTCAGACATGACTGAGTGACTTTCACTTCACTTACAGGCTACAAAACCCAAGCTGATAGACTTCCTTACTGTGATTTTTCCTGCTCTCCAAAAAGTCATGATTTTACAGTTGGTTCTTTGTTCAAACAGGCAGATAAAGCGTTGTTGAATTAGCACTCATTGCATGTCATTACAGGGCTTCCCAGGAGGGGCTAGCAGTGGTGGTAAAGTCCTCGCCTGCTAATGCAAGAGACACGAGAGATGGAGTTTCATCCGTGGGTCGGGAAGGTCCCCTGGAGGAGGGCATGGCCACCCACTCCAGTACACTTGCCTGGAGAATCCCATGGACAGAGGAGCTTGGAGGGCTACAGACTAGAAGTGACGTAACACGCACGCACACACACACACACACGTGTTACACGGTTCCTTTATGTTGTGAAAGTAGCATGGAAAGTGGCTGTCAACAGTGATTTTACAGTATTGGGGATACACATTTTGAAGTAGTTCTCAGCCTCAAAATCGTTTTTTCTTTTCCTTTCTGGAGTCAAAATGGTCTATAAAACTCTGCCCCATCCATCTGGGAAGGGATGATATCCTCCTTAGCTGAAGCTGCCAACAGTGAATATATATCAGAAAAGACTATGTTTAATTACTTCATTAATGTAAGTATGAATCTGTGCAATAGACACTGAAAGAAAAAAGAATAAAAACCTACATCATAATAGTACCCACTATCATGCACTTAAGATCTATGGCGTGGCAGGCATTGTGGGTTTTACCTGAGGTTTTCTAATCCTCATAACAGCTCAACAATAGGTACTTTAATCTCCTTTCTACAGTCAGTGAAAACAAACTGAGGTTGATCAATGTGAAGTGATTTCTTAAGACCACACGGGCAGTAGTGAATTGAGTGGTAGCCCCATAAAGATATGTCCATGTTCTAAGTCCTAAAACCTGTGAGCATGACTTTATTTGGAAAAAGGGCTTTTGCCTATTTAATTAAGTTCCACATCTAAAGATGAGATCAATCGTGCAGTTAGCATCTCTAATGTCCCTGGCAGGTATCCTTATAACAGAAAGGGAGAGGAAGATTTGAGTTACAGACACAGAGGAAGAGGTGATGGGAAGATGGAGTAAGAAATTGGAGCAATGCATCTCACGCAAGCCAAGCAATGCCAAGGTTTGCTGGCAGCTGCCAGAAACTAGGAGAGAGGAATGGAAAGAACTTACCCTCAGAGCCTCCGGAAGGAACCAACCCTGCTGACACGCTGGCCTGCAAAACTGGGAGAGAACAAGTTTGTTGTTTAAAGCCACCTGGTTTGTGGCAATTTGTTACGGCAGCTCTGGGAAACTAATAAAAGTCGAAACTCAAACCTGGCTCTTAGGAGATCACACTTTGACTGAAATACTACATCGAACGAAAACTGCTGAAAACCTGGACTATAGATGAATACAGATAAGAGATCTGAGTATTCAGTGAAATTATCACAGAAGCTCTACAAAGGAAATAATCCTTCTGATGCATGCTGGTCCCAGCGAGACCTGTGGAGGAGACTTTAATGCAGAGCAAGAATCATAAAACAAACAAACAAAAAAATGTAATGACCGCAAGGTTTCCACAAGTTTGTTAGTCAAGAGAAATTGCAATTTAGCACCAGAAAGCACTTCAGCTGCATTATTATTTCTAATGTGTGTGTGTTTTTCCTGAGTAAATAAGTATAAACAGACACACGTATGCTTAACTAGTTGATTAACACTGAACATACTGTGATGTGAAGTCACTTCATGGTTGTCTAAACTTGTGGTTGTCTTTTCAAAGTTCTGAGTGCAAACACTTATTTTTAGGAAAGGGATTTAACAGGTATAGAGCAACTTCTGTACCAGGTACTTCATGGGTTATCTCAGTCTTTGTAGCCCCCAAGCGTGGTTCCCATGTTCCAAAAGGAGAAAGCTGGGCAGGCCATCACTAGCCTATGCAGTGCCTCTGTGCAAATGAGGTGTGTGTGCCAGGACAGATGGCTTAGCAAGAGCAGCCCCTCTTTGTCCCCTAGCTGCATCTACATTTGGACCTCATGCACAGCAGGGGCCACACAGATGCCCATGCCGGCCCCAAGGCAACCAGGTTCAGGTCCAAACCTTCGGAAATGTGAATGCTGTGGTCTGAACACACTTTTCCCTGAATCTGAATTCTGTATTTTCACTACTGCATGATGACATTGAAGGAGGAAACAGAACAGGCTCTGTTTTGAAAGCAGGACTCCATCTTGGACTGGACTGTGGACTTTGAGCTATATGCCCAGTATCTATGGAAACTACACACCAACTGGAAAACTGGCCTGGAAGGAAGAGCCCCAAGGCTCTCCATTGCCTAAAAGAATACCCTAATTATCTGTGTAACCGAATAGAATCAGACATTCTATTATGCTTGGGGTATGACCACAGGCCTATTGATAATCGTCCACCCGTTACCTACCTAGGCTTAAGGCATATGAATTATGGGTTAACTTTGATTGTATCTTTCTTTCTCCTTTGTTCAGATTAGTTTCAGGGAATCTGGGGAGGTGGGTTTGTGCAGGTACACTTAGGATATATAAGGTTTTCACAAAAACTGGTTGGGGTCCTTGGCTAAGAAGAGACTATGCCTTGGGCCCGCCGGTGTAATAAACTGCACTCCACTATCTTCATCGTCCTTCTGAGTGAGTCTGTTTCCCAGAATGTGTGACTACAACATCTTCAGATAGCTTCAGATTTTACTACAAAAAGGTATCGACATGATCAGTGGAAGTGACAATGATAGTTCATATACTGGGACAGGCCAAGGAAGTAGCCCTTCTGAAGAGCGGAACAGAAAGATAGACTCATCTGCCCCCGGTGGGTGGAACCAGCTATTTAATTTGCAAAAATAAATGTAAGATACTTGTTAAAAAATTATTAAGAATTTCAGTAGGGTAACAGCAGATCGTTAAGCACAAGAGTTTTTCTAGGTGCTGGGTCCTTAGGGCCTGGTCAGGCGGCACATCCACAAAGCCAGCCCTGCAGTTGGGCCACATGAAGCAGAACACCTGGGTTGCAAAGCAGCAAGTGAAAGGATGTTCCCTTGGCAGGGAACATCTCCTGCTCAGGTCAGCATCTTCATGAGAAGCTGGGTCCAGTGATAACTTTCTTAAGCCAGAATACTCTTTAATGCCTTATTCCAAGTTCTTACACAACTTGGCTATAGCATTTTACTGGGTAGATCTGTGCATTCTCTTGAGGTTTAAGGAAGTAGAAATTCAAGCGCTTCAATAAAGATATTTTTATTACAGTGATCTCAGTAAAATGGGTAAGAACCACAATTGATTTACGTAATATCAACAAAAGCAATGCCTCGGATATGAAGGACAATAAGAGGGGAAGGAGGGATATCAAATTCTACTCACTGCCCCAGGGGAGGCCAGAACCTCTGTTTAAATAAACCTTTGGAAGTCTCAGAAATGCCGCTTTTAATGTCTGACACATACCGGATATATTTGAATAGTCTTTCAGATCAGTGTTTTGTAAAGGACGTACAAGTGAAAACTACTTCGAAAGATGTTAAAAGGTAATTGCATAAAAAGGGTGTTATGGTCAAATAAGTGAGAGTTTGTGCTAAACGGAGTGTTTTACTACAGGATGCTTCTGCGCCTTTCACAGGCTCTCGCGCTGGAATGGGATAAGGGATGAGACTTCTGCCTCCGGCATCTTGCAGCACGGTGTTCCAGGAAACAACTTTATGAAGCGCTTATTTATGTGAAGCTGCACCATAGGCAGCGTGCCAGAGAGGGCATTTTCAAGCTCCGTAAGTCCGGGCACACTTGTTTAAGAGCTCGCTTACTTAGGAACTTCTGATTCCACCGTCCTTAGCTCATTGCTTCCCTTCTCCAGGTCCCAGGTGGAGGCTGGTACACCTGTTCTCCCAGTGACCTGGCATTCGCTGCACGGCGTTCACCTCGGGAGCAGATTATGACGGCGATGATGGAAAGACATTCTCAGCTAATCTTAGCCATGGGGTTTACACTCTAGCGGGGCATCTTGCTGCAGTTTCTGCAGACGAGCGCGGCTCAGAGATCCATCTAACTCACAAGGAGGTGCCTGGAGCCCGCGGCCTGGAGCAGCCGGCAGCGAGCCTGGCTGCTCCGCATGGCCCAAGGCGAGTGGCTGCCTTCACCGAGACAGCCACGGCTGTGCTCGTCCTAATTTTAAATCCTCCCGCAGAGCGGAGAGGAACTGGCAGTGTGATAGATAACTATTTAGTGTGCGTTAAGAGGAACCGAGTTTTCCATTTCGCTATGCTTCAAAAACCCACCAGGTTGCAAGAGCAGCAGCCGTGAGTGAGCGCAAACCCCACTGCATCGCCGAGCTTGTGGGGGACAGCGGTGTGCCCCGTGCAGTCGTCTCAGCTCAAGGACCCCAGGAATGGGGGGGGGATGCCAGATACCAGTGTGGTCTCTGATGGGAGCAATCACTTGCATCACCGTGTGTGTGTGTGTGTTCATAGAAAAGGAAATTGTGATCACAAATGTTAACTAGTGGTTATCAGGGGGGCAGGAAAATATACAGATGGGTGAGAGAGACACAAGGGTGCAAGGAAATGGCCACCCACTCCAATATTCTTGCCTGGAGAATCCCATGGACAGAGGAGCCTGGTGAGCTATAGTCCATGGGGTCACAAGAGTTGAACCCTCAGTTCAGTTCAGTCCCTCAGTTATGGCCGACTCTTTGCGATCCCGTGAGTCGCAGCACACCAGGCCTCCCTGTCCATCACCAACTCCCGGAGTTCACCTAAACTCATGTCCATCGAGCTGGTGATGCCATCCAGCCATCTCACCCTCTGTCATCCCCTTCTCCTGCCCCCAATCCCTCCCAGCATCACGGTCTTTTCCAGCGAGTCAACTCTTTGCATGAGGTAACCAAAGTGTTGGAGTTTCAGCCTCAGTATCAGTCCTTCCAATGAGCAACCAGGACTGGTCTCCTTTAGGATAGACTGGTTGGATTTCCTTGCAGTCCAAGGGAGTCTCAAGAGTCTTCTCCAACACCACAGTTCAAAATCATCAATTCTTTGGCACTCAGCTTTCTTCACAGTCCAGCTCTCACATCCATACATGACCACTGGAAAAACCATAGCCTTGACTAGACGGACCTTTGTTGGCAAAGTAATATCTCTGCTTTTGAATATGCTATCTAGGTTGGTCATAACTTTCCTTCCAAGGAGTAAGCGTCTTTTAATTTCATGGCTGCAGTGACCCTACTTAGCAACTAAACCACCAAGATAGGCTCAAGGGTATACTGTACACCACCAGGAATACAGCTCATATTTTGTAATAACTATAAATAGAAATTAGCCTTTAAAATTTTATTAAAAATTCAAAAAAAGAAAGTACAAGGATATTCTTCCTAATATCTAGCCAATGATAAAGGAATAATCAAGAAATTCAGCATATGTGGTTCAATCTAGCTTTTCTTTCTTAGCCTCAAACTTCATTTTATAAACCATTTGAATGATTCTAATTACTTGATCCTTGCAAATGAAAGCATCAAAATTAAAAGCAATCAGATTTTATTCTAGAAACATTTTCTTACTGAAGGGGCCATGGTTTTTACCAGCACTGGTTTCTTGAATACACTTGTGTATTCAAGAAGAGTCACACTTTTGGTGATTCCTGAGCAGCAGATATTGATGCTGTAAACTTTAATCAGCTTGTAACCATGGTCACTGTTGAAAACACTATAGCACTTAGATGTTTGGAGCTGAAAGATTTGCATTCCTTGCTGCATTATATTATTCCTTTATTTATTTAGTGCCTATATGGTGCCTTCATTTTGTGTGGAGAACTCAGATAGTTTTATAGGAATAAGTACAGAACACTATCGACAAGGACTCCAAACTCAGGCTTCTAATTCGTATCTTCAGGTGTTTGCTCCAGGGTGTGACTGTAGAGGGGCTGGGACCATGCAGGCTACAGGCTTCAGCTTTCCCTGGCTTCCTGCTGCCCAAGTCCTCCGAGCATCACAGCTCCCATTCCGGCCCCCTGACTCACACCTTTCGCAATTCCTCAGCGGTGATGATCATGTCAGGAGTACGTGATTACGTCTGAGGCTAGTGTACAACACTGTTTTCAGTATTCTTCTTGCTATGGATGGAATTGTTTTTGGAGATTGTGGTACTTCCTTTATTTTCATAGACTTTGACCTTGGTCCTTTCTGGCTTATTGTTGCCAGTGAGACCCAGAGTATAGACATTTTTACAAGTAACTCCTAGGTTCCTGAGTTCAGTTCAGTTCAGTCGCTCAGTCGTGTCTGACGCTTTGCAACCCCATGGACTGCAGCATGCCAGGCCTCCCTGTCCATCACCAACTCCTGAGTTAACCCTTCAGACCCCTCTTCCTCTTCTCATGTCAACCCTAACTGTTGTTTCATTGGCCTTCCTCCTTAGTTCGGATCTGCTAGGTTACTCAGGTTAGTAACTCTATCCCTTTAAAGGCATAGATCCTTGCCACCATCCCAACAACTGGAATATCTGTTGATTAGGAGCCTCCAAATTTCAAACCCTGGTATGAACTACAAGGTGAATAATGACTTAAGTTGTTCCAGACTCTGGTTGCGTGACCACTAAAAAGTCAGACTTGAAAACTGGGACAGACTCCCCAGCCCACAGTTCTGTCCTAAGCTTTGGTCTGATTGTCAGCTCTCAACTTCTTTCTTTTCTTTCTTGGGTGCTGATCTATGCCAGCCATGATACACTATTTCTGCCATCCAGACCTGGTGGGAGATGAGGTGGAAGAAAGCTAAAGGGTAAGAGAAATACGGAATGAAAGCAGAGGAAAGTCATGGTCTGTATTCATTTTCTCAGGCTGCTATAACAAAAAATCAGACTAGATGAGTTAAAAGGACAGAAATGTATTTTCTCTTCACTTTAGAGGCCAGAATTTCAGCATTAAAGTTCTGTCAGCATTGGTTTCCGGCGAGGCCTCCCTCCCTGGTTGCAGATGGCTACCTTCTTGCTATTTCCTCACACAGCTTCTCTAACCAAGCACCAGAAAGCTCTGCTGAGTTTTCCTCTTTTAATAATGACCATAGTGCTGCTGGATTAGGGCCTGAACCATACGACCTCATTTAACCTTCTTAAAACCCTATCTCCAAATATAGTCAAATTCGGGGTTGGTGCTGTAACATTTGAATTTTGGGGAGATACAATTCAGTCTATAACAGTACCTAACAAATAAACAGAACCTAGCTGAGCAACGTGGGGTCATGCACACAGTAGTTAAAAAGACAGACTCTGGAGGCAGACAGGAATGGGTTTGAATTCCAGCTCTCCAACTTCATTCATTCATTCTTTTATTCAGTGGTTGAACAAATATTTATTAAACATATATGTATAAAGACCCTGTTAAATAGTTTAAGCAGTCTGGGGTGAATTTGTTGTTGTTCAGTTGCTAAATCGTATCTGACTCTTTGCCACCCCATGGACTACAGCACGCCAGGCTTCCCTGTCCATCACCCACTCCTGGAGTATACTCAAACTCATGTCCATTGAGTCGGTGATGCCATCCAACCATCTCATCCTCTGTTGTCCCCTTCTCCTCTGGCCTTCAATCTTTTCCAGCATCAGGCTCTTTTCCAATGAGTCGGCTCTTTACATCAGGTGGAGCTTCAGCTTCAGCATCAGTCCTTCTTATGAATATTCAGAGTTGATTTCCATTATGATTGACTGCTTTGATTCCCTTGCAGTCCAAGGGACTCTTGAGAGTCTTCTCCAGCACCACAATTTGAAAGCATCAATTCTTCGGTTCTCAGCCTTCTTTATGGTCCAATTCTCACAACTGTACATGACTACTGGAAAAACTATAGCTTTGACTATGTGGACTTTTGTCGGCCAAGTGAAGTCTTTGCTTTTTAGCATGCCATCTAGATTTGTTGAGTAGAAACATCAAAAGACACAATCTCTGTCTTTATACAACTTACAGTCCAAAGGGATGATTGCCCAATAACCAAAATCATACAAAGATATAATTACCAGTTGTGAGACCTTATACCAGTTACTCAAGCAGAGTAAAGCTTTATTTCCTCATCTGTAAAATGAGTCAGTTTTAGTGCCAACATTATAGTGTTTTTAGGGAGATGAAATGATAACATGCATATAAAGCACTTCAGTGACTGACATGTAGGTAATGAAAACTACTTGTTTTCAACACTCACTATAGCTTTCTGCATGTGACCACTAATTGACAATAAAATATGGGACAGATTCTCCCTTTCTAAACCTTGTAACGTCATGTGTCACGTGTCCAGAGGCGTGCTGGGGACTCTCATGAAGCCTTGTGTGAAAGATGGTGTTCTTCAGTTCATTTGCTCTTCCAGACTTTTGAATCAGGCAATCTGCTCTTTGTGTGTGTTTCATTACATGATGACGGGTAGAAACCAGGATGATTAAATGTGGCCCTACTGTGTTTTCTCCTCACTCAGGAGGCTCGAGTTTGCACTGACAGCTGAAGCTAGAGGTGGCAGCTAGCCTGCTACAATCACTGCCACAAATCCTTTAGCAAAGCGAGCAAATAAATGGAAATGAAACAATCCAGTGTGGAAAAATAATTTTGAATCAAGGTAAGAAATCAAGAAATTGGAGTTTCAGTTCCTGTTTGATAGTAAAGAATGGTGTGACCCAGGAGATAGTTGTGTGAGTAATTTCCCGCCTCTGTTTAAAAAAAAAAAAAGGTGAGAAGAGAGAGTTCCTTGGCTTTAAATAAGGTTAATGATGAGGATTAGTAAAACATCATGGGGACATGATCTTTTTTTATTTGACATAAGGACCTCGGTAATCAGACCAAAACCAAAGCTAAACGAAACAAAAACCAGTCCTTTCAAGATGGATTTAACGTGCGACATGGGGACTTGTATTTACCCCAAGTATGTTTTTTTTTTTTTCCTTTCTATCTACCTTCAAGTAGATAGCGCTCTAAAGCCAATTGATCCTTGAGTGCCCCACACAAATGTTAAATGCAAGGGCTTTGGGGTCAGGCTAGCTTGGGTTGGAGAGCTGCTCACAGGCCTGTGCTGCCACATACTAGAGTGAATGAACAGATATTTAAATAATATTGAGTCTGGAAGTCCTGACTCTGTTCTCCAGTTGTAAATCACTTGGCCTCTCTGTGCTTTGGTTTCTGCACTGTAAAATGGGACTAGAAACAGTGCCCACCCTTCAGGGCTGTTAGAAGGATGCCGTGAGATAATGCAGGCAGAACACTGCACACAGCAAGTGCACTTAAGTGTAGTTTCTGCAAACAGAATTATCTGAGATAATTCAGCGATTCCCTGGGTTGTTCCTATTCAAGAATTTTTAGCCCTCTAACAACAATTTCCCAGAGTGGCAATAAACACCGGCCAGTGTCCTTGTGACAAGTGAGACCTCTGGCCCTGATGAGAGAAGCTGTCATATCCTGAAAAGAGGGTTTCGTGAGCAAACCTGCCTGCTACCTCGCGTCACCACAGGATCCACACCCTTGGTTTCTGTTTTCACTGCATACCATTCAGATCAAAGCATTATCGCCCTGCTTACCCTCTAAAGCACAGAATATCTGTAGGTTAACGGTTGAAGGTCATGGGCCTCCATCTCTCTGCACCTTGCCTGGGCCGGGCTTGGTGGCAGCCAAGGCCCCAGCTGGCGTGGGGGGCGTGGCAGTGAGCACACTGTTTGTGTACCAGGCAGACGTAAAAAGCTTGGTGCACTGATCTGGGCGCACCTGTTGGCTTGTCACCATCTGTTAGCCAAAATGGTGAAAAGCCACACCCTCGGACCGCCAGCTGAGGAGAACTTAATCTCTCCCCCCTACAGGCCTCCCAAGACAGGCTGCTGGTCACATCTTACAAAAGAAGACAGGCAAACACAAAAAAGAAACTGCCTGAACCCCGCCTAGGGGGATGCCTAATCATCTCTCACTGCTGGGTTTTATTTCTTAAGCTAACAAGAAAGGGCTTTTCAAATAAACCTAGATAGTTATTACCAGATAAGAAATCCTGTTACAAACTGTCCATTCTTTTTTTTTTTTTTTTGAAAAAAGGAAGATATCCGTTTAACATGGACACTAATATTAAGTGAATTAAGTGCTAATAGTACTTGGATGATTGTTTAGCAAGGTGGAACGATCATAAGGGGCTTAACGTCTGCCTCCTCTGAGGGAGACAGAACAGGACCTCAGGGGTGAAGTACTTGGGAAATCAGACCAGGATCAACAATTATCTAGGACTTCAGGCCTTGGAGTCTTGAAGATTAGAGAAACATTTCTCTAAGTAAAAACCAGAATGTTGTATGACCTTTATCAAGTCACGGGGCAGGCTTCATCCACTCAGGCTTCTGTCCCACTGCCCAGATCTTCACTGCACGAACGCGGCCTCACATTCCTAAAGGGTCAAGGACCACACAGTGGAACAGCCTTCAGTCAGGGGATGTCATTTCAGAGTTGGTTCCATTCTTGCTCAGCTGACATCGGATAAGCATTTCTAAAAGTGTTCTGAGATGGCAAGGATCTTTTACGGCTAGCCCAGATCTCACCAAGAGTTAAATACACAGCTAGAATATGCGTCCAACCTCTTTCTTGAATATACACCCTGGATGTGCCTGCGTGCTAACTTGCTTCAGTTGTGTCCGACTCTTTGTGACCCAATGGACTGTAGCCCTCTAGGTTTCCTCTGTCCATGGGGATTCTCCAGGCAAGAATACTGGAGTGGGTTGCCATGCCCTCCTCCAGGGGAATCTTTCCAACCATGGATTGAACCTGTGTTTCTTCTGGTTCCTGCACTGCAGGTGGATTATTTACCACTGAACCACAGGGGAAGCCCATACACCCAATTTTCTTGCTACTGCTATATCTTCAGTAAAGAAAAGTATGAATATTATCATGCATACTTGCCTTTGCTGAAGATACATAGGTAGCAAGAAAATTGTTTCTATCTGAAATTGCATAATAAGGGAGGTTTATTTTATAATGTATGATTTTTTTTTAAAAAGCTAGACTTCATCTAGCTATCAAGATTGGCTTTTTTTTTTTTTTTTTGGTGGGAAGGAAACCACTTAAAATATATATTGACCACATATTTTTTATGGCCTCATACCTCTCACGGTGATTCTCTCCTTTTCTTTCTCTCTTGCCAAACTACCATTCAACCTAAGCCTTAAGGAAGACTGCATAGAATTAACACCTTTATACCAATCCCATTAGTGTGCTGTTAAACTAACGGGTTCATTTCTGCCCTCAAGCAAGATGCGGATTATAATCCTGAAACAAGCTACCTTTAGGCAGTAGGCATCACTTTAAAAACTTGAAAGCAGGCAACATATGGCACACTACACAATATAAAAGTGTTTAAGAGGTACGTGTTTCCACCCTCCATGATACAGGCCCAGTTTTAAATAAAACATAGCGTCATCTGGTTCACGCTCAAACACTGAAATTGAAATTATTGGCCATACTGTCATTTTCAAAACAATAGCTAACGGTTTGCACATGTGCTGTTTACAGACCCACAGCCTGTAAACAGTCACCCACCACAACTTTGCAAAGGTAAATGACAGCTTGAAATATTCCAAGTCTACAGAACTCCTGGGATTTCCTCATTTTCCCCCTTTTCATTCATTCTTTCTTCCCATCCCACCCCCAACTCTAATCACAGACACAACAGAGCGTCTTCTGCCTGCACATGTGTAGCTTCCTAACCATGCCACCTCCACCACCCCCCCCACCGCCCCCCACGACACATTTTCCTGCTGTTGAGACCAGCTGGGGTGTATTCGTCATGCTGAAGCACGTCATGTAACACAGCAAAATATCAGGCAGCCCAGTGTCATGGGAAAAGTGAATCTACTTCATTATCTACCCAGGGAAAGGAAACAGAAGTGTCATTTAAAGGGATCTGGTCTTCCCTTCTGTGTAAATACATATTCTATTATTATCATGAAGGATATTCCAAGGTCTTGGTATCAACACGGTATGCTAGGAAAACATCAATGGTAAAATGCTGTAGCATGTACCTATGATTTGGGGTCTTTTCCCAGACTTTTTGTTCACACACTGATTCTCCAAATGTTGCAAGATTTTGGTTTACATAATTAAAAGGGAAGAAAACTGTTACCAAACTAGGAAGAGGTTGTGTAAGATACTGCTTTGGAGATTTACAGGGAAAAGCAATAAGTGTTGAGTAGCACTGTTTCGCAAACTGTAAGGTATGTTGGACTCACGTGGAGAACCTGTCAGAAACGCTGTTCTGATTCTGGGGTCTGAGACCCTGGCCTGCTAGTCATTTCTAACAGGTTTCTGTGTGATGTTGATGCTTCCGGTCCCATGACCACACTTTAATTAGCAACGTGGTAAAGAAAGAGCAACATTTAGACAGTGTTGAGGAGCACATCTCTATAGAACTCCTAAGGACTGATGTCAACAGTTTGAGATTAACATACAGACACTACTATACATAAAACAGATAAACAACAAGGACCTATTGTGTAGCACAGGGAACTATATTAAATACCATGTAATAACCTATGATAGGAAAGAGTCTGAAAAAGAATATATAATTATGTTCTAAACCTGAATATAAAACCATCACTTTGCTCTTCACTTGAAACTAATATAACATTGTAAATTAACTGTACTTCAATTAAAAAATAGTTTAAAAAACTGATCTGAATAAATTGGAAAACATCCAGACCTAGGTGATAATAAGCGGAGAGGCTATCACAGGGTCTCTGGGGACTTTCTGATGGGCATAAAGAGAAAGATCTGGGAACAGATCTAACAAGAGGCAAGGAAGATGTTTAGATTAAGTTTTTTCTTTGTGTTTTTTTTTGTTGTTGTTGTTGTTGTTGTTCTTAAAGATTTGGGCAGGTCTGGAAACAATCAGTTCTTTTGAGGAGGTGTATATTGACATCTCATTTCTTTTTAAAGTAGAGAAACAGAGATGCAAAGTGGTTTTTCATAAAGGATATCAAAAGATGTGTGAAAAAAAAATTAGAACTAGATTCTGGATTGGTAGCAGCATCCCTAGTAAAATATGTGGGAGAAAAGAAAAAAAAAAATCATTTGTCCAACAGAAGAGGTTAAATAAGTTATGGTAATGCAAAAAAATTAGTTTCTTGTTGCCTCTTGAAGTAATTTACTCTCTCATGAAGTGACATGAAATTGAAATTTCTTGACAATTTTACAATTATTTTATTGTGATAATAATATTTTCAGAGGAGAATGATTTTGAAAATTTTACAATGTCTGTGGGTGCTCTGCTTCACAATGCTGAGAAACATAAAGATTTCGACTCTATGTTAAAATTAAACATGAGTTTTGAAAATTAAAAAAAAAGAAACCGGTCGTTTTTGGTTTTGCTTTTTTAAATTTGAATATGATATTGCATTTGTTTCCTCAAACTGTGGTAACAAGCTGCCCTAAACTTGGTGGCTTGCAACAACAGAAATGGACCCTTTCAGAGTCTGGGGAACTAGAAGACTGCCAGGGTCCAGAGCAGCCTCCTCTGCCTCCCTAGCTTCTGGCGGCTGCTGGCCGTCCTGGGTGTCCTCGGCTCAGATACGCCATCCAGTCTCTGACTTCATTGTCACGCTGTGTTCTCTCTCTGTGTTTCTTCTCTTCTTGTAAAGACCCCAGGTACACTGGATTAGCGCCCAGCCTAACTCGGCTTTAACTTGATTACATATGCAAAAGACCCTATTTCCAAATAAGACCACATTCGAAGATATGGGGATTAGGACTCAACATATCTTTTTCAGGGACAGAATTCCCATAAGAAGCTTTATGGTATAGACTCCTTGCCCTTTACAATGTACATTCCTAGTTTTCTCTTAACTGTAATATTTTGAGCAGTTTCCTTAAAAAAAAAAAAAAAGGCAAGAGCCTCTTTATGAAAGTAAAAGAGGAGAGTGAAAAAGTTGGCTTAAAACTCAACATTCAAAAAACTAAGATCATGGCATCCAGTCCCATCACTTCATGGCAAATAGATGGGGAGACAATGGAAACAGTGACAGACTTTATTTTCTTGGGTTCCAAAATTGTCGCAGATGCTGACTGAAGCCATGAAATTAAAAGACTCTTGCTTCTTGGAAGAAAAGCTATGACCAACCTAGATAGCATATTAAAAAGCAGAGACATTACCTTGCTGACAAAGGTTCATCTAGTCAAAGCCATGGTTCTTCCAGTAGTCAAGTACGGATATGAGAGTTGGACTATAAAGAAAGCTGAGTGTCAAAGAACTGATGCTTTTGAACTGTGGTGTTGGAGAAGACTCTTGAGAGTCCCTTGGACTGGAAGGAGATCCAACCAGTCCATCCTAAAGGAGACTAGTCCTGGGTGTTCATTGGAAGGACTGATGCTGAAGCTGAAGCTTCAATACTTCGGCCACTTGATGGGAAAAATTGACTCATTGGAAAAGACCCTGATGCTGGGAAAGACTGAAGGCAGGAGGAGAAGGGGACGACAGAGGATATGATGGTTGGATGGCATCACTGACTCAATGGACATGAGTTTGAGCAAGCTCCAAGGGTTGGTGATGGACAGGGAAGCCTGGCATGCTGCAGTCCATGGGGTCACAAAGAATCAGACAAGACTGAGTGACTGAACTGAAGGGTGACAATCCTTTTTGAAACTGAAGTGCTTTGAAGAGGGAAAATAATTGAAGAAGTTTTGTTTTTAATGTAGAAATATTAACTAAACATGCAATCGATATTAGAAGCCTTTGCTTTGTTTTAGAGCTAATGAAATTAAAAGTATTTATTCTTAAGATTTGTACGTGTTTTTATTTGGCAGTTGGTCCTTTACTATTTACTACTAACTATACCTGGAAATGTAATAGAGTGCTTTATATACCATATAGGTTTCTTGAGGACATTTACTGTCCCATAGTTTGATTCCCTTTCTGTTCCTAAATATGCATTCTTGGTACATGTTTATTGAATACAAGTTGAATATTTTTTATATCAAGTTATCCTCAATCATTTTGAAGGCAAAATAACACTTCAGTCGCCATTAACATCTGAGTAATGCCGTTATCTATTGGACTTTGGTAAAAGTGGTTATCAGAAGAGTTGAAAGAGATTTTCATAAACATTTATTATAAATAACCTGTCATGAGCACTAAAAATACAATAAATAATCACAAACAATAACTAATTGGTATTTGAAGTTAATCTTCACATCCCCAAGTCTAGAAGCTTAATATCTTTCCCACAGAATGTCCAAGGTACTTAAAAGTCATGATGTTAGCTAATGTCCTGCTCAGCTATGAGACAGCTCAAACAAAGTCATTTGCACACTGACTCTAGTACATGACTTATGGGAGAGAAGGTGAAGAAATTTGAAATGAAAACTTTCTAGTTTTAAATATCCTCCTAGAATCTTCCTCATAACCTCTTTCTTTCCCTGGCCCAGTCATAGACCAGCAAACATATTCAAAGAAGAATCTTTGTGTTTAAGATTCAAAAACTCATCTTGAACTTAAAGCTAGCAAATGTCAGCAGTTTCGTGTTAGTTTGTCCTAATGTTCTCAGAAATCTAAACTATGGTATCTTGCTGCATTTAAAATTCTTCCCTGCTTGCCGCAGTCCCTAATAATATCCTGGCCATGTACCTTCATCTATATTCATGAGGGTGCAGATGCAGCCAAATTAGTGGCAGCAAAGCACATTTTACAGTGTAGAAAATACAATCTGGCTTCCTTTAAACATTTTTTGACAAAAAAAGTTTTATTAAAAAAAAAAAAAGAAAGAAAACCAGACAGATTTAAATTCACCACCACCCGTCGGAGGAGTCTGTTACAAATGCACAGCTGGCTTGGTGATGAGTGACAAATCAAAAGTCAGAGAGAAACTTCCCGATCATCTGAGCCCTTGCCACCCGATTAGCAGAAGAAAAACAGGGCAGATGGAGGGAGACGCAGCAGTTCGGAGGGAACAGATGGCCACTACGAACTTGATATATGAAATTAATAACACTTTCTCAAATACAATTAGTAACAGGAATACATTACCTGAATTTTCATAACTGTGAGCAAGCTGACATTAAATGAGGTTTTTCAGATTAACAGTTGATGTGGCATTGATATTTGGAGGAAAATAAAAATATATAGCAATAAGAGAAACCTCTTGCTTTTTTGGTGCCATTGATCAGAATGTTGTAACATATGAAAGGAGAAATGCAATTCAAAGAAATTCCATATTTAAATTTCACTAATTGGGTTTTTTTTCTAATGTAGCCATTTGGGCCACATAATGCATGAGATACTTAAAAGCTTCGCAGATGTATGCAGCATCTACTGCCCTGAATGAATTATTCTTTAGGAAGAAATTAACCATTATACATCTCCCTACAAATAACCTCAGGTTAAAAAAAAAAAAAAAGGACATAGTAGTAAAAACAAACAAACAAAAAAAAACCTTCCAGGTAAAATGAAATTAAGAGGTTAGATTTTATAGTTTTCAAATCTACTCACGGTAACATGATCAATTCTAGGAACATCATTAAACTTTCTCTGCTTTGATGCCCTGTCTCTAGAATGAGCAGAATGCTTGTGCTCAATGCCTCATTCAAAGGACTGCCCAAAAAAAAACTCTTTTTACTCAAAACTCATGGGAGTAGTACTTTTTGGGTTAACCAGCCCTCTGGGAAGCCAGAATCCCTGTGAACTCAGTAGGGCAGACTGTCATGTGAAAGTCCCTGAGTCTCCCATTGAGGCAGGCATGATGTTGGCCAGGCCTAGCTGGATGAAGTCTGACCCCGGCCGATACAGGAGGCCAGGGCAGCCTGGGGTTCTACCAGATGAGGCCCAGCTGCCTGGGCCTTCCGTTTGCAGCACATGGACACATCTACACCCATCTACACCCATACTTGTGGATGAGAGCGGCCACAGGGTCCAGGCCCATAGGACGGGTGGGCTTTATATTCTCTGGGGAGGTCTAAAAACTGAGCCTAATGCAAGGATGGAGCAAACCTATACAAGCGCATCAGCCAAATGCACTGATCTAGGTGGCAAGAGTCTCTCACAAGTCCCAAGAGGCAAATTATTAATTCTGCTACAACACGAGGATGACTGCTTCTGCAGCTGGTGGCTGCAGAAATTGGCAGAGAGAGAAAGTAAGGACATCTCCTCTTTCCTGAAAGGAATAACCCTGGGTATTCAGGTAAACAGAAATTGTAAAATACAAGCCTACTCGACTGTTTGTAAGCAGGACAGAAATCAAGACAGACTTCCCTCTCCCAAACTGAGCAAAAATACATACTTTACAAGATAGTCAAAACAGGCACAAGTGGAAAAACCTAGAAGAGAAGGATGAACACAGAGCACCTGGCTAGGCATTAAGTAATTAATTCTATAGGAAGATCTGAATTTAACCTGTGGTTTCACCTGTAAAGCCAAGTAGCAGTGAGACCTTTGGTAAGTCTCTTCGCAAACTTTGTGCCATCTAAGATGTTTCCATGTATGAAACAAAGGCCTTGGGTTTTATAAAAGGACTATCAGATCTCAAAATATTTTATTATATAAAAATCTAAATATCAATGTACTTATAAATATTTTGTTAGTTCTTTCAGGTTGCCATAGCATGTTCACTGGTAACAATAATAAGAAAGCTACTAAAAGATTAATACTGAATTTTCCTAAAGGTTTACTACTGAAGGATAACGTGTGGCTTTTAAGGTGAACACGTTCCCCCCATATCTGAAATAAAAGATGATCACATTTAAGTCTGGCTAGGGAATTAAGCATGAATTGGAAACGCGTGTTTCTGAGTTGAGGTTTTTCCCAGAAGTAGACCTTGACACCATAACTTGAGAACAGGCAGTTTATCTGGGCCCTGAGTGGGTGGGTGCTGATGAGGTAAGACAGGGAAGTGAAGACAGCCAATAAATGTCACCAAAGCAGGGACTGTGGCCTGATTTCACTGGGAAAACTCTGGAGGTCCTTGCTAAATACACAGCCCTGGTGTTAACCTACTGGGATGGGGGTGGGGAGGTGAGGGAGTTAGGGTATTTCGGAACCAGCTCTTCTCAGTCATTGGTTAAGGGCTGCTCCTGGGGATTTAATTCCCATGCACTTCTGGTCTGTGCCAGTGGCCAAGCAGATTCTTATAGCAGGAGAAACATGTCAGGCAAAGAAGATCAGGTCCTTCAACTGGAAGTTGTGTTGCTGCACCTCTAAGCAGTAAGGGCAAGTGGATACGGCAGAGTATGAGACGCATCCGCTAAAGCAGGAATGATAAAAATACTGTCAATAATATCCCCACCAAGTGGCTATTTACTCCACCAGACTGAGTGACCTAAGCCTTTCCACCTCCTCCTCTTTCTCTCACCTTTGGGAAATGGGCCGAATCTACTGGGCATCCAGACACAAGGCAGCTACTCCTGGATACTCCCCCCACTGAAGCCTCTGCAAATGAATGACAACCCTCCTTTCACTCCAACTCATTTCTGTACACGGAGGTATTACCTGAATTGTTTCCATTCTCCTGAAGGCAAAAATTTTTTTCTTTATTTTCTGAATGATTCTCACTCCACAGCTGGCTTTGCTCACTCTAGGAATGAGGAATGAGACCACAGAAAATGCAGAAAAGTTGTTCTCATGACTGTCTAACATTTTAAGCAGGGCAGAGGAGTGTTCTGACCTCCCCCAGTTTTTGTTATTTCCCTGAAGACATAAATCTTGGGTAAAATTCTGTTACAGTTTTCCTCTGCCTTGAAGTACAAAAGGAAGTTTCTTCTTCTTCTCTGAAATACGCCCAGTAAGGAGAGCTAGTAAGCAGGATGGGCTCCCCTCGTGGCTCAGTGATAAAGAATACACCTGCCAATGCAGGAGACATGGGTTTGACCCCTGGGTCGGGAAGATCCCCTGGAGAAGGAAATGGCAATCCACTCCAGTATTCTTGCCTGGGAAATCCCATGGACTGAGAGCCTGGCAGGGTACAATCCATGAGGTCACAAAAGAGTTGGACACAACTTAGTGACTAAACAGCAAAGTAAGCAGGTTATCTAAATAGAGGAGCTTTCAGTTCAGTCTCTCAGTCATGTCTGACTCTTTGTGACCCCAGGAACCACAGCACGCCAGGCCTCCCTGTTCATCACCAACTCCTTGAGTTTACCTAAACTCACGTCCATCGAGTCGGTGATGCCATCCAGCCATCTCATCCTCTGTCGTCCCCTTCTCCTCCTGCCCCCAACCCCTCCCAGCATCAGAGTCTTTTCCAATGAGTCAACTATTCACATGATGTGGCCAAAGTACTGGAGTTTGAGCTCTAGCATCATTCCTTCCAAAGAAATCCCAGGGCTGATCTTCTTTAGAATGGGCTGGTTGGATCTCCTTGCAGTCCAAGGGACTCTCAAGAGTCTTCTCCAACACCACAGTTCAAAAGCATCAACTCTTCGGCACTCAGCTTTCTTCACAGTCCAACTCTCACATCCATACATGACTATGGCTACTGAAAAAACCATAGCCTTGACTAGACGGACCTTTGTTGGCAAAGTAATGTCTCTGCTTTTGAATATGCTATCTAGGTTGGTCATAACTTTCCTTTCAAGGAATAAGTTTCTTTTAATTTCATGGCTGCAATCACCAACTGCAGTGATTTTGGAGCCCAAAAAAATAAAGTCTGACACTGTTTCCACTGTTTCCCCATCTATTTCCCATGAAGTGATGGGGCCAGATGCCATGATCTTAGTTTCTGAATGCTGAGCTTTAAGCCAACTTTTTCACTCTCCTCTTTCACTTTCATCAAGAGGCTTTTTAGCTCCTCCTCACTTTCTGCCATAAGGGTGGTGTCATCTGCATTTGATTGATATTTCTCCCGGAAATCTTGATTCCAGCTTGTGCTTCTTCCAGCCCAGCGTTTCTCATGGTGTACTCTGCATAGAAGTTAAATAAGCAGGGTGACAATATACAGCCTTGATGTAGTTCTTTTCCTATTTGGAACCAGTCTGTTGTTCCATGTCCAGTTCTAACTGTTGCTTCCTGACCTGCATATAGGTTTCTCAACAGGGCTTGAAACATAGCTATTTGGTGTCGTTTTCCATTCTCCCTGATGGTGATGGGCAGTATGCCTTTCAGAAAAGGCCCTAACAACTTAAATAAGCCAGATCCACATGCCGTTAGGCTCATATGTTCTCTGAGAAAGAAGCCTCATTACACGGGAGGGCTGGAGGACTTCTTTGAATCTCATTTAGAGGTTTTGCTCAAGAATCCTCCTACACTCTGAAGAAAATTACTGTTTTATTCTCCTACCATTTTATTCCCTAAAATTTAAAAATTTTAAGTTGATCCCTAGGAAGTTATCTTCATTTGCTCAATTATTCAACAGATATGGGTTGAGCAGTTCTTATATGCCTGGCTTTGAATCAAGGAAGTATTTCAGATACAGATTTCTACCCCTAGGAAGTTTACAATTTCCTGAGGAGTCAGACATTAGCAGTAAAGTTAGGCAATATATAAGAAAGTAATGAGTTCTATAAAATAAAGACATTGTATAGGGCAGAGGAAGAGGGCCTGGGGTGCTGTGATTCTCAGGAGAGACCTTTCTGGGAAGTGCATTAACACAAAGACTTAAGGGAGATGAGAATATGGGTCTTAGTATGTGGTATAATTCTAGAACTATCAATACAGCGGTAAATATGACAAAATTCTTCCCAGCAAAGCTTATAGGCTAGTGACGGAGCTCAATCAAAAACAGGTAAATAAATACATATATTTATACATACATATATAGTACATACATATATAATAATCAACAAGAAGAAAAATAAAGCAAGCCAATGGGATAGAGCAAGGATTTGGCAAGCTTTTTCTAGAAAAAGCCAGATAGTAAGTATTTTTAAGATTTCTAGCATAGTTTCTGAAACAACTAACTACTGAACTGTGCTATTCTGGTGTGTAACCAGTCATTGATAATAAATCAATGATTGGGCATGACTGTGTTCTAGTAAAACTTAATTATAAAAAGAAACAGTGGGCAACAATTGGGTCATAATTTGCTAACTCCCAGCCATGGGAAACTTTGAGAGTATTATATTTTAGCAGAGATGTGAATTATAAGAATAAACTTAAGATCTCACTGAGTCATGACTGACTCTTTGCGGCCCCATGGACTATAGCCCACCAGACTCCTCTGTCTATGGAATTTCCCAGGAAAGAATACTGGAGTGGGTTGCCATTTTCTTCTCCAGGGGATCTTCCAAACCTAGGGATTGAGCCTGTGTCTCTTGCATCTCCTGCAATGGCAGGTGGATTCTTTACCACTAGCGCCACCTGGGAAGCTAAAACTGCAAAAGTCATATAATAATCTACACAAAGAGTATCCCAAGCGGAAGGAAGCACAAGTTCAAAGGCCTTGAGATGGTAGCTTGATTGGCAGATGTGAGTCTTGAAGTCAAGTGAGCGAAAGAAAGCAAGCCAGGAAAATGGATCGGAGTGTGTGGTAGACGGCGTTACCTAACACAATCCTTATTCCTCCTCATATGCATATCTTGTACTGTGTGGTATTGCAATTCCTTACTCTAGAGAGATTTTTGCATTTAGCCATATGACTTGCTTTTGGTCAATAGAACAAAGTAGAAGTGACAATACACCAGTTCTGAATCTAAGCCTTGTGAGTCTTTGCTTGTTTTAAAAATATATTGTGTAAGCTACTATATCAGTCAGTTTGCGCTGCCATAGTAAGATACTGCAGAATGCGGGGAGTAAACAACAGACATTCTTTTTCTTACAGTTCTGGAAGCTAGAAGTGCAAGTCCAAAGTGCCATCAGGGTTGAGTTCTGATGAACTCCCTCTTCTTGCCTTGCAGAATTCTTTCCTTCTCCCACTGTGTGCTCACAGCCTGTCTTGCTAGTGTACACGTAGGGCAAGAACTCTCAAGGACAAGGACACCATTCTTATAGAACAAGAATTTTGCTCTCATGACCTCATTTAATCTGAATTACCTCCTTAGAAGACCCTCTTTCCAAATACAGTCATACTGGGGCTTAGGACTTCAACATATGAATCTGGGGGAACACAATCCAGTCTGTAAAGCCTACGTTTATTTGTGTGTGTGTGTGTGTGTGTAATAGCTAACGCAACTGAACTCAATGCCAGTTAGCGTTACCTTTCTTGTTCCCTTAACAGAAAAACTTTTTTGAAAGAGTTATGTATATTTTCTTCCCAACTTAAGTTTCTTTTCTGAAAAAAGTAAATTGTTAGTCACTCAGTTGTGTCCGATTCTTTGTGATCCCATGGATGGTAGCCCACCAGGCTCCTCTGTCCATGGGATTCTCCAGGAAAGAATACTGCAGTGGGTGGCCATGCCCTTCTCCAGAGGGTCTTCCTGACCCAGGGATCGAACCCAGGTCGCCCGCATTGCAGGCCAGTACTTTACCATCTGAGCCACCTGACTGCCATACAGTTCATCCCATGGTGCCATTTCTTCCCTCAGCTTTCTTGGCTCCTCTTCAGATTTGACAAATTGATACACCCTCTTCTGTTGGCTCAGGTGACCCAACAGACTCTGTTTTCATCCAGCTTCTCAGAGAACTCTTTGTAGTCACCTTTGCTCATTCTCCTATGAGATTTTAAGATGCCTTAGAACACAAGCCCAGACCTTCTGTTTTCTTCAAGAGCAAGGACTTCGGGTAATCCCATCAGCATTCAGGACTTTACATAAAACCTAAATACTATTAGCTCCATATTTATGTATTATATGTGATCTTCACTTTGATTCAGACTTGCATCTTTGACTTCTCCACTTAGTATTAAAGGACATCTCAAGCTCATCAAGTCTGAAGCAGAGCCCTACACCAAACCAGCTCCTACCAGTTTTCTCCACCCATATGAATGGGACCATTATCAGCTCAAGCTACTCAGGCCTAATACCTATGAATCTTCCTTATATCCCTGTGTTTCTCTTATCCCTCATGTTTAATCTATCAGCAAATCCTGTCAGCTTGCTCTTCCTCTTCTATTTCAGCAGGTTACTAACTTTTCCATTGCAACCACTGACTGGTTAAAGAAAATAAAATCTGCAGTTTAATAATAAAGTTTTCCAGCATGTTTAGTTCAAATATATGATTCCCTGGGAACCCCTTCATTAAAGCCTATGGCTAATATGGTGAAGAAAGGGAGAAGACAAAAACAAATGTACTTTAATAAGCAAACCTTGCTAGGATTTTTTAAGAACCAGAAATACAAGTGGAAGGTATTTAATATCATGGGTATTTCAAATCTCATGATATTTATTAACGGCAGAAATTCAATCTGAGGGGAAAAAAGTACATTTGGGAGAAAATTCCTTTTAGGGGAATTTCATTATAACTCAGCTGAGTCATAGGTTTTTGAGATGAAAATTCTGTAGAAAGCAACTCATGTGACACTCTATCCTTCGAAGTCATAGAGGAGGAGACCATTTATGATAACCAGGGACTACTCTGTAATCAAAGAATCAGGCCGCTAATGGAGGAATAGTAGAATATTTGGGAGGGCAGATGTTGGGTTACTTTGTGGAATTCTACAAATTTAACTGCTTCACCTACCTATGAGATGGACTCATTATCACTGCTGCAACAAGATAAACAAGAGGTACCAAAGAGGAAAAAGGTAAAGAGAAACAGTCAAAAGTAAGCACTACTCTTAAAAATCCAAAAAATCACAATAGAGTTATAACTAATTACAAGTCTGCTTTAACTTTCAAAGTGCTTTCAAAGAACCAATCACAGAAATGAATCAGAATGGAAATTTAATTGAAAACCGCTGACCAACAGCCATCGAAAGGACTCTTTTGAGAAAGCTGATGGAGATCAGTACTGAAGTCATATTTGATTTACCTCAGAAATTGTTACCATTCAGACCAGTGAAACGCGTCCTCTAAGGCAGGGAGAGCAAGCCTCCCGCGTGGCGTTCTTCACTCCCACCATTGCTCAGGAAAGTCTGTCATCTACCGGAAGTAGAAATGGCTAAAGAGTTTGCAGGGCCCAATGCAAGACAGAAGTTTGGGGCTTCTTGTTCAAAATTTAGGGAAAAAAGTGCTGCTGGAAGTACTTTTTTTTTCTTTCTTTTCTACCAAGATCACTGTCTTGACGGTGTTTTCACTAAATTTTAATGTTGAGTTAAATTCCCTCAGGCAGTTGAACGAAACAGGGTCAGTGCAGACCTTCCCAGGCAGCTGAGGTCTCAGTCTGAGCCACCTGACCAGTTTATCAGTCTCCCTCTTTCCTGATAGCTCCCCAGCCACGAGAGACAGGTGACCCTGAGGGACTCCAACCTCCACAGAAGGACACGGTGGGTACATTGACCAGGAGTGGATAAGAGAGCCCCCACCCCTGCGACCGGTCACTTGTCAAATGCCCTTGTGGTGCTGATACGCCTGAATGAGGACAGCCGCCATGACACCCCGCCCTCAGGCTAACGAGCTGCAGGCATGCCTAATCCCAGACTTCCCTGTGGTCACATCCCAGGCCCTGCCAGGGGTGGAGGGCACTGATCGAGCTTAGGCTTTCCTCCACATACTCGACCCTGCCACTGGTTGAAGGTGGTGAAGGTAGCAGGGCAGGAGGGTGACGTGTGGTGGACTCAGGGCCCAGAGAGGGGGATTGGGCTGCCAATCTACCTGGGAGATGGAGAGGCTCCAGGAGGCTGCACCACATGATAGCTGAGGCTCTCAGCACATGGCCGCACCCCAGGTGTCACAGTCCCATCAGACTCCACCTACAAACTCAAAGATGAAACTCTCAATAATTCCAAGGCAGTGACTGTTGAACATAGGTCCCCAGCCCCGTCCTTCTGTAACCACAGTTACACGCCCGTGAAGCTGACCTGATGGGAAGCGGAGTTGCCGGTGCCATCACCGTGCCCTGACAAGGCATTTTAGGAATTTTAAAGGCAGTGCATCTTTGATTTCATGTGCTTATATGCATCATAGATAGCTGTATTAGAAGGCCTCGCAGAAGAACAAAAATCACTTAATTTGGGGTCTGTTTCTAGGCAGTGTCATTCCAATCAAAATGTAATTAAGGCATTGCTCCAAGCAGTCTTGGCTGGGTTCAGCGAGTTTGGACAGATATCTTTCTCGGAGTTCTTTACAGCCTGGACTGGATTAAAGATCATCAAAGCCTTAGAGTGACCATTTTTCTTCTTTTTTTTTGTGGCTCCGTTGCTTTACCAGTATTGCTGCTCAGACCACATCCAGCTGCGCCCAGTGTCCTTTATGAGGAATCATAGCACACGTTTGTCTATTCTGCTACATTGCAATATTATTTTAGTTGATCACTTCCATTGCGGTGCATATTGGAAAAACCTAACTAAACACTTAAATTTTATCATTTTGAAGTTCTTCTTTGCTCCACACACATGGTCTATTAGTCTCAATTCCCTTTTATTTTTTTGTAGTGTGAGGTTGCTTTCTCAGGGGACTGATTAGTTATAATCTATTCTATTCAATTATAATTATTTGTACGGTTATATGACTTCCCTGGTGACTCAGATGGTAAAGTATCCACCTGCAATGCAGGAGACCCAGGTTGGATCCCAGGGTCAGGAAGTTCCCCTGGAGAAGGGAATGGCTACTTACTCCAGTATTCTTGCCTGGATAATTCCATGGACAGAGGAGCCTGGTGGGCTACAGTCCACAGGGTCACAAAGGGACAGACATGACTGAGTGACTAACACATAGTTATATATGTAATTCTAAGTGTATATAATTATGATATATGTGTAATATTTCTTACTATCTATTAACCATACTTAAACTTACTTAATCTTCAGAACAATCCTGAGAAGTAAGTACTCTCACCACTGTTTTGCATAGGAAGAAACTGAGTTTCTAAGTGGTTGAGAAACTTATCTAAATTCATACAGCTGGTTGGCAGTAACATTTTTTGAGGACTTATATGAGCTAGGCAGCATGCTAAGTATTCTGCACAGGCTATCTATCATAGGTTGTTTAATCCCCCAAACTACCCTCTGGGAGTGTACAACTGCTGCTCTCTTTTTACTAGTGAAAAAAATTTGGTATTGGCAAAGTAGATGTTTTTTAAGGACACACTACGTTCCTCCTGACCAGAAGCCAGGATTTTGCCACAGGCATTCAGACACTAGAGGCAGCGTTTCCATCTACGACACCATTTGTGGAAGGCTGCATTTTACGCAAGTGTTCAAAGCAGTATTTCTGTTCCTAAATCTGATTCCAGAATCTTGCATGCCCTCATCAAGATACGGAGTCTATTTTCCCTCCTCTTAAAGCTACATGGGCATTTTGACTGCACAGATAAAACAGCGGTGTGGGGGAAGCTATGCTCCATGCTTTTTGAGGCTGTTGTAAGAGGTACTGCAGAATCTACCTGACTCTCTCAGGGAGCTCTTCTTTGGAACCCAGTCACTGTGGTAGGCAGGGTAATGCTCTCTACCGATTACGGAACTGTTGCAAACATCATGGTTTTTGAAAAACTTTCCATTTGGATGATTCGAGTTTCATATGAATAATTGAGGATGGCCTACTCTTGCTGTTAATGAACACTTATGTTTTACTTTTTGTTTGTTTGTCTTAGCTTTTCACTTGAACCAAAAAGGCTGTGGTCTGCATCTTTGCACATCTTCTCCGGCATAGCCACTAGCACTTGCTGTGCGGGGTGAAGCCGATGAGGCAAAGGAGATGCATATCTTCAGTTTTGGTATAAGTTGCCAGGTTGTTCCCCAAATAATTTTTAACTCCGTCCCAGTGTGTGAGAATTCCACTGTTCTGTGCTTGTGCTCACATCTGCTGTCAAACCTTTCATGCTTTTCCAAACAAGTCCGAAACTATATCTAATTATGGTTTTCCCAGATTATGAGGGAGGCTAGGTAGACTGTCATATGTTTATAGGACATTTTGTTTTCCCTTTTCTGTGAATTATTTACTTATACCTGCTACTTATTTTTCCACTGAGGGGTGTGTGTGTGTGTGTGTGTGTGTTTGTGTGTGTGTGTGTGTGTGTGTGTGTGTGTGTGTGGTTTTCTCATTTGTAAGTATCTTTAAAATTTTGTGATAGCAATTAGTTTTGTTACATCATTTGCAAAAGCTTTCTCCCACCATGGAGTACCTGTGGAGACACAGTGTTTATGGTGCTTTTTGTGTAACACTGGTTTAAAATTTGAATGTAATCAGCTTTATGCTTTCTTCAATCATGTGTCCATTAATATTTTACTCTACCTCAAGTTGTACATATATTTTAAAGTACTTTCTTCTAAACTTTTCAACTTTTATCCATCAGAAATTTACTTTCTTGTGTATAGTGCGTAGGGGTTAAGTTTTATTTTTTTCCATAGGGATATTCCATTTCTTAACAGCATGTATTAACACTATCCCCATCAATTTCTCTTGGCATCTCTGCTGTCTTATGTTCTCATGTATATATGAGTTGGCTATACACTCGTATCTTTAGGAGTTTGTATGTGCTATCACCTATTTGGGATGTCTTTCCTCACTTGACTTGCAAATATTCCTCTCTCCATTAAGTCCTACTTTAAAAGTCACCTCCTTGAGGGATGGCCCTCACTTTACTTCCTCTTCTCTATGTCAATTACAACCTCACCACAACATGTATTACACCATAGATATTTAAGTGGAAAGAGTTTTTGCTGCCAGAGTTTTAGTTTTCTTGAGGTTAAACACATTGTCCTGCTATTTTGTCCTGTCAAAGACCTTGTAGATATTTAATGATTAACTAAGTGAATAAATTAATGAGAGAATCTTCAAAACAGCTTGAGTGACACTTGGTAAATCTGAATAATTCATCTTCATATCTCTAGCCTATCTTTTCCCTTGTTTTGTCGACTGTTTTGTGGAGATTTTAACATAGTTATTATGGATGAAATTCCTCTTTCTAAAAATTGCTCCTTATGTCTATAATTTGTTGTGATATGATCTTACCTATTAGATTTTTTAATTTTTTTTGAACAAATGATGCTTAAGGACTAAATTAGCAGCCTCACCTGCATGATGATCTTGCTTTATCCAAAGTCCCCAGAGTTGCCATGTTGAGGTAGAGGGCAGCTCTGCATTCTCAGCTGCTATTTGGTACTTAGAGGCAGCAGTAAACTCACCCCATTTTACTTACTAATATTTGGACACTCTGTGGTCTCCTATGTTTACTAAGGAGCATAGGTGATTCCTGTACATTCTTTCCCCCAAAGTACATACATCCTCTGAAGCAGGTGAGGCATCAGCTTTGTCAACATAACCTTGAAGTTGCCTACCATGGTTCCTTGGTTCTGGCATTATTAAAGGCAAATTTAGACCCCCAATTGTTGATGTTGTTTTCACTTAAACACTCAAATGATTCTTTATTGTTGTCATATTTGCTACTGAGTAAACTCCAACAACCTTGCTTATTTAACTTACATGCAGATCACATCATGTGAAGTACTGGGCTGGGTAAATCACAAGCTGAAATCAAGATTACCAGGAGAAACATCAACAATGTCAGATATGCAGATGATACAACTCTAATGGCAGAAAGTGGAGAGAAACTAAGTGCCTCTTAATGAGGGTAAAAGAGGAGACTGAAAAAGCTGCCTTAAAAATAAACATTCAAAAAACTAAGACCATGGCATCTGGTCCCATCACTTCACGGCAAATAGAAGGGGAAAAAGTAGAAGCAGTGACAGATTTTATTTTCTTGGGCTCCAAAATCACTGTGTTTGGTGACTGTAGCCATTAAGTTAAAAGATGCTTGCTCCTTGAAAGGAAAACTATGACCAACCTAGGCAGCATATTAAAAAGCAGAGACATCACTTTGCCAAAAAAGGTGCCTATAGTCAAAGCTATGGTTTTTCCAAAAGTCATGTATGGATGTGAGAATTGGACCATAAGGAAGGCTAAGGGCCGAAGAATTGATGCTTTTGAACTGTGTTGTTGGAGAAGACTCTTGAGAGTCCCTTGGACTGCAAGGAGATCCAATCATCAAACCAGCCAACCCTAAAGGAGGTCATGTCTGATTAATCATTGGAAGGACTGATGTTGAAGTCTAAGCTCCAATACTTTGGCCATCTGATGCAAAGAGCTGACTCACCGGAAGAGACCCTAATGCTGGGAAAGATTCAAAGCAAAAGGAGAAGAGGGCAGCAGAGGATGAGATGGTTTGATAGCATCACTGACTTAATGGACATGAATTTGAGCAAACTCCAGGAGACACTGGAAGACAGGGGAGCCTGGCATGCTAACAGGCCATGAGTGGTAAAGAGTCGGACAAGACTTAACAAGTGACTGAACAACAAACTCCAACAACTTCAAAGAGTGAAAAAACACAGTCTACACACACAAAAAAGTGTGGTCATCAAAATCTCACACTCAGCCAGTCATTTAGGATGTCAGATTTGCCTTAATCTGAGAATGTGGAAGCTTGGGTTTCACATTGTTACAGGTCTGCAAACCACGCCTGGTTATCTCTGTCTTGTTTAAAGAAGTCTGATTACAGCCTATTCCCACACTGTTTCTGCACCAAGCTAAGCTGTGTCTCTGATACCTCTAATTCCCTTAAGGAAAGAGCAGCCATTTCCAAGATTTCACCCAAATTATTCTTTTAAGCCATCCTTAACACCCTGAGCTTTTCTCTAGATCATTCTTTTCCTTATCCCTAAAAATATCCTTTTCATCGTTGGCTTTACAAGGTGTTCAGCCAACACAATTTCTAAAATTGTTCCTTTCAGTTCCTGCCCCAGTTAATCTATAAAACCCCTTAGCTTTCATTCTTACCTTCTTAACAGTTTTCTGATGAATTTCCTTTTTAAACATTCCTGTGCTTTCCTCCCACCACACACACAAAGATTTTCCACTTCCTTCTCAGCCATATGGGTTCCAATTTTTTATTCCCCTCTGTTCATTTCCCTGTAAAAAATCTGTTTTTTCTCAAATTAGTGGCTTAAGCACCAAATTTACTTTCAAAGGGCATAAATAACTCTTATCTACAACCTCTGCCAGACTCTTCCTCTCTTTAGAGTTCAGTTTCCTTGTCTATAAAATGAGATGTTTGGAAGAGATCTGTAAGATCGGCTTCAGCATAAACATTATGCGACTCTATAATTCTGAGAAAATCTGTCTTCTTCGGTATACCTCCATTGACTATGGATTATTTACCATTGAGTAGACTACCGTTGTCACGTGTAATGTCTGGAACATTTTGGCTATCAGCACATTAATTGTAAGAGTGAACCATGAGAAAGCAGAGCTGGCCAGTTCCAGCATCACAGCTGCATTTGTCTCAGTGAAGCAGGCATGGTTAGGAGACTAAGAAGCAGAAAAAGCCCCCAAAGCTGCTAAAAGTTAAATTGAAATAGATCGTTACAGGCAAAGATCCAAGATGAAACGTCTTTATGGCATCTCAGAAGATAATAATCAAAGGGCCGGGGCCAGCGTCAGGACTGCAGGGAGAGAGCTGACAGAAAGGAGCAAGAAGAAATTTAAAACTTGGTCATCAGAAAGATGCTTTCTTTCTTAAGTAAGATGTATCCTGAGACTGTGAGTTTAGAATTAGGGAGACAAAGAAACCGGTGACTCCAAAGTCTGCTAATGAATGCAGAGTCAGATTTAAACCTATGGGACATGGAAGGGACCACATGCCTAGAATCCTGTCTTTTTGTCACTCCCCCTCACCCCACTCCCCAAAAGGGTACTATTCTGAGTGTAATGAGCAGAGATAGATGGACTTTAATTTAGGCTAAGATACCTGTTAGACTGCCTCTCACTTACTAAATTCCTAAGCACACAATGAGACTATTATGCCATTCAAATATAATTATATTTCCTCCACTCTGTTTGGCTGACAACATATCAAGAGACTAAAAATGACTGGCTTTAGAACAGCAACTCTTTCTAAACAAGTAACATTTTTGCAAAGAATTTTCTATTTCCTAAAATGAAAATTGGTAAGGATTATGTCTTCCAGAAGTTTGATTTCTTAAATGGCCCTTTTCAAAGAAATTAATAAACTTTTTTGAGTCAAGAATGTGTGTGCTAAAGTCCTTCCGTAAAATGAGAGATTGGATTGAACAGCTTTAAAGTTAAAAAAAAAAAAGTTGTATAGCCCCTCTTTACAAAGTAAATTAGCTATTATTCCTAGATACATTTTGCAGATGCGGATATGGAGGTTCAAATGATTAAGTGAAGCTGGTCACACAGCAAGAAACTGAGCTGTAACTTAAACCTAAATCTCTTGACTTTAGGCCCTATGCCCTAATACTATACATCTAGCAGCCTTCTCCAAGACTGCAGTGTGTTTAGAAGGATCTGCTCTTGCACATCCTTAACTTGTGTGATTTCAGTAGTCACTGGAAGGTCACAGACATAATGGACATCTCAGCAGAATTACTAGATGACCACCCATCCCAGACCTCGGTGCTTACATCTCCCCTCTCCAACCCCGACTTCACATTCAGCATAAACATTATGTGACTCTTTCCTTCTTTCCTTCCTCCCTCCTTCTCTCTCTTTCTTCCATAGTCTGCTTTGCAAGATTCATGTTAGTGATGGTGCCATTTACACCAGAGCGCCCCAGAAGAAGGAGGATCCAGTCACTCGCTGTGTATTAAATGAGTCCTCACTCCTTACAGGCCCTTATGAGAGGTTCGTAACTGGGCATCATGGAAGTGTTTGTGTTAATGGATATAACAGCCTCATCTCCTTTGTTTTTTGTAATTGGAAAAAGTTTCAGATGGTTGGGGCTTCCCTGGTGGCTCAGCTGGTAAGGAATCCACCTGCCGTGTAGGAGACCTGGGTTTGATCCCTGGGTTGGGAAGATCCCCTGGAGATGGGAATGGCTACCCACTCCAGTGTTATAGCCTGGAGAATTTCAAGGTCTGTTTAGTCGATGGGGTCGCAAACAGGTGGACATGACTGAGGGACTTTCACTTTTTTTTTTTTTCTTTTTCAGATGGTTGAGGTTTGGAGGAGATTAAGAAAATGAATCTCAGTTCAAATAATGAAAAAAAAAAATCCTACATGAAGAAGCAGCAGCAGTGATTCTCATTTGGCTCTAAAATGCCGCCAGGCTCCTAAACACATGCTTTCAAAGCTCCATGTGGAATGAATGCTGAGACTGCCAAAGTCAATGTTAGCTGGTGTGGCATCTCCCATCAGAGTAAACTCACCCACGACTGATTCTCTCAGCCTCGCCTCCCGCTCTGCTTACAGGAAAATGCCAGCTGACGGCACTTCCTGGCACCACAGCCGTCTTGATATTTTCCGTGCACTTTGTCTTTTGGGGCTCCCTTCACTTGGTGACCCGGCGTGCTGGCCAGAGCTGCATTAGTGGGGTCCTGCCCGCGCAGGAGAAATTCCTTTCGTTCGTCAGCAGATAAGGCGTTCTGACAAGCCTCTCTGAGGAGGGAAAGGGCAGCAGGGGGGAGACATGCACACAAAAGATTGCCCTGTAACACTGAGAGGCACAGAGTGAAGGAAGCAGAGACTGCAGGCAGCCTGGAGGCAGCGAGGGCAGACAGGGAGTCTGCTATCAGAAAGAAACGCGACGCAGTCCAGAGCTCCCTCTGTCTCTACCTGCTTCTTCTCAACGTCACCATCGGCCAACAGTTTGATACAAAACAGATCCCCAGAAGGATTCCAGTAACTCCTCAGGACCACCAGGGCAAAAACAAAAACATTCAGGGCTTGACACTTAGCAGGGCAGCTTGCCAAGCTTATCACATGTGAAAAGAGCTGCTGGGAGACAATAATCTCGCTCATGTTCACAAGGCGGGGTGTTAAGTCTCTGAGAACCCGGGGCACTTTCCATCCAAGGCAGCCCAGAAGGGTTGGGAAAAGCACTTTTCGAGGAACTGCCAGAAAGGGCAATTATATGTTTTATGGAACTAAAGGCAGGAGGAGAACTTGAAAGGTCATTTGGCGGGGGAGTGGTGTGGGGAGAATTAGTCTACCTTCTTGCCTTCAAGTAAAACGCACTGGAACAACCCCAGCTTGCAAGGGTATGTCACATGTACTCTACGTAAATCTTTTATGCAAACCTGGCCTTGAGGGATTCTGACACCTGGTCTAACACTTTCATGATGTGTTTATTTCTCTCCCTGCCAGCTTCAGTCAGAGATACGGCCTGCACGCACTGCAAACCTCCCTGAATGTTGCTTACCGCGAGCAATGTGGTCCTAGACCTCTCACATGGACCTTTGAGGTCTGAGCCTCATAAATGCACTATGGGGTGGATGTCATTACCGTTTCCATTTCCAGATGGGAAAATTGAATACGGCTACAAAAAAAAAAATTGAATAGGTACAAAGAATACAGTTGAGGCCGTATGACAGATGAATGATAGGGCAGAGGTTTACAGCATCTTCTTTTTGTATATTCATGCTTTGAAATACTTTTTAAATATAGGCACTTTCTCCCTTTCTCTTCCCAGGCTTCTCTGTTGTCTAAATAATCTTCCTGTCTCTAAGCCTTTCACCTCCTATGACTTCATTCTGATGTCTCTTCTCTGGGTTTGCATCTTGCTAATTAGATTCCTGCCCCCTCAAATCGTACAAAACTTCTCATGTGTGTCCTTTTAGGTTTAAATGTAAGTCAGTTTGTATATGTTACATAGTACATATCCTATATCACATTGGTGCATATATATATAACATATATATATTACAAATATAGGGTATATTACATATATAGGGTATATAGTACATATATGTTACATAGTATATACCCTATATCACATTGGTGCATATATATATATTATAAATAAAGGGTATATTACATATATAGGGTATATATTACATATATATAACATATATATTAGAAGAATCATGTATCTAATCTGCATTCTTCATAATTCTTTGTAGCTGTTATAAAATTTCATGTTTCTGGTCTATTAAGATAAACCCCTACATTTCATTTGTTAAGATCACAGCAAACAGGAAGGTCTCTGTAACCTACCTGGTTGGCAGTCAGGCCCAATTCTTCCTTAGCTTTGAGAGGCACCTGGTCCACGATCTGATGCATCACACTCTAATTAAGAAGACGGTAAGCTGTGTTTTCCACTGCATGCAACTTTTACTTATTGGTCCAACTAATGTGTAAGGAGGCTTCCCTCATGGCTCAGCGGTAAAAACCAGCCTGCCAGTGCAGGAGACAGAAGAGATGCAGGCTTGATCCCTGGATCAGGAAGATCTCCTGGAGGAGGACACGACAACCCGCTCCAGCGCTCTTGCTTAGAGAATCCCATGGACAGAGGAGCCTGACGGGGTCACAAAGAGTCAGAGGCGACTGAAGGGACTTAGCACACACCATATGTACAGAGTACCTACTACTGGTCAGGTGTGTTCTAAGTGCCAGAGATTCATCAGTGAACAAAACACCTAATGAGATTTCTGCCTTGAATTTTAAACTGTAGTAGGGATTTACAGATATGCATTATACTAATTATACTAGAGAAATGAGAAACACGACATTCATCCAGGTAAGACCGATTTAACACGTCCTTTTAAAATACCTGATGTATGTTGTTACAGAGTTTGCCAGGTGCTGGACTGGAGATAAAGCAGGAACCAGACAGACCTATTTCCAGCCCTCACATGACATATCTTCTTGTGGACTGTGGCTATCATTTAATTCTTTACTTCCACGTTCATTCCATACCCTTTCTCTGCTTCTCAGGAGGCTGGAAGGCAAAGCGGGGGCGGGGTTAGACTCTTCGGATTGTACCCTTTGAGTGAGCATCAGACAACTTTTGACCGCTTCTTCCGAGAGAAGGCGCTGGCTAAATTTCGAAGGATGATGCTGGCAGCCTTGCTTCTTTTTATTCTCCTTGTTTGAGGACGTCCTTTCCTGTGGACTGCCCCCCTAGTTAGTCACAGCCCTACGCCCTGCCACACACGCCTTGTTTCCGGGTGCTGGTGAAACTACTTCTTCCTACCTACCTCCGCCCCCGAGTGGGAGTGGCTTCTAATTCTCAGTTCACAACCTCCCGTTTAACTTCTCCGCCCTTTCATAATCTGTGTGAACAAAGCTGTGTATTAAATTTTGTCTCTTTGAAAGACCTAAAATGGCTTCTGTTTCCCTCACGGGGACCCAAGTGGAGAAGGGAGTTATGATCCAACTCTCTCCCCTTAGCAGAACAAAAGGGAAAGTGAGGGCTACTCTAGATGAAACAGGAGGATATGCTGGTTGGATATGAGTTCGCACAGCCGCCATAACAAAGTAGCACAGATGGGGTGGCCTAAACAGCAGAACTTTATTTTAGCATAATTCTGGAAGCTAGACGTTCAAGACCAAGGTGTTTGCTCTGAGGCCCCTCTCCTTGGCTTGCAGTTGGCTGCTTTCTTGCAGTGTCCTCACTTGCTTATGTCTCGGTGCACGTCTCCCTGGTTCTCCTCATGAGGGTATCAGTCAGATTGAATTAGAACCCACCCTAATGGTCTCATTGTAACTTAGGTGCCTGTTTAAAGATTATGACTTCAAATCCAGTCACATTCTAAGGTACTGAGGGTTGAAGCTTCAATACATAAAAAAATTTTTTTGGGGGGGGCACTTCAGTTCAGAGCACGGACCTGGTTGAAAGATATTAACAGAGTAGTGGGGACACACTGGCAGCAAGATATGCATTTATTTGATTTTCACATATTTGACATGCCGTTATCAATGCATTGTCCTAGCCATTGGATAAGTATGTTTGATTAAGAGGACGGTTCGCTTCTGCCCTTAACATAATAAGGTAGGAGAGATGAACAGGGAATGGAACAATTAAAATATAATTTATCTCAGGATGGGTTAATCATGGGGAGTTGCTGGAGAATAAAGAGCACAATCATCTCACTCTGTTAAAAACCTTATTATTTTATTTTTGGTTTTGAGCCAACCATGTGTGTCCAATACTATTAATGCTATATAAACCACAGAGATATGGCTAAGAAAGCAACAAACATTCTCATTACAGATGGAGATAAAACAAAGTTAGACAGCAGAGTTTTAAAAGCCTTCCCAGCCCTTTCCGTTGCTCTGGTAAGCACCCTCAGCAATTTCCTGGGACTTGCACCATGCTGGGCCCCCAGGATCACAGGTGCCAAAGGCGAGATGGCCACATCAAAATCAGAGATACATGGTCAAGGAATAGTGCCAAGATCTTCTCTCATAGATGGACAGCATCCTCTGAGTTTATGTCTTCTAGAAGTGTAGAAATGAAAGTTGCTCAGTTGTATCTGACTCTTTGCAACCCCACAGACTGTAGCCTGCCAGGCTCCTCTGTCCACGGAATTCTCCAGGCAAGAATACTGGAGTGGGTAGTAATTCCCTTCTCCAGGAGATCTTCCCAACCCACGAATCAAACTAAGGTCTCCCGCATTGCAGGTGGATTCTTTACCGTTTGAGCAACCAGGGAAGCCTGATGTCTTCTAAGGCAAGTCTTGAAAAACTAAAGCATTAAGAAAGGGAACAGAAAACTGAGAATGGGGAGAAAAACTTCCAGGCAGATGCAAGAGCATGTTTTCTGGAGGACACCCGTGCATGAAGAAGACTGTAGCACAGCTAGCTGTGCATCCTTCGTGAAAGTGAAAGGACAGATTTTTTTTTTCTAGTTTCATGAGAACTGAGAATATTTCTCAATATTCACTGAAGTATTGCTTTTCATGGCTCTTTTACAAAATACTGGGGAGCTGATCTCCAAATACCTTTGAGCTAATGTTGTACTTCCTTGTATTTATCCTCTTTGGTTGACGTCCATCTATGAGAGAAGATCTTGGCACTATTCCTTGACCGTGTGTCTCTAATTTTTGATGTGGCCATCTCGCCTTTGGCACCTGTGATCCTGGGGGCCCAGCGTGGTGCAAGTCCCAGGAAATCGCTGAGGGTGTTTACCAGAGCAACGGAAAGGGCTGGGAAGGCTTTTAAAACTCTGCTGTCTAACTTTGTTGTATCTCCATCTGTAATGAGAATGTTTGTTGCTTTCTTAGCCATATCTCTGTGGTTTATATAGCATTAATAGTATTGGACACACATGGTTGGCTCAAAACCAAAAATAAAATAAAATAATAAGGTTTTCTCTTGTTGCTCTTTTTTGGCTTTATCATCAGATCTCTTTCCTCACTGCCTGAGGGTATCATTCTAGAAAGTTTACATTCACTCTTATGTAGATTTCTGGCTTGAAGAATAAGCAAGTGATTCAATGACATTATGTAGGAAGGTGAATAATTGAAGAATAATGTTCATAATATTATAAACAACCTATAGGCATTTGAGGATTTTGCACTTTATCACACACATCATAGATAAAAGGCTTACAGAGGTTCCCCTAAAAGACTCATTAAAATTCTCAGAAGGAGATTTTTCTTAGGAAAAACTTTGGTTCAGTTAACTCTAAAGAGGTTTTCTCCACATATTATTTCTACTCAGAGCAAAAGGACTTTTAAATATTTATTTAATCAGTACCTGTGTGCGTGGGTGCTCAGCTGCTTCAGTCCTGTTTGACTCTTTACAACACTATGGAGTGTAGCCCACCAGGCTCCCCTGTCCATGGGATTCTCCAGGCAAGAATACTGGAATGAGTTGCCATGCCCTCCTCCAGGGGATCTTCCCGACTCAGGGATCAAACCTGCAAATCTTATGTCTCCTGCATCGACAGGCAGGTTCTTTATCACTAGCGCCAGCTGGGAAGCCCCTATCAGTTCTTACTAGTAGTAAATTTAACAGTAGATGTCTTCATTTGCAGTTGGGACTAAATCACATGCTATTTGACAAGAGATACAAACAATCACACGCATCTTAATAGCTATTAAGTTTGAGAACATTTGACTTGTGGATTCTCTGATTTATTAGATTCTTTCACAATCCCACCTAGGAGGAGGAAATAGCTTCTACATTATAGCAAGAAAGCATTGAGTTAGATGTAAAGAAGAACTTTGTGTGTTAGGCTGATTAAACACTGGAGCAAATTAGCAGGAAAGCTTATGGAATTGCCATCTGTGGAGATATTTTAAAAATAGAATTGAGAATTTTCTTCTTTGGATGATTTAGGAAATGCCCCTACTGGCAAGGAGGTGGACCAAATGTGCTCTTGAAATCAATCTTGGTTTTTCATTCCTAAGAGTCTTTCTATATAGCTCTTCGAAGTATTTATTTCCCAAATAGAAGGAAGAATAGAATGCCTTTAACAAAGGTGGTGTGTGTGTGTGTGTGTGTGTGTGTGTGTGTGTGTGTGTGTGTACCCATGTCTTTAGGTAGAGGAATGGGAGAGAAGGGAACATCATTTTTTTTTAAGTGACCATTTCCTAACCAGTCATTTTTACTTATGTAAAATAGAAGAATTTTCTTGAACCTTCTAGATACTTGCCACTTTCCTAACCACTCACTGTCTTTACTATTCCCACACTTCAAATGTAGGCCTAATCCAGTGTCTTTCAGTTCTTTCTCCCTCTCACAGTCTTTCTCTTCTAAGGCAACTATACATACATTCTCCTGAGCCTTCTACTTTTGGACGACTGGAAAATATGCTTCCACAGTCAAGAGTATTTCTCTGGGTATGAGACCTGCATTCCTATATATATACACACACACACATATATAATATTATCTACTTTTGCTTCATTGACTACATGAAAGCCTTTAACTGTGTGGATCATAACAAACTATGGAAAATTCTTAAAGATATGGGAATACCAGACCACCTTACTTGCCTACTGAGAAATTTGTAAGTGGGTCAAGAAGCAACAATTAGAATCTTACGTGGAACAACTGACTGGTTCAAAATTGGGAAAGGAGCATATAAAGCTGTATATGATCACCCTGTTAATTTAACTTATATGCAGAGTACATTGTGAAAAATACCAGGCTGAATGAATCACAAGTTGGAATCAAGATTGTCAGGAGAAATATCAACAACCTCAGATATGCAGATGATACCATTCTAATGGAGGAAAGTAAAGAGGAACAAAAGAGCCTCCTGAAGAGGGTGAAAGAGGAGAGTGAAAAAGCTGACTTAAAATTCAGCATTCAAAAAACTAAGATCATGGCATCCAGTCTCATCATTTCATGGAAAATAGATGGGGAAAAAGTGGAAGCAGTGACAGATTTTATTTTCTTGGACTCCAAAATCACTGTGGACAGTGATTGCAACCATGAGATTAAAAGACACTTGCTCCTTGGAAGGGAAGCTATGACAAACCCCTAGACAGTGTGTTAAAAACCAGAGACATCATTTTGCCCACAAAAGTTCACATAGTCAAAACTATAGTTTTTCCAGTAGCCATATATGGATGTGAGAGTTGGACCATAAAGACGACTCGGTGCCAAAGAATTGATACTTTCAAATCGGAGAAAACTCTTGAGAGTCCGTTGGACTGTAAGAGTATTAAACCAGTGAATCCTAAAGGAAATCAACCCTGAATACTCATTGGAAGGACTGCTGCTGAAGCTGAAGCTCCAATACTTTGGCCACCTGATGGGTAGAGCTGACACCTTGGAAAAGACCCTGATGCTGGGAAAGATTGAAGGTAAAGGAGAAGAGGGTGGCAGAGGTTGAGATGGTTAGATAGCATGTTCGACTCAAAGGACATGAATTTGAGCAAACCTCAGAAAATAGAGAAGGACAGAGAAGCCTGGCATGCTGCAGCCCATGGGGTTGCAAACAACTGGACAGGACTTGGCAGCTGAAAATCAACAACAGTGGCTCATTGGTAAAGAGTCTGCCTGCAGTTTGGGAGACCTGGGTTTGATCCCTGGGTGGGGAAGATCTCCTGGAGAAGGGAACGGCTACCCACTCCTGTATTCTTGCCTGGAGAATTCCATGGACAGAGGAGTCTGGGGCGCTGCAGTCCATGGGGTTACAAAAGAGTCAGACACAACGTAATGACTGAACAACAAACAACACAGTAAGTGGGATATCTAAATAGAGGGGCTCTAAACAGAGGTACCTGGCGTTGTTTTCCATTCTCCCTGATGCTGATGGGCAGCGTGCCTTTCAGAAAAGGTCCTAACAACTGAGATATGACTGAATGACTAACACTTTCACTTTTCTCACACACACACACACACACACACACACACACACACACACACACACACACTCCCCTAAGAAGACATCTCGGAAAATTCAACTTGATATGTTCTAAAATGTGGTAGAAGGAGAAAGGATGCTTCTAGAGCCTTAACCTCCACCCTCCTCTCTACTGTTCCTTCTCTGACCTCTTTGTCTCCACCAGCCCACATCCCCACCATCCCAGTCATTCTTGTTCCCCTGTTCACCACTGGATCCTCTTATCTCTTCAACGTATCCTGTGTACCTGATGCTCTCACAGCTCCTGATCAAATAATCCCAGAAAATCATCCCAGGCCCTTTGTTCCAACAACACTTTGTTCTCACAGCCTTCAGCTCTGTGAGCCCGTTTGCCTTATTCCTCTTTACCTATATTTCTTTTTCTTTGAATAACCTTCCTACCCTGTCCAAGGAATTCTATCTCTACCGTGTGACTCATACTTCGACTCTTTATCTTAGCTGTCTTGCTCAATCCTCCCTGTTGTACGTTTATCATCCCCCTGTCCAAGAACCTGAGCACGTTCTTTGTGAGCACGGAGAAGGTGGATAGCACAAGAGGCGAACCCCTTGGTTTCTGAAGCTGGACTGTCTGCATCACATCCCGGCTGTGAGACCATGATGAGTGACTTAACCTTTTAATGCCTCAGTTTCCCCAGTTCTAGAAATGGAGATAAAAATAATACTGCCCCATAGGAGAGAGGATGAAAACACTCAGCTGGATACTGGGAAGCATATAAAGAGGTGAATGATCCTGCAATCAAGGAGCTTATAGTTAACTGCATATATTGTATATTCAAAATTATTCAAATAACTATAATAAGCTGTGGAAGTATCATCATCCTCATCACTGTCATATCACAAGTGGTTACCATCCTGTCCAGCACTGTTCCAATCTGAATGAATTATTCAGTTGATATACATTAGCAGATACGTAGTAAAAACTCATAAAAAATTAGGCAAAACAAGATTATTTAGATTTGCTGACCTTTCATCCTTCAAGGGCAGGGTGATTCTCTACAGCATATTCTTAATGGCTTAATTAGTTTCTTTTTAAACGACTGAAGCTCTTTGATTCTTATCACATCTCATAAAAGATTGTTCTACAATGTACAGGATAGAAGTTCCAGGAAAGTCCTTTTCTCTGAGATTTACTTTTTCTCCAATCATTTCAACAAACCCTCATACCCCATAATTTCATTATAAAGAAGCATCCTCATTGTGCAGTAATTACATCTAGTACTTATAGTTAGTTGTCTCATTGCTTCTGAGTTTCTTCCTTTAAGATGTTATACCACATGCATTTATTCCTTTATTGTTCTAAGACATAGTCCTAAGTAGCCGAATCATAGCTATTTTTGAATCTATTTTTTTTTTTAGTCTTCAAATTGCCTCCCATTTATTTCAAATTCTGTGGCAAACTCTCAAAACCTTAAATATCACTTTCTTTGGTGATAATGAAAAAGGAAAAAAATAAGTTAAAGAACAATATAAAAATATTGATGCCTTATATCAGTTTACTACATTATCAAGTGCAAAACACTTTTCACGTCAATTGCAGTGAAATTTCATCTTTCACAGAGACTGAGATTTCAAACCAACATGTGAGATGAAAATCGTCTATAGTTAAATTACCTTTAAAAATTTCTTGGGAAGTGCCACATTTGATATCAATACACCGTTTCTCAGTAAGTCCAAAGATTTATTTTTCTTCTGTCATTGGAACAGATAGCAGTTTTTTTGGTTGAGCTCCAGATGAAGCAGTTGGCTTGCATTTAGGGACTATGTTGCATAAAAAATAAGTATCTTTAAACACTGGAATCATACTTCTGCACCATCAAGTGCTCACATTATGGGAAGCGGCCTCAGGAAGAGAGAGGCTGGAGCAGAAACCACCTCCCCTGCCACCCTCAGCCCAGGGCATGCTCTCAGGCACTGGAGAGTCGGGCGAACAGCCCCCGCTATTTCACGTCTCCTGCTCCATGTCTCAGCCTCTGTTTATTTCTCTCTCTCTGACTCTTGACTCTCTCTTTTTTGGGGATTTCAGGGGACAGGCATAGAGCTGAATAAGTGGGAGTCAAAAAAGATTTATTACATGCTATCACTATTCCCCGTTTGAGTATCTTAACAGTCAGATGAGATAGCTGGGTATTATTCCTTTATTTTGCCAATGAAAATACACTTAAACTCAGAGTAGGTGTGTCAAGCTTAGAAAATAAAAATATGGGGTGCCCAGTTTGACTACAATACCAGATAGACAATGAATAATTTTTGGGATAAGTATGTCCTGTGCAACATGTGGGTCATACTTTTACTAAAAATATTTTTTGTTCATCTGATAAAATACAGAATCTGGTATCTTACCCCCAAACCCTAGCTCAAAGGCATTACCTGGCCTCAAATCTTCTAAGAGCTTCTACACCTTCACTGAGCTAAGGCTCATGATATTGAGAATATTTCGTATGCATTTATTTTCTTTGTTTACACCTGAACAACATATTTGTCTACATTGCATTTATGTTTGAAATTACTTTCAGTTTGTTCTGTAAAATCACGTAATAAAAAAGCAACACATGAATACATGTTCTTTTAGGATTGATTTGAATTTAAGCCGTGTTAGCCCATTTCTGACAAGGAATTGAGTATCTCCTTGACTATGCTTTTAAAGATAAAATACCCAGTGAATCTGATTTTAGGGAATGATGTGAAGCCCAGGAAAAAGCTGTAAATATAATTAAGACCTTTGCTGCTCAGATGGAATGGAAAATGCCTAAGCCAAAAAAAGGAAAAGGGTCATATTCACGTGTCTAATATCTTGGGCTTGCACTCATGATGACATCATTAATACCCAATTAGAAAGTTCTCTTGGTGTTCAGCCTGCTGACTCCATTTCACAATAATTGGTATTGCTTGCGTTTTATTGCTGCTATATACTTCACCAGCACCAAGACCAGTGGATTCTGATCCAGCATACAAGGGATGCTTTAACAAGGCAAGCACACTGTTCTGTTATTTTTACTATGCCATGCTACCTGGCAGGCAATTACAGGTCTGGACGTTAGCATGGTTTGCCAAGAATAACAATCATCTAATGTTTTGATTGGCTAAAGCAGGGTTTGTGATCAGCCACCTGTTAGAAGAAAAGTAATGCTTTTTTGCATGATTAGGTGAATCAGGCAAGCTTTTAAGAAAGCAGAGTATATTCTGTTGGCTACACTAGAAATGGTAAAAGGTGAGGAAATTAGATAATAAAGTTTGGAGTGGTATGGATCTTTTGATTATCTTTAAACACCTCCAAAGCGCAATTACCTGTGGGCCAGGGTGGAAGGCTCTGACGTTTGTGACATTTAAATTGGAACCCCTGAGGCATTGTATCTCAAACTGGCCAGATTCCTGCTGAGGATTAGGGAAGCATCCCAAGGGGGAATGTGGCCAGAATAGCTGACTGGAAAGCAGCTATTTAATCAAAAAGCAGATTCAGAGTATAGTGTTTATGAACTTGTGCCCTGAAGCACGCACAGCTGAAATAATTATTAGTTCTTCTCCTTACTAACTCTGTGCCCTGGGAAACTTTTGCTAACTCTTGGTTTCCTCATCTTTAAAATGGGAATACACATGCTCTCAGGGTTTTTTTTTGAAGGAACTACTGTAACAAAAAGAATAAAGTACTTGTCACAAAATAAACGAAGTTTTTATTATTGATATTAATGATAAGGTATACAGGTAAGGAGAATAAGATGTTTCTGTTGGTTTGCTTGTCAACTGCTTAATTTACCAAAGTTTTATTGAATGCTGTGTGACACTGTTCTAGGTGTTTCAGGCTGATGCTCTGTCCCTGGCACTTTTCTACATCCTTTCAACCAGATAAGCTACTCTCTCACCAAGAGGCAGAAGAATATGTAAGACAGCAAAGTAATGATAGCAGGAAATAATGTTCCTTGTGGTCCTAGCTGTACGCTTCATTTTATATTGTTTAATATTGTATGTACAACATCCATATACATAGTTTCTTATTGCTTTGTTATAGATGAGAAAACCGAGCACATAGAGTTCCACTAGCATGTTTAAGTTATGGATGGCAGAGCTGGGGTTTGTGCCAAAGTCTGCATGACTGTGCAATGCATTCCCTTTATTATATGTACAATCAGGAGAAAATGCTGAGGGCCTCTAAGTAGGTGAATCACCACCCTTACTTATGGGGGAAAACAAAGACAAACACAAAAAAAAACAAAACGAAAAGGGCAAACCTTTTGTCATTTCTGTAGTCCCTAAAAAATGACCTTATCTTGCATCAGTCTGATAACTGAAAGCTGATTCTTACATTCAAGTGCCATTGGTATCAGGTCCCTAGTTCTCTGCCATGAGTATGCATTCATTAACATTTATGTGACTAGTCCCTCTTATTACTGATGTGATCGGAATCAAAGGGTTAATGAACTAAGTCACCCTTGCTAAAGCAATCTCTGGAAAGACAACATGTGGTGATTCTAATGAGCTGTGTATTTTGAAGAGCGTGAAGGAAACCAAAAATATGGTTCTAAAAATCATATTAAAAATCAGTATTAAGAAAGTTAATCCAGGGCCATCGCACTACTAATCCTACACTATTTTTTTCACCGAAGATAGCAACTTATCAATAGATAGTCGTTCTTAAACATCTGCAGAGCAATTAGACTTAAACTTTCCTAAAGGGAAACTGCCGTCAAAGGACTAGAAATGTCTCTAATCTTCAAAATGTGACTTTAAATCAATTATTAAAGTCAAAAATTTTGCCTTCCCACTTGTTTCCAAAGCTTTCAAATATAAGGTATTATTTTCCCTGCTTGTTAACATGGGAATTTCTCAATATCTCCTGTTTTGAAATACTAAAGTATTTTATGTACTGCTTTTCATAATTATAATCAGATACTGTGTAGCCTAATGGGGAAAGACAACATGCCGTGCTCCAATGAAAAAAAAAAAAGGAGCACATGAGATTCCACTGGAAAAAAGAAACCTTTTTAGCTCAGGGAGAAATCTGTGTTCATGTCAGTCACAGCCTGAATCTGCTGATCAGTCAGTCCTTCCTTGCTGGGGGCAGCATTTGTAAAGACATATGGCTAATGACATACTTAGAGGATTGTGCAGTCAATATATTTCTTTAAATATTATTTGGACACACACACACACAAAGAAATGGGAGATCTACATGTTCACATTATACTTTGTCGTTGCTGGTGTTCAGTCCCTAAGTTGAATCTGACTATTTGCAACTCCATGGACTGTGGCACACCAGGCTCCTCTGTCCTCCACTATCTCCCATAGTTTGCTCAAATTCATGTCCATTGAGTTGGTGATGCTACCTAGCCATCTCATCCTCTGCCACCCTCTTTTCCTGTTTCCATCAGTCTTTTCTAGCATCAGGGTCTTTTTCAATGAGTTAGCTCTTCACATTAGATGCTGAGGCTTATCATCATAAATGTCTTTTATGGTGTCCAGTACCTGAACCAAAATATCATTGACACACTCAACAAAACACAAGCAAGAAAGGAAAGCCATTCATTTGCCACTGTTAGGAACAAGGTCATCACCAAGAGAACATTTGTGTCAATGAAGAAATTCTCACATTATAACAGGATCCTAGGAGCTCAAAATACAACCTACAGTTCTTTCCCCTTCACTTTGCTCCTTCCAGGAACAAACGTCCATTCTCCACCCTGCCGATTATTCTTCCAAGGGCCTCTCTTTCTATCCTCTTCGATATCCATTTACTACCTTAACCAACATTTCATGAGTTCATTGTTCTTTTTTTTCTCTTAGAATCCTCCAGCGTCCTCTCTGTTTTCACTTTCCTAGTCCACATCCCCTGATCTGCTCAAAGTGTTCTAGAATCTTCAGTAAGCACATGCACTCTCTGGTATGTGCTAGAGAGGCCACAGAACATTTGAAAGGCCTTGTAGTCCTGAGAAAGGACTCTACTGGCATGAGATGAAGTGTCTGAAGGCGCTTGAATATGACATGTGCTTTGTACAAGAGAGTGGGGTCCTTATTTTATAGGACCAGGTGTATTTCTCTTCCCTGGTGGCTCAGATGGTCAAGAGTCTGCCTGCAATGTGGGAGGCCTGGGTTCGATCCCTGAGTTGGGAAGGTCCCCTGGAGAAGGGCATGGCAATCCTCTCCAGTATTCTTGCCTGGAAAATCCCCATGGACAGAGGAGCCTGGTGGGCTACAGTCCATGGGGTCGCAAGAGTTGGACATGACTGAGTGAATAAGCACAGCACGGCACAAATGCATTTCGAGACAGAATACCATATTTGATGGCCACTCATTGATGGGGTGCCATTAGCAAGTCCATCCTCGTCTCTGCCTCGGTAGTTTGCAGCAATGGAATAAGAATAAAGATCTGGGGTTGTGGACGCAGGAGAAGGACAGGCGCTAAAAGGTGGAGAAAGAGAGGGGGGATAGCCAAAATGCTCTCTAAGTGCAGGGCATGCCATATCACCAAGGAGTCAAATTATGAGAAGGCTCAGTAACTATTTTTATCTCTGGTTTGGGCCAACAACTTGAGTTACATTTCCTTTCCTAGGTTACCTTTGTATTTCTTACTCAATTTCTCTTTTCTCCTGGGCACTGATATGCTATTTATCAACACCAGGGACTCAAATCTCACCTTGTTTCAAATTGAGAGGATGATGACTGAGCCACTCTCTGGTAGCAAAAGAAGTGTTTTGAGAGCTGCCTGATATTCTGAAGTTGACTGATTAGGCAAACCAACCCAGATGAATGCGTAGAGACTGACCATGATGACTGCCAGTGACAGGGGAGGGTGAGGGGAAGAACGAAGCAGCAGATTGAAGAGAGAAAAGAAAATAAATGACATCACCATGAATGCTGTTAAAATGTCAAAAAAAAAAAAAAACACCTCCATTTAGGAATAAAATCATGAAACAGCTCTCATCCATCAACAACACAGCTGGTAGCCTCTCTCACTGCGGGGCTTAGCCAGTGGGCCTCACTGTGTGGAATTACTTTAGAATTCTCAGGATTGTTTAACACTGATCAATGGCTTCTGGGAAGGCTTAGAATACTTTAGGAATCTTCAGAGGAGGCAACATTCAGGAATATTTTAATCTACCTGAAGGTAAAGAAAACCAACAGAGATTGAGCTGAATTTTGGAGATTAGTAAATACACATTAAAATTAATATCGAGTGATAGCAGCATAGCTTCAAAGAACACACCATTTTGCATTGAGAAAAAAGTTAATTTATCAGTGTCTGGAAGGGCATATTATCCAACAGCGTATTATCACTTGGTTGAGTTTCACTTGCAAACAGAGAAACTTCCCCCTTCCTCCCAGTGAAGCACTATGTAGGGAGAAGGATTTTCTAGTTGGTTTTAATAAGGATCATCGGTGAATAATCGGTTATTCCCAACCAGTAGTTTCTAGCAATGTTATAACAGAGGAATGTCTTATTGGGGCACAATACATAGTATTTCTAATTGAAAAGTCATTACAGAGAAACTTTGTTCTTTTCTGTATTGGAATGCAGAATTGATGATTTGAAGATAAGCACTTTCAAATAAAAATTAATCTATATGGGATTAAAGAAAATTTTCCTCCTTATGAAAAAGACAACCAGGTGATATGAGCTTATATTCAGGCAGAATTTTGTAGCTACAAATTAATGTCTTAGTTGGGTCTGTACTGACTTTGTTTGGCCAAGCAGCCCTCAAAACAACCCTGGGTTGTGGGCATCCTCTGTGAAGTAAAATGATTTGTAGATCACATGTATCACTTTCTCTTAAAAACAGTTCAGTAAATTATGTGCATACCTAAAAATATATAAATATATACACTTGGTGAAGTTTTTGAAGAATAGTGTTTCTCAACGTATTATCAACGATTTATAAATAAAATGTAAGAAATAGAAGTTTAGACAATTATATTCTAACTTATCAATGTAGACAACAGCTTTCAGTTATAATAATACCATTCTGAATGGACTTGCAGAAAATCTTGGTTTTGTGGCTGAGTTGTCCATTGACTGTGTGGAATAGTCATGAACTATTGATAGTAACTGACATCATGGCTTAAAGAATGAATTAATATGTTGAATGATTTTATAATCCGATAAAAAAAGCCCAGAATTTGGAGTTAGAAGCTCTATGTCCATGACCTAGAAACACCAATAATAGAATGTATAGTTGCAGACAAGCCTCTTAATAATACTGCCTCAGTTTCCTTATCAATAACTAGGGATATTCAATAGGTTAATGCAAAGATCAAAACAGAAAACATGCATTAAAAGTATGTATATAACATGGGAACACACATAAAATAACTATTTTAGTTTCTAACAACAAACAATAACTTACTTTATTTAAGGAAAGTGGTCAAAAGAATCTCTCCACCTTCTACTCTATTGCAAAAATGCTTAGTACTGATGTCAAATCTTTGTACAGAGAAGAAAGAGTCTAAGAAAAATTTTGAAAACTTTTTTCAGACTATGAACATTTTTTTCCCTTTGAGATATTAAATTGGTTCAGGTGGTAAAATACACAAAATTTATTCTTTTTATTGCCACAAAAGGGATAAACAGTATTTTCAAAAAGAGGAGGTAAACATCTTTCCCACAAAAGAATCCTAAGATGTGAATGAAGTGGCATAATCAAATACATTAACAATTGTTTTGAAAGACAATGCAACTTAAGCATAGAGCTTCTCAGTGTTTGAGAGCCTGAGTCACTCTGATGATGAGGCTTTCTGATATATTAAGAGAATATGAGGATCATAACAGGGTTACAAAAATTGCAATATATTTTAGCTCTTTATATTTAGCCAAGTAATACTTTAAGAACCACAAAAAGGACAGTGACTGAGAGTTTACATCTCTTCAGCACCCTTGATGAACAAGAGGTACAGGGTAAATTATTTTTCTGCCCTTTTCCAACTGTCTCCCCAGCCTGTAGTAACCCAGAGTCAAGCTCATTATTCTCAAGACATAGCAGCTGTTTTTGAGTGTGGAGTATGTACTGGGCAGCTGCAAATCTGATCTTTAGAATGGATAACAGTGTTGCTCCAGATAGTCTTTACAAGCAAGAAGGATCTGGGTTCAGTATAAAAATTCAATATATGTGAGTCGCTTATAGACATGTCTCTATTTTTATCAGCCTCTGCAAGGATGCCTATAGTCCTTTAATTTCAAAGGAGAGTGTGCACTGAGTCACCTCCCTCATACGTATTTTAAAGCAACGAATAAACTAAGGCAGCCTGTACATTCGTTTCCATATCTACACAGATGAAACAACTTCCACATAGGCTTTTAATGTTGTTATCCCAAACTAACATTCTTTGAAAAAGCAATTTTCCCTCCATTAAGTTACTCCTATAAGTTGGCGCATGATGGGAACAAGAACTTTTTCCACGCTGACATTCACATCCATTCTAACCAACCACAATGCCGAGAAACACTCCGCATTTCTCAGCGGACCTCCCACATTCAGAATAGGATGTTTTCTGCGCATGGTGATCCACAAATATTATCATTCCATGACAATGCAGTTTCATCAAGGTACGTCTCAATCCACGGGATACGAGTCCCACACAACAGACGGAGGATTTGGCGCGCCCGGCGCACGCTGCGTGTGTTACTTACTGGTTATATTGCGGTGGTCACACTGAGTCCCGTATGGCGCCGTATTAACGAATGGCATGCAAGCACCTTCTGTTGAAACATCTGCGACAGGGAAATTTCAGGCACTTTTCCAGATAATTTTTGTGCTCTGGACCAAATTTTCATTAGGACTGTAAAACCTGGCAAGCTGTATTGTTGTGTATGATTTTTTAATAAACTGGGACATGCCTTTGTTAAAGGAGTGAAGAAAAGGGCTCTTCGGAGACTCCTTTCTATTATAAAAAGTTCAGAAAACATATGACAGCTCACAAAACAACATCTCCCAACTTTTTTTTTTTTTTTCTTTCTGAAGTGCAAGGTCCAGGCTTTCATCGACATATAAATAAATTTCACAGTTTTGGATGCAAGAGCAAAAATGCAGATTTTCACATCTTGGAGTAGATGAGTCCAACGGTGGTTTTCCTTAAACACGTGCTTGTTAAGAATGCATACAACCAACAGAGATGTTTTTTATGTATTTAATTTTTGATGCATGCTGCCAAAAAAAAAAAAATCAAAAACCCATGCTAGAGTTTTTAGTTGCTTTAGAAGCCATGTCTCAGAATTAGGAAAAAAGTGGAGTTTGGACACATGCCTGTTTGTGCTCATAAACAATGTGAACTTAACAACTAGCCTTGTTCATTTTTTTCACTACTTCAAATATGAGTGTTTCCATTTCTTTGCTCACTGCCAGGAGCCACCCTACTACAGTAATGGAGACTAGAAAAACTCCCTTTTGTAATTCTTTAATTCTCAATGCCTTGCCACAAACACTAATGCAAAACAAACATGCTTGGCAGTAAATATATGCATTATCATTATGTAAATAGGCATGTTATCATTATACTTCAATGAGGCTGTTCTTTGTAAAGGCTTTTTTTCTTTCTAAATCTATTATCCAATTTAAGTTATAATGCATATTACACCACTGGGGCTATACAAACACTCTAGATCAAGGAGAATTAGTAGACTGTATATAATGTAACAAAATGTTTACCACCTATGCATATGGTGCGTGATACAAAGACTACCAAACAAGCAGACTAATGCTGCTGCACGTCTGCAATTCCACCCAGCAATGCACAGAACCTTCGAGATTAATATCCATCTTGCTGTTCAAACTGAGTACCACATTATGACATTTTATATTGACAACATCATAAGCTGAGATGATATATTTTAAACTCAATGAGATGAATGATCTAGTACTAGCAGAAAATAGGCTGCATATCTGAACCTTATATGAACTAGGAACCACTCATGTCACAGTCTGAAAATGTTAGTGTTTGCATAAATCCATTGCTTATGCATAAGCACCAGGGAACTGGAATCCTGAGGCAGGCAGTAATCTGTAAAGTTCTTGTGGCGCTTGATAAGCATGCAAGATGCATCTCACATTCTCCTTGGTGAATTGCAAATGTTTATGAAAGAAAGTGCATATAGCTGCATATTGTATGAAAAGACCAAGGCAGATTTCTTCACCCCGGTTTGGAAAATGGTATAGGGAGAATGGGCACAAGGAAAGAAAGGGCCTATTACAATGTCTAATTTACTGACAACCCTAAGAGCAAGCAAAACTCACCTGAAGAAGTAAATTTTCAGTCCTGTTATTCTTTTTCATATTCTGTAACTGCAAACATTATTGGAACTATCAACCATTTATTTTATTTTACCTATGAAGATACAGGACTGCAAATATTTAAAACAAGGATGGTGGTCTTCTTTTACTTCTATTATTTTCTCTTTTCTGGAGCAGGTAGGCTGCTAACTCTGAAACAAGAAGACAGTTATAGTAGTTATTCTTTGTTTAAACTAATGCTGTCAATTTTTTTTTTTAAGTCTTGTAAGGGAATATGCCATTTGACACAAAGTTAAACTGATAAGAGATCAAACAGCTTGAAGATTTGATTTCTGTACATTTAAAATTCATTAGCATTAGAATCTGATTTACAAGACTTCAGAATAAATAAATTAGGCAATGTTTTTCATTTGCTCACCTCACCCTGTACTAAGGACTTGGTGAAGCCTTTTTCGTTTTTAAATGTGTTATTCAACCTTAGTTATCTTGCGCAGTGTACTGCTGGGGCTGGAGGCTACACTATGATTGCCCTGAAGAGTTTCAGATGTTCACCACATACATCAAACTTTCTGCTTTGATCTAAGAGAAGACCATTTCTATTCAGACATCAGGTTAAAGGTGGTAGGACCTGAGAAGCCAGTATGGTGTGGCACTAACATGGCATGCCAGACAGCGTTTGCCGTCTTCGCTGAGAGAGGACATGTCTTCTTCCTCACTCCTTGGTGCTTGTTCTGCCCACGTCCCTCCCTGCCACCTCCACCCTGAAACTTCCGTCTTCCACTTTGGCTCATTTCCAGTTATATTAGCCTGCCAGGGCTACCGTACCAAAATACCACACACTGGGGAGCTTAGACAGAAATGTATTTTCTCACGATTCTGAAGGCTGGAAACTTAAGATCAAGGTGCCATCAGGGTCTGCTTCGGGCAAGGCCGCTCTTCCTGGCTTACAGACGGGCATCTTGTTGCTGGTTTTCCTCTGTGCACATGTGGTCATGGAGGTCTCTCTGGTGTCTCCTTCTCTTCTTAGAAGAACACTAGTTCTATCAGATCAGGGCTCTGCCTTAGGGCCATTTTTAACGTTGGACCTCCATGAAGACCCTGTGTCCAAATACAATTGCATTGAGGGGTTATGGCTTCAACATATGAGTTTGAAGGGATGCGAGTCAGTCCATACAACAAGTCATCCATCAGGCCACTGCCAAGATCTACGTTCTTCCTGGAACTCTCCCCAGCTTTAAACTCGGGGTCAAGTGGCAGATTCAGATCAAGCCTGAGTTCCAGCACCATTTCGTATGTCACAGTAGCAAGTGTGATATTCTTTCTACCCTGTGACTATGGGATTTAGTTAATGGGCTGGGATATGTGCCTTTGAGAGTATCATGGAAAAGATGTTCCATGATTCCGAATCATGTAGATTGAGGCGAAAAATAATCCACAAAAGCAGGGTTTCAAAGGTTGGCAAAAATGTTAGTTTGGTGTCTCATTCTTCTGGGTTGATAAAGAAAGACTTAGAAATCTTAAGGGTTAATGCCTCAGACTTGGAGCAGTTGAGAACAGTGTCTTATCTACACTCTATCCGAGATCCAAAAGTTAAGTTACATGTTTCATCTCTTCCTTGGGTTCATAAACTTGAATATGTCATAACATATCGTCACCATTAGTTTCACTTTCGGTAATCTTATCTGGCTTCTGACAAGCCTCCTGGGGAGGGTATTAATCACTCACATTTCTGGACTTCTCCACAGAACCTCTCTGAGAAGGCTTTGCTGCCTCTTCCTAGATCATGATTAAGGTTGTATCAATCCCCAGCGAGCCTTGGTGACCCAATAAACCTTTGCTTAGATCGATTAAATTACATCAAAAGCTGAGAAAATCTCTGGGCAGCAAAAGAGCAGTGGTTTTCTCAATTAAGGGGCATCTGGCAATGTATGGAGAACTTTTTGGTGGATACTCATCTTGTGAATGGGGCAGGGAGAGTGACACTGGTATATAGTAGGGAGCAGTTGAAGATTCTGCTAAACATTCTACAGTGCACAGGACAGGCGCCCAGAGCAAAGGGTTATCCAGGCTCAAATGTCAGTAGTGCTAAACTTAAAAACCCGGATGTAGAAGTTAAAGAAAATGAGTGAAAGTGCTCAGTCATGTCCTACTCTTTGCAACCCCATGGACTGTAGCCTACCAGGCTTCTCAATCCCTGGAATTTTCCAGGCAGGAGTACTGGAGTGGGTTGCCATTTCCTTCTCCAGGGGATCTTCCTGACCCAGGAATCAAACACAGGTCTCCCGCATTGCAGGCAGATTTTTTACTGCCTGAGCCACCAGGGAAGCTCAGAGGTTAATAAAGAAGAGCTCCAAAATCACTGCAGATGGTGACTGCAGCCATGAAATTAAAAGACGCTTGCTCCTTGGAAGAAAAGTTATGACCAACCTACACAGCATATTAAAAAGCAGAGACATTACTCTGCCAACAAAGGTCCATCTAGTCAAGGCTATGGTTTTTCCAGTAGTCATGTATGGATGTGAGAGTTGGACTATAAAGAAAGCTGAGCACCGAAGCATTCAAAAGAATGCTTTTGAACTATGGTGTTGGAGAAGACTCTTGAGAGTCCCTTGGACTGCAAGGAGATCCAACCAGTCCATCCTAAAGGAAATCAGTCCTGAATATTCATTGGGAGGACTCATGTTGAAGCTGAAACTCCAATACTTTGGCCACCTGATGGGAAGAACTGACTCATTTGAAAAGACCCTGATGCTGGGAAAGACTGAAGGCAGGAGAAGGGGATGAGAGAGGATGAGATGGTTGGATGGATCACCGACTCAATGGACATGATTTTAGGTGGACTCCAGGAGTTGGTGATGGACAGGGAAACCTGGCATGCTGCAGTCCATGGGGTCACAAAGAGTCAGACATGACTGAGCAACTGAACTTGAACTGAACTGGCTTAAAATGGTTACAAGAAGAGTTTACCTAACCAAAGGTAAGTTCACGCACCTGTAAAATGAGGATAAAAATATGCATTTCTTAGTTCTGTTATAAGGATTAAATGAGGTAATATATTCAAATATTTGTTTTTACTTTAGCATAAGTCAGGTGGTAGAGGTATTCTATAAAGTGCTTGGTTCAATGACTCACCCTCAGAAAATAACAGAGAAATGTCTGAACTATTGTGAAACATTTCTAAATAAGTAACCAAACTGCTGCAAATATATAGCATTCAGACGTGTGTGTGTGTGTGTGTGTGTGTGTGTGTGTTGCGGTGGGTGGATGGGTGGTTAATTAGACTGGGAAATTATCTGTGATTGCCCCGTTGTTCTGAAGATGAAGCTATGATGAGTAGAAAAAGGGAGGTGGATTCACCAGCCAAATCCCAGTCACATCTCTTGAGTGAGCCTTGAGCTCTGAGGACAAGGATATAGAAGGCTCTGGGGACCCAAAGTGAAAGGGACGGGGACTGAGGAATCTGAGTGAGCCTGCGAGGAATCACACACATGGGGAAACGGGGAGGGGGCTGGGTTGGAATTCTCAAACCAATTTTATCTCTGGCTACAACCTTGATGTCAGAAGGATCTCATCTTTCCAACTGAAAAAGAACTCATTTTCCTTTTATGAAAATACTTGGGATACAATAGGTCTTCACTCAAGGCTCTACTGTGGTTACAGTAATCTCTGCAAGAATTTTTCTTCACTTCAGGGAACTGTCCCATACACCTTCCACCTTTTGGTTTATCTCCATGAGGTCACAGCCCATCTCCTGGGATTGTGTAAAATAGAAAATATGGGTCCCTCTAGGGGTACTGGCTGAACGTGCTTAATGTGGGACCATTGGTCTATTGGTGTCTGGAGTTACATTCAAAATGAATGTTAGAGGGGATTTTAATTGTTTCTAAGATAGCAAATATAAAGACATCTGAAATTCCTAAAAACATTACTGAGTAATTGAGTCTAGCATTGAGATTACAGAAAAGCTGGAAAATTCCTGATGTTAATTTTCTAATCAGCACAATCATAAAATGGCTAGCTTTTGGGGGGAGACATCATATATCCATTTACAAAAAAGTCTACGTTAAGAAAGAAATTATCTTCTAAGGGTGTTGTTTTCTTTTTTTTGAACTCAAATGTGTTTCTGACCCCCTTGAACTGACGAGCTCACCCAGAAATGGGGGCCTTGAAGGGAAACAGAGCTCAATTCCAAATCCACAGTGGTCCCCCGGCGCCTGCATTTCCCCCGATTCCTTTCAAGTTGAACACGCTTTTCAAGAAAGGGGGGAAAAAATACAAATGCTGGTGAAGCCTTTTATAAATAAAGCCATTTAAACTTCAGAGACAATTAGCCCCCCTGCCCATTTTTAACTTCTGAGTTTCATTGCCTCGGCTTTGCTGATAATTTACTTGTGAAATTCTCAGGCCTGTTCTGCGGGCCTGGCTGGGTCCCGCCTTCACATGTGTTGGCTGCTTGGAGATGTCGAGCTGCTGTGGTCAGTTTGACGAAGTATACATAAGCTTTTGGCACCACGGATCTGCAATATCGTGGACGGTCAAGGAGGCGCCTGTTATAAAAATACACAGTGAAACACAAGTGAAGGACTGCACTTTCTCAAAGACGAGCGTAATGCATTCCTCCTGTTTAGGCTCATTTTCCAGCCTTTCACATTCTTTGTGAACAAGAGTTATAAAACAACACTGATGCAGGCCAATTATTTTTACTTTGAAGGCCATTAATCAAGATTGACTAAGAAAATGAAGACAGCTAAGCAAAATTTCATATGTGACTAGAGGGAGATTAAAATAAAACCAGATGGGATGGACAGAGACACTAAGCATGTTTTTTTTTTTTTTTTTCTAATTTTTGGACTCATGTAATAAATGTCTTTTACAAATTACAGAACTCTTTATTTTCGTACAGTAAATCAAATCAGGCCATAATATACAAGTGGTCTCATTGCTGAAATGTCAAAAATAGAACCTGCCTTGTTCTTGTAGAGTAATTCCTCAAATCTAAACCAGAACTGTGGACTAACGGTCTATCAGCCGGCTACCTGTGTGCAGTCAGACAGTACCTGAGAGATGGGATCCCCAAGGCCTCAGAGCAAACCACACAATGAATTCACAGGAACCTCCCCGTGAAATGATGAGAGTTTTGAATCAGAGTCATCAAGTAGTCCAAGGCCCAATTTATTTAGAAAAGGTGGGTTCAAGTTCTTTTAAATACCTAGCTTCTCTGTCATGAGAAAGATTGGAAGGCTACAAATCACCTATTCACAGACCTTAAAGTGATTTTCCCTTGATCTTCAGGATCTGACAGTACTGGTAGGTTCATTATTTTTGTCACATGAACACACATTTTGAAATACATATTTTATGAACAGAGTAGTAAAGTGTGTGTGTTTAAAAAATAAAATGGAATCCTTCTCCTGAAATTTTTGGTGTTTTGTTTTTTTTTTCCTAATCTTGCATGGATAACAAGATTCTATTTCCCTTACCCAAACAGCAGCAGTGTCTTTCCCCAATGAGGAAATGACTGAAAATAACCAGCTGTTTCAGGATCTTTATCAAAACACACATAATCCTGAAGAATTCCTCCCCATTTAGCACTGTCAGGTTAAAAAGTCTGCCTAGAAAATGAGACTAAACTTTTCTCAACACTCAATGAACCATTTCCATAATATGTTTAGAGAGGACACATGAATTTCTTAAACCAGATTCAAAAATAATCTGTAAAGAAAATGAAGTAAATTTCAACAATGATAAATTTTCTCAACTTCTTGACTCTTCCTTTATGCAATGAAGAAAGTAATTTTGAATTTTAAAATGGACTTTTTATAAACTGTTGAAAGTTATTTAGTTTTAAAAAGTTCAAATTCTTGTGTGAATTTCATTATCAGTGACTTTAGTAGCCAGGCTGACTCTCCACAATATGGTTTTTTTGTAAAGCCAGGAATAAAGTATTCTACATATTGATATGTCTCTAACTCATGTGGAGTATTATCATGGAAATTTTCTGCCTTGATCGTTCACATTTTTTGTGAAAACTAGCCACTTTTCTCAGTGTCTACAGGTCTGTCAATTACATCTTCATTGAGTTCAGTTCAGTTCAGTCACTCAGTCGTGTCTGACTCTGTGGCCTCATGGGCTGCAGCACACCAGGCCTCTCTGTCCATCACCAACTCCTGAAGTATACTCAAACTCATGTCCAGTGAGTCAATGACACCATCCAACCATTTCATCCTCTGTGGTCCCCTTCACCTCCTGCCTTCAATCTTTCCCAGAATCAGCGTCTTTTCAAATAAGTCAGTTCTTCGCATCAGGTGGCCGAAGTATTGGAGTTTCAGCTTCAACATCAGTCCTTCCAATGAATATTCAGGACTGACCTCCTTTAGGATGGACTGGTTGGATCTCCTTGCAGTCCAAGGGACTCTCAAGAGTCTTCTCCAATACCACAGTTCAATTCTTTGGCACTCAGCTTTCTTTATAGTCCAACCCTCACATCCATACATGACTATTGGAAAAACCATATCTTTGACTAGATGGACCTTTGTTGGCCAAGTAATGTCTCTGCTTTTTAATATGCTGTCTAGTTTAGTCTTCATTCTAGGTTACACGTTCATTCTCCAAATCTAAATCTAAAGATCCCCAAATTATAACATCTTGGAGCTCTTAATGTCACTAACGCCCATGCTACCTTGCCTCACTAATGCCCTCTGGACTCCAAGCGCTGTCTGCAAAGTCAACTCACACAGGCAAGGCTTCCCAGAGTCTAATACAGAGGAGCTGGCCACCTGGGGAAATATGCCAAAGGTGTGGTGGTATTATTAGGTTATCAGTTTTCTATGCAAAGAGGGCCAAGTTCGGCTAAAATCTAAGAGACGGAGCAGAACAGATGAACTTACCACACCAAGAGGATGCTTTCACCCTCCCTCCCTTTGGTCTAAGTGTTTTAGATATTCTTAGCTCCATCATTCATGCTGAAGTAAAAAAAAAAAATCTAGAAATTATTCAGGATTCGACTCTTCTTTCTCCATATCCAATCCATCAGTAAATGCTACCGACTCTGCCTTCAAAACATAGCCCAGGTCCCAATATGTCTTACTGCTCACTGTTGCACTCCTAGCCAAGTCCCCCATCACAATCTCTTACTTGAGAGTGAAAGTGTCAGTCACTCCGTCATGTCAGACTCTTGGTGATCCCATGGACTGAAGCCCTCCAGGCTCCTCTGTCCAAGGGAGTCTCCAGGCAAGAATACTGCAGTGGGTGGCCATGCCCTTCTCCAGGGATCTTCCCGACCCAGGGACTGAGCCTCATCTCCTTCATGGCAGGTAGAGTCTATACTGTCTGAGCCACCAGAGTATCTCTTACTTGGATAACAGCAGTAAATTCCAAGATCTCCCTGCCTCTCCTCCTGCCCTTATGATTAATTGTCCAGTAAGCAGGCAGAGTTATCTTTTCAAAATGGAAATGAAGTCTCATCTCACATTCATCTTAAAAACTTTCCAATTGTGTCCTTTCCCAAATATGCACCCTAATTCATAACAATGGCAACACCCTAACTTATTATAATGACCTAAACAACCTTCATTTATCCATTTCTACCTACCTTCCTTCCACTCCCTCTGTGGCTTACCACATTCAAGCCTAACTGGCTCTTTTTTTGTTCCTGGAACAAGCCAAGTTCATTTCTGTCTTGGGGCCACTGCACTAGCTATGTGCTATATGCAGGACACTATATATATATATATATATATATATACACATGTATATATATATGTATATATATATACATGTATATGTATGTATATATAAATGAAGGAATGAAAAGGGAAAAGAGATAGTAAGTCAGAGCACACAAAAAATAGAAATGAAATGGTTGAAAATGAGGTACACACAGCTGAAGCTTCCTTCAGAGTGGAACCTCACAAACGTAGGACTTCCTCAGTGGCCTCTCCTCTACATGGAGAGTTTGTTTTTAGATAGGCAAGTTTACACTAAACGTAATAAGTTCATGGGCATGCCTTTTTAGACTCTTCCCTTCTTCACATTTCTGCCTCTATCCACATCGCACTTCCCCTCAAATTTCTACGCTTTCCTGGCTAGACCACCTTGTTCTGTTCCAGTTAGGGCACTGGTGCCAAATTAATCTAACTAAAAACCGTTTGCATGATGTCATCTCCCAGTTCAAAACACTCTTCAAGTGGTTCTCATTATCTAAGGGTAAAGGTCAAGCATTTTAGTTTAACACATGAGACCATCGAACTGCATGCAAGCATCCTTCCCAGTCTTATCTCTCATTGTTCCCAAGGGGAATATATCTCCTAGTCCAGACACAGTTCTTAGCCCCTTAAACTCACCTTGTTCCCTCCTGATCTTGCTAATATAATTCCTGCTGATTAGAATCTTTTCTTTCTCTTTGACTCAGCTTTTAACGAGTGATCATGATTAAATAGAATCTCAAAGGATCTCTTTTACATTCTAATATGCTCATTATTATTATTATTACTATATCTTTGGCCATTATCACACATTGCTTTTAAATGATCACTTTTTCTCATTTACACAAGTCTTGATTTTCTTGATATTTGAAAATATATTTTTCTTTACTTTCTCACTGCACCTGCATTCAGTTTTGACAGTGAATATGTTATTAGAAATCTTAGAAACAGGGTTTCCTCATCTGGAAAAGGGAAATAATAATAGTAGTTTCATAGATTTTCTAGAAAAATTAAGTGAGATAGTACAATTAATGACTTTAACACAGTGCCTGGCATATATAGTGTTACTCAGCCTATTGCAAAAGGCAGGTTAGCAAATATTTAGTCAAAGTTTTAGAAACCACATAAAACAGCGCTGATCATGACATAGATTTATTTATACTACAAGTATACCTCTCCAAGGGCTTCCCTGATAGCTCAGTTGGCAAAGAATCTGCCTGCAACGCAGTTTGATTCCTGGGTCAGGAAGATCCTTTGGAGAAGGGATAGGTTACCCACTCCTGCATTCTTGGGCTTCCCTTGTGGCTCAGCTGGTAAAGAATCCATCTGCAATGTCGGAGACCTGGGTTCAATCCCTGGGCTGGGAAGATCCCCTGGAGAAGGGAAAGGCTACCCACTCCAGTATTCTGGCCTGGAGAATTCCATGGACTGTATAGTCCACCGGGTTGCAAAGAGTCAGTCACAACTGAGTGACTTTCACTTCCATACCTCTCCAAAACGTACATCTAGTAAATACCTATAAGTTAATCTTTTCTTAAGAGGTAATAATTTCTGATATCTAATATCACCATTATATTTAGTTTCTTAACCCAATGCTTCTTAACCTACTTTAGAATTGAAATCTTACTGAAAATTTGATTAAAGCTCTTAATTCCCTATCCACAAAAATACATGTGTGTACAAAATTTGGTATAAAATTACAGAGAATTCCATGGCCCCTTATGACCATGCATGAATTACTGGGAGTCTACTGAGCCTAAGCAAGTTGTGAAATCCATTGTCAAGACTGATCACTCTTTCCATTCCTCGCTCTTAACAATGCTGTGTTGAGAATAAAACACAAATCTACTTTTTTTTTTTCCCAAAGAAGACTAAATTAGCTAACAGGACACCAAAATAATGAAAAAATACTAAATGCTTTTCAGAGGGGTTGGATAAGTGAAATGCATGAAGGGAATCAAGAGGTACAAATTTCCAGATATAAAATAAATAAGCCATGAGGATATGATTAGTTTACAGTATGGTGACTATAGTCAGTAACATTGAACTACATAGTTGAAAGCTGCAAAGAGGGTGAATCTTAAAAGTTCTCATCACATACACACAGAAAATTGTAACTCTGTGCGGTGACAGATGGTAACTAGACTGATGGTGCCGATTATTTTGGCAATGTATACAAATGTCAAATCATTGTGTTATACACCTGAAACTAATATAATTTTGTCTATTATACTGCAGTACAATTTTTGAAAATTCAGGCTGAACTTTAAAAATAAATAACTAAATAAATAGGTTTCTCAACTTTTTTTTTTTTTTTTTTGCAACAAGTGCAGTACCATGCTTTTATATTGGGTTTCAAAAAACATGGACCACTTGCTCTAGGCTTCTTCTTTTTTACGTATGAAATAGAAAGCTACAGAGTCAAAGGAAAGTTGAAAATTTAAGTTTAAATTTGAGATTTCAGTTCTCATAAGCTTTTTTTCTTTTCTTTCCTCCCTCCCAACATTGCTATTTTCCTTCCTTCCTTCTCTTATTCTTTCCTTCCTTGAAGTGATTGAATGTTTGTTCAGTAGTATGCATTTGCTAACAATTGAACAGACAGTAGTGAGCAACACAGTTTCTACTCTAATAGATCTTGTAATCTTACGGAAAACATAGCATTATTAAATACTCATATGAATATATATGCACTCACAATATATAATATGTGCCAAGAAAGATGATCACTGAAAGCTATATGAATATATAACTGGAGATGACCTAATTTAGGGATCAGAGAAAGTCTTTGGGAGAAAGGTACATTTTAATTGAGATATGAAGACTGAGTACGAGTTAATTAGATGAAATCTACAGTGTGGGCAATTTGATCATGTGATAGGAAAATTATCAAGGCAGAGGGGAACATTTTAGGAACTCAGAGAAAACCAGTATCTCTGAAAGGTGGGAGAATTATGGAAGGCTTTGTAAGCCATGTATTTCTATTAGGGGTACTCAGTTTCAAGTAATAGCAGATCCTACAGGTAGTCAAAACATGTGGGTTCAGTAACAAAAGTTTTAAGGGTAGGCAATTGTTAGCATCAGTTTAGCCTTCCACTGATATCACTGAAGACCCAGAATAGTTGTTTTTCCAGCATCCATGATTAGTGTATTGTCCTTCATCCTCACACGTGATGTCTCATGGTCATAAGATGGCTGCTGAAGTACCGGTTATCACAACCATATTCAAAACAGGAAGACATGAAGGAAAGGTAGCAACACCAGTTACATCTGTCTCAAAAAGCAAAAGCAACTCTTCTCAGTGGTCATCAGATTTCCAGTTATACATCACTGGTCAGAAAACTGTCACATGCCAGCCTCTAACTGTAAGCACATGGAAGGCTAAGGTGAATATTTAGTTCTTTCAGCTTTCTGGAAGAGATAGGTTAGGGAAAACTGACATGGGGACTGATTAAGGGTGGTAAACAATAATACCTGCCATCCATGCAAAGGTTTTCTTTTTTATCTAAAAAAAAATAATGAGGGAAGCCAGTAAGTGTTCTAATTTTAAATGCAGCATCATTTAAAAACATGTCTGCAGCTGTCATGGGAAAAAATGACTAGATGGGACAGGAGACGATATCAAGGTGAGAGACGGTTGAGCTCTGAACTGAACTGAGATGGGGGTGGGGAGAAGGGGGACTCAGGATGTAGTCAGGAACTTTAGGATGGCTTTGGTTATTCACAGAATTTTTGTGTTGCTAATGCAAACATATGTGTGAATTCACTGTGAAACTATAAAGTTTTATACCAAATTAACTCATTTTAAAGTCAGAATTTTACTAATTTGTTATTAAGATACATGTTGTCCTTGAACTTAAAACTCCTCTCCATTAGTAAACCTCTTGGGAGACATAAAACCTGGATGACTCATTTGGCATTCTAGAATTACCTAAGTTGAAACTGAACTTCTATTTAGTGATATAGAAAAGACAGAAAACATCCTTGGACCATTGTATCTGCTCCCTTCAGCTTAATAAAAAAAAAAAAAAATATGCTTTTGTGTTCATACCAGGGAAACCCAAACGCAATACATAAAGGATACCCTTAAAGGCATGAGGAGAACTTCCATCTCCCTTAAGTAAGGCAAATCATTCTACAGAAAAAAAGGCTGGGGGTGGAGAGGAGGGAGCGAATTACACCTAGATCCCAATATAAATCTCACAGAAAAATATTAGAATTTCTCAGGGTTTTCTATAACTGCTATTTGAATTCATTCCTGGGCTGAGATTTTTATTTCAACTTTCACATTAGCAGCCCAATAATAAACCCCTGATTAAAGAAAAAGGATTACAGTGAAAGGGTTGAAATGAGCTTAATTGTAGAGGTGTGATTAGTGCCACAGTGATAGACTCCCAGGTAATGATTTTTTAAAATTTTACAGGAAATGTTTAACAAGATGATTGCCAGACTATGAAATGTCTCTGTATAAGAAAATAGTCTTTGAAAGCAGCATTGGGCCCTTTTGCACTAATACATCTATGAATGGCAACATTTCTTTCACAGTTTTGATGAATGCTAAAGTAGAAACTTTATTATAATGATTTTGGACCCAGAACTGTGAAAATAGTGGGCAGAATATGAACATTTTACCAGATCAATCAATTTTCATTTAAAATTCTACTTATTGTGTATGGTATCAAACTATGAAAATGTAACATTTCAAACTAGTGATTTTTCTGTCTTACCAAAATGCTAGTACTTATTTGGGTTTTGAAGTAGATAAAATTGGTGTTAGAGACGTCATGGTATAACTACACATGCACACACACACAAAAAAAACCAGTTTAAATACCTGTATTCCTGTATAAAAAATTGCAGACACTGAAATGAGAGGATCCCAGGTATTTACAAGTATTATCCTTAATAAATGTTCAAGCTCAATATGACCTTGTACCCATTTGTACTGAAGAACGTACAAGTTTGTGGGTACAGAAAAGGACTCATCGTATGTGGATGTGAATACAGGAAGGGGCTTAGGGAAAGTTTCTGGGAAGAGCTGACACGTTAACTAGGACTGAGAATCTTTTTGTAAGAGAGTTGAGGCAGTTCAAGGGGAAAAGGAACATAAGGAAATCGAGCTTTCTTAAAGGGCTCAAGCGATGCCATGTATCCAGAGCACAAAATCTGTCAAGCGATGAGACAAAACAATGCAGACCAGCTTCAACCCTGGATAACCTGAGCGGGAAACAAAATGCGAAGAAGGTAGAAGGTGGCTCACGAGGGGTCTTATACCACTTACTAGTGAACTTGGACTTAATTCTGCAGACAGTGGAGAATCTTGTGGAAGATAACTATGGTCCTCTTTGGGTTTGAAGTAATTCACTTGGGTGACTCTATGAAGGATGTTTAAAGGATGCTGTTAAAAGTCTCTTGATGAATTGGGAGGAAAGAATTTTGAGAATAGTCAAGACATACTTGGGAAGTGAAATCTGCAAAAATACAGAAGAGTCAAGAATACAAGGTGGAGGACTCACTGAAAGCTGATTCAAGAAGGACGGCAGCAAAGCTGGTGTGATGAGGAAGGGGACCAGTGTTCTGGTGTGTTGAGGTTTAGGTTCATGTAGGCTATCCAGGCAGAGATGCCAACCAAAAACTGGATGTATGCATCAGAAACTCAGAGGAGGTTTCTGGGCCGAAGGGAGAGATTAAGATGCCATCAGCAAGCAGCATGCAAAAGGAAGGAGGGCATTAGGCTGTTAGAATCTTGACTGTTAATATGCCCTTTGGGGAGAGCTTGTTGCACTGGAGGAGCAGAAGGTCCTGCCTATACCGGGGGACTCCTTGAAGATCAAATGAAAGAATTAGAAAAAGAGTGTAAAAGAGAAGCACGATATGATTATTAGGGAATTTGGACCAAACCCTTAAACTATACACAATAAAAGTCTATACAATTATAACTATAATAACATAAACACTCACCAAAATGCTTTTGCGGTTGTGAGATAGTGAGATAGATATTAGGAAGAGCAAAAATATTGCTAAGATTATATAATTCCATTGAAAAATCTTTCCTGGTGAAATTATTGGGGAAAAAGTTGATGACAAAAATAATACCTTATACAAGCTGAATTCCTGAGCCACCAATGAGCCTTACTTCAAACTGTTGGATCCTAAAAGACACAAACTTAACTAAAAGGTTAAACAAACAAGGGCTAAAAAGCAGAACAACAATAAATTATTAAAGAGTCTAGAAAGGGAGGGAACCAGGTTAATTTTGGAGGGTTTTCTTAGCTGTTGAACAGACAGCGGAGGGGCTGTCACCTCCGCCAAAAAGCCAGTCTATATTTTTGTTAATCTCGGGGTTAAATTTTAACATGTTTCTCTACCTTTGGAATGGAAGGTCTGGACCTGTTGGTCCCAGATCTCCTTGTTGGACCAAAATGTCCATTCCAGAGGAAAGAGGCCCAGGTCCCTACAGGTCCTTGGGACAATAAGTGGGGGACTTCTATACCTCTAGGGTAAGCTAGGGTCTGCAGCCCCTGTCCAGCAGAAATGTTTCAGAAGAAGAGAACTTGGCCCCCTTATCCCTCAAGAATAAGGATGCAAAGTCTCTCAGAATGAGACAGGCTAACACCTGGGATCCTTTACTGCCATGCTTCTATGCTTGCACCTGGACAGACCTCTCTCCAAACAAAAAAATGCAAAGAAACCATATAGGACTAAAAGTAGCTGGGTGCATGTGCAGTTGGAGAAAATTATGAACAAAAAGACCAAGAAACCCCTAATGCCACTTCTAAAGAGCCAGAAATGGGTGTGGAAAGCAAAAGTAGGGTACAGAGCACGCCCCCTGAGGTCAACATGATGAGAGGAGTGGACAAAGAACCTGAGCTATCCTTCCAGCCCAACTTCTGGATATGCCCCTACCCTCATTCAATGGATAAGGAAAAAAGCTCACCCATTCCTTGGGGAGCAAGCTAGAAAGGACGCTGTTATTCATTCTCACTCCCCTTTGCTGCAGCAGGAGCTCCAATAAAGCCTTGCTGAAAAAATGATACCTCATATCTGACTAATTGTATTCAGATTGATTATATTCTTTGCTGTCAAAGATGGAGAAGTTCCATACAGTCAGGAAAAACAAGACCAGGAGCTGACTGAGGCTCAGATCAAGAACTCCTTACTGCAAAATCCAGACTTAAATTGAAGAAAGTAGGGAAAACCACTATGCTATTCACTTATGACCTAAATCAAATCCTTTATGATTATATAGTGGGAGTGACAAATAGATTCAAGGGATTAGATATGATAGACAGGGCGCCTGAAGAACTATGGACAGAGGTTCGTAACATTGTACAAGAGGTGGTGATCAAAACCATCCCCAAGAAAAAGAAATGAAAAAAAGGAAAAATGGCTGCCTGAGGAGGCCTTACAAATAACTGAGAAAAGAAGAGAAGTGAAAGGCAACGGAGAGAAGGAAAAACATACCCATTTGAATGCAGAGTTCCAAAGAATAGCAAAGAGAGATAAGAAAGCCTTCTTCAGCGATCAGTGCAAAGAAATAGAGAAAAACAATAGAATGGGAAAGACTAGAGATCTCTTCAAGAAAATCAGAGATACCAAGGGAACATTTCATGCAAATATGGGCTCAGTAAAGGACAGAAACGGTATGGACCTAACAGAAACATAAGATATTAAGAAGAGGTTGCAAGAATACACAGAAGAACTATCAAAAAAAATTCTTAATGACCTGGATAACCACTATGGTGTGGTCAGTTACCTAGAGCCAGACATTCTGGAGTGCAAAGCCAAGTGGGCCTTGGGAAGCATCACTACGAACAAAGATAGTGGAGGTGATGGAATTCCAACTGAACTACTTCAAATTCTAAAAGATGGTGCTGTGAAAGTGCTGCACACCAATATGCCAGCAAATCTGGAAAACTCAGTAGTAGCCGCAGGACTGGAAAAGTTCAGGTTTCATTCAAATCCCAAAGAAGTGAAAGTCGCTCAGTTGTGCCTGACTCTTTGTGACCCCATGGACTATAAAGTCCATGGAATTCTCCAGGCCAGAACACTGGAGTGGGTAGCCTTTCCCTTCTTCAGGGATCTTCTCAACCCAGGGATCCAACCCAGGTTTCCTGCATTGCGGGTGGATTCTCTACCAGCTGAGCCACAAGGGAAGCCCAATCCCAAAGAAAGGCGATGTCAAAGAATATTCAAACTATCACACAATTGAACTCATTTCCCATGCCAGTAAGGTGATGCTCAAAATCCTCCAAGCTAGGCTTCAATAGTAAGTGAACCAAGAACTTCCAGATGTACCAGCTGGATTTAGAAAAGGCAGAGGAACCAGAGATCAAACTGTCAACATCTATTGGATCATGGAAAAAGCAAGAAAATTCCAGAAAATTGCTGGATTGCTTCATTGACTGTGCTAAAGCATTTGACTCTGTAGATTACAACAAGCTATGGAACATTCTTAAAAAGATGATAATACCAGAATATTTCAACTGCCTCCTGAGAAACACCTAAGCAGGTCAAGAAGCAACAGTCAGAACCAGACATGGAACAATGGACTGGTTCCAAATTGGGAAAGGAGTATGCCAAGGCTGTATATTGTCACCCTGCTTATTTAACTTATATGCAGAGCACATCATGTGAAATGCTGAGCTGGATGAAGCATAGGTTGGAATCAAGATTGCTGGGAGAAATATCAGTAATCTCAGATATGCAGATGACACCACACTCACGGCAGGGGAACTAAAGAGCCTCTTGATGAAGATGAAAGAGGAAAGTATTAAAGCTGGCTTAAAACTCAAAGTTCAAAAAACTAAAGTCATGGAATCCAGGCCCATCACTTCATGGCAAATAGATGGGGAAACAATTAAATAGTGACAGACTTTATTTTCTTGAGCTCCAAAATCACTGTGGACTATGGCTGCAGCTATGAAATTAAAAGATACTTACTCTTTGGAAGAAAAGTTATGACAAGTCTAGGCAGTGTATTAAAAACAGAGACATTACTTTGCCAACAAAAGTCCATATAGTCTAACCTGTGGTTTTCCCAGTAGTCATGTTCAGATGTGCGTGTTGGACCATGAAGAAGGCTGAGCACAAAAGAATTGATGCTTTTGAACTGTGATGTTGGAGGAGACTCTTGAGAGTCCCTTGGACTGCAAGGAGATCCAACCAGTCCATTCTAAAGGAAATCAGTCCTGAACATTAATTGGAAGGAATGATGCTGAAGCTGAAGCTCCAATACTTTGATGCAAGAGCCAAGTCATTGGAAAAGACCCTGATGCTGGGAAAGAGAGAAGGCTGGAGGAGAAGGGGATGACAGAAGACGAGATAGTTGGATGGCATCACATACTCAGTGGACATGAATTTGAGCAAGTTCCAGGGATGGTGAAGGACAGGGAAGCCTGGCGTGCTGCAGTCCATGGGGTTGAAGAGAGTTGAACATGACTGAGTGAACAACAAAATTCTGATTTCTCAAATTTGTTAGGGTTAATTTCTTCCTTATGTTTTCCTGTTTGTGCACTCAGGAACAAATCAAATTAGGAAAAATAATCTCTGAGGGTAAAGTTTCAGGCCATGCCTCAGGTGAAATTGATCCTTAATAATTTTAGAATACTATTGGATTTAAGGTCTCTCTTCATGGCTCAGACAGTAAAGAATCTGCCTCCAGTGCAGGAGACTCAAGTTCAATTCCTGGGTCAGGAATATCCCCTGGAGGAGGAAATGCCAACACACTCCAGTATTCTTGCCTGGAGAATTCCACGAGGAGCATGGCGAACTATAGTCCATGGGGTTGCAAAGAGTCAAACACAACTGAGTGACTAACACTGTCATTGGATTTAAAATACTAGAGAGGGAACCGAAAGCTCACAGTATTTTAGAAACTAAGCCCAGTGATTTTTGAAACTAATTACCGCCCTTTGGTAGATCAAAGGAGAAGGTAGCTGTTTAAGTTCATTTTCTTTATTATGCACTTCAGTATTCAGTTTTTACCCCATCTTCTCTTTTGCATAGTAAGGGATCTAAATGCCATCTTTGTTACTTTCCAAGTATAATTGTAAAGTTGGTGTTCAGTACTGAAATCAGAATTTTGGTAGGATTCTGCATCATGTGAGGGAGGTGGGCTAGGGGAATGAATCTTTTGAACTGCACTCAGTGTGTGAAGGGTTTCTATTTTTATAACAAAACAGGGGAAGATGCAACACTCCCTTGGGCTTTGTTGAAACCTATCAAAAGGATTTTATGTGTTTAGTATTTTAAAAGGAAGACAGCTTATTGGTTTTAATGTAGTTAGGATTAGAGTTAGAGGCTAGCAGAAGGGCACGTTGTTTGTAGTCAATTGTAAGAGCCCCGGCAGGCTAGTTACCCATTTCTTTAAACCTCAGCTGTGAAGTTCACATCATGACACCTATATCCTTGTACTTTTAAGAAAAAAAATTAAATAATGTATAAACAATGGGCTTAAAATATCAGCTGGACATTTGTTCTCAATAAACTAATAGACATTCCTATAACTAATAATAATAAATAGCTGCTTCAGTGTAATCTACCCTCATAATTCAGTGATATTTTGATTGCCTAGCATATAAATTCTTTATAGCTTGAGGAGAGTCCTAAAATAATTGAGATACTGGGCCATACTTAGTGGCTGTTCTTCCTGCTATGAAAGCTTACATTAATACACTGTCTCCCTTCCCTCTGACCAACTAGACGTTCCCACCCAGGACTTAGAGAAAACTGGAAATCACAATGTGTTACCATCTATGGCCAAACAGGATTTTAAAAAATCTTTGGATAGCTAGGTATTGATTTTAGTTTGGCATTCTTTTTTAGGACTTTTGAAGTATGGTTTAGTGAGCATTGAAGTAAATATCTACTCAAAGCTAGTGTTTTCTTACAAATATTCATTTATTAATTTCTTTTTAATTTTTGTGTATTATACATGCCATCCTTCATAAGCTATAAATACATTTAATTTTTATATGTTATTTTTTCTTCCAGTAAAGGAAGAATAAATGACTAATGAGCTGGTACTCTTTGTGTTAAGCACTTATTTTTTTTTTAAATTTTATTTTTTTATTGTAGTATATTTGCTTTACAATGTTGTATTGGTTTCTGTTTGTCCAACAGCAATGTGAATCAGCCATAATTACACATATATCCCCTCTTTCTGGACCTCCTTTCACCTCCCATTCCCCCACTGCAGGTCATCAGAGGGCCAGGCTGGGCTCCCTGCATTATATAGCAGCTTCCCACTACCTATCTCTTTTACACACATAGTGTAACTTTTTCAATTTGTCCTACCCTCTCCGTGTCCCTCTGTGTCCACAAGTCAGTTCATCAGTACTATTTTTCCAGATTCCATATATATGCATTAATACACAATATTTGTTTTTCTCTTTCTGACTGACTTCACTTGGTATAACAAGCTCTAGGTCCATCCACCTCACTACAGCCGACTCATTCTCTTTTATGGCTGAATAATATTCCATTGCATATATGTACCTCATCTTTATCCATTCACCTGCTGATGGACATCCTGGTTGCTTCCATATCCTGGCTATTGTACATATTGTTGTAGTAAACACTGGAGTACATGTGTCTTTTTGAATTGTGGTTTTGGTATATGCCCAGTAGTCAGATAGTTCACATGGTATTTTTGTTCCTAATTTTTTTTTAAGGAATCTCCATACCATTCTTCATAGTAGCTCTATTAATTTACATTCCCACCAACATTGTAAGATGGTTCCTTTCTCTCCACATCCTCTCCAGCATTTATGGTTTGTAGACTTTTTTGATGAGGGTCATTCTAATTGATATGAGGTGATACCTCATTGTAGTTTTAATGTGCATTTCTCTTATAATGAACTATGTAGAGCATTTTTTCATGTGTTTATTGGCCTTGTAAGGTCTTCTTTGGAGAAAAGGCACTTCTTAATATAGGGAACAGTACAAAAAATAAGACAAGGGAAATAAAATAAGATTATATTAATAAATATGAGAAAATCAAACACATACATGTTTTGGTTGACTTCTGACAATTAATTGAAAATTTTATCATTCTTGTTGTGCAATTTAATGGGAAAATTCTGCCATATGCCTTTTTTAAGTTCTATTTGTGTCTCCAAAACCTCATTAAATATTTTGTTTTCTTTCCTAAGTTTATATTTCTGAATTCAGGAGATTAGAATTTACCGAAATGCTTAGTTTTTATAACTCTCACATAAAGGCCTATGCTTTTGCCATTTTTATTTAAAAGTTTATTTTCTGGTGTATTTCTTTATTCTCATTGCCAAAAAATTTCTAAGTTTATGTTCAGAACCATTTAGAGATAATGCCTTTAACTCAGTTATAATGTAGATCTACTTTTGAATGCTCAGGATCTTGGTTTTCAAATCGTCCAAATATAGCACAAATGTTAGTCAGGAGTCCACTTCTAAGCACACAGTAGCAACTCGATAGTTTAGGATTCATTGATTCTTTTAATCCATGCATTGACCTGATCATAGTAAATCAACGTTTGGACTGAAGCAGAAAATAAGGCATGTCTCTAGTTTTGGAAATCATTGAGCAAAAGTATTACAGGTGGCAGATTATTATTGTATTATTGCACTCCCTGGAGAGAAAAAAAAGTTTGCCATAAAGGCAGTAGCCCATCCCTCACTCCCTTAGGACTTCCATCTAGAAATAAGATTATAATGTACAATAGATAAAACAATGCCCACATTCTATGTCCTAACATGTCTATGTAATAACCCCTGGAAGCTATGAATATGTTATGTTTCATGGTAAAAGGATATTAAGAAAACAGATGGAATTTTTATTACAACCTTGTAATAGAAAGATTATCTTGGATTACCTGGGTGGGTCCAATTATTCACAAGAATCCTTATAAATGGATAGAGGGAGGGAGGAGGAAGAGATAAGACATAAGGTCAAAACAATGGAGCACTGCTGGCTTTGAAGAAGGGGGAATAAGGCCATGAGCCAAAGAACGTGAGTAACCTTAAAAACTAGAAAAAGCAAAGAAATGGTTTGTCCCTTAAAGCCTCCAAAGGAAATAGAGATATGCTGACACCTTATTTTGAGCCTAACAAAACAGGTGCCCAACTTCTTACCTGCCTAACTGTAAAATAATAAATATGTATTGTTTTAAGCCACTATTTGGCTTAAATAATTTGGTATGGCAGTAGTAGAAAATCAACAAACTGCCTTTATTATCATATACTTTCCTCAACTAACTCTATTGACTGAAATATCTGCAAGCTGGAAAATGAGGAATCTACTCTAGCCTAAAAAGTCAACTTTCTTCCCATTAAAATGTATGCTGCTGCAACTGAACTGGCCCCAAATCAGAACTTTGACAGAGGGTGTTTAAGAGACCCCTCTCTCTTTTATTTCCCTCTTCAACAATTTCTCTTTTTTTATCATCTCTATCCACTGGACTTTATCAGACTTCTGTACTTAGAAACAGTATTTCTTTGGATAAAAGTATATTGTATACATCAATTCTTTACTATCAATTTTAAATTTTCAATAACCACACTTATTTATTGGTTACCTAGTCTTAGACCCATCTGTTAGGATGGGATGAATCTTTCATCAAAATTGATGGGAGCAGTACTTACAAGGCCAAGTGATGAAGCAACTAAATAGAAATCTTTATTATCAGTAAAGGCCAAAATTACCCTGGGAAGAAGTTTTTCTTTCAGTAACATGCTTCCTTTCAGCACAGCCGTTCTCATCATCCCACAATATTTGTTGGCCATATTACCAAAGAAAATATCTAAACTGAAATCATTGGAAGACATAGGCATTAGACAGTAGACAGTAGGTTTTATGAATAGTTTATCAAAATATAGTTTGTGGTATGACTTAGATAGCAAAGTGCAAGGAGACCAAATCAGTCCATCCTAAAGGAAATCAGCCCTGAATATTCATTGGAAGGACTGATGCTGAAGCTGAGACTCCAGTACTTCGGCTACCTGATGTGAAGAACTGACTCATTGGAAAAGACCCTGATGCTGGGAAAGATTGAGGGCAGGAGGAGAAGGGGATGACAGAGGATGAAATACTTGGATGGCATCACCGACTCAATGGACATGAGTTTGAGTAAACCCCAGGGGTTGGTGATGGACAGGGAGGCCTGGCATACTGCAGTCTTTGGGGTCACAAAGAGTGAACAGGACTGATCAACTGAACTGATGTCTTGGATGGCATGGAAAAGCTGTAATGACAATATCACATGTGTCTAGAAAGTTGTCAGCAAAAGTAATTTACTTTTGATGTGAGTGATTATATTCTACAAAGTACAGATATTCTCACATACACACACAAATGAAATGGCAGTTTTGTGATGTGTGTGGGTGCTAACAAATGCTATTGTGACAATCAGTTTTCAATACATAAGTGTGTGAAATCAACACATTGTATAACTTAAATTTATACAATACTGTATGTAAATTAAAAGGCACTCCTTGGAAGGAAAGTTATTACCAACCTAGACAGCACAGTAAAAGCAGAGACATTGCTTTGCCTATCAAAGTCCGTCTAATCAAGGCTATGGTTTTTCCAGTGGTCATGTACGGGTGTGAGAGTTGGACTACAAAGAAAGCTGAATGCTGAAGAATTGATGCTTTTGAACTGTGGTGTTGGAGAAGACTCTTGAAAGTCCCTTGGACTGCAAGGAGATCCAACCAGTCCATCCTAAAGGAGATCAGTCCTGAGTGTTCTTTGGAAGGACTGATGTTGAAGCTGAAACTTCAATACTTTGGCCACCTGATGCAAAGAGCTGACTCATTTAAAAAAACCCTGAGGGCAGGAGGAGAAGGGAATGACAGAGGATGAGACGGTTGGATGGCATCACTGACTCAGTGGACATGAGTTTGGGTAAACTCAGGGAGATGGTGATGGACAGGGAGGCCTGGCGTGCTGTGATCCATGGGGTTGTGAAGAGTCGGACACGACTGAGTGCCTGAACCGAACTGAACTGAACTGATGTGTAAATTATACCTCTATAAAGCTGAATGAATTTTATATTAAAATTTTAAGTAAAATGTTACTTTTATGTTGTTGTTTTCTTTTGCTTACCAAGTCTACTAAGTAGTGCATTCAGCTGGTAAGAATTAATCTCGCCCAAATTAAATATGGATGGGTAACTCATGCCCACTTCAGGTTCAACAAACATCTTGAACTATTTTTCAAACATTTGGGATTTGGCAAAAAGATATTTTATTCAGTAATTTTGTGCTTAATTTTTAAATCCTTGTGTTTTTAAGGGGAATTTAATCTGTATGTTTCTGAGTCATTTACCATTAACTGATCAGGCTGTTTTTTATTGTCATTTTTTGGTGAAGGTATATTTTCAGAGACTTTGACAAATTTCTTGAAAAAAGTAGGAAAATTCTATTCTGCTAGAGAAGGCAAGCGAGTGTCAAATAGGAAAAATTGAAAGAGGTTCTAGATTCATGTAAGCAATGCAACCTGATTCAAAAACATAGAAACTACTTTTTCTCAATTTCACAGCTAAGGATGAAAGACATTATGAATTCAGAATCACAGACATGAGTAGGTGCTTGCAGAACTTGGATTTACTTATCATTCCATGCTCTGGTCTCTGAGAAAAATAGGTAGCTCCTCACATCAGGGCCAGAGAGAAGAGCCAAAAAGAGATGTTTCTAGCAGTGGAGAAAAGGGTTATTTATGATTAGATATACAGTGACAGAAAAGAAAAAAAAAGAATGGGTAAAAGAGAAAAACAAAGAGAGGACAAAAATAGAAAGATATTTCTCAAAATGTTAAATTGTGTATAATTTCCTTTTTGTTCCTAGAGGATTGTTCTATGTACAAAGTTTTATACAGATGGGGTGTGTGTGTGCACATGTACATCAGATTTTTTAGGATCAAGATCATTTACCTAGTTTCAGAACGCGGTTCTATCATTCATTAGCATTGCACTTGCATTGAGTTGAATAGAAAAATACCATGCCCAAGTCATAACAAGTTTTATAGAACTGTATAGCTAAATTCTGTTATCCATTCAACACATATTTATTGAACACTTTTTATGTACACAATATTGTGATGAAGAATTAACATACTGGAGCACAAAGTAGGTTCCTGAGTTTGTGTTTAACAGAATACAATTTTAGAAAATGATGTTACAATGATAATAAGCTGCCAGATCACAATATTTAACCACAATAAAGTACATACATTTGTATGTATGTAACCTACTTGGAAGTAGCGCTGAACTGTATATATAGAAATTAAGATTTTTAAAACTCTTCAACCTCTACAGCTCTAGATCCCAGTATCTTAGTAAATATCTCTTGGGGCTTCCCAGGTAACTCAGCTGGTAAAGAATCTGCCTGCAATCCGGGAGACCTGTGTTCGATACCTGGGTTGGGAAGATTCTCTGGAGGAGGGTATGGCTACCCACTCCAGTATTCTTGCCTGGAGAATCCCCAGGGACAGAGGAGCCTGGAGGGCTACTCTCTGTGGAGTTGCAGAGTCGGACAGGACTAAGCACAGCACAGCAGTTTCTATTAAGCTAGTTTAAATCATCCTGTGAGATGCCAACCGTGTCAGTCTGTGAACAGCCCTGCCCTTTCATGAGAATGACAGGTCAACCATGAAAATAACAGAGTGAAAATCATGAAGAATTATTTTAATGCCTAAAAGCAGTCTATCATTTTCAATGTCTCCATGTCTTTGTCCCAGTTAAAAATTTTGAAATGAAATACTTGATACACAGAGAAGATTCAGATTTCACAAATCATCAGTGGGCAGAAGAATGGCCTTATTTTTCTGCATGTCAGGATAGCATGCTTGAATTTAGCACACGCCAGGTGGCCAGTAGGCAAGAACATTCCTATATTTTCTGTGTTCAAGACAGAGGATGAGATGGTTGGATGGCATTGCCAACTCGATGGACATGAATTTGAGCAAGCTCCAGGAGCTGGTAATGGAGAGGGAAGCGTGCCGTGCTGCAGTCCGTGGGTTCACAAAGAGTTGGACACAACTGAGCGACTGAACTGAACTGAACCCCTATTCCACCTTTAAAATGAGCCTGCAGATCCTCCTGGGGGGGAAAAAAAAACCCACTTGATTTACAATTTAGCTAAGGACAGTGATCAGAAGGGATGAAAGTAGACATCCTATTTCTTTTTTAAAATTTGTGTGACTCTTCAAAATGGATCAAGACTGCTAAGATCTCCTAATGTGGTAATAAGAGATAAAGTGAACAAGTATCTTTGTAAAGAGAACAAAATTACATATCTTGTTTCCAAGAGTTTGAAGTAGTTAAATGGGTTTATAACTATTTCCTGCCACAAAATCATGTATTTTATTTATTTTTCAGCTTCCTCATATAATTTATTGGGATATCAAAAGTCTAGATGAGTTAAAGTATCTTGAAAACTTTAGGTGCTTTACTTTTAAAGTTATAAATGCAAGGCAAGTTTAAAAAACATCAACAATTCAGATGTGTTAACTTCCTGACATAACCAATGTGAATAATTTGGTAACTGTTCTATAATTTATCCAGTGCAAACAAAACCATAGACGCACCAACAGCAATATATACAAAAATCACATTTTTTTGAGGAAAAATAGAATTACATTACAGTTGCTATTACTCAACTGCCTTTTTTTTTTTTTTTTTAAGATCCTATCTTGAATAGCTTTCCAGGCTTTGTAAATGTCTATGTAATATTCCACGGTATGGATGGATATGTATTTTATTCAACCACTTTCCATTGATTGGTACCAAGATTATTTTCAGTGGTTCGCTGTGACAAATTCTGCTGTGATAAATATTCTTATATCATTATGTTTTTATTCCAGTAGACTCAACTTCTAGAAGTGCAAGCTTCTAGAATTGCAAAATGTTGTTTTGAGTTTTTCTGATGAGGACCACTATGACGCAGTGCTTCACCCTCTTGTATTTTTTTTTTCCCTTGACCACTTTCTTTACGTGTTAATTTAATTATGTTTATATGCAAAGGGAGAATTGTTCTTTTACAAACAGAATTTCTATTTTTTTTTAACCCATCAAACATTTCTTACAGTTTCAGCAGGTGCGAAATAATTGTTAAATACATTTTCTAACATTCCTTCTTCCTAGTATGAAGATGTCTAAGTGGAAATGTCTTCAGTAGTCCTTCCCCCATAACAGTGTTTGAACAAGTACTGGCAGGGGTGGAGCTGTGGAGAGGAGAGGTTGGGAAGGACAAAGGAAGCTAATAGTGAGTCAGTAATCAGAGCACAAAGAACAGTCCCAGCAGAGAAATGGAGAGCGAATCAGTCATCTGGGCGAAAGCCATGCCTGTGGACTTGGCAGCTACAGAAAAGGACTTAACCAGGAACCCACCATAGTTTGATGGACTGAGAGGTGTCTGAAGCTCTTTGAACTGACTTCATGTAACTGCAATTCTGGCAAACCACTTTTGGGGGTTGTTTGTGTATTTTATTGAGATATATTTAACACATAACATGATGTAAGGCTTAAGGTGTGCAATGTAAGTTTAAGGTCTTGCTTTGATACATTTACATATTATAATATGTTCACCATCGTAGTGCCCGCTAATATCTCTATCATGCTCAGTCACTCAGTCATGTCTGACTCTTTGTGATCCCATAGATTGTAACCTGCAAGGCTCCTCTGTCCAGGGGATTTTACAGGTAAGATTGCTGGAGTGGGCAGCAATTTCCTGGTTCAGGGATCTTCTCGACTCAAGGATCAAACCCATGTCTCTTTTGTCTCCTGCATTGGCAGGCATATTCTTTACAACTGAGTCATCTGGGAAGCCGCCAACATCTCTATCATGTCATATAATTTTTTTTTATGGCAAGAACATTTACAATCTAGTCTTTTAGCAACATTGAATTATATGATACAGAACTGAATTGTAGAATATCTTATTACAGCTTTAGCGAGCAGAATTGAATGAGGAGCAAGCTTTTGCCTGAGCTTTTAAGTTAATATTTCTCAGTCCCTTAAACAGAATGCCGAAGGAAAGAGAAAGCAAAGACTGCTTTAGCCAAGTTGCACCTTCCCAGCCAGACTCCAGACAGACCTTTGAAGAGGAGGAATGGAGCTTTTAGGGGAAGATTTTGTTTCAATGCAAAATGTTCACTCTATCTGTTCCTTCAGTTCAGTTCAGGTCAGTCATTCAGTCGTATTCGACTCTTTGCGACCCCATGAACTGCCTGTTCATCACCAGCTCCCAGAGTCCACCCAAATCCATGTCCATCGAGTCGGTGATGCCATTCAACCATCTCATCCTCTGTCACCCCCTTCTCCTCCTGCCCTCAATCTTTCCCAGCATTGGGATCTTTTCAAATGAGTCAGCTCTTCATATCAAGTGGCCAAAGTATTGCAGTTTCAGCTTCAACATCAGTCCTTTCAATGAACACCCAGGACTGATCTCCTTTAGAATGGACTGGTTGGATCTCCCTGCAGTCCAAGGGACTCTCGAGAGTATTGTTGGGGAAAAACCAGGACAAATGGTACTGCTGGCTTCCTGTTTACAAACTAGCTCACTTCCTTGATTCTATTTGAGTTTTATGGCTATCTATAGCAGTGGAAACTGAATGAACCCAAACTGGCCTGGCTGTGTTCCCCATGGGTCTCTGAATCACTGAGTGGGCTCTGAGAGCAGGCAGAGGCTTGTATTCACAGAAAAGCACTTGCGGACACAGTTGCAAAGTCTGTCAAAATGCCTAGCGACCTCAGGGTCAGGAAAGAGCTGTGGCCTTTCACATGGGTACGCAATGTTCCTAGAGTGCTGCTCCTGTTCTTATTTTAATCATTTCTAATTCTCAGAGGTTCTTTCTTATTATGATGCTATCGTGATGGAACTGCATGTTTCTCTGTGTATCACATATATGACTCCTTACTGAGCAACTGAACTGAACTGAATCAGTGTTTACATCAACCCATTAATACATATTTACTGATGCCTGTCATATCCCAAGAACCCTGGTGGATGTCATAGAGGATTCAAAAAGTATATTTACTTTTCAAAATTGGCATCTTTCTTTTCCCTCTTTTCTCCTTCTTTTTTCTTTTAGTTAATACTGGAAAATATCAAAGAATTAAAAGCCTCTACAATCACTTAGGTCTATTCCTGAAAACAGGAATGATTCTTTGTTTCTTTCCATTATTTATTCTTTTAATTTACTTTAATTTTTCTTGTAACCTTGTATATTGTTATGCAATATTGTAGAGTGCTTGAGTTTACTTTTTTTTGTTTGTTTGTTTGTTTTCTTTTTTTTTTTTTCTTTTTTATTTTGAGTCTGTTTTTATTTTTCAGTCATAGCATGAGCCCACTTTATATGTATGCGCTGGCCAATGTGCACTCAAATTAATTTTTCAAGGAAGTTAACATTTTGATTAAACTCATGTGTGTGTGTTTGCATATGTAGAAATAAGAGGCAGTCTAGAGCATTTTAAAGAAGTCATTGAAAAGCATTGCCGAAGAAGATTGGTTCAAGATGGTAGAGGGGAAGTATGCGCACTCACCTCCTCCTGTGAAAGCACTGAAATCACAACTAACTATTGAAGTACCATAGATATTTGAACCCATCAAAAAAGATACTCCACGTCCAGGGACAAAGAAGAAGTCACAACAAGATGGGAGGAGGAGTGCAATCACGATAAAATCAAATCTCATACCCAATGGGTGGGCAGCCAACAAACTGGAGAACAATTATAGCACAGAAGTGCTCCCACTCTTGTGAAAGTTCTGAGCCCTATGTCAGGCTTTTCAGCCTGGGGATCCAGCAGAGAGAGGGAGAGAGAGAGATCAGGTATCCCCAGGGGATCTGACTTTGAAGGTCAGCAGGATTTGACTGTAGGACTTCCACAAGGCCTGGGTGAACAGAACCTCCACTCTTGGAGGACACACACAAAATCTTACATGCCTCAGGACCTAGGAGAAAGGAGCAATGACCCCACAGGACACTGCATCAAACCCTGCCTGATAGTGTTAGAGAGTCTCCTGCAGACATGTGGGGCAGCTGTGACTCGCTGCAGGGACAATAGCACTGGGAACAGCAGTACTGCGAGTTGTCTCTTGGTGTAAACCCTCCTGGAGGTCACCTTTAGTCCTACCATAGAGCCTATAGGCTCTAGGACTAGGTTACCTAAGGTAAAAAAATTAACAGGAGGGAGCACAACCCTACCCACCAGCAAGCTAGTGGATTAAAGTTTTACTGAACATGGCCTTGCCCACTAGAGCAAAACCCAGTTCTACCCACCACTAGTCCCTCCCATCAGGAAGCTTTCACAGACCTTTTAGATAGCCTCATCCACCAGAGGGTAGAAAGCAGAAGCAAGAACAATCATGCAGCCCCCAAAACTAAAACCACAATTGCAGAAAGCTAAACAATATGAAAAGGTGAAAGATTATGTTCCAGAAAAAGGAACATGTTAAGACCAAGGAAAAACAAGGCCATGAAGTATAGACATGCAACGTTCAAGAAAATAATAATAATAATAATAATAATAATAATGACAGTGAAGGAGACTTAGGATCTTGGAAAAAGAACAGAGGCAAAGATTGAAAAGATGCAAGAAATGGTTAATAAAGACCTAGAAGGCTTAAAGAACAAGCAAATGGAGAGAACAATACAGTAACTGAATTGAAAAATACACTGGAAAGAATCAATAGCAGAATAACTGAAGCAGAAAATGGATAAGTAACTGAGAAGACAGAATGATGGAAACCACTGCCACGAAACAGAAAAAAGAAAAAAAATAAAAGGATAAAAAGAAATGAAGACAGTCTAACAGATCTCTGCGGCAACACGAAATGCACCAATATTTGCATTATAAGGGTCCAGAAGGAGAAGAGAGAGAGGACTTAAGAAAATATTTGAGGAGCTAATAGTTGAAAATTTCCCAAACATGGGAAAAGAAACAGTCAACAAAGTCCAGGAAGTACAGAGTCCCAGGCAGGATAAACTCAAGGAGGAATATACTGAGACACATAGCAATCATTAAAGACACAAATAAAATATTGAACAAAGGGAAAATGACACATAGCATACCAGGGAGCCTCTGTAAGTTTAACATGATTTCTCAGTGGAAACTCTGCAAGCCAGAAGGGAATGGCACAACATATTTAGTAATGAAAGGGAAGGACTTCTAACCAAGAATACTCTACCCAGTGAGGCTCTCATTCAAATACAATGAAGAAATCAAAAGTTTTACACACAAAATTTAAGAGAGTTCAGCACCACCAAATCAGCATTACAACAAATGCTAAAGTAACTTCTCCAGGCAGAAAAATAAAGAGAAATACCTACAAAAACCAAACCCAAAGCAATGAAGAAAATGATATTAGAATCATATATATCAATAATTATCTTAAATGGGTATGGATCAAATGCATCAACCAAGAGATGTAGACTGGTTGGGTGGAAGAAATACAAGACTCATAAATATGCTGTCTGAAAGAGACCAACTTCAGATCTATGGACATTTACAGTCTGAAAGTAAAAGGATAGGAAAATGTATTCCATGTAAATGGAAATCAAAAGAAAGCTGGAGTACCAATCCTCATATCAGACAAAATAGACTTTAAAACAAAAACTGTTATACAAGACAAAGTAGGACACCACATGATTATCAACTTTCAATCCAAGAAGAACATATAGCAATCATAAACATATATGCACCTATCATAGAAGCAACTCAATGTGTAAGGTGAATACTAACAACCACAAAGGGAGAAATCAACAGTAACACAATCATTGTGGGGGAATTTAACACCCAACTTTCATCAATGGACCGATGATGACAGAAAATTAAGAAGAAAGCAAAGGCTTTAAATGGCAAAGTAGATCAGATGGAACTGATTCATATTTATAGAGCATTCCATCCAAAAGCAGTAGACCTCACATTCTTTTCAAGAGCACACAGAACATTCTCCAGGATTGATCACATGCTAGGCCACAAGGTGAGCCTTTGAAAACTTAAGAAAATCAAAATCATATCAAGTGTATTTCCTGATCACAGAGCTATGAGATGAGAAATAAACTACAAAAAAATAAAAAATACCAAACACGTGGCAGCTAAACAGTATGCTACTGAACAACCAATGGATCACTGAAGAAATCAAAGTGGGAATAAAAAAATACTGAGAACAATGGGGAAAAAGCACAATGATCCAAAATCTATGGAATGCAGGAAAAGCAGTTCTAAGAGGGAAGTTTATAGCAATACAATCTTGCCTCATAAAACAAAAAAAAATTTCAAATAAACAACCTAACATTGTACCTAATATAACTAGAGAAAAATGATAAAAAAAACCTACAGTTAGTAGATGGAAGGAAATCATAAACAGCAGAGCAGCAATAAATGAAATAGAGACAAAGAAAATAATTGCAAAGATCAATGAAATTAAAAGCTGATTGTTTGAAAAGATAAACAAAACTGATAAACTTTCAGCCAGATTCATCAAGAAAAAAAGGAGAGGACTCAAGCTAATAAAATTAAGAATGAAAAAAGATGTTACAAAAGACACCATAGCCATACAAAGGATCATTAAGGACTACTCTGAGCAACTATATGCCAGTAAAATGTACAACATGGAAGAAATGGACAAATTAGTAGAAAGTTATAATTTACCAAGACTGAAAGGAGTACGTCAAGGCTGTATATTGTCACCCTGCTTATTTAACTCATATGCAGAGTACATCATGAGAAATTCTGGGCTGGAGGAAGCACAAGCTGGAATTAAGATTGCTGGGAGAAATATCAATAACCTCAGATATGCAGATGACAACTCCCTTATGGCAGAAAGTGAATAAGAACTAAAGAGCTTCTTGATGAAAGTGAAAGAGGAGAGTGGAAAAGTTGGTTTAAAGCTCAACATTCAGAAAACTAAGATCATGGTATCCGGTCCCATCACTTCATGACAGATAGATGGGGAAACAGTGGCTGACTATTTTACTGGGCTCCAAAATCACTGCAGATGGTGATTGCAGCAATGAAATTAAAAGACGCTTACTCTTTGGAAGGAAAGTTATGACCAACCTAGACAGCATATTAAAAAGCAGAGACATTACTTTGCCAAAAAAGGTCTGTCTAGTCAAGGCTATGGTTTTTCCAATGGTCATGTATGGATGTGAGAGTTGGACTATAAAGAAAGCTGAGCACTGAAGAATGAATGCTTTTGAACTGTGATATTGGAGAAGACTCCTGAGAGTCCCTTGGACTGCAAGGAGATCCAGCCAGTCCATCCTAAAGGAGATCAGTCTGAGTGTTCATTGGAAGGACTGATACTGAAGCTGAAACCCCAATACTTTGGCCACCTGATGCAAACAGGTGACTCATTGGAAAAGACCCTGATGCTGGGAAAGATTGAGGGCAGGAGGAGAAGGGGACAACAGAGAATGAGATGGTTGGATGGCATCATCAACTCGATGGACATGAGTTTGGGTGGACTCCGGGAGTTGGTGATGGACAGGCAGGCCTGGTGTGCTTGGGGTCACAAAGAATTTAACACCACTGAGTTACTGAAATGAACTGAACTGAATCAGAAAGAAATAAAATTTATGAACAAACCAACTACAAGCACTGAAATTGAAACTATGATTAAGAAACTCCCAAGAAACAAAAGTCTAGTACCTGATGGATTCACAGGTGAATTCTATCTAACATTTATAGAAGAGCTAACATCTATCCTTCTAAAATTCTTTCAAAAATTGCAGAGGATGAAATATTCCCAAACTCATTCTACCAGGCTGCCATCACCTTGATAACAAAACCAAACGAATATATCACAAAAAAAGAAAACTACTGATGAATATACACGCAAAAAATCCTCAGGAAATACTAGCAATTTAAGTCCAACAATATATTAATAGGGTCATTCACTATGAACCATTGGGATTTATCCTAGGAATGCAAGGATATTTCAATATCTGCAAATCAATCAATGTGATATATCACATAAAAAACTGATCATCTCAAGAGATGCAGAAAAAGTATTTGACATAATTCAGTACCTACTTATGATAAAAATTCTCCAGAAAGTAGGCATAGAGGGAACATAGGTCAACATAACTAATGCCATATACAAGAAACCCACAGGTAACATCATACTCAAGGATAAAAAGCTGAAGAAAGCATTTCCTTTCAGCTGAGGAACAAGACAAGGGGGACCACTCTTGCCAGTGCTACTCAACACAGTTTTAAAAGTCCTAGCTAACACAATCAGAGGAGAAAAAGAAATAAAGGGAATCCAAGTCAGAAAAGAAGTTAAACTGTCACTGTTTTCATATTACATAATACTATACATAGAAGATCCTAAAGATGTTACCAGAAAATTACCAGATCAATTTGATTACATCAATTAATTTTATTAAAAAATTAATACACAGAAATCTGGTGCATTTATATACACCAACAATGAAATATCAGAAAGAGAAATTCAATAAATTATTCCATTTATCCCCAAATCAATAAGAATAAAATACCTAGGAATTAACATACCTAGAGTCAGACATGACTGAGCGACTGAACCGAACTGAACTGAACTGAAGGCCACAAAATATCTGTACCTAGAAAACTATAAGATGCTGATGAAGGAAATAAAAAATGATATAAACAGAAAGAAAGATACACCATGATCATTAGAGTAATCAACATTGTCAAAATGACTGTACTGTCCAAAGAAAACTATAGATTCAATGCAATCCATCTAAGTTACCAATGGCATTTTTCTCAGAATTAGAAAAAAAAATCCTAAAATTTGTTTGGTGACAAAAAAGACCCAAAATAGACAAAACAATCTTGAGAAGGAAAATTGGAGCTAGAGGAATCAGACTCTCTGAATTCAGACTATGCTATAAAGCTACAGTCACCAAAACAGTTTGGTACTAGCACAAGAATAGAAATATAGATCAGTGGAAGAGGCTAGAAGCCCCAGAAATAACCCCATGCACCTATGGTCAATTAATCTATAGCAAAGGAGACAAGGCTACTCAATGCTGAAAGGACGATCTCTTTAACAATCGGTGCTGGAAAACTGGGCAGCTACATGTAGCAAAATGGAATCAGATCATTTTTTAATGCCATGCACAAAAATAAACCCAAAGTGAGTTAAAGACCTGCTAGCTTATGATGAATGGTGTCGGATTTGTGATCTCTGAAGGAAAGAATTCCATTTTGGGACCAAAGACACAGCTTCAGTCACTCAGAGCTTCCTGTGGCAAAGATTTATTACAGTGAAAAAGGGACAGAGAAAGCTTCTGATGTCAACATCAAAAGAGGGCAGAGAGGGACCCACTCAATGCTCTTATCAAGGCCTTATATAGTTTTTCAGTTGGTTACTAACAATAGCAAAGCAAAGGAGAAAAGGAAAGATATACTTATTTGCATGCAGAGTTCCAAAGAATAGCAAGCAGCGATAAGAAGGCCTTCCTCAGTGATCAGTGCAAAGAAATAGAGGATAACAACAGAATGGGAAAGACTAGACATCTCTTTAAGAGAATTAGAGATGCCAAGGGAACATTTCATGCAAAGATGGGCTCAATAAAGGACAGAAATGATATGGACATAACAGGAGAAGATATTAAGAAGAGGTGTAAAGAAAACAGAAGAACTATACAAAAAAGATCTTCATGACCCAGATAACCACGATGGTGTGATCACTCACCTAGAGCCAGATATCCTGAAATGCAAAGTCAAGTGGGCCTTAGGAAGCATCAGTACGAACAAAGCTAGTGGAGGTGATGGAATTCCAGTTGAGCTACTTCAAATCCTAAAAGATGATGCTTGAAAATGGTGCACTCAATATGCCAGCAAATTTGGAAAACTCAGCAGTGGCCACAAGGCTGGAAAAGGTCAGTTTTCATTCCAGTCCCAAAGAAAGGCAATGTCAAAGAATGCTCTAACTACTGTACAATTGCACTCATCTCAGATGTTAGTAAAGTAATGCTCAAAATTCTTCAAGCCAGTCTTCAACAATAGATGAACCGTGAACTTCCAGATGTTCAAGCTGGTTTTAGAAAAGGCAGAGGAACCAGAAATCAAATTCCCAACATCCAATGGATCATTGAAAAAGCAAGAGAGTTCCAGAAAAAAAACATCTATTTTTGCTTTATTGACTACTCCAAAGCATTTGACTGTGTGAATCACAATAAACTATGGAAAATTCTTAAAAAGATGGATATATCAGAATACCTAATCTGCCTCTTGAGAAATCTGTATGCAGGTCAAGAAGCAACAATTAGAACTGGACATGGAAAAACAGACTTGTTCAAATAGGAAAAGGAGTATGTAAAGGCCTTATATGAGTGAAAATGTTGGCTTAAAGCTCAACATTCAGAAAACTAAGATCATGGCATCTGGTCCCATCACTTCATGGCAGATAGATGGGAAACAATGGAAACAGTGACAGACTTTATTTTAGGGGGCTTCAAAATCACTGCAGATGGTGACTGCAGCCATGAAATTAAAAGACACTTATATTACTTTGCCAACAAAGGTCTGTCTAGTCAAGGCTTTGGTTTTTCCAGTAGTCGTGTATGGATGTGAGAGTTGGACTACAAAGAAAGCTGAGTGCTGAAGAATTGATGCTTTTGAACTGCGGTGTTGGAGAAGACTCCTGAGAGTCCCTTGGACTGCAAGGAGATCCAACCAGTCCATCCTAAATGAAATCAGTCCTGGATGTTCATTGGAAGGTCTAATGCTGAAGCTGAAACTCCAATACTTTGGCCACCAGATATGAAGAGCTGACTCATTTTAAAAGCCCCTGATGCTGGGAAAGACTGAAGGCAAGAGGAGAAGGGGACGACAGAGGATGAGATGGTTGGATGGCATTACCGACTCAATGGACATGAGTTTGGGTAAACTCCAGGAGTTGGTGATGGACAGGGAGGCCTGGTGTGCTGTAGTCCATGGGGTCTCAATTAGTCAGACATGACTGAGAGACTGAACTGAACTGTACTGAACAAAACTTTTTTATTACTTGATTTATTTCTTTGTTGTAATCTTATATGACCTCCTGCTTCAAGCTTACTCTCCCACGATACTGACTTTTTTTGCAATTTTAATCAATATGCTGTACTGTCTATGCTGCCAGTGTCTCTTCAGTCTCACCCCTCCTTTTAGAATGTCCCCGTTTCCTTCACCTTGTTTAACTCTTCCTTTAAGACTCTTCTAGAGTATAACCTCTTTCAAGAAGCCTTTGTTAAACTCGACTCATACTCCTTGTTGCATTGGGTAATCTTGTCTCTACTTTCACAGTATCCTCTATTTGTATTCACTAGATACGTCATTATATGTTGTAATTATCTGTTATATCTCTCAATTAGTGAAAAGCACTATACATCATATTTTTATTTTTTATCTCCAGTACTTAGCTCACTGTTTGTCACACAAAAGCAAAAGGACAACTAATTTTGTTAGGTTAGGGCTTAACTTGAGTCTTAAATAATGAGCTGTGTATGAACAATTGCAAGAAAGGAAGGAATCTAGTGGAAATAAGATTGAATCAAGATTTATACAAAGAAGGTCCCAGTATTTCCTAGAATTAGAAGCTTTGGTGTGTGTGTGTGTGTGATGTTGGGGTGTGAGGCTGAAGAGGCATCCGCTAGCAGGTTGGATGGATGGATTTGGAAAATATGGAAGTGCTGTAATGTATACATTTTGGACATTATAAACAACACAGAGACTGATTTTTTAATTGGCACAATTGATGAGAATGGTGTGTTAGGAAATACTTTCAGCAATTAGGACTAGAAGCAGCATGAACAATTATAAAAATATAACAGCTTAGGAATGAAATATTAATTTGGGGCAAATAGTTGGGAATGAGTATATACAAAATCACTCCAAAAAATTACTATGGTCACTGAATGGCAGGCCCAAGAAGAGCACTGTGCGATTATGTTCATTTTGTTCAATGCTATACGCTCATGCTTAACACTCAGGTTGGCACATAGTAGGTGGTGAATGTTTGTTTGTTTGTTTTAATAGCAGAATTGATGGATAAATGATGTTTAAGCCATTCCCATGCATAGAATAGCATAGAATTTTTGTTGTTTAATTTTTTTTAACTCCCTCCAATATCAAGGCAATGGTCTGAAGTGGTAGATTTATAGAAATGGTGGAATCATGTGACTTTCTTGTAATTTAGGTCACTTTAATTCTCTCCAAGTTGCTTCATGAGTCCTAGGCTTTAGCACAATTAATGCTACTATTTTGAAATCAGCTTTAGAACTTTGATCTCAGCCTCTAAATATGCCCTTGTTGTAAACAAGCAACACATCTAATAATAACCGTGTCACCTGTTCATCTAAAGGGGTCATATGTATTTAATTAATAATTGAGAACAAATGTCACCATCATTGCCTCAGCCTAGACAGAGGACAATTATATCATCTACTTATTATTTCTGCTTGAGGATATATAAAGCTTTCAGAGAAGGATTTTAATGATTCAGATAATTAAAGTTGCATTTTTTACACATTAAAGACAATTTATATTTGAAAACAATTAGCACGAGTTACTTGTATGTTCAAAGAATCAATTTCATAGAAAAACCTTTATAATGGTGTGAAGATATATGTTCGGGGATATTAACTGTAACACAGTTAACAATAATGAAAGTCTGGAGGTTGCTTAAATATCCATTATAAGTTATGTTACACATTCTAGGCAGAATCCTAAACAGTGGTTTTTTTCTTTTAAATAGAGTATATCTATACGTATAAAATGTCCCAGATACATTAACTGGAAAAATTGCAGATTTATGGAGCAGAATAAGGAAAATAATTCATGTGTACAATAAACACAGATCATGTAAATATTTATGTACACACACACACACACACATGCACACATACAATATACCACTAGTGATATTCAAAATTACCTGGAAGGATTCCTTAACAATGTTAGCAGTGATTAATTCTGGAATTATTTTAAGTATTTTATAGTATTTTTACAATGATCATGTATTTATTGACTAAAATAATAGAAAAGTTTCTTCTGTGTTTTCCAAGTTCTGCTGTGGCTTCTCCTTGCATTTTAAATTCTAGAAATTAATATTAAAAGTAAAATAAAAGAATCACCTATTTAAGCTAAAAAGTAGTCATTCACATTTCTCCAAAAACATAAAGATGATCAAAAAACACATGAAAAGATATTCAACTTCGTGAATTATTAGAGAGACACAAATCAAAGCTACAATGAGGTATGACTTCACACTGGTCAGAAAGGACATCATTAAAAAGGCTACAAACAACAATGCTGGAAAAGGTGTAGAGAAAAAGAATACTTTTACATTGTTGGTGGGAATGTAAATTGGTACAGCCATTATAGAAACAGTATGGAAGTCCCTTCCAAAGCTAAAAATAGAGTGGCCATATGATCCTACAATCCCACTCTAGGGTATATGTTTGAAATTTGAAAAGGACCTCAATGTTCATAGCAGCATTACTTACAATAGGCAAGGCATAGAAGCAACCTAAATGTCCATCAACAGATAAATGGATAAAGAAACTGCAGTGCATATATACAAAGGAATTCTACCTCAACCATAAAACAATGAAATATTCCATTTGCAGCAACATGAACGGACTTAAAGATTATCATACTAGGTGAAGTTAAAGTCAGAAACAGAAAGAAAAACATCTGATGTTACTTAACACATGAAATCTAAATGATGATATAAGTAAACTTATTTACAAAACAGACTTACAGACATGAAAATAAGCTTATGGTTACCATAGGGCAGGGGAGAGATGGGATAATTTCGGAGTTTGGGATTAGCAGATACAAATAACAGTATATATGAAAGAGATAGTTTTCCTTCCTCTGAACTTTTTTGGGACACTTTCAGAAGGATATGTACCAGCTCTTCCTTAAATGTTTGACAGAATTTTCCTGTGAAGCCATCAGGTCTTAGACTTATTTTCTTTTGCTTTTTTTTAAATACAGGAAGATAAGTATTAAAAGAACACAACAAACAAGTTCCAGGTGAAATATCAATAATCTCAGATATGCAGATGACACCACTCTTATGGTAGAAAGTGAAGGGGAACTACTGAGCATCTTGATGAAGGTGAAAGAGAAGAGTGAAAAGCTGGCTAAAAACTCAACGTTCAAAAAATGAAGATTACAGTATCCAGTTCCATCACTTCATGGCAAATAGGTGGAGAAATAGCGAAAAGAGTGGCAGCCTTTATTTTCTTGCACTCCAGAATCACTGGGGAAGGTGACTGCAGCCATGAGATTAAGACACTCGCTCTTTGGAAGAAAAGTTATGACCAACATAGGCAGCATATTAAAAAGCAGAGTCATTACTTTGCTTCCGACGGTCCATATATCCAAAACTATGGTTTTCCCAATAGTCGTGTACAGATGTGAGAGCTGGACCACACAGAAGGCTGAGTGCCGAAGAATCGATGCCTTCTAACTGTGGTGCTGGAGAAGACTCTTGAGAGTCCCATGGACTGCAAAGAGATTGGACCAGTCAATTCTGAAGGAACTCAACCCTGAATATTCATTGGAAGGACTGATGCTGAAGCTGAAGCTCCAATACTTTGGCCCCCTGATGTGAAGAGTCAACTCATTGCAAAAACCCTGATGCTGGGAATGTTTGAAGGCAGGAGGAGAAGGGGACAACAGAGGATGAGATGGTTGGATGGCATCACTGACTCAATGGACATGAGTTTGTTCAAACTGCAGGAGATGGTGAAGCACAGGGAAGCCTGGCATGCTGCAGTCCATGGGGTTGCAAAGAGTCGGACATGACTGAGCAACTGAACAACAATCTTGTTGAATCTGGTTCAACAAACTGTAGAGAAAGGAAATCTTCCTATCTCATTCCGTGAGGTCACTAATCACCCTGATACCAAAATCAGACAAAGATAGCACAAAAAGGAACAGTATGGGCCAGTATGACTAATGGATATAAATTCAAAAATCATCAGCAAAATACCAGCAATCTGAATGCAACAGTACACTAAAAAAGGTCATGTACCATGATCAAGTGGGATTCATCTGAGGGATGCAAGGATTTCCCAGCATCTGCAAATCAATAAATATGATACAGGACATCAAAAACTGAAGAATGAAAACCATCCCATCATCTCAATAGAGGAAGAAAAAGCTATTCACAAAATTTTGCGCTTATTTTTGATAAAAATTCTCCATAAAGTGGTCATAGAGGACACACTTCAACATCTAAGATGGGGAAAAAGACAAGGATGTCAACTCTCAGCACTGTTGCTCAACATAGATTTAGAAGTCCTAGCTACAGCAATCAGGGAAGAAAATGCAATAAAGGGAATCCAAACTGGAAAAGAAGTAGTTAAACTGTCAGTGTTTGCAGATGACATGATACTACACATAGGGAATCCTAAAGACACTGCCAGAAAACTGCTAGAGCTCATCCATGAATTTGGTAAAATTGTAGCTTACAAAATTAATACACAGAAATCTGTTGCATTTCTATACACTCACAACAAAAGATCAGAAAGAGGATTTCAAGACACAATTCCATTTATCATCACATCAAAAAGAATGAAATACTTAGGAATAAATGTACCTAAGGAGGCAAAAGACCTATATTCCAGTAACTATAAGAAATCAATGAAAGACAATGAAGTAGACACAAGCGGATGGAAAAATATGCCATGTTCACGGATAGAAGAATCAATATTGTCAAAATGACTGTACTATCCAAGGCAACCTACAGATTCAATGGAATTCCTTCTAAGTTACCAGTGACATTTTTCTCAGAATTAGGGCCCCAAAATCTTAAAATTTGTATGGTGACACAAAAGACCCTGAATAGCTAAAACAATCTTGAGAAAGAAAAACAGCTGGAGAAATCAGACTCCCTGACTTCAGACTATACCACAAAGCTACAGTCACAAAAAAGTATGGAACTACACAAAAATAGAAATATAGGTCAGAGAAACAGGATAGAAAACCAAGAAATAAACCCATGCACCTATGGTCAACTAATCAGTGACAAAGGAGGCAAGACTACACAATATTGGAAAGACACTCTCTTTGTAAATTGTGCTGGGAAAGCTGGACATTACATGTAGAAAAATGAAATTAAGCCATTTTTTAATACCATATTCAAAAGTAAGCTCAAAATGGAGTTAAGATCTAAATGTGAGACCACATACTATAAAACTCCTAGAAGAAAACATAAGCAGAACATTCTGACAAAATTCACAGCAATATATTTTTTGATCTGTCTCCCAGAATAATGGAAATAAAAGAAAACATGAACAAATGAGGCCTATTTAAACTCAAAAGGTTTTGCACAGACTCACAGACTTAGAAAACAAACTGATGGTTGTCGGGGGTGGGGAAGGATGGGGTGAATCGATAGTTAGAGTTCGGTATGGACATATACACACTGCTATATGTGAAACGGATAACGAACAAGGAACAACTGTATAGTACATGGAACTCTGCTCAATTTTAACTTGGCAGCCTGGATAGAACATAAGTTCAGGGGAGAAAGGAAACAAGTATATGTATGACTAGGTCATATTGCTATTCAACTGAAACTATCACAACATTGTTAATTGGCTCTACCCCAATATAAAATAGAAAGTTTTTTTAAAAAATGGGCAGAGTTCCTAAATAGACATTTCCCCAAAGAAGACACATAGAGGACCAAAAGGCAGAAGATCATATGCTCAATATCCCTAATTATTAGAGAAACGCAAATCAAAACTATGAGATACCACCTCACACCAGTCAGAATGGCCGTCATCAAACAATCCAGAAACAACAGATGATGGTGAGGGTATAGAAAGAAGGTTACCCTCCTACACTGTTAGTGGGAAAGTAAACTGGTACAACCACCATGAAAAACAGTATGGAGGTTCCTTAAAAAACAAAAAATAGAGCTTCCATATGACCCTACAATCCCACTCCTGGGCATATATCGACAGAAAAATATGGTTGGAAAGGATACATGCACCCCAATCTTTATTGCAGCACTGTTTACAATAGCCAAGACAGGGAACCAGCCTAAATATTCATCGACAGGGGAATGGATGAAGAAGATGTGGTACACTGATATAATGGAATATTACTCAACCATTCAAAAGTATGAAATAATGGCATCTCCAGCAATATGGATGGATCTAGCAATTATCGTGCTGAGTGAAGTAAGTCATGCAGAGAAGGCAAAATATTGTATGGCATCCCTTATATGTGGAATCCAAAAGGAAATGATACAAGTGAACTTATTTACAAAATAGCAACAGACTCACAGACTGAGAGAACAAACATGATTTGTTGGCTGCCTTGGTGGTTGCCAAGGAGATGGATGAGGGGACAGGATAGTTGGCATTTGGGCATTTGGGCATTTGGAATGGACACGCACACCCTGCTATGTTTAAAATGGATAATCAACAAAGATATACTATATAAGAACAGGAAACTCTGTCCAGTGCTATATGGTAACCTGGATGGGAAGGGAGTTTGAAACAGAATGGATATATGTGTATGTATGCTGGAATCCCTTTGTTGTTCACCCAAAACTATAACAACATTGTTAATTGGCTGTATTCCAATACAGAACAAAATGCTTAAAAAATAAAAGAGATAAACAAAAAGATCCTTCTGCATAGCACAGGGAACTATACTCAGTATTGTATAATAAACTATAATGGAAATGAATATGAAAAATAGTATTCAGTTCAGTTCAGTCACTCAGTCATGTCCGACTCTTTGCGACCCCATGAATTGCAGCTCGCCAGGCCTCCCTGTCCATCACTAACTCCCAGAGTTCACTCAAACTCACATCTATCAAGTCAGTGATATATGGATATATGTATAACAATCATTTTGCTATACAGCAGAATCTAACACAGCATTGTAAATCAAGTATATTTCAATTTTTAAAAAGTAGTCATTCAAATGAAGAATTAAAGGGTAAATTTGAGTTTATATATGATGCTAATTCACATGTCAAATATTAGAAGTGATAAAGTAAAATAGCACATTTTTGCAACCTGTACTCGGGGATAATATTTAACTAGTCAGCAATCTGTAGGATACAACAAGCTATTAACCATAGGATAATACTGGTCAATCAGAAGAGGCACAGGTATTAGTCATGAAGTTCCAACACTTTAGCTCCTGGATCATGGGGAAGTCTGGGGTGTTTGGAAGTTCCTAGGGTGGGCCAGACTGCAAATCTTAGGTAGCACCTTGGAAATTTAGGAGGCAACTTCATTCTCCACCTTCAAGCCTGTACCTAGAGATTCTCCTCTTGAAGGTTTATGCCAGATACTGACACAAAGGTCAACCTCTCTGTGAAATCTTCAGTGGTCATACTTCTCTCCCAGAGAGAAAAGTATACCGCTCCCTCTGGCTGTGAATTGCCAAAGATGGATGTTTATCCCAATGCTGCATCTCTTCTATCCCACTGCATACAGCTACAATTTGGCTCCATATAAGCATGGATGTATCTTCTTAATGTTGCATTCTTGCAACTACCCTGGTGCCAAGGACAAGATGAATGAATTTATTATATGAGTAGATTAATAGTAGTATTAATAGGAGATATAGTAGTAACTCTTGTTTTCTTTATGGTAGACTCTACTTAATCTTCGCAACACACCAATGTGCCACAATTTTGCCACTTATCAATGAACAAACTGAGGTACCAAGAGGACCAGAAACTCATCTGAGTTTCACTGTCATCGTGGAGAGACAAGATTGGATGCAGGCAATATGGCAGAATGACTCAATGAACCATGTGGCATCACTGACTCAATGGACAGGAGTCTGAGTAAACTCTGGGAGTTGGCAATGGACAGGGAGGCCTGGCGTGCTGCAGTCCATGGGGTCGCAGAGTCAGACACAACTGAGCGGCTGAACTGACTGACTGGCTGAATGTGGCAGACATCATGAGTGATGGGGCCTGCACTAAACACAGATGAATCCAATTACTCAGATAGTTTCATGGGATTTTGACAAATAAACCTCTCTCAGGTCCTAGAAATCTTGTCACATGACGGAAAGCTGTGGTCACAAACTGATGTACCAGTTCATGACAAGCAATTCAATGCTAGGTATTAAATTTTCTCAGCCCTGGCCAAGGGCTAGCAGACTAGTGAATTTAACCAGAGTCGTGTCCGACTCTTTGTGACCCCATGGACTGTGGCCTACCAGGCTCCTCCATCCATGGGATTCTCCAGGCAAGAATACTGGAGTGGGTTGCCATTCTTCTCCAGGGGATCTTTCCAACCCAGGGATCAAACCCGCATCTCCCACATTGGAGGCAGACGCTTTAACCTCTGAGCCACCAGGGAAGCCCTAAGGGCTAGCAGACTAGTCAGTTTAACCAGAGGGCCCATAGAGTGGAAAGCAAGAACATTAGCCTTTGGAATAAATTAACTCAGAAAGGCGATAATGAGTATACTGGTGGTGGACACAGACCATCATGAAGTGAAATTCTAGCTTCCTGCTAAGTTGCTAATATGAGTTACTTAGAAAGTATGTGTGCATGTATATACATGAGATATGAGTGTGTGTAAAAATAATAATAAATGAAATTAACCCTATGTAACCCTATACCCTCACTGTATAGCTTTACATACACTAGTACATTTAGTCAAAGAACAACCTTAAGGAAGCAGTTACAATCTCCCACTTATAGATGAGAAAATTGGGAACCCAGAGAGGTAAGTATAATAGCTTGCCCTAGTTCACAAAGTTGCTGCTGCTGCTGCTGCTAAGTTGCTTCAGTCGTGTCTGACTCTGTGCGACCCCAGAGATGGCAGCCCACTAGGCTCCCCCATCCCTGGGATTCTCCAGGCAAGAACACTGGAGTGGGTTGCCATTTCCTTCTCCAATGCATGAAAGTGAAAAGTGAAAGTGAAGTCTCTCAGTCATATCCAACTCCAACTCTTTGCGACCCCATGGACTGCAGCCTACCAGGCTCCTCCGCCCATGGGATTTTCCAGGCAAGAGTACTGGAGTGGGGTGCCATTGCTTTCTCTTAGTTCACAAAGTTAGGGAGAGACAAAGTCAAGATCTCAACCTAACTGTTATAGCCTTAACTACCATGCTATTCATCATTTAAAGATCATAGCCAACCACCATAGAGCAGTTACTATGTACCAGGCACAGTCCTAACCTATATTAATAATAAAAATGCATTACAGGGAATTCCTTGGTGGTCCAGTGGTTAAGAGTTTGCTCCAAATGCAGGGGGCCTGGGTTCCATCCATGGCCGGAAGCTAGATCTTACCTGTCACAGCAAAGGTCCCATATGTAGCAACAAAGGTCCTGTGTGCTGCAATGAAGACATGGCACAACTAAATTTTAAAAGAAAAAGCATTCTGTAGTACCAAGCATAGAGAAAGCACTCAATAAACGTTAGAAACCCTGTGACACAGGTGTTACATTTATCCACACTTTCAGAGAAAAAACGCCGAAGCCCAGAGAGTTTAATTTAATGCAGTTTCAAATAAATTATGTAGCTAGGAAGTGATGGAGCTGCTATTTAAATCCCAACATCTGGCCACTTTTAAACATTTAAGCACTACATTCTAATGCTTCAGTCATAGAGGAAAATTTCAGGGTTCAATGTGGAAGCCCCATATCTTAAATCTGAAAAACAGATCAAGCACAGGGCAGGAGGAAGCTAATGTCTCGCAGGTTGGCTGGGTGTTGATGGGTGCCCCAGGGTAGCATTGCCTTCTTGACAGTGTGTTCTGAGAAGCACAATCAGGACATCAGTCTTTGATTGTTTTTTCTATACATTTACAGTGATATATTTTAACCAACCATAAGTTTTAAAAAATAAAAATATTGATAATCAATGCATTTTTCCTGAACTATGTTAAATCTTAACAGTTTTACATGTATATATTAAGATTTAGATTGTAGATATATAGATATTGATGTTTGTATATGTCTCGTTTCAGTGAGTATATTTTAGTTTGTATATGTCTCTCAATCCACAAAAATTGATGTATGTAATAAGTATTCATATTAAATGTAAATAATAACAGTTTTAAATTTATTTGTGTTTCTTATAGCATGCGTTTCTTTTTCTTGAGCATGCATTGAAGGCTTATTTATTCACTGTTGAGTAGAAAAATAAATAGTGGGCATCTTTATCTTGTTTCTTATGTTAGAGGAAATGGTTTATAATATTTTACAGAAAAATACGTCATTTACTGTACAATTTTGATCTATATCCTTTATCAGGTTAAAACTTTCCCATTTATTCCAGTTTGATTATAATTTTCTTAATAGTGATGCTGAATATTGTTAAATGCTAGCATTTCTGTATCTATTGAGATGATTTTACACATTTTCCCCCTTTAATCTGTCATGTAATGAATTCTTTCAATACATTTTCTAATTTTAAATTATCCCTGTATTCTCAAAGCAGACATCACAAAGTCCTTATGAATGAATAGATCAATATTTAAAAAAATATTACTGGGCCCAGATAGTGCATGTTTAATCCAGGACTTTAGAGTCTTTCAATGAAAGTTGCTCAGTAGTGTCCGACTGTTCACAATCCCTTGGACTACACAGTCTGTGGAATTCTCTAGGCCAAAATACTGGAATGGGTAGCCTTTCCCTTTTCCAGGGGATCTTCCCAACTCAGGGATGATCGAACCCAGGTCTCCCACACTGCAGCCCGATTCTTTACCAGCTGAGCCACAAGGGAAGCCCAAGAATACTGGAGTGAGTAGCTTATCCTTTCTCCAGGGAATCTTCCCGACCCAGGAATCGAACTGGGGTCCCCTGCATTGCAGGCAAATAGTAAGTCAGCCATCAGGGAAGCCCTATAGTAAGCTATAGTAAGTAAGCTATCAGGGAAGCCCTATAGTAAGTCAGAAAAGTCTAGAAGTTTTCTTTCTTTTATTCTTTTGATTTTGGAATGAAGGTTATTCCAGCTTCATTAAATGAGTTACTGAAAGTAAAAGTGAAGTCGGTCAGTCGTGTCTGACTCTTTGCGACCCCATGGACTGTAACCTATCAGGCTCCTCTGTCCATGGGATTTTCCAGGCAATAGCACTGGAGTGGATTGCCATTTCCTTCTCCAGTGGATCTTCCTGACCCAGGGATCGAACCCAGGTCTCCCACGTTGTAGACAGACGCTTTACCGTCTGAGCCACCAGGGAAGTCCAAGTGGGATAAATAAGTTACTAGGTGTACTAATAAGAATGCAGAACAAGATGTTCTAAAAATAAGATTAAAAACCCCAGTGGCACAAAATCAGTGTGGCAGTTAGCAAGCTTCTGGGCTTCACAAGATTATCCAAGGACCGAGGTTCTTTCTTCTCTTTTGTGGCATGCCCATCTTCTAAGTTTTTGTCACCATCTAAAAGATGAAAGCTGATTTCACCCACAACTGGAGTGGATATTTCAGCTCATAGGGATGGGAAAACAGAGGAAACTGATGGCAGATTATATCATCCTGAAAGGATGTGACCTGGAAATCGCACACATCACTTCTGTTCAGATCTCATTATCCATAATTTACTCATAGAGCCACACAGGCTGCAAAGGTCACTGGAAAATGTGATCTCTAGTTGGGTGTCCACAGTCAGGTGAAATTTGAGGCGGATGATGGACATTGGGGATAATTAGCAGACTCTTCCACAAGGAACAATCAATGTAAGATTAGAATTATATGTTTTTCAAATACATGTGCTAAATGCACTTCTAAAACTTTTGCAAATTTATTTTTATAGGAATATTTATCTATCTAACTATTTTAAAGAAAAAGATGGGTTTACTCAGATAATCATTTCTTTTTAGGGTTTTATTTTTCAAGAAAATTGTCCCTCATTGAAATGTTCAAATTTATTGGCACAAAATTGTATAAGAAATTATGATTTTAAAAAATATTACCTTATTTGTAGTTTTCTAATTTTTTGCTAATATGATTAGTTAGTGTTATCTCTCTTTATACATGATTAGCCTTGTTAGAGGTTTGTGAATTTTATTAATCCATAATAAATAATACAGGTTATCATTTTATCTGTAATATCACATATTTTTTCTATTTCACATCTTTACTTTGTTCCTTTACAGTCTATATCAATTTTTATTTTTTATTATATATCTACTTATATTATCTTTATCTTACATTATTTTTATAGCTTCATTAACTGTTTATTTGTTTCCAAATTTGCTTTAAGCAATTGCAAAAAAATTCTCACTATTTACTTCTAAGACCCAGTTTGATTTTGTCTTCCGAATTTTGATATGCAATATTTTCTTTATCATTAATTCTACATATTTTCTAAGTTCCATTATAATTTCTTATTTGATCTATGAGGTATTTAGAAGTTTTAGACTTCTCAAATGTGAGTCTTTTTAAATTATTTCTTTTTATTTAAAATTTAACTGTACTGTAAACAGAGAATATGGTATCATCTGAATTATTTCCTTCTGTTTGGTGTCTGTTTTAATAATACAGAAGTGCTTAAAAAAATTTTTTTTCAGTTAGGAGAGTCTCAGTTTCTAAGAGATCTTTTTATTATTTTCCTTTATAGCATATATGTTAGCTCTGATAAGCTCTGATAATAATAAGCTTTTTATTATTAATATATTATCAAAATATTTTACAAATGGTCATTCTCAATAGTTTCTGTTCTTCGTCAGAAACAACACTTCTCTCTTGCATGGCCAAATGTGGGTGCCATGATGGGTAAAACTCTTTAATTCCTAGTAAAACTGAAATCTTAAGACATCTTAAAATTTACAGAAGATAAAGTATTTTTTGTTTATTTATGTGATTTTGTTGTTTTATGGTCATTTTATTGTTTTATGGACATTTCAATTGATGAAAGGACTCCAAAAAGGTTACTTTCTGAGAATTTCCCTTGTGGCCAAAGAAAAGGACAAGAAGTTTTGATGATAATGGAAACCGCGGAAGGTTTTGCAAGAAACGACATGCCAGGTCAGTGCTTACCAGGGTTATCCTGGCAACACTGTGAAGAATGGAACAGCAGTGACAAAGACAGAAAACCCAGTTAGGGGGCTCGTGCAGCTGTTGGGGATATCAGCTGAGGGAGTGAGAGGGGTGCTGGATCGAAAAATGTTGATTACTCACTAGACAGAGAGACTGAAAACTAGGGGAACCAAAAACACTTTTGGAACAATTTGACATCATAGAGTTCAAAAAAATATCATGAATGTTTTCCTTATGGGAAAAATCCAAATGTTGTTGGACTTTCATTTAATCTGTTCTTGCTAGTGAAAGGAATCCTACCTATGGCAAAAAAAAAAAAAAAAAGGTATGAAATTGTACAGGGCATTTTCATGGGTTAAAAGCATGGGATTGGGAATCCCACTGGATGGTTCAGCTATCAGCTTCTCCAGTGACCTGCTGTATGACATTGGGTATGCTATTTACCTTTTCTGTGCCCAAGTTTTACATGTCTAAGTCTAGTAAAAATGCCCGTTTCAGAGTAAAATGGAGAATTATCAGTATGTAAAGTGCTTATCACAGAAGTTGTCAAAACATATATGCATGTATTATTACTATCATTTGTATAACTCATTAAAGTGTCCTATTTTTAAATACATACATAGAATTTCATCGGGATCAATGAAACTGAATGAATGTCAATGATGTTTGCATACATTTAAAAAATCAATCAAATCAGCTGGAGGTATGTTTGAACATTCTGCTAATGAATCTTCAGGTTCTACAAGAAAACTAAAATGACAAGCATATTGCAATACTTATTGTGGTGGAAAAAATACACTTGTTGCCCCATTTATTTTCATAGCATCCTAGTGAGAATTTGAAAAGGAGAGCTGAAGCTTAGAAGAGAGAAAAACCAAGCTTACTTCACAGCTTGAACTCAGTTCAAGAGAGTGGTATGTGAGACAAGCATTGTCCTCATCTCACAAATTTCGGTTCAACAAATATCTGCTGAATAACTGCTACATGCCTGGTACATGTGATTTGAGCCCTTTTATGGTTAATTGGTCAAGCTCTTTTCTATGGCTCAAACTATATAGTGAATCATAGCTAGAAAATTTACAAAAAACACATGCTTCTCATAATAAAAAATGACTAGGAAACTGTGACCAGCACTATTCTGAACAACTGACTGATCCCCAACAGTCTGTAAAACCTTACATCTTCCCAACCTAAACCAATCCAAAAATAGTTTTGGTGGCCCTATTTTTCGGCCTCACCGTCTACTGAGTAAATTAGAACTGTTAGACCCAATATCCCTCCCATTTTCCCAGTTTGCATCCTCAAGAGCTGCACTAGTCTCCTAACTGGTTTTTCTACCTTTATCACTTCAAATGCATCTTCACAGTGTTGCCAGAATAATCTCTGGTAAACACAGATCTAATAATATGTCATTTCCCTTCCAAGGTTACCATCAATATAAAAGATAAAATTCTTGTTTGTTTTTTTTTTAACAAAATAACTCCAAGTCCTTCCTAAATTTGGCAAAAGCATACTTTCTTAAATAATTTCCAGATATTTCACTCCTGTCTCTCCCAGCCCTTCAGAGCTCTTGCTAGAGGACTCATCACACTTGCCGTGTAGGTTTACATCACCTTACCCTAACTCTTGTTGCAATCTCTGCCTTCTTTCTGTTCTCTTTCACTGACATGTTTTGTCCATCTACTAATCTGCGACAGTCACTTTTGGTCCTTCAGTACTTTTGCTCAGATATTTCTGCTTTAGCCATTTCTGAGTATCCTCACATTCATAGCAGAAACAATGACTCTCTCCTTGAATTTCATATGTAAGTTGGTTTAAAAACACAGAAATCACTTTCTACATAGTATTATTTTCAAGTAGTCATGCACAGATGTGATAGTGAAGTCACTCGGTCATGTCTGACTCATTGCAACCCTATGGACTGTAGCTTACCAGGCTCCTCCATCTATGGGATTTTCCAGGCAAGAGTACTGGAGTGGGTTGCCTACAGCTGACCATCAAAGAATTAATACTTTTGAACTCTGGTGCTGGAGAAGACTCTTGAGAGTCCCTTGGACAGCAAGGAGATCAAATTAGTCAACCCTGAAGGAAATAAATCCTGAATATTCATTGGCAGTACTGATGCTGAAGCTGAAGCATCCATACTTTGGTAAAGTGCTGACTCATTGGAAAAGACCCTGATGCTGGGGAAGATTGAGGGAAGGAGGCAAAGGGGACGACAGAGGATGAGATGGTTGGATAACATCCCCCACTCAATGGACATGAGTTTTAGTAAACCCCGGGAGATAGTGAAGGACAGGGAAGCCTGGAATGCTGCAGTCCATGGGGTCTCAAAGAGTTGGACACGACCGAGGGACTGAACAGCAACATGAGAGCTTATTTTCCTGTTAGACCCGAGTTCTTTTGAGAATAAGAACTGGTGCCTTACTCTACCCTACCCCCATTCCAATTCTCCCAGAACATAGCTGCTTATGGAACTGAATTAAGCATGTATTCTCTGGGATGCTGCCAGTCTCTAGAAAGGAGTGCCCTAAGCACCGCTCCATTTCCAGTGAAGGCTCTTTCCTTTCACCCCCTTTCTTGTTTTCCCCAGCCCCATTCTTGGTTCAGAGAGAAGGTGGAGCTAATTCAGTTGGTCAGAGGGAAGCACTAATAGAATTAAATGCATCACTCTCTTGTTGAACTTGCCAGCCATGTCCACCAACCCCTCCTTTACTGTAAGAACCGGTTCTGGTCCTGGCAGGCTGCTGCTGCTAAGATGGAGACACATGGACCCAGAGACTCCTCTTGGGTCTTCAGACGCACCCAAGCGCTCAACCCAGATGTTCAGAGAGCTTTGTGATAGGACCCTGGGGGCCAACTGACAGGGACTAAGGCATGGTTAAATTTAGCATTTGTTGTCACCTCTGGGTACATGGTTTCTTGGGAACCTCACATGGAAAAAGAGGTGGGAGCCTGAAATAGAAGCTGGCAAGTCTAAGTCAGTTGATTCTAGTATCTTCAAATACCATCAAAATGAACCCTGAGCCCTAACAGCAGAATAGGGAAACCATATTTTACATATTGAGATTAGCACCTTAAGACTTTCCTGGTGTTCCAGTGGATAAGAATCCACCTGCCAATGCAGGGGACAGGGGTTCAATCCCTGGTCCAGGAAGATCCCACATGCCGCAGGGAAACTCCTGAAGCCAACATCTTGGAGTCTCTGCACACCGCAACAAGAGAAGCAAATTCTTGCTCACTGAGTGCAGCAATGAAGACCTAGTACAACCAAAAGTAAGTAGATGAATAAAGTTCAGAAAAAATCCTCTGTTCTCTGACTTACCTTGGGCGTTAAGTTGCTTTAACCTGTAAGCCCCCTTACCACAGAACTTTTCAGTGTGGAATGAGTAGATGGGATACAGATTGGGATGGGGTTGATAATAACAAAGTAAAGTGAAAGTCACTCAGTCCTGTCTGACTCTTTGCGACCCCATAGACTATACAGTCCATGGAATGCTCCAGGCCAGAATACTGGAGTGGGTAGCCTTTCCCTTCTCCAGGGGATCTTCCCAACCCAGGGATCAAACCCAGGTCTCCGACATTGCAGGCGGATTCTTTACCAGCTGAGCCACCAGGGAAGCCTGATAATAATAATAATTTAAAACCTTTTCTTAAGTTTCCTGGAATTTTTGTGGTAGTTTTAAAGAAATCCCATGCTCATATTTGTTTCTCGTTTGTTTTCTGCTCATGTCTATAGAGGTTGTTTCTTAGCAGCATTTCATGTCTATCTCCTGTTAACTCTTACTACGAGCTCATGAGGATACAGCTAGCTCTCTCTAAGTAGTTGCACCTAACCTAAGGTGATCATTCTTTCCCAATCTGTGTTCAAAGGGCAAAATTATAGTCTCTGTTCATCCTTATATATAATGCTTGAACTGATTTCAAATTGGTCATGTTTCAAGCAAGGTGCTACCTAATTTTAGCGGCTACTTGAGAGAAAAGTGGGTCATTCACTTCAAAGCTGCAGCTATAGGCTATCCGTGTACTGTACCAAGCCACAACCCCTTTTCATGTTCCAAGTTAAAACTGTGAGCGACCACATGTTCGTCATTGTAATTGATCCTATAGCGCTGCTCTCTCTCGGCTCTTTCATCCTCAAATGTATATAAACATTCCCCTGGGCTCCCAAGTTTCTATTTCTTTCACTGATGCCCAGTGTTTATGAGCTGGGCGTGCTGTCCCTAGTAATGAAAGACTGCAAGCTGCAATGACTCGTTCCTGGGCTTCTTTTTCACAATGTGGAGCATTTGTTGTTGTTGCGTTATTGTATTTCTGAATAAAGTCTCTACTTGCACTGAAGCCAGATCAAATGAGCTTCTGTTGGATTTTATTCCTCCAAGTGGTGGTTAACATAGTCCTCAGCTACGGCATTAGTTATGGCCTGCCCAGGACTGCTCAAGGGTAGGCTTTTTGATTTACCTGACTCAGTATGTGATCAAGCATCTCCATTATGGGAATAAAATGAAAACTTTCAAGATCATGGTCATGCAATAGAGAAAACAATTTTACATCAGCACTCAAGCTCAAACAGTACACTAATCTACCGTAATTCTGTTATTGCATTTGGAAGCAATTCCTTCTATTCACTCAGAGATAACTGTTAACAATACAATAGGCTTCCTCCTGCCTTTTCCCCCAGTGAGCAAAATGTGCTGTTCATTGCAAAGAAACCTAGCAGTAGTAAGCTGTAGTGTTTGTTTCCATGTGAATTAGTGTGTACTTGAAGACCATCAGGAGGCTTGGTTTGTATTATGAGGTTACTGTGAAACACGTACTTGAGGTATAGGACACTCAAGAAAAATATGCATGGGGAGGAGATTATTACCTTCCTCAGATTTTAGAGAGAAATCCAGTAAAAGCTTCTTTGACTCCAGTAGTCCCGCAGTGCAAGTCTGGTTCGAGAACTGAGCTGCCCGGATGGTTTTGGAATCATTACGCAAAGGGAATTATTTGATAAACAAACATTACACATTTGCTCTCTATGTTCCAGAATGTATTGGACTCACTGATTATTCACCTTGTGTTTTATGTTTAACCTTGCTTCCACAATTAAATCAATCACCTCTGGTAGAAAAATATTAAATTCACCTAAGAAAAGACAATCTTTAATGTTCTAAGCCCACATTTTCTGTATTAACAATTTTACATCAGAAATGCTCCCTTCCATATCTGTCTATAAGCTGTCATTAATGGTTTCACATCTTTCCTGTCCACCTAGAATGAGGGCAGAATAGCAATTTAATAAATAATGACAGATATGAGACGTACAGTAATTAATTTAACAATGCTTCTTCTTTTTCTACTAAAATCAGATTCTTAAAAATTTTCTGTTGTCTTCTCTGACAACTGTGCTCTGGGAAGACATCTTTTAAAAAACTTAATTTTGGCTTTTTTGACCTTTAATAAAACAAAGCAGATCATCTAGGAATGGCAGGTAACTACCATTGGCACTGGGTCTCAGTTAAAAATCTCTGTTAAATGTTGAGCCTTTAAGCTGAGAACGTGATTCTCATCACTGTATGGTGTCAGCTTTCACACAAACAAGCTAAAATAAACATGAACGAGGTAAGGCTTACAACTGGAAAAAATCAACAGTATCTGGGGAATGTAAAAGAGGAGGAGTTGGGTATCCAAAGCCAAGAGAATTCAAGGAATGAAAATCCTAGGCTAATCACCCCAGACATCTTTGCTTGATTTGATTAAAACATGTTTCAAATGATGGGATGTGTAGCTTTAAAAATAGAAGCAAGTCAAAGTACAGTTCATTTTTTTCTAAATTGGGAAAATGAGGTCACAGTGATTATTCCAAAGAGAGAAGTAACAAAGGGCATTACAAAGTCTACTTTCCCAACCCTACCTCTGGCTTGCCTAAGAATCTCTTGGTATACGCTAGTCATTTTTTCCCCAGTTCTATGGATACAATCAACATATAATGCTATATGTGTTTAAGTCATATAATACATGACTTAACACCCATCACCACATAGGACTAAAAAATGTTTGTTTGTTTTTTTCCTTACAACGAGAATTCTTAATTTACTCTTTTAACAACATTCAAATATAATGTACAGCAGCGCTAACTACAGTAGCCCTGTTGTACATTTCATCCCTAGTACTTTTTTTATCTCATGTCTGGAAGTTTATACCTTTTGACCACCATCATGATAGCTGTTTCTGAAGTGAAATGACATCATTGTGTTTAATGTAACAAAAAGGGAGAGGATTTTGCATATTTTACAATAAGAAAAGTGGTTTATTTTGCATTCAACATGAAACCAAGAATATTACTGACTTTTAAAGGCTTAGATTCACAGAATAAAGCTATCAGATTTCTTTCCTGTCTGTGTAAGAATAACTCAAATCCTTAGATTTTGCTGCAAAGATTTGGTTTAAGAAGTCCTGAGTGACATCCATGTGCCAAAAGCCTTGCTTGTTTTTAATATTCAGAGAAAGTACAAAGGGTTTTGAAAAACTTGAAATTGAAAGTATTCTCTCCACGTGTCCTTCTCTTATTAACTGACACATATGAAGATACGTTCCCCCATCCTCTAGGGGTAATGGCTGTTTCCTTGCCTATATCTTTATGTGAAAAGTTCCCCTTTTCTTTTCAACTCCAGTTCTGAATATGACACCTAGGAGAGGCAGAAGAAATTCACATTCTAAAGTTATAAGCATGGAAGTAGATACTTGGAGGTTTAATGTTGTGTCATAAGCCAGCAAATAGTGTAACATGTCACTGAGACATCCAAAATTCAAAACCCCCAATATTCTTCCTTTTGAACTTTTCTTGTACAAATGCGAGCAAGCAGGAGAGAAAGAATCTTCTCTTTATGAATATCATTACAACAACATTTGCCTCCATTCCCTGCCTTCTCCACTGTAACCCACCCTAACTTTTTCATTAGGAAGGTTGAAGCTTTTAAGTGCAGCTTGAATACTCAGGGAAATAAGCACAGACGATTCCCTTTTGACTTTTGTAGTTTCTCAGCTTGAGCTGATAGTAGGTATCCCTGACTACTGTTGGCCTTAGAAGATCTGTCATCTAGCCCTTACCTGCTGGATGAAACACCGCTGGCTGTTTGAAAGCTTCAATCCTTTATATTCTCAACATTTGGACTTGCTTCTCACACACTGTTATCTGCATTGAGTTCCTGCTCTGAGAATTATATATTCTAAAGGATTTCTCACTAACCTAAAGACCCAAAGCAATGAACAATATAAAAATGTTGCTTTTCCTACCTTGTCAAACATCACTTAAATAGTTCTCTCATATGTAAATATAACTTCGGCAGCAAAACTTTTTTTGGGGAACCATCTGTAATAATCTGAAAATGTTCATGTAGGATCATATGTTGATCCCCTTTTCCTTTCCTCTGACAGTTTGGGCATCTATATCCAAGGTAAACCTGGGGGTGTTTGCCTCCTACATTCATCTGTACTTTCTTAATTCAGGTTATTAAATATGTGACAACCTCAAAGCTTTTGACAAGTATAATAAAGACAGTGATGCATTGAAAAGGTTATTTTGGATAGTGCTGAAAATATTTGTGATGACAAGATTATTTTAGGCACTAAATGTATACTTTAAGAGAGAGATTGGAAATTCAAAATTCTTAATGAAATGTCCAGAATCTATGCAAGGTAAGAATAAGAACAGCCCAGGAGGAATTCTTTAGGTTTGGGTAAAGATGATACAGTAATCTGGTCTTCAACTCTCAGAAAAAAAAAAAAAAAGAGGATATTCTAGTCTGCTGATATTTTGAAAGTACTTACTTAACTAAGTCAGGTTTTGAGAGGCAAACACGCTACCTGTGCAGGATATCAGTCATTCAGACCCCGTGACCTGAGCCATGATATTCACTGTCCTGTCAGACACTTTTCTCACAGGAAAAGACAGAGCAAGAAAAAGCTAAAACCTTTTTTTTTTTTTTTAATACAATCCTTAATATTTGCTAAGAGTCAGGTAGGAACAGACCCAGGTTGTGTGGGATTTAAAGCTACACTATTGGGGGTTTACTTCCTTAATAAAAAGATTACAAAATTACTAAGTAAAGTTAATTTTTAATTTCCATAGGGAAAAGAAATCACACGGAAGTACAAATTTTGAAGTATCTCTTCATAGGACAAATGTGCAATCATTTTCTGTAGAGAGAATAGAAATAGAATTCTGGTTTTCTTCCAGCAAGTTGATTGAATTTTTCTTTTTACTGTCTTTGCGTTGCTGATAGTTTAGAACATTTTCTTTTGTCTTTTTCTTATATCATTATAAGAAGATGATGTAAGGCCAACGGAAAAGCCCTATCCATTTTTGTTCACATAGGAGCTGTAAGATTTGTAAGGATGTTCTATATGTGACCTTTCTGCTCTGTACAAGTTGTTCTTTCTCTGTTACCCTCTTCCTCCTCGGTGCTGCTATCACAGGACTTGTCCATTTTGCAACTCATCTTTGACTCTGGGTCACGACCCAGAGGAAATTAGGCATTCGCAACAGGAGTATTCTGGGAAGCCGCTCACACACCAGGAAGTCATGGAGTATCTAACTTAGAACTTACGTGACATTAAGATTCTTCTCTGAATCTCTGGATCATTGTTGTTCAGCTGCTCAGTCGTGTCCGACTCTTTGCGACCCCCTGGACTGCAGACTTCCCTGTCTTTCGCCATCTCCCGGAGTTTGCTCAAACTCAAGTGAATTGAGTCTGTGATGCTATCCAACCATCTCATCTTCTGTTGTCCCCTTCTCTTCCTGCCTTCAATCTTTCCCAGCATCAGGGTCTTTTCCAATGAGTCGGCTCTGGCTGATTGTAGCCTCTACATAAGGCAGTAACATTTATAAAATAAGCTTCCTTTTAGCCTCCTCTCCCAGATCCCTACAGCTGTGCTAATGCCACCCAACACAAAGGAAAGGAGTTGAAGAGGGCACTGGAGCGGAAAGGAGCCATTCCTAACCAATCACAATTACATTTCTTACATTTATAAACTTTGCAAAAATTGATAACTCCTTGAACAGCATCCCTTCATAGGTCATAGGGCCTGAGAGGGCCCATGAAAGTGAGGTGTGCTGATGTCTAATTACTTTGATGCAAAATCCAGGTCTGGGGGCAAATGACATTTTACGTTTTTGTTTTTTTTTTAGTTGAAGTATAATTGACTTACAATATTGCTTTAGTTTCAGGTGTACAACCTGCCTATTCAATACCTGTTTCACTCAGACTTCTAGACGTTTCCCCTCTAGCAACTGCCAGTTTCTTTTCTATGTCTGTGAGTCTGTTTCTGCTTTGTTTCATTTCTTTCGTTTGCATTCATTTCAGAAATAATACTGTATTTGCCTTTCTCTGATGTTTTTTACTTAGTATAATACCTTCTAAGGTCTATCTGTTTTGTTGCAAATGGCAAGATTTCATTCTTTTCCTGTCTGGGTAATATTCCATTGTGTATATATATATACACACTACACAGCTTCTTTATCCACTCATGTAGGTTGCTTCCATATCTGGGCTATCATGAATAATGCTGCAATAACCATTGAGGTGCACATATTTTTTCAAGTTAGTGTTTTTATTTCCCTTAAATATTCAAAAACAGTGTAATCACTAGATCATATGGTAGTTCTGCTTTTAATTTTCTAAGGAACTTTTGTACTGTTTCTGAGTGACTGTACGAGTTTACATTCCCACCAACGGTGTATGAGCATTCCCATTCTCCACATCCTCAGCAACACTTACTTGATATCTTTTGATAATAGCCATTCTCATACACGTGAGGGAATATTCATGGTGATTTTGATTTGTATTTCACTGAAAGTTAGTGATGCTGAGCATCTTTCCATGTGTCTGTTGGCCATCTGCACGTCTTCTTGAGAAGAAAACGTCCATTCAGGTCTTCTGCCAATTTTCAGTTGGTTTTTAAAATTTTTTTTTTTTTTTTTACATTGAGTGGTATGAGTTCTTTGTGTATTCTGGATATTAACCCATTGTTTCATAAATTATTTGCAAATATTTTTCCCTATTCAATAGGTTGCTTTATTGTTTTATGGACAGTTTCCTTCATTGTGCAGCAGTTTTTTAGTTTAGTGTAGTCTCATTTACTTTGTTCACCTCATGAGAAGAGTTGACTCATTGGAAAAGACCCTGATGCTGGGAGGAATTGGGGGCAGGAGGAGAAGGGGACGACAGAGGATGAGAAGGCTGGATGGCATCACTGACTCGATGGACATGAGTCTGAGTGAACTCAGGGAGCTGATGATGGACAAGGAGGCCTGGTGTGCTGCGATTCATGGCGTCGCAGAGTCGGACACGACTGAGCGACTGAACTGAACTGAACTGACTGAGTCTCATTTGTTTGTTTTTGCTTTTCTTTCCCACACGTGAAAATATAATAGCAAAAAAAGTATTGCTAAAACCCATGTCAAAGAGCATACTGACTGTTTTCTAATAGGAGATTTATGGTTTCCAGTCTTATATTTAGGGCTTAACTCCATTTTCAATTTATTTCTGCGTATGGTATGAGGAAGTTGTCTGGTGTGATCCTTTTGCATGAGGCCATAGTTTTCCCAGGATAATTTATTGAAAAGACTCTCTTTTCCACATTTTATATTTTTGTCTCCTCTGTTGAATATGAATTGTCCGTATGGGGGTGGATTCATTTCTGGGCTCTTTATTCTGTTCCATTGGTCTGTATGTCATTTTTGTGCCAGTACTATGCTGCTTTGATTACAGTAGTTTCACAGTTTAGTTTGAAATCAGGAAGCATGGTACCTTCAGCTTTGTTCTTTTTTATTTATTTATTTATTTATTTATTTATTTAGTTTTTTATTTTTTAAATTTTAAAATCTTTAATTCTTACATGCATTCCCAAACATGAACCCCCCTCCCACCTCCCTCCCCAGAACATCTTTCTGGGTCATCCCCATGCACCAGCCCCAAGCATGCTGCATCCTGCGTCAGACATAGACTGGCGATTCAATTCACATGATAGTATACATGTTAGAATGTCATTCTCCCAAATCATCCCACCCTCTCCCTCTCCCTCTGAGTCCAAAAGTCCGTTATACACATCTGTGTCTCTTTCCCTGTCTTGCATACAGGGTCGTCATTGCCATCTTCCTAAATTCCATATATATGTGTTAGTATACTGTATTGGTGTTTTTCTTTCTGGCTTACTTCACTCTGTATAATCGGCTCCAGTTTCATCCATCTCATCAGAACTGATTCAAATGAATTCTTTTTAACGGCTGAGTAATACTCCATTGTGTATATGTACCACAGCTTTCTTATCCATTCATCTGCTGATGGACATCTAGGTTGTTTCCATGTCCTGGCTATTATAAACAGTGCTGCGATGAACATTGGGGTACATGTGTCTCTTTCAATTCTGGTTTCCTCGGTGTGTATGCCCAGCAGTGGGATTGCTGGGTCATAAGGTAGTTCTATTTGCAATTTTTTAAGGAATCTCCACACTGTTCTCCATAGTGGCTGTACTAGTTTGCATTCCCACCAACAGTGTAGGAGGGTTCCCTTTTCTCCACACCCTCTCCAGCATTTATTGCTTGCAGATTTTTGGATCGCAGCCATTCTGACTGGTGTGAAGTGGTACCTCATTGTGGTTTTGCTCTAGATTGTTTTGGCTATTGATGGTCCTTACAGATTTTAGAATTATTTGTTCTAGCTCTGTGAAAAGTGACACTGATGTTTTGATACCATTGAATCTGTAGATTGTCTCGAGGAATCCCTGTAACAATGCTAATTCTTCTGCTCTCTGAGTGGAGTATTCATTTCCACTCTGTGTGGCATTTTCAGTTTCTACCATCAATGTCTTACAGCTTTCTGAATATAGTTCTTTTCATCCTTGGTTAGATTTATTCCTAGGCATATTATTCTTTTTGATGCCACTGTAAATGAGATTGTTTTCTTAGTTTGTTGTTAGTGTAATAGAATTGTGTATATTAATTCATATCCTGCAACTTTTACTTAATGAATTCTAAGAGTTTCTTGGTGGCATCTCTAGGATTTTTTGTAAACAATATCATGTAATCTGCAAACAATGAATATGTTCCCTTCTTTCCAATTTGAGTTCTTTTTCTTGTGTAATAGGTACGGCTAGGACTTCAAATACTATGTTTAATAAAAGTAGTGAGGGGGGCATCCTTGTCTTATTCCTGTTCTTAGAGGAAACGCTTCCAACTTTTCATAGTTGAATATGATTTTCACTGTAGGTTTGTCATGTTCCCTCTATACCCACTTTCTGGATCGTTTTTTTCAGGATGCAGCATGCTTGGGGCTGGTGCATGGGGATGACCCAGAAAGTTGTTATGGGGAGGGAGGTGGGAGGGGGGTTCATGTTTGGGAATGCATGTAAGAATTAAAGATTTTAAAATTTAAAAAATAAAAAACTAAAATTAAAAAAAGAAAAATAAATAAATAAATAAAAATAAAAATCATAAATGAATATTAAATTTTATCAAAAGCTTCTGTGCATCTATTGAGATGATCATGTGATTTTTATTCTTCAACTTGTTATTGTGTTTTGGTGTTATGTGTTATGGTGTTATGTTTCACATGGATTGAGTCACAAAAATTGAATCACCTTTGCATCCCTGGGATAAATTCTACTTGATCATGGTGTATAATCCTTTCAACCCTTAAACTCAATTTGCTAATATTTTGTTTAAAATATGTTCACCAGTGACATTGGCCTGCAATTTTTGTTTGTGTGTATGAGGTGTCTTGGTCTAGTTTTGGTGTTAGGGTGATGCTGGCTTCATGGAATGAGTTCAGAAGAGTTATCCTCATTTTTTTGGAAAAGTCTGAATAGGGGTAATAGTCTGATAGGTGTAAATTCTTCTTTAAATGTTTGGTAGAATAAACCTGTGAAACCATCAGTCTTGGATTTTGGATGGAAGGTTTTTTTTTTAATTATTGATCCAATTTTATTACTGGTAATTTGTCTGTTCATCGTTTCTACTTCTTGTTGATTGAATCTCGGGAGATAGTACATTTCTAGAACTTTATCCATTTCTTTTACTTTGTTCATTTTATCATTCATAGTAATGTCTCATGATTCTTTATATTTTTGTGGTGTCACTTGTAACTTCTCTTTTATTTCTGATTTTTATTTATTTGGCCCTCTTTCTTGATGAGTCTGGCTAAAAGTTTATCATTTTTTAAAATCTTTTTATAAACCAACTTTTAACATCATTGACTTTTTTCTGTTTTTTTTTTTAATTTTCTATTTTACTTATTTCTGCTCTGATCTTCATAATTTCTTTTCTCTGCTAAATTTGGATTTTTTTTGTTCTTGCTTTTCTACTTCCCTTAGGTATAAAGTTAGGTTGTTCATTTGAGATTTTTCTTCTTTCCTGAGGTTGACTTTTATTACTATTTAATTTCCTCTGAAAACTGCTTTCGCTGCATCCCATGGACTTTTTATCATTGTGTTTCCATATTCATTTGTCTGTAAGCATTTGTAAAAATTTCTCTATGATTCTTTTATTGAGTGAACCATTGACTATTTATCCTCACCTGTTTATCTTTTTTGCAATTTTACTTGTAGTTGATTTACAGTCTCATAGTGTTATGCTCAGGCTCCCAAGGTAGCCACGTGGGTGAAGAATCTACCTGAAATGCAGGAGATGAAGGATATGTGGGTTTGCTCCCTGGGTTTGGAAGATCCCCCAAGGGAGGGCAGGGCAACACACTCCAGCTTTCTTGCCTAAAGAAGCCCCCAAAGCCTGGAGGGCTATAGTCCATAGCGTCACAAAGAGTCAGATACAACTGAAGCAACTGAGCACACACAGTCAGTGTTGTGGTCAGAAAAGATGCTTTGTGCATTTCAGTCTTCTTCCGTTTACTGAGTCTTTTTTATGGCTGGACAAGTGATCTATACTGGAGAATGCTTCATGTGCACTTGAAAAGAATGTGTATTCTTCTGCTTTTGGAAGAAATGTTCTATTAAGTTTATATGATCTAATGTGTCCTTCAAGCTATATTTCCCTACTGACATTCTACATTTGAATGACCAGTTTATTGATGTAAGTGGGGTGTTAAGTTCCCCTACTGTGACTATTATTTTCTGTTTTTTCCTTTGCATTTGTTAATTTTGCTTTGTGTATTCAGATGCTCTTACCTCAGATGCATAAATAAATATAATGTCTATATCTTCTTGCTGGAGTCATCTATGATTACGCAATATCCTTACTTACAACTTGTTGCAGTCTTCGTTTTAAAGCCTATTATGTCTGATGTAAGTATTGCTATCCCCAGTTTTTTTTTAATTGCCTTTTGCATGGAATACATTTTCCATCCCCTTACTTTCAGTCTGTGTATGTATTCAGATCTGAAATGCATCTCTTGTAGGCAGCATATATATATATAAAGTCTTCTTGTTTTTGTATCCATTCAGCTACTCTATATCTTTTGGTTGAAGCATTTAGTCCTTTTAAATTTAAAGTAATTATTGATAAGTATGTGCTTATTGCCACTTTGTTAACTGTTTTGGGATTGTTTTACAGTTTTTGCATCTCTTTCTGCTTTCCATTCCTTTTCTTTCAGATTTGATGACTATATTTGATACTGTGTTTGGATTCCTTTCTCTTTTTGTATTTGTGTATCTATTTTAGGTTTTTGGCTTGTGATTACAATGTGACTCATATAACTACGTAAATATAATAAATGTATATGTGATTATTTTAATCAATGATGTTTTTTAGTTTGAATGGGTTCTAAAGACCCTGCACTTTCACTCCATGTAAGATTTAATGGTTTTGACATTATAATAACTTTTTTGATTTGTGTATCCCTAGATTACTTATTATAAATATAAATGACTTCACTGCTTTTCTTTTAACCTTCTTACTGTTGTTAAAGGTGGTTGACCTATTATATTTACTGTGCATTTGTTGAAACCAAAGATGCTTTTTCCTGTGTAATTTTTATATTTCTGACAGTGGTCTTTAATTTTTCACTTAGAGAAGTTCCTTTAACATTTCTGATCAAGTCTATAGTGGTGCTGAACATTTCTAGCTTTTGCGTGTCCCCAAAACTCTTGGTCTTTCCTTCAAAGATGAGTGATAGCATTCTGAAGTAGAGTATTTGTGTTGTTGGTGATGGTGGCTGGAAAAAATTGTTGATTATAGGAAAATGATTTTATTGTTACTTTAAATTGTTTACTAATTTTTATTTTATATTGGACTATAGTTAATTTATAATGTAGTGCTAGTTTCGGATGTATAGCAAAGTGATTCAGTTATATATATATTATATTTTATAAAAATATATAAAATATTATATATATATTATATATTTATTTTTTTCAAATTATTTTCCCAGTTAGGTTATTACAGAAAATTGGACAGAGTTTTCTGTGTTATCAAGTATGTACAAGTTAGTTATTTATTTTGAATAAAGTAGTGTGTATATGTCAATCCCAAACCCCCAATTTGTCCCTCCTACCCTTCCTTTCCCTTTTGGTCACCAGAAGATAGTTTTGTAAATCTGTGCTTCTGTTTCTGCTTTATAAATAAGATCATTTGTCTTTTTTTAGAGCTCTCATATGAAAGATATCACATGATGTTCATCTTTCTCTTTCTGACTTACTTCACTTAGTGTGATAAACCATGTTGCTGCAAATGGCATTATTTCATTCTTTTCATGGCTATGTAATATTACAGTATATATAATGAAATATTACTTATTATGTTATATATATATATATGTGTGTGTGTGTGTGTGTGTGTGTATCATACTTATCTTTCTGAAACTCTTCCAAAATGTTTCAGAAGAAGGAGGAAGGAACATTCCAAAACTCATTCTACGAGTCCACCATCACCTTATCAGAAACAGAAAAAAAATAGCACAAAAATATCATTGGTGAATATAGACTTAAAACATCTCAACAAAATACTAGCAAACCAAACCCAATTATATATTAAAAGGATTATACACCATGATCAAGTGGGATTCATCTCAGGGATTCAAAGATTTTTTAATATCCACAAATAAATCGGTGTGATATACCACATTAAAAAACTGGAGAGTATAAACCATCTGATCCTCTCAATAGATGCAGAAAAAGCTACTCTCAGAATTGAATGCAAATTTATAATGAAAATTCTCCAGAAAGTGGGCATAGAGAGACTATACCTCAACATAATAAAGGCCAAATATGACACGCAGAAGATATTAAGAAGAGGTGGCAAGAATACACAGAAGAACTATATAAAAAAAGATCTTTACAACCCAGATAACCTCAGTGGTGTGATCACCTAGAGCTAGACATCCTGGAATGGGAAGTCAAGTGGGCCTTAGGAAGCATCACTACAAACAAAGCTACTGGAGGTGATGGCATTCCAGTTGAGCTATTTCAAATCCTGAATGATGAGGCTGTGCAAATGCTGTACTCAATATGCCAGCAAATTTGGAAAACTCAGCAGTGGCCACAGGACTCAAAAAGGTCAGTTTTTATTTTAATCCCAAAGAAAGGCAATGCCAAAGAGTGTTCAAACTACCACACACTTGCACTCATCTCACACACTAGCAAAGTAATGCTCAAAATTTTCTAAGCCAGGCTTCAACAGTACATGAACCAAGAACTTCCAGATGTTCAAGCTGGATTTAGAAAAGGCAGAGGAATCACAGCAAATTGTCAACATAAACTGGATCATTGGAAAAGCAAGAGAACTCCAGATAAACATCTACTTCTGCTTTATTGACTATGCAAAAGCCTTTGGCTATCTGGATCAAAACAAACTGGAAAATTCTTCTAGAGATGGGAATACCAGACCACCTGACCTGCCTCTTGAGAAATCTGTATGCAGGTCAGGAAGCAACAGTTAGAGCTGGACATGGAACAACAGACTGGTTCCAAACAGGAAAAGGAGTACGTCAAGGCTGTATATTGTCACCCTGTTTATTTAACTTATATGCAGAGTACATCATGAGAAATGGATGAAGCACAGCTGGAATCAAGATTGCTGGGAGAAATATCATTGACCTCATATATACAGATGACATCACCCTTATGGCAGAAAGCAAAAAGGAACTAAAGAGCCTCTTGATGAAGGTAAGAGGAGAGTGTTGAAGCTGGCTTAAAACTCAACTTTTAAAAAGTCATGGCATCTGGTCCTATCACTTCATGGCATGTGGGGAAACAATAGAAACATTGGAAGAGTTTATTTTCTGGGGCTCCAAAATCACTGTGGATGGTGACTGCAGCCATGAAATTAAAGGATGCTTGCTCCTTGGGAAAGAAAACTATGAAAATCCTAGATAGCATATTAAAAAGCAGAGACATTACTTTGCAGACAACGATCCATATTGTCAAAGCTATGTTTTTTTCCCAATAGTTATATATGGGTGTAAGAGTTGGACCATAAAGATAGGTGAGCACCAAAATATTGATGCCCTCAAACTGGTGTTGGAAGAGACTCTTGAGAGTCCCTTGGACAGCAAGGAGATCAAACCAATCAGTCCTAAAGAAAATCAATCCTGAACATTCATTGGAAAGACTGATGCTGAAGCTAAAGCTCCAATGGCCACCTGTTGTGAAGAACCAACTAATTATAAAGACCCTGATGATGGAAAAGGTTGAAGGCAGGAGGAGAAGGGAAGACAGAGGATGAGATGGTTGGATGGCATCACCGACTCAATGAACATGAGTTTGATCAAGCTCTGGGAGTTGGTGAAGCTCAGGAAAGCCTGGCCTGCTGCAGTCCATGGGGTTGTAGAAAGTCAGACATGACTGAACAACTGAACCAAATAGAATGACCATCCTACAGCCAACATCATATTCAACAGTGAAAAATGAAAGGTCTTCTTCCAGATTAGGAACAAGACAAGGATGTCTACTGTTGCCACTTGTATTCAATGTAGTTTTGGAAGCCCTAGCCACAGCAATCAGAGAATAAACAGTAATAGAAAGATTCCAGGTTTAAATGAAGAAGTAAAACTGTCATTGTTTGAAGATGAAATGATAGTATTTATATATAAAAAAAAATCCTAAAGAGGCTACCAGAAAACTACTAGGGCTTATCAATGAATTTGGAAATTTTGAAGGATCCAAATTAATTCATAGAAATATGTTGCATTTCTATACACTGACAATAAAAGATAAAACAGAAAAATTTTTTTAAATGCTACTTACCATCATATTGAAAAGAAAAAAAGGCCTAAGAAGGGACTTACCTAAGGAGGCAAAATACCTATACCCTGAAAAGTATGATGCTCATGAAAGAAATCAAAGAGAAAACAACATATAGACATACCATGTTCTTTTATTGGATTGGAAGTATCAGTATAATCAAAAAGACTATACTATGCAAAACAATCTACAGATTCAGTGCAGTCCTAGTCAAGTTACCAAAGGGATTTTGCACAGAACTAGACCAAAAAAAATTAAATTTGTATAGAGACACAAAGGACCCCAAATAGACAAAGTGATCTTGAAAAGGAAAAATGCAGCTGAAGGAATCAAGCGCCCTGATTTCAGACTATCCTACAAAGCTATAGTCTTCAAAACAGTATGGTACTGACCGAAAAAACAGAAATATTGATCAATGGAACAGGATACAAAGCTCAGAAATAAACTCATACAACTATGTTCAACTAATCTACAATAAAGGAAGCAAGACTGTACTATGGAGAAAAGACAGTCTCTTCAATAAATGGTACCCTGAAAACTGGACATGTCTGTTAAAGAATGATTTCTGACATACACAAAACTAAGCTCAGAATGGATTAAAGACCTAATGTAAGACGGATACTGAGTAGAGTGTTTATGGATGTAGTTGTTTTTGCTGTTGTTTTCTTTTATTATTTTGAATACTTTGTGCCATTCCCTTTTGACCTGCAGTGTTTCTGCTGAAAAGTCAGTTGATGGTCTTATGGGGGTTCCCTCTTACATGACTACTTGCTTTCGTCTTATTGCTTTTAAGGTTCTCTAGTTAATTTTCATATTTAATATTAAGGTGTCTTGGTGTTGACTTCTCTTAGGGTTCATTTTGTTTTTGACTCTTTATACTCCTAGCATCTATACTTTCACATTTTAGGGACATTTTCAGGTACTATTTCTTTGAATAAATTTTCTCCCACTTTCTCTTTTCTTCTTCTCTCTTCTCCCCTTTCACCTTTCACCTATAAGTGTCTTTCCCCTTTCACCTATAAGTGTGAATATTCATTCACTTGATGTTGTCCTAGAGATGTCCTAAACTATTCTCAGTTTTAAAAATTATTATTTTTTCTCTTAGGCTTGGCATATTACCACTACTCAGATCACTGATCCATTGCTCTGTATCATCTACTCTACTATTGATTTCTCCTACTGTATTTGTTACTTCAGTTATCATATTCTTCAGCTGTGTTTCTTTATTATTTTTCTTAAATAATCTGGTCATCAGAACCATATGTGGGCCGAGTGGACTCTGCTGCTGTGTTTGGACTGACTGCTGTGAGAGTGCTGGCATGCCAGACTGGCAGCTGGACCAGTCTGCTGCCAGGCCCTGCTTCGTGGGGTTGCTGCGGGTCTGCTGGTGCATTGGGTCAGGCTCTGGTAGGGCTGGCTGCAGCCTTGGAGATCCCAGGGCTGGTGCCAGGGTAATGGTTGCTAGGCCTGATTCTGGTGCAACTGGCTGCTCAGCTCTTGGGGTTCCAGGACTAGTGCTGACTTGCTGGTGGGTGTGGGGTCTAAAGGGGAGACTCCAAAATTGTGCTTGCTGACATAATTGTCCTTATGGTAGAAAGAGCTCCCCCAGTTGGCTGCCCCTAGTATCTATGTGCCCAGTCAGAGTTCCAAGTGCCTTCTGCCTCTCTTGAAGAGATCAGCAATTGTGTCTGACCTAGACTTCTTTCAAATCACGGTCTTTGTGCTGAGACTCGGAACTTGTGAGATTTTGCATGTGCCCTTTAAGAGCGAAGTATCTGTTTCCTGTGCTCCTATCGCTCTCCTGTATGCAAGCTCTGTTGGCCTTCAGAACCAGATGTTCTGGGGACTTCTTGTCTCCTTGGCGCAGGACTCCTGGCTTGGGGAGCCTGATATGAGACCTGTACCCATCACTCTTTGGAGAGAAACTCTGAAATTATGTTTATCCCCCTAGTTTCTGGATCACCTACCTGGGAATGCAAGTCCTGACTGTATTACATCTCTGCCCTCCTTCTCATCTCCCCGTGGTTTCTTCATTAGATCTTTAATTGTGGAAAGTATTTTCAGTTTGTCTGCAGGTCAGTCTCATAAATAGATGCTCTGTAAATTATTGTAGTTTTGGTATACCCATTGAAGGAAGAGAGCCCAGGGTCTTTCTACTCCTCCATCTTGGCCACATGTCCTACTTTAAGATCTTTACTTAATACATAGTTTTAAAAAAAATATTGAGATAAATTCATATGCCATAAAATCCCACATTTTAAGTGTAATGTTCAGTGGATTTTACAAGGCTGTGCAGCCTGACTATCTAATTCCAGAACATTTTTATCACCCCTAAAAGAAGCCTTATACCTATTAGCACTCGCCTTCCCACCAATTCCTATCAATTACTGCGTTAGTCATGTTCTCCAGATGAACAGAACCAACAAGATATAGATCAGTTCAGTTCAGTTCAGCTCAGTCACGTCCAACCCTTTGTGACCCCATGAACCACAGCATGCCAGGCCTCCTTGTCCATCGCCAACTCCTGGAGTTTACCCAAACTCATGTCCATTGAGTCAGTGATGCCATCCAACCATCTCATCCTTTGTTGTCCCCTTCTCCTCCTGCCTTCAATCTTTCCCAACATCAGGGTCTTTTCAAATGAGTCAGCTCTTGGCATCAGGTGGCCAAAGTATTGGAGTTTCAGCTTCAACATCAGTCCCTTCCAATGAACACCCAAGACTGATTTCCTTTAGGATGGACTGGTTGGATCTCCTCACAGTCCAAGAGGCTCTCAAGAGTCTTCTCGATACAGATAGATATATAGAAAGAAATTTATTATGATAAGTTAGCTCAAGTGATCATGGAGACCAGTAAGTCCCAAATTTGCCATCTACAAGGTGAGGGTCCAGGAGAAAGCTGGTGGTATTGTTCTGGTTCAAATCTGATGGCTGAGAACTGGAAGGCTCATGGTATAAGTCCTATTCTGAATGTGACGAGCCAAGAACAAGGAATGCTGATGTATGATGGTAGGAGAATATGGATGTTTCAGCTCAAGCAGAGAGAAAATCTACCTTTCCTCCAAAAAATAGAAATGTTTGTTCTATTCAGGCCTTTGACAGATTGGATGATACCTACTAGCATTGATGAGCTCAATGTACTCATTTAAATTTAATCATTTAAATGCTCAAAGACACTTTCAGAGATAACTGCTAACAAGTATCTGGGCAACCTTTGGCCCAGTCAAGTTGACACTTATAATTAACCATCACAGCTTCTAACCTGCTTTCTGTCTCTATGTATTTATTGATTCTACAATTGTATTTATCAATTCTACGTATCATACATATGGGGCCTTTTGTGTCTGGCTTCTTTGACTTTGCACAGTGTTTTCAAGGGTCATTCATGTTGATGCATTATTAGTACTTCATTCCTTCTTATGACTGAATAATATTCTACCATGTAGATAGGCAACGTTTTGTTTATTTGTTTATCAGTTCATAGACATTTCTGCTGTTTTCTACTCTTTGCCTATAATGTATTACACTGTTATGAATACTTGTGTACAAATTTTTCTATGAACATATGTTTTCAATTTTCTTGAGTGTATACTAGGAGTAGAATTTCTAGACCATACAGTAAGTCTATGTTTAACTTTTCAAGAAACTGCCAAACTCTTTTCTTAAGCAGATGCAGCATTTTATACTCCCATCAACAGCGTGTGAGGATTCCCATTTCTCTACATCCTCACTAACACTTCCTGTTTTCTGTTATTTTGATTACAGCCATTGTATTAACTACGAAGTGGCATTGCATTGTGGTTTTGATATGCAGTTCCTTTTTGACTAATGATATTAAGCTTCTTTTAATGTGTTTATTGTTTCGATACTTATGTCAGATTTATGACTTTCAAATACTATCTCCCATGTTTGGACTATTTTCTTACTTTCTTGAGATATACAAGTCTTGTACTTCTTTGTTAAATATATTCCTTTTCAAGCAATTATAAATTTTTTTTTACATTTTATTTTCCAACTGTCCATTTCTAGTGCATAGAAATTGATTTTAATTTATTGGTTACATCCCTTTAGCCTTGCACAACTATTTTATTAGTTTTAATAATTTTGTGATGCTTGCATATATACATGTATGTATTTGTATATGAATTCCTTGGGATTTTCTGTCTAAAAAATCATGTCTATTCTGCAAGTAGAAACAATTTCCATCTTTTTTTCCCATCTAGAGGTCTTTCATTTCTTTTTTCTTACCTAACTTTAAGACTACTGATATAATGTTGAACAGAAGTGGTAAAAGCAAATGGGTCTTATTCCTTATCTTTGCAAGAAAACATTCAGTCTTTACCATTAAACATAAAACCAGCTATGGGTTTTGAGTAGATGCCCTTTATTGAAATGAGGAAACTCATTTTTATTCTTCATTTGTTGATATTTTTATTATGAACATTTGTTAGATTTTGTTGAAAATCTCCATAATTAGCATGTTTATTTTACTTGTATTTTGAAATTTTGTACAATTTATTGAAATATGTCTGTTATTTATTTTTAACTCATGTTTTAAATTTGATTTTCTTAGTCTAGTATCTTTAGCATCACAATTTTTCTGAAGCTTGTGTGTGCATGAGTGCTGTGCTGTGCTAAGTTGCTTCCGTTATGTCCAATTCTCTGTGACCCTATTGATTAAGCTTACTTAATTTTATTTTCTTATACTTGTCTTCTTTTCTTCTTGAATTTCTTCTGCTTTCATTAACACTCAAACATACTCTTGTATACTTTTGTATTATTTTAAAATTTACTTTAAGTAAATTTTAAGCTTCCTATGTTTTAGATACAGTTTTTAATCTTTTCTTAGAATGTTACTATGTGCTCAGATAATAAACAAACAAACAAAAATAAGTCAGTTTCTGACTTCAAGACATTTACTCTCCATTAGTAACCATATTTCAGTTGTTCCTTACATGTTTTCATCTTAACCTTTCCTCTCACAGTATTTCTTACTATTTTTACTTTATTATTGAAGTTGTATATTAATTATAGATAACATTTTTGATGTCTATTAATATGGGAGGGACTGTGCTTAGCCTGTTTCATAATCCATCTCTTACACACCATCATGAGTTAGATACTATTACCAACTTGATTTTGCATATAATGAGATTAAAATCCAAAAATTCCATTAAATTTACAAAGGTTTATAGCAACTAAGAATGAGATCTGGGATAAAAATTGCTCTTAACCATCATAATTTCCTGATAAACATTTCATTTTAAAGCCAAGTATGGTTAAATTTGTAAAACCTAACTCCAGAGTTTTGTAACAGACTGTACCAGGCATACCAATTCCACAATTCTTGGAATAAATGTGTCTTGGCTTGTGGTAATATAATGTCAAGTAAGATAAGATACAAATATTTTTGTTTCAAACAACCAAGACCACATTAGAAGTCATTTCCCTTTAAACTATGTGCTTCTAAATCTTTCACATATTTAAATCCACAGTGATCAAAAAAATAAGTAGTCCAAATAGATTCTTCCATGATTTGTCTCCCTATGAACATTCTCTCCTAAGTACTAAGTTATTTGACCAGGGATCCAAATATGGCATAATTAATAGTATTGTAGCTTAACTGGAATAACTTTATGCAAAATACAAGAGTACAGGAGCAACAACTGTATATTTTCCATTTCAACTTATAGCCTGAAATCTAGGTCAGCATTTATATACCCATTTATCTCTAAAACTCAAGTCCTGAGCAATCTTATCCCATTCATCCAAGTGTTTCCTTTACTTATAATCAATGTTTAATAACTGGCATTGCCACCCACTTAGTACCCAAGCTATAACCTGGAAATTATGTACATTTTTAAAATACTTTTCCTCTGCTATCTCCTTCTAAGCACCTTCAGTCAATCTACATCCTTTTAATTCATATCCCTAATCAGCCCTTATTTCATTTTCATATCCACTGCCCTATTTTGAGGCTTGTCATTGCCCCCACACACTATACCTTCTAGTCTTCCATCTCTTAAGAAGCTAATGTCAAATTTGGCTTTCTTCTCCACTCTACTCATTCCCTATACTGCTGTCATGATTATCTTTTAAAAATTCAAATTTTTTCAGACAAAATTTTCCAAAATGATAGATAAAATTAAGAATTTTCTTCATGGTCAACTATAATTCTGTCTCCAATTAACTGTCCACTCCCAAGACCTCTTGTTTTCACTTTGTGTGTGATTTTTAGATTGTGTATTCCTTCAGGTCATGATGACTTATAAGTATGAGTGGGCTCACATTTTCAGTGATGAGTGACTTTAACGATCTGTGTTTGCTCTTGCTAGCATCTATCATAGTGCTTGGAATATAGGTTGAACTCAATGTTAGTTCATCATACAAAGAATATCCTTTTCAGTGTACATGCAGAAAAGCATGATTTTGGAAACAATTTAAAGACTTAAAAAAGACTGCTTATTTTCCTATCTTTGTTTCTGTCAAGAAATTTTTTATGAATTTTATCAATTGATTATAAAAGTTATATGCATTCAAATCTATTTTCTAATAATTTAGAATTTCAAATATCATTACTGTGTGTCCAACTACAAATTGCAGAAAAAGTTAATTTAGGTGACTATTATTATGAAGAAAGAGACTCTTCAGACTCTGTGCAATGAGTCATTAATTAAACATCTCATTTATCACAAGATTTAACCAGGAAAAACAAAGAATAAGAACTAACACAGGGTTCTGGTTTTGTTCTAAAAAAGTTCAAGGAATCTGTATTTAATCAAAACATACAAAACAATCTCCAGATACTGTCTGGCAACAAATTTAGGATTTGCAGAGCTGAAATGTTGATTTGCTTAGCTATAAATATTACCTTGATGAAAGACAGGCCTAACTCTGTCTTCTACCACTTTACCTCTGATAAGAAAGTTACCATTGCATGTGTTTTCTTAGGAACCCATTAGGTCTAACCTTTCTGGAAACATCCAGAGAGACATTATTCACTGTGAAAAGAGATATAAGATTTTACCCCAAAAAAAAAAAAATGCCTACAAAACAAAGCTGCAAAAAATGAGAAATACCAAGAACAAGAGTGAAATTTTTATTAAAATCTAAGGACTAATCCACAGCTTTATGAAAAAAAAAAGAAAAGAAAACTTCTTTTGATGTAATGAGAATTCTGAATTCTCAAGTTTGGGCACAGGGCCTATTCTGTGATATGTTAACTAAAAGAAAAATTTTCTTTTCCAGGCATCTGCCTTCCTTTTTCCATTTCCATGGCAAGCTGTTTCAAGGTGCTTCATGAAAAGCTACTCAAAACCAATGTGTTCTAAAAGCCACAAGTTTGATGACAGATAAAACAGTCATGAGAGGGTTTTTGCATCTCTTCTTTAATAGAGATCTTGAAAAGCCAAATGACTGAGAAAGAGCATGATTCATCCTCTGCAAATGCTGAAGCGTATGTTTAACTGTCACCTACTGCATTTCACAGCGGTACCTATTCAAAAGCTCCCCAAAATATTCAAGTACCATTCTGAGAAGGGAGAAAAAACTGAGTCATGATAAATCTTACACTGAACTTTCTTTCATTTATGGAAATTTTGAGTGTTTAAATGTTACAGATATTCACATTTCTATTCACATTATGTGAAAACTCATCCAATAAGTCATCGGCTATACAGAACTCCCTGGAAATGAGTTATTCTGAACAGCTGAATGTTCCAGATGGCTTGGGGTTAACTCACTAAGTTCCAGCCAGAATGTAGCACTCATCTCCAAAACAGACCAGGTTTTATCCATCTAGCATTTTTCAGAATATAGACCATGCTTAGAGATCGGTTAAAATTTACAAAGTTTATTCTGTAAGTGTACACAGGTGCAAAGTATTTGATACTGTTCTCTGAACAGAGGGAATACTTCAAAAAATAATAGTAATTGTCACTACTGCTTCTTTGACTACAATGACTATTCCACAATTATTAATCTTTTGGGTGAAGATTGTAGCAGAGATAGACAATTCTTGGATCATTTGACCAAAGACTACTTAAAACAAAAAGAGAATTACATAGTCTAATTTGGTGCATAGAATATGTGACAGAATTTTATGTTCCCCCAAAATTCCTATGTTGAAGCCTAATCCCCATTGAGGGTGGGCTTATGGGAAATGATTACGTCATGAGGGCAGACATCTCTTCAATGAGATTAATCCCCTTATAAAAAGAGACCCCGGAGGGATTCTTCACCTCTTCTGCCTTGTGAGAACACAGTGAAAAGATGGTCAGCTATAAACCAGGAAGCAGACTTTCACCAGACACTGAATCTGTGTCATCTCAAGTCTGGACTTCACTGCCTCCTGAACTATGAGAAATGATTGATTTATTAAGCTCTCCAGAATATGGTCTTTTACTACAGCAACTCAAGCAGACTAGAACAGAATACATGGTGTTAGACTATAGCTTTGTATAACTTGACATCTACCAAAGAATTAGGCAACAGTACTCAGTGACTCTGATATAATACAGGGAAAATTAGACATTATTGCATTGATCCATCAACATGTTATACAAGTCTTCCTGTATGTGAAAGCCTGTTTCTTCTTTTAAGGTTATCATAATTTGCAAGGCTTCATTATTTGAGAGAATTATGCCTACAGCTTAATAGAATGTTGACATATAATAAGCACAAAAATATTTGTGTAACAGTGAATTCTGGAATGTCTTCTGATGCACTGTATTTGTACTTGACATTGCATAGGTTTCTCTATTTTCCTTTCTTCTGTCTTATTTTGTAATTACACAAGACTGGTAAAATGAATCAAATCTCAAATAGTCAGACAATAGTGGTTTGTGTATCTTCAATGGCATCATAGTTTACAAATATTCATTGGGATTGGGGGCCATGTATTCAACTTTATACAGAAGAGTCACTGTGGCTCTAATCTACAGTAGCCGTCCAATGTTCACAGACAAAATAAGCATAATATTGGTACTATTTTCTAATCATTTTCTTCTCCTGTTTCACTCCACACAGTGAAAACTACATTTTTTTATTCTAAGAGACTAAAGCTGTGAGATTCAGGCAGATTGTTGATTAGGTCAGCCAAGGTACTTTCTCTGCTATGACAAAGCTAATAAATAATTATTATTACCTCACCAAATTGTTTCAACCTTGTGGTTGATCTTTGGAATGATCTAGACATGGTTTTGAGACCTAACTCCATCATTAACTACTTTTGTAGCCTTGGGAAAATAATATAACTTCCCTTGTTCCCTATGAACAAAGTTCATAAAAATCTTAGGATGTCAAGAAGATCAAGTGAGTTAATTTCCAGACAACTCTTAGTATGATGCTTGACACTTAATGAGGTGCTAAGCACTCCAATGGGCCTTCAGGTATCTTATGTATTATTGCCGATATGAACCATGTGAAAAAAGCTGAGGCACTGCTCAGCCACTGCAAGATATTGCAATATTTTTTACATAACCATTTGAACTGGTAAAAGAAGGGTTGGGCTTTTTCTGGCTCTTTGTTCATTGATCCTATTTATTTCTTTATCACCACAGAGGCTTTTTGCTTTGTTGTGGTTTATCTAGCTACTATTAGAAAGAGAATTGTTCTTGGATCTTGAGAGTTCTGGAAAGCTAATCTCTGGATAGTTATAGCTTTAATTCACTAATATTGTACAAATTATTAATGACCAATTGCTTTAAGCCACCAGACTTCCCTAGTGGCTCAAACAGTAAAGCGTCTGCCTACAATGTGGGAGACCCAGGTTCTATCCCTCGGTCGGGAAGATCTCCTGGAGAAGGAAATGGCAACCCACTCCAGTACTCTTGCCTGGAAAATCCCTTAGACGAAGGAACCTGGTAGGCTACAGTCCATGGGGTCACAAAGAGTTGGACACGACTGAGTGACTTCACTTTCCACTTTCAATTGCTTTAAGTAGTGTGATTTTATTTTTATGCATTATTTTATAAACCAATGCTTCTGATTGTTAAATATTATCAGCTTAGGTGAAGAGGAGAAAGAAGGAAAATATTATTTTCTTTACAGTTATATATTTTATGTTTGATTAAGCATTTTCCTGGGGTTATACTTGTAGAAAATCTTGCTTTCCATATTTAACCATGGGGTAATGTATCTGAGGAGAAGCACAGTGTATCAGCAATGAAGCAAGGCATAGCAAGCTAATCATAGAAATCCATAAATGTTCTACTGAGCATAGAGGAACACAAGAAAATACTGCAAGCATCTGAGGTCACTTTTATTAAAGTCACACAGGACTTATATAAAACAGTAAAGAAATTAAAAAAAAAAACTTTCACAGACTTTTCCTATTATTAAATTATCTTAAAACAAACACATAGACTCACATTTTACTCTTAAGTTGGAATGTTCCAAGGTTCCATCCTGAGACCTCTTCTCTGTTCTCATTTAAAGCATAGATGATTTCATGAAATCTTATGGAGTACTGAGAAAATACATCCCAAATCCCAGTAAGCACAGGAAAAGTTATTTAATAGCATTAACTATCAGGAAATGCACATTAAAAACCACAATGAGATACCACTCCATACCCAACTAGAAGGCTAAAATCAAAGACTGGCAACACAAAAATTGTTCATAAAAATAACACATCCCGGGTAAAGAGTTTGGCAGTATCTTATGACGTTATGTACACAGATGATATATCTCAGTAATTCCACTACCAAGCGTCTTCCCAAGAGAAATGAAGGTGCATGCACACAAAAGTACTGATACATTCATATCAGTTATATTCATACTATACTCACAATATACCAGTTATATTTCACAAACTGGAAACAACTCAAATATCCATCAGCTGATGAACACATACACAAATTGTCATGTATTTATACAATGGTATACCACCTAGAAATAGAACAAACAAGCTATCGATATTTTTAAAAGCATGAAGTATCTTACACGTAAGTGTCATATGTATCTTCAGTGTTACATAGAAAATGTCTAAGACAAAGGATATGATTTCATTTGCATGAATTTCTAAATGGCAAAACTAAGTGATAGTAAAGCAGTTCAGATCAGTGACTGCAGAATGAGTGTGAAGGGACTTACTAGGGTAAAAGGACTATTTTTACCTCAAATGGGATGATGAGTAGGCTTCCCAAGTGGTCCTAGTGGCGAAGAACCCACCTGCTAATGCAGAAGAGACAAGAAAGGTGGGTTCAGATCCCTGGGTCGGGAAGATCTGCTGGAGGAGGAAATGGCAACCCGTTCCAGTATTCTTGCCTGGAGATCCCCATGGACAGAGGAGCCTGACGGGTGACTGTCTGTAGGTTGCAAAGAGTTGGACATGACTGAAGTGACTTAGCAGGCACTCATGCAGAGGATGATCCACACATGGATGTCTATATGCTTGTCTAAACTCTAACTGGTCTATAATATTGGGACATATGGCATATACATTATTTGTGTTAGAATTTGTCCTACAAAGATCAATTAAATTCATTTTAGCACATTCATTCATTCATTCAAAGTCTGTTTTGTCTTATACTAGGGATAACAATAACCCAAGGAGAGGTAATATCTTCTTTTTGCCTTCACAGTCTTCCAAAGTTGTAGGAAAAGCAGATGTTAAAATACAGAAAAAATAAGTGTGTATAATAATCACAAACTGTGATATATATGCATGAAAGAGACATACTGAGTTATACAATAGCCTGTAACAAGGAATCTCAATCTACTGCACAGGAGTAGCGGCAGGGTAGTGGTAGGCTGGCCAGGGAGGATGAAGATGTCAGGAAGCATCTGTACTGCTGTAGCTGAAACTGCAGAGCTTGAAGTCAGACTCCCTGGGTTGGAGTTCTGAATCTATCACTCACAAGGTGTGCCACTTTGGGCGAATTCTCTAAGCCTGTTTCCTTATCTGCAGAACACATATTAACAGTGCCTATGGTAGAATTTATTTCAAGTATCTAGCATGACCAGACTGAGTGGAAGTTGTGGTAGACACAAACTGGTACTTTTTTCAGAAGGGAATAGAAGCTAATTCTGAGTCAGCTGAAGGGAGAATGGGGGTGGGAACATAGAGAACATAGCCAAGTCTTTTAAAGAGTTTTGCTGTGAAAGTGAGCAGAGAGAAGGGACAGTGGCTGAAAGAGACCAAGGGGGAATTTCATGGATCTCTCTTTAGAATGAGAGATACTCTGTTTTGCTTCTAAGAATGACCCATTTCCAAGGGGAAGACTAATGATGCAGGAAAGAGAAGGCATAACTGTGAGAATTAAGTCCTTATGAAGGTGAGCAACAGGACAAGATAGTACCCAACAAACCAGTTGGTGGGTACACACTGAGCTGAGTCTCATCTTTTACTAAGCAAATGTGAAGTCATCAGCTGAGTTTTATCAAAAACGTTTGAAAAAAGACAAAAATGTGAAGGTGCTGTAAAAAAAGTAAGGGAAAATATCTACTGTGGAATTTGGGATAATCTTCAGGGCTTGTTTGATAATTTGTCATTCATTCTACTAAAGGATGATTGATCCTGTGGCTGTGAGATTTTCTTCAGAAACTTTCAGCCACCAAGCATACAATGATAAAAAGATGAGTATTGTGGTTTTACCAGCAGGTTACTAAAGAACAAGGGAAGAGCAAGCTTAGCTTCGTTTGCAGATAAGAGGTCATGGTGCTCAGACCTTGTGATCTAAGCTTGACGGGAGGGTCATTGGACAGTTGTGGGCCATCAGGTCAAAGTTCCTGATGGATCTGAAGGGTGACTGGAGTGATAGTGTTAGCCCAAATCAGGTGGAAGGAACAGATAACTTAATTGCTGGGCATTTGTTTTCATTTGGGAAATATTCTGTGTCTACTTTCCAAATAGCTATTTTGCTATTATTAGATAAGAAGCATTTCAGAAGTTGCTCTCAGAAGCTGTAACATTAACTCAGAAAAGTTTAATTTTTTAAATTTAATATTGAAAATATTTTTGCCCTACTCATTTTTTAATGAGGCAACAAAGAGCTTCTAAATAAGTGGGACTGTTAACACAGGTTATAGACCACTCAGACTGTTCTTTTCTCTGCTCTGTTCTGTGACTTCTCTTCTGGGTATTGATTCTGTTCACTACCTTTTCCAAATTGTGTTGAATAGGTAGGAGAAGACAACACAAACCATGTATCGCATGGTATTAACTTTAATTCTAGAAGTATTGGGAGGGGAAGATGAATTGTGGCCTAAAATGATTTATAAAAATTGTGTGTGGATATAGTTTACACATACTGACCTTGTTTTGAAGCAGGATATAAGTATCTAAACAATAAGTAGCAAGGCTAGAATTTAAAATCATTTCTCATGAGCATTCAAAAAAAAATTACACTTGAACTACTGCCATACATTGTCTCAAATTTGTCAGACATTTTCAGAAATCTAAAAAGTAACTTGAAGATTCCGGTCAGAGGCAACAACAAAAAAAATTCAGAATATTCCCAAGTTCTGCTATCAAAAACTCTAGATTTGAAAATCAAAAATAGTTTAAAAATGAGAAAAAAAATAAAGAGGAAAAGTTAGTTTAAAAAAATCTGGTTGGAGAAATGTTTTTCTCATTTTCTTAATATCAAACACAGACACAAACATTCTTAACTTTTTGTTCAAAACTCTTCTTGTATCATATTCCTAGCCATGTACATGGAATCAAAGAACTATGGCAACACTCTAATATTCAAGAGTTTTATGCCAATCTATATATTTTAAAGCTTGACTATATATCTGCTACTTTTACTGATATTAAATGATCTACCATTTAATCATTCAGTTCCTTCTTAACAACGCTTTCTTGCTTTTTTGTTGTTGTCATTTAGTTGGCCAGTTGTGTCCAACTCTTTTCAACCTCATGGACTGTAGTCTGCCAGGCTCTTCTGCCCATGGCATTTCAGGCAGGAATACTGGAGTGGATTGCCATTTCCTTCTCCAGGGACTCTTCCCTACCCAAGGATCGAACCCACATCTCCTGCTTTATAGGCAGTTGTCTCCTGCATTACAGGCAGATTCTTTACTTCTGAACCACCAGGGAAGCCTCTTCTTGGGGTTTAGTGTAGTGCAATTCACCAAGCTTTTTTCATTGCAACTATTGTTTTTGTTGATTGGAAAAATTTGGCCCTGGGTTTAAATCATAGCTCTGTAATATAATAACTGTGTGATGTTGGGCAATTGATTCCATATCTCCAAGCCTCTAGTTCCTCTCTGCAAACTGTGGATAGCATTTGAACCTACCTCATAAGATTATTTTGAATACTAAGTGAAGTAAAATATTTAAAGCATGATTTCTGCCACATAAAATAAATAAATGTTAGCTGATATATTATTGTATTATTCTGAATAATACAAAGAGAGCCCTATTCAGAGATATTATTATTGACATATCATATATGAGAGGAAAGTAAAGATAAGTCAAAAAATATGCCTCCAAGGCAGTTACATGGCCATTGAGTAGAACTTGGGTATCAGGTCAGTATTAGACTCTATGATTGAGAACTGTACACATGGAAGCAATCCACTGAGTCAATAGAATGGTTGCTGTGATTGTTAGCATCATATCCCCTAGGATAATGTTTTAAAACAAAACTTACATAGAAAGATTTTAAACATACTCAAAAATAGAAAAATACAATGAACCTCTTTACACTACCATCCAGAGTCAACAATTATTAAAGATTTCAATATGGCGTGCTTTGCTATCTCTTCCTCTATGACAATGTATTTCTCCAAGGAAAAAATACTCACAATTTCTAAAATGATATGGGAGTTAAATATAACAAATTAAATACTAGTCATGTATTATTCAGCAGTTATTTACTGGATTTCTTAGATGTACCAGGCATCATGCTAAGCGTTGGCATGAAATGGTAAAAAAGACAGACACCTCTCTGTCTAGAGAGATCTATTTGCATCATCACAACCAAATGTGCCTCCGAAAGCTGTAATTCTTTCATTTATGCAACTCATCAATTGTTCCATAGTTGTTGAGGGGAAACATGGAAAACAGTAAGAGCCCCTGACATCGACACCTAAGACTGTATTATGAGAGCTGTAATTGCTAAACATTAATTCTGCCAGTTAGCTGGTGCTGTCTTCCCTTTTGTGACTGCATTTTAAAAATCTCCAGTATTCATAACCTATTCTGCTTATATGTTAATAACAAATCCAGTTAGACAGTTAAATCCAATCCAGTGATTCCAGATTTCCAAAAATCTATTCAGATTAACAGTCATATTGTTTGTTATCTTACTGAAACAAAATAAATTTTGTTTTATTAGAGCACAGAAAATTGTAGTAACACTGCTACAATTAGGGAGATATCACATCCAACATCTTATATTTGTTTTTTTAATTATAGTTACTAAACTATCAGAGACCATTTCAAGCTAGAGATCTCTCCCACAGTTTCTCTGTTGTATTTGGAATTGCCATACACTCTCCAGAGGAAAATTCTCTAACTTAATATTAGTGCCATATTGTCCGTTGAGAAGTCAATGCTTTTTCTCTTCATCTTAGCTCTTCCTTGTGTTTCACAGTGTGGAAGCTTGAAAACTAGCTTTCTCAGATTTGTTGTCAAAGAGTTCTAGGTATGATTGTTCTAATGAGTGGGGAGAGGCAGTGGATGAAGCTAGAAAGGCGAAAAAGAGGTAGACGCCGTGTTATCATTCTGGCTACCATGGGACTCTATGCGGGTTTGGGCAGGTGGCATATTTGCTGCAGCTTCCACGTATTTTCTTTAGAATCAAAGCTTCATTGCTGAAGGGGATGGGGATCACTGCTGTAAGTTTCTGGCAGTGTCTGGTACCGTCTTGCATTCTTGGAGTGGTACTGAGACTTAGTGGTAGCTGTTCCTTATCTGTTTCTCACCCTTTGCAATAGTTTGATAAATATTAATGTGCAGTATCAAATCCTTTTCTATTTAAGTCAAGTAGACAGAGAAGTTTCTGTTTTCCTGACAGAGTCTGGACAGAAATTATCTCTATCAGAGGAAATGGAAATTGAAAACTGTAATAGCCCTAAATTTTTTTAGAAGTATTTTTCGGACCGTGTTATATTGATGTTATGCTGATCTTTCATTTATGCAAGAAGTAGTACACACTAAGCACTCCTTGAATCAATTTCAACTCACTAAACAAATATTTTTGAATAAACTCAAATGTGGGAAAGAAAGGGCCCACAAAGCTGTTTTTAAGACTATCAAAACAAGGACATATATTCATTTTGATTATTGTTGAAATAATAAAAGTTGGTCAAAAGAGAAATGCCATCAGCTTACAGTTAAACTCCTTTTCATGTCTTGATATTTTATATTAAATGTAGATTTGCTAATGTTGACATGTCTTGGTGGAATTTTTCAAAGATTTTTTCCAAATTGTATACCAACGAAACAAATGAGAGAACGCTTAACTGCCACCCAGAATTGGAATATTATCAACAACCTAAAATAAGTTATTCATCTTGGTATATTGTTGTTTTATAAATTAAAAAATTTGGTCTTGGGTGTGATCAAATCTACAATATATGTTGTTTGCAGAGAAGTTTTATTAATTAAAGTTATTCTTGCTCACCCTCCTGAATTAATAAAATATGGCTGACAGTCATCACAGTCTTAGAGGCCATAGTTGTTAGGAAAATATGGTTGCTAGGATACCATCATTATTTCATTGTCATGTTACACCAGCCTATCAATTAATAAAGAAACACTCAAGTTAATTCTCAGTCACATTTGTACATATTCTTAGCATATGATTTCCCTTATCTCCATGTGACATTTCTCCCTCTAGCATTCACCTTCTACTCCATAAAATATTAAACACGAGGTTATCACATCAGTGTACAAATTACAGCGATGATGCACACCTTCTATTTAACCTTTCCATTCACTTTGCAACATGGTGCAAGTTATTATAGCAAATATCTATGGGCAAGTAAATTATTTTTCTAACTTCTCAGCTTTATCAAGAAAATTGATGCTTGTGAAAAATACATGTATTGAATTGATATCTTTAGTCCTTTTTAGTTCTTTCTAAGGGAAAAAGGCAGAGCAGGAAATCACTTGAAAGTTACTCCTGCATCTTTAGATATTCATAACTATTCCCAGGTTATTGCTTTGCAGTTTAGGGTTAGATTCACAGAATATGTCTGAAATGAGTCTCACAAATACATTTTTTATGACTATCACATTGAAATCAGAATCACCACATGCTGACTTGAGTTGCTGCTTGACAGGGCATTATGCAAATAAGAGTAACAAATGAAATCCTCTGATATGATGAATTCATCTCTTTTATACCTGTTCATTTCAGTGCCTACTTAACTATAGTTCATGCTACAAAAATAAAATAAATTATTTTGATAGTTATTTGTATTAAAAAAAGCAAGAAAACTGCATGTTCTGAAAATTGGCGAAAGAGAAAATACTGACTCTAATTATAGGTAATATATAAACAGCAGGGCTTCCTTGCTGGCTCAGCTGGTAAAGAATTGGCCTGCAATGCGGGAGACTTGGGTTCAATCCCTGGGTTGGGAAGATCCCCTGGAGAAGGAAATGACAATCCACTCCAGCATTCTTGCCTGGGAAATCCCATGGACAGAGAAGCCTGGCGGGCTACAGTTCATGGGGTCACAGGAGTCATACATAACTTAGTAACTTAAGGAAAAAAAAATAGAAATAGTCTGAAGATTTCAGTTGGTTTTATATCGTCTTTAAAAGTTCCAGTAGATAAAAATTTATTAATCTTGCTATACAAGGAAACTGAGTTATATAAGGATTAAATAATTTACAATGTATTATTTAGTAAATTCAACAGCCAAGGATAGAATAAAGATTTCCTAATGAAAGCTGAGCGCCAAAGAATTGATGCTTTTGAATTGTGGTGTTGGAGAAGACTCTTGAGGGTCCCTTGGACTACAAGGAGATCCAACCAGTCCATCCTAAAGAAGATCAGTCCTGGGTGTTCATTGGAGGGACTGATGTTGAAGCTGAAACTCAAATACTTTGGCCACCTGATGTGAAAAGCTGACTCATTTGAAAAGACCCTGATGCTGGGAAAGATTGAGGGCAGGAGGAGAAGGGGACGACAGAGGATGAGATGGTTGGATGGCATCACCGACTCGATGGACATGGGTTTGGGTGGACTCCGGAAGTTGGTGATGGACAGGGAGGCCTGGTGTGCTGTGGTTCATGGGGTCACACAGAGTTGGACATGACTAAACTGAGCTGAATGTTTACAATAATTTTATTACTGCTTCAAGTTTAATGTCTGCATTTGAATGGTCTTATTCATATTGTTTACCCTGAAGAGTTGCAAGAAAAAAAGGAGAAAAAAGAGGACACTGAATTCAAGGAGTGAATTGCTCAACTTTTAAAAATGTTTTTAAGCATTTCGACATATTTTTATATTTATACATTAACAGCGATTTTATCAAAACCCAAACTGACCATGCAGATGTAATCTTTCAAAAACATTGCCTGTGCCAAAGATTGTGCACAGCTGTTTCAATTCACTGAAGTATATGTGTGGTCCTCCTTTCAGGTCAAGAAGAAGTATCTTTCTCTTTTTGAATTTCCATGTGTGGTTTGGCAAATTTTATAGTTAATGCAAGAATATATTCATGCAAAATGATATATATATATATATATATATTACCAATCTTGCTGCCCAGTGAAATGGATAAAAAGAATCTTCTGATGAAATTTACTGTTGTATTTGATGCTTTATAAATGTCTTCCAAGAGTTATTTACATGTATTTTGAACATTATGCAACCATATTTTTTTAAACTTCGAGAATCAGAAATTAAAGTAACTGTTAAGCATATACTAAAGTCAGAATTTTTGATGGAATGATTCAATTCAGAAATTTGTGTGTTTCATGTTGGTATCACTTTCCTTTTTAATCATATATCACTCTTGATTTTTCCTTAGCAAAATATTATCAAACTTTATTTCTCAAACAAAATGCCCTTTTGATTCATCTTCATCCACACTTTGTCAAGTTCAATACATTTTAAAGAGTATCTTAGGACATTACAAAAACATTTTCTCCTGAAAACCCAAACACGGCACTGGGTGGTGACTATGCTTGTCTATTTTGGCAGACTTAAGAAAATCTAAAAACATTTTCATTTTCTTATAGGTTTCATTCTTTGTTTTAGATTTATCATGAAACTGAAAAATTATAGTGAGGAAAATTTCAAAATGACAAATTTATGTTTTCCTCTATACATTCCTTTGCATTTTTTTAAATATATAAAATTGAATTTAAGGTCCAACAAATAATTATTTTACAAGGTTATAATATGAACATAACCCTTCTCAATTTTTCAAGTGGCTCCAACTCTCATTCTCTCTAGGTGCTACAAGGCTAGCATTTTATGCTTGCTTTTTAAATTAAAATATAGTTGACTTATAATATTGTATTGGTTTTAGGCATACAACATAGGAATTTAATACATACATCAAAGTTATTATAATACTGTTGCTTATATTCCCTGTGTTGAACATAATATCCCTGTAACTTACTTAATTTATATTCAGTAGTTTGTACCTCTTAATCCTCTTCACCTATTTTGCCCATCCCCCAACCCTGTATCCTCTGTCAACCACTAGTTTGTTTTATCTATGAATCTGTTTTCTATTGTATTTGTTCACTTATTTATTTTTTTAGATTCCACATATTGGTGAAAAGACCCAGTATTCGCCTTTCTCTGTCTGACATATGTCACTTAGCATAATACCCTCCAGGTCCATTCATGTTGTTGTAAATGGCAGAAATGTGTTCTTTACTGGCTGATGTGCGTGCTTGTGTGCTAAGGCACTTCAGTCAAGTCTGACTCCCTGAAATCCTATGGACTGTAGCCCTCCAGGCTCTTCTGTCCATGGGATTCTCCAGGCAAGAATACTGAGTAGGTTGCCATTTCCTCGTCCAGGGGATCTTCCTGACCCAGGAATAGAACCCACTTCTCTTATGTCTCCTGTATTGGCAGGCGGGTTCTTTACCGCCAGCACCACATGGGAAGCCCAATGGCTGAATGCTGAACGTGTGTGTGTGTGTGTATATATCTTAATTTATAAAGCAAACATAAAACGCTAGCCTTGTAGCTTCTATAGAGAATGACAGTTGGAGCCCCTTGAAATATGTGTAGATATATATACCTACATATCTTACATCTTCTTTAATTATTCATCTGTCCTTGGACACAGATTGCTTCTCTATCTTGATTATTGTAAATAATGGCCTAAATAGGCCTGTTTCCAAAGAAAACATACAGGTGGTAGTTGTTCAGTTGCTAAGTTGTATCTGACTCTGAGACCATGAACTGTACCATGCCAGGCTTCCCTGTCCTTCACTATCTCAAGTAGTTTGCTCAAACTCATGTTCGTTGAGTCAGTGATGCCATCCAACTATCTCATCCCCTGCTGCTACCTTCTCCTCTTGTCCTCAATCTTTCCCAGCATCAGGGTCCTTTCCAGTGAATCAGCTCTTCACATCAGGTAGTCAAAGTATTGGAGCTTCAGCTCAGATATGGATGGAGCTCCAATACAGATGGTAATAAGCACATAAAAAGATGTTCAACATCACTCATCTTCAGGGAAATGCAAATAAAACCACAGTAAGATATCACCTCACACCCGTCCAAATGGCTATTATCAAAAGGACAAAAAACAACAAGTTTTGGTGAGGATATGGAGAAAAGAGAACCCTCGTGTACTGTTGGTGGGAATGTAGATTTATGCAATCACTATGGAAAACAGTATGGAGAAGCCTCAAAAAATTAAAAATAGAACTGCAAAATGATTCAGCATTTCCACTCTTGGATATTCATCTTCAGAAAATTAAAACATTAATTTGAAAAGACAGAAAGCTGAGCATCGAAGAATTGATGCTTTTGAACTGTGGTGTTGGAAAAGACTCTTGAGAGTCCCTTGGACTGCAAGGAGATCCAACCAGTTTGTTCTGAAACAGATCAGCCCTGGGATTTCTTTGGAAGGAATGATGCTAAAGCTGAAACTCCAGTACTTTGGCCACCTCATGTGAAGAATTGACTCATTGGAAAAGACTCATGCTGGGAGGGATTTGGGGGCAGGAGGAGAAGGGGACTACAGAGGATAAGATGGCTGGATGGCATCACTGACTCGATGGACGTGAGTCTGAGTGAACTCCGGGAGTTGGTGATGGACAGGGAGGCCTGGCATGCTGCGATTCATGGGGTCGCAGAGAGTCAGAAACGACTGAGCGACTGAACTGAACTGACTGAAGGTTTGTCCTTTATGTTGAACAGTATATCCTTGAAAATAAAAGAAAGTGTTAGTCGCTCAGTTGTGTCTTACTCTTTATGACCCCATGGACTGTAGCCTGCCAAGCTCCTCTGTCCATGGAATTCTCCAGGCAAGAATACTGGAGGGAATTGCCATTCCCTTCTCCAAGGGGGCTTTTCAACCCAGGGATTGAACATGGGTCTTCTGCATTGCAGACAGATTCTTTACTGTCGGTTACCAGGGAATATCCTTACTAACTCAAAATATTAGATCTTCTTTTTTTGCCTATTTATTTTCCTAAACTCTTTTTTGGTCATAATTTTCAGCTCCCAGGACGGAACTGATTCTCGTTCTGCTTATTTCATCTTGCCATACTCCTAGGCCAATAATTCCAAGTTGACATTACATGTGACATTTCTCCTATTCAACTTGAATAAATACTTATTAGCAACCTACTATGTGTCATCTCCTGGAGAAGGGCATGGGAACCTACTACAGTATTCTTGCCTGGAGAATCCCATGGACAGAAGAGCCTGGCAAGCCACAATCCATAGGGTCACAAAAAGTCAGACATGACTGAAGCAATTTGTCATGAATGCATGTGTGTGACATAGACATTGATGGTAGGCTACTCTGCTATCCTACTCTAATTTAGGTACCATTGTTAAAATGATATGTTTGGCACTAAATCACCAATTCAGATTTAAGTGAATGGGATCAACATTGCTTTCACTTTAAGTAGTTGTGAAACAGAGAACAATCATTTAATCTCACTTTACTTTTCAATCACAAACGTTTCCCAAGTATTTTCTCCAGTTTATCTCTCTGTGTCTCAGTGAACAAAGTCAAAGGAAAAAAAAAAAAAGAAATTTGATAGACAATGGAAAGACATCTTTATAATATGCTGAAAGTGTGTATGGTCTGTGGGAGAAGGGGATTATTGTTGCATGCAAGGATATAAAAATGTAAATGAGAAATAAGAGACTGGAGATCAAAAGGAGAGGAGAAAGAAAATGTCAGGAAAATATTTGATTTATCTGTGTATTTTTATCTGATTTACAATTTTTATTTTCATAATAGTAGTAAAATATTTTAGAGTTGTAATTCTGGAAATTATAGAATTCACATAGAGAGTCAGGGTGATAAGTAATTCTTATGGAGTCAGTGTGCTTCAAACTTTAAAGTAAGGATAAGGTACTTCTTTCTGTAGATTCATAGTACAACATGTAACAGCTTTGCCAGTGTTGGACTTATTTTTAAAACATGGAATACAGAAGCCATATCTGAATATTCTGCTTGGAAATTTAGTATTCAAAGTCATGCTTGGTCTTCAAAGCCCCCCCGCCCCCATTCATTGAATACTAATACTTGTGCTCTAATATGGCACAGTTTCCACATGGTCTCAAGATTCCCCTCACTTTCTTCTCAGTTTGTGTATCTACCAAGAGGCAGTATCAAAGTTTTAAATCTGTATTTCAGCATACTATTTCAAATAGATGACATTCTCATTCAGAGTCTGGGCTTAAAAGATGCTGAAAATCAACCAGACATCAAGTAAAAAGAACCAATACTTTATTTCTAATGCTCTCTGGAGAAGCATACTCTTTTACAGGCAATAATTTAGTCAGCACACAGAAAGGGAGTAAATAAACTCCCCCAAATATCTTTACTGGGCAACATGAGATTATAAGCATAGCACAGCATCAGTAGCTCTATTTTTCAGGAAGTAATACAATTGAGTTCATTTGTCTAAAATCAGACTGGATCTGGCATGATGCTCTTAATCCCACACTGAAGGATGGTAATTATTTTAGGAAATTTAGGGGAGAGTTGTAAAAGTCAAGAACTAAAGCATGTAAATCGAAATTACTGACATTGTACAGCTCTCCACATATTAATACAATTTCTGGTGTTTTAAATCCTCCCTGATTTACTTCTAGTGTTAGTCATTCAGTCGTGTCTGATTCTTTGCAACCCTGTGGACTAGCTGGCCAGGCTCCTCTGTCCACGGAAATTTACAGGCAGGAATAGTGGAGTGGGTTGCCATTCACTTCTCTAGAGGATATTCCCAACCCAGGGATCAAGCCTGGGTCTCCTGAATTGCAGGCTTATTCTTTACTATATGAGCCACCAGGGAAGACTGATTCACTTCTAACATCATGTGAAATCTATGACAAAAGATACAGCTAGATATATTCTGCTTCTTGAAAGTTCATGGTTTGTGGTTAAACAGATGGAAAAGTAAGGATACTTTAAAAAAAACTGTACATTTTTATGCTAGAAATAAGTTTTATTATGCTAGAAGAATGCTCTTTGGAAGGACTGATGCTGAAGTTGAAACTCCAGTATTTTAGTCATCTGATGTAAACAGTTGACTCACTGGAAAAGTCTCTGACCCAGGGAAAGATTGAGGCAGAAGAAGAGGGCATCAGAGGATGAGATGTCTGGATGGCATCACTGATGCAATGCATGTGAACTTGGGCAAACTTGGGAGATGGCGAGGGACAGAGAGGCCTGGGGTACTGCAGTCCATGGGGTCGCAAAAGAGTTGAATGGCACTAGGCAGCTGAACAAAAATAACAACTATGGTGGAAAAAATTCCAATAGTCCCAATTCCACAATTATTTCTTTGTTTATAATTTGGACGGCAGAGACTAAAGCTCCTTAGAGTATTTCAAGACTTCTGCTGATGTCTTCTCATCAAGAAAGAAATCCTCTTAGAACTGCTTTTGCTGAATTCCTTAGGTTTTGGGTCATTGTGTTTTCATTGTAATTTGTTTCTAGGAATCTTTTGGTTTCCCTTCCTATTTCTTCAGTAACCTCTTCATTGTTTAGTAATGTATTGTTTAATCTCCATAAGTTTGTGTTTTCTGCAGGTTTTTTTTTTCCCCCTGTAGTTGATATCTGTCTCATAGCATTGCAGTTAGAGAAGGTACCTAATATGATTTAAATTTTCTTAAGTTTACTGAGGCTTGATTTGCGGCCCAGGGTGGGGACTATCCTGGAAAATGTTCCATGTGCACTTGAGAAGAAAGTGTATTCTTCTGCATTTGGATGGAAAGTCCTGAAGATATCAATTAGCCCATTTAGTTTAATGCTTCATTTAAGGTTTGTGTTTCCTTATTGATTCTTTGTTTTGATGACCTGACCATGGGAATAAGTTAGGTGTTAAACTGCCCTACTATTATTGTGTTACTGTCATTCCCCTCATATGTCTGTTAGAGTTTGCCTTATGTACTGAGGTGCTCCTATGTTGAGTGCATAAATATTTACAATTGTTATATCTTCTTCTTGGATTGATCTATTGATCATTATGTAGTATCCTTCTTATAATATTCTTGTAACATCTTGCAATATTCTTCTTCTTGTAATATCCTCTCTTATAATATTTTTTATTTTTAAAGTCTGTTTTTTTCTGAAATAAAGATTGCCACTCTGGCTTTCTTTTGGTTTCCATTTTCATGGAGTATCTTTTTCCATCCTTTTACTTTCAGTTTGTATGTGTCTCTAGGTCTGAAGTGGGTCTCTTGTAGGTGGCATATATATGGGTCTTATTTTTATATCCATTCAGTCAGTCTATATCTTTTGGTTGGTGCATTTAATCCATCAACATTTAAGGCAATTATTGATACATGTGTTCCTATTGGCATTTTCTTGATGGTTTTGGGTTTGTTTTTGTAGGTGTTTCCTTTCTCTTGTGTTTATTGGCTATGTAAGTCCCTTAGGTATTTGTTGTAAGGCTGGTTTAGTGGTGCTAAATTCTTTCAACTTTTGCTTGTCTATGAAGCTTTTTATTTCTCCATCAATTTTAAATGATATTGTTGCCAGATCTAGTAATCTTGGTTGTAGATTTTGCTCTTTCAGTACTTTAAATATATCCTGCCATTCCCTCTGGCCTGCAGAGTTTTTACTGAAAAACTTGCTGTTAATCATATGGATTTTTCCTTGTTATGTTACTTACTTGTTGCTTTTCCCTTGTTGCTTTTAATATTCTTTCTTTGTGCTTAATCTCTGTTACCCTAATTAATATGTGTCTCAAGGTGTTTCTCTTTGGGTTTACTCTTTAAGGGACTCTGTCCTTCTAGGTCTTGATTGACTAAACAATTGTACATCAAGGAACAGGAAAAGCATCAAATAGACAACTTAATTCTACATCTAGAACAGCTGGAAAAAGAACAAAAAAACCCCAAAGTCAGCAGAAGGAAAGAAGTCATAGAGATTAGAGAAGAAATAAATGAAAAAGAAATGAAAGAAATGATAGCAAAGATTAATAAAATTTAAAGCTGATTCTTTGAGAAGATAAACAAAATGGACAAATTGCTAGCCAGACTCATCAAGAAAAAAAGGGAAAAATCAAATCAACAAAATTATAAATGATAAAGGAGAGGTTACAACAGACAACACAGAAATACAAAGGATCATAAGAGGATAGTATGAGCAACTATATGCTAATAAAATGGACAACCTAAAGGAAATGGACAGATTCTTAGAAAAGTTCAACCTCCCAAGACTGAACCAAGAAGAAATAGAAATTATGAGCGAGCCAATTATAAACACTGAAATTGAAACTCTGATCAAAAATCTCCCCAAAACCCAATGCCTAGGGCCAGATGTCACAGGGGAATTCTATCAAACATTTAGAGCCAAGTTAATGCCTAGTTTTATGAAACTCTTCCAAAAACCTGCAGAGGAACACTTTCAAACTCATTTTATGAGGCCTCAATTACCCTGATACCAAAACCAGCAAAGACGACACATACAAAAAAAGAAAATTACAGGCTAATATCACTGATGAATATAGATGCAAAAGTCCTCAACAAAATTCTAGCAAACAGAATTAAGAAACACATTTAAAAACTTATACACCATGACCATGTCGGGTTTATTCCAGAGATGTGAGGATTCTTCAAAGTATACAAATCAATTAATGTGATACACCATATTAACAAAATGAAAGATAAAAGCTATATGATCATCTCAATAGATGCAGAAAAAGCCTTTGACAAAGTTCAGCACCAATATATAATAAAAACACATTAAAAAATGGGCATAGAAGGAACCTACCTCAACATATTAAAGGCCATAGAGGATGCACCCATAGCAAACATTATGCTCAATGGTGAAAAATTAAAAGCATTACTTCTAAGATTAGGAACAAAACAAGGGTGTCTGCTCTCACCACTATCATCCAACACAGTTTTGGAAGTCCTAGTTGTGGATATTAGAGAAGAAAAAGAAATAAAAGCAATCCAGATTAGAAAAGAAGAAGCAATATTCTCACTGTTTGCAGATGACATTATACTCTACATAGAAAACCCAAAAGAAACTATCAGAAAATTGGTAGAGCTAATCAGTGAATTCAGCAAAGTCACGGGATACAAGGTCAATAGACAGAAATCACTTGCATTCTTACATACTAACAATAAAAAGTCAGAAAGAGAAAGTAAGGAATTAATCCTATTCGCTATTGCAACAAAAAGAATAAACTAGGAACAAACCTACCTAGGGAGACAAAAGAACTGTATATGGAAAATTATAAGATACTGATGAAATAAATCAAAGATGATATAAACAGATGGAGAGATATCCCATGTTCCCTGGTAGGAAGAATCAATATTTTGAAATGACTATACTACCAAATGCAATCTACAGATTCAATGTGATCTCTATCAAATCACAAATGGCATTTTTTTTTTACAGAACTAGAACAAAAAGTCACAATTCATATGGAAACACAAAACACCCTGAATATACAAAGCAGTGTTGAGAAAGGAGAACGGAGCTGGAGGAATCAATCTTCCTGACTTCAGACTGCACTACAAAGCTGCAGTCATCAAACATTATGGTACTGGCGCAAAAACAGAAATATAGACCACTGGAAGAAGATAGAGAGCCCAGAAATAAGCCCACAAACTTTTGGGTACCTTATTTTTTACAAAGGAGGGAAGACTATACAAAGAGGCAAAGATAGCCTCTTCAATAAGTGGTGCTGAGAAAACCAGACATCTACATGCAAAAGAATGAAATTAGAACATACAAAAAGATAAATTCAAAATGGATTAAAGGCCTAAATGTAAGACCAGAAACTATAAGACTCTTAGAGTAAAACATAAGCAGAACACTTGATGACATAAATCAAAGTAGGATCTTCTATGACTCACCTACTAGAGTAACGGAAATAAAAACAAAATAAACAAGTGGGACCTGATTAAACTTAAAAGCTTTTGCACAGCAAATGAAGCTACAAACAGGATGAAAAGCCAACCCTCAGAATGTGAGAAAATACAGCAAAGGAAACAACTGACAAAGATTTAATTTCCAAGATATACAAGCAGCTCATACAACTCAAAACCAGAAAAACATACAATCCAATAAAAAAGTGGGAATAAGACCTAAGCAAACATTTCTCCAAAGAAGACATCTTTATGGCTAACAAACACATGCAAAGTTCAACATCACTCATTATTAGAGAAATGCAAATCAAAACTACCTCACACCAGTCAGAATGGCCATCAACAAAAAGTCTACAAACAATAAATGCTGGAGAGGGTGTCAAGAAAAGGAAAGCCTCTTGCATTGCTGGTAGGAAGGTATATTGATACAGCCACTATGTAAGATGGTATGGAGATTCCTTACAAAACTAGGAATAAAACCACCACATAACCCAGCAATCCCACTCTTAGGCATATACCCTGAAGAAACCAAAATTGAAAAAGACACATATATACCAATGTTCACTGCAGCACTATTTACAATAGATAGAACATGGAAGCAACCTAGATGTCCATCAACAGATGAAAGGATAAAGAAGCTGTGGTAGATATACACAATGGAATATTGCTCAGCCATAAAGAGGAATGCATTTGAGTCAGTTCTAATGAGAGCCTATTATATAGAGTGAAGTAAGTTAGAAAGAGAAATACATTGTATATGGATGCATATATATGGAATCTAGAAAGATAGTGCTGATGAATTTATTTCCAGGGCAGCAATGGAGAAACAGACATAAAGAACAGACCTATGTACATGGGGGCAGGGGAGGAAGGAGAGGGTGAAATGTATGGAGAGAGTAACATGGGAATTTACCTATCACATGTAAAAGAGATAGTCAATGGGGATTTGCTATATGACTCAGGGAACACAAACAGGGGCTCTGTAGCAATCTAGAAGGGTGAGATGGGGAGGGAGATGGAAGGGAGGTTTGGGAGGGAAAGGACCTGGTTGTACCTATGGCTGATTCTTGTTGATGTATGACAAAAAGCACAAAATTCTGTACAGCAATTATCCTTCTATTTAAAAAGTTATAAAGTGGCAAAGAAAGAGAAAGAAATCCTCAATACTAAGTCTTTAAAACTTTCAAAAGTAGTTTAGCCTTGGATTGAGCCTTCCATTGTTAAGATGAATAAAAAATATAGAAATTTTGTTCATCTTTTATGTTCACACACTTATTCAGCAGTACAGTCAGAGCTAAGAAAACACCTTGGTTTACCTGACATGGCACATTTTTTAATTCTGTAACTTACACTAGACTCAACAGAATTTTAAAAGTGTAATTATTTTTTCCTTATCCTTTTCTGCCAACACTTGAAATGAATTCAACTGCAATTCCATTAGCAGTGTGGACCTGGGGAGAGCATTCAGAAGTATGAAATTCAAGAAAAGCAGAGGAATTGTATGATATTCTACAACGTTTCTTCTATTAAATCCTCTCCTGCTTTATTAGACAAATATATATATATATATATATATATATATATATATATATATATATATATATATATATATAATTTGCTTATCTGCAGAATTTGGCTGTGTTAGAAGCCCATACCTATGAGAATGATTTCTGTTGCCTTAAAAAAAGTATTTCTCAAGTCATAAAAAAGCATGGTTTTAAAAAAGTTCTATGTGTCAATCAACTCAGAAATAAATATAAATATTCACTTGTCAGTCTTCTGAAACCCTGAACTTTTGGACTTGGTATAGCTCAAGGTTTATTGTTTTACAACATGTTTGTGAGAACATAATGGAAAGGAAATTATTCATCTAATTTGGGAGCCGTGCTGCCACATTTTGGTGTGGCATGTGGCCTTTTTATGTACACAGTGGTGCCCTGCCATGTACCAGCTTTTCAGCACTGGCATGTCACCTGGCCTGTGGCATCTCACATTCTCGTGTTCTCACACTTGTGTTATGGCCCAAGCAACTTGTTCAAGCCAAAGCCAAAAAGCAGGTGGGGCACATGCTTGACAGAGACTGGAATGGCAGGCCACACGCCTCTCCAAGTGCTCTAAACACCAGTGTTTGTTTGGAAATTTCATCTCCTGGTTACAATAAACAAGAACTTGATGGAGCATCCAGCAGAGAAGTGGCATGCTCTTTTCTACAAAAAGAAAATTTTCAGGAAATAATATAGGCTATTAGTGAAGTACTGAACAATTTTTCAAATCACCTATTTACTGTAGAACTCTATTTAAATATAATGCGATGAGGCAATCTAATAGTTTATGATATAACATGTAAAATGGCATGAATATGAATAATCATTTATATTGATCAAGTTCAAAGAGCAAGCCTTGGAAGGTAAATTAATATTAATTGCACATTGAAAGAACACAGCTCTTAAGTTTTGTGAAATAACCTTTTAAAAGAAGATATATACATTTTTGTAGAAGAGATTAAAGTATAGCATACATAATGATTACCTTTTATCCAATCCTTACAACAATTATTCTGTTCTAAATTTAGGGAAAATAGTTATTTAATGTAAAAAAATAAAATCTAACCAAGTGCATAAAAATGAGATAATGCCCAGTACTATCAAAGGTTTCATCATTGTACAAAGACTCTAATAACTATATATGAACTTAGATATGATACCAAAGCTTGATTTCCACCCTTAAAAGGTTAACATAAAATTCTGGACTAAATAGCTCATGATTGTGATTAAAATTCTGTTCCTCTAAATTGGATTATATACTCTAAATATTTTGGGGGGAGGAATTCTCTTCTCATACCTGAATATTACAACCATATATTTTCAGCTCATTTATACTGGTCCATTGATACTAATTGATCATGTGATAATTTTGTTTTCATGTAAGACACATTAAGAAAGCATAGTTACATGTAGGATATGTTCAGATTTATTACACACACACACACACACACACACACACACATACACACACACAGACTTTCATATACCAAGACTTTAATTTGGAAGTGAGTAGTCAGTTAGACTCTAAACCCCAGCTCTGCCTTATAGGTTACTTTTAACTAAGCATCAGGTTATACAGTGATGAATAGTTAGAGAAATTTTACAAAGATTTGTCCTTCCACAATTATGGTGATAACCAAGTTCTAAATCAACTGCTGATGCCAGTTCAGAATTATCAGTTCTCTAAGTTGTAATACGCAGTACAATTGTCTTGAGGATACCTTAGGAGTTTTCATGTACAAGGTGGAAGATCGTCTCTGATTTTTATTAATGAGTCTTCCATCCTTACTGCTGACAACAAAGATGAGATGACAAAGATAAATGAAACTTTCACTGAAGGCAGCAGAAAGAATAGGAATGATGTCATTCCCTTCTGTTTCCTTTGAAACTGACACACATTTCCTGTGAATTCCAATTATAATGTTAACAGGAGTTCTGAAGTAGGGGTGAGTAGTCCTTTAAAGCTTTTTTTAAGGTGAATAGTTAAGAATGGAAAGATTTTTCTCGTTTGATTTTTTTCGCCTTAGATTTGCTGCTAGGTCTTTTGTGTATCTACCTCCAAAATTTTTACTAACTTCCATGTGTAAAATATTATAGAAATAAAGTTTTACACATTAGCCTCTGTTCTTAGAAAAAAAGACAGATAGCTATAACACCTGCCAAATCACAGTAATTCCAATAACACCTATCAGGTGTGATAAAGAAAGAGCATATCTTGATGGGGAAAGCTTTACTTTATAAAGCTTCATGAAGGAGAAACTTCAATGTCAGTGGAGATTTGACAGAGAGAGCAGGCGGAGAATGTTCTAGGTAAAGGGAACAGTTTGAGGGGAGATATAAATGCCCAATATGTGGTTGAGAGTCATCAAGAGCTCAGTTTGTCCCTTGAAAATAGCAGGAAAGCAGGGTGAAATAATATCATCTGGCCTGGTTGGCCAGATCATGGACAGTCCAGAGACCAGGATGAGGGATGTACATAATAGGCAAAGGGGAAAACACTGAGGATCATTTGGGATTGGAAAGTGGGGTTCTTGAAGATTTAGTTCACCTCTGTTCAATGGAGGATTTAATTTAAATGTGGAAATCAGTAAGATAGTATTGCAACCTCAGTCAGGTCTAATGGGGCAACAATCAGATCTCAGGTCAACTTGGGCTTTGCAAGCAAGTAGTTATGTAACTTGGGCCAGAAAATTAACCTTGTTGGCCTTAGTTTCCTGACCTACATGACCTTCAAGTTTCTTCCAAGAAACAAACATTCTACAATTCAAGGCAGTATAGAGCCTGGACAAGTACAACAGAAGTAGGAATACAGAAAAAATATAGCATGCAGTATTATGGGGCCTCCACTGACATTTGGGCTCCATAGTTCTTCAGTGTGAAAGATTAGCAATCTCCCAGCATCGAGATATTTCTGCATCTGTCTCCCACCCACTAAATTTGAGAACATCTTCCAGTCATTGTGACAATCCTAAAGCCTCTCCTTTTCCAAATTTAGAGGATTAGGATCTCTGGGACACCCCCATTCACCAGTCCACACATAATAACCATTGTGAGTCTATTTTAAGGAATATTTGGAGTAATATTTGAATATTTAGAGAACTCGGACTATTGGTGTCATGAAGGGTCATGGAGAATTTATGAAGAAAAAGTCGTGTTGGAAAAGATTACATTTCATACTGAACACACTGAATTTGTGGGGCCAGTAAGATATTCAGATGTACTTGAGCAGTATGGAGATAGGGAAAAAATAGCAATAGCAATTCAATAATTTGTCTATTCAGCTTCAACAGAAGGAGGATGTGGTTCTTATTCAGATCTTTAAATATTTTATTAAATGAAAGGTAGTATTTTTGCCTTGCTAGGTAATATCTGCCTGCTTACTCTACTCAAATTTAAGTTTACTTCAGAACTATCTTTTGAACTTCCAAGGAAGTAAAATAAAATGACCATCTCTTGGGAACCTGCATACATGAGATGTTCACCAGGCATTTTGCATATATTTTTTGCACATATATTAGCTGGGAGATGTTGAATACCTTACTCCGGAGGATACTAACAGTTAAGAAGTAGAAAAGTTTTAAATCCAGTTCTGTCCAGTTATGGAGGCTGAGTTCCTTTCACTACAACAAGGTGACAGCTGATTTGAATTTCAAAAACCCACGCTGACACGCAAATTGGTATTCATATATTACTCCTCCAAGGCATTCTGAGGCATACTGCTTAAGGCAGAGTGACTGGTGGGAATCTCAGGCACCAGGCTAGGTGGGTGAGTTGCAAACCATTTTGTATGTGAATCCATCAGAGAACACAACTCCAGTTTGATTAAGGATAGGATTATTTAAACTTATTCATTTCATTCACAATACCTTCCCAATGATGGAAACAGGTCATTTTTTGAATCTTGTAATAAAAATCTAAGATCAAAGTCTATTCCTCAACATTATGGAAGACTGTTTTTCCTACGCTTACTCTTAACACAATATCCACCAGTGTGTCTGCTTGTTTCTGGAAGGATGGCTTTAATCTATACATTTTCTATTTGACTATGCATATTGTTGGGCTTCCCTTGTGGCTCAGCTGGTAAAGAATCCACCTGCAATGCAGGAGACCTGGGTTCGAACCCTAGCTTGGGAAGATCCCCTGGAGAAGGGAAAGGCTACCCAGTCCAGTATTCTGGCATGGAGAATTCCATGGACTGTATAGTTCATGGGGTCACAAAGAGTCGGACACAACTGAGCGACTCTCACTTTGACTTTCACTATGCGTATTGTTAATGCGATTGCTGCATCTGCTTTGGAGATGCAAGGGCTCCGTGAGTTCTGCAATTGTTGTCCATGGCCCTAGTTTCACCTAGTGTTTTGAAATCACCTCCACTTTCCTCAACTTACATTTGCATTGTATTTTTTTCTTTCTAGCTCTCTTTTAGCTATTATTATTTTCTTTTTTATTCATGACATAATGTAGAACACAGAAAAAGTTGTGTTTCAAAACTCTTGGTTTTGATGTTGCCTCTCATTCTGTCCTGTCACCTGGAGCAGTGAATTAATTTGTTTTCTATCTGAAAATTGGTAGTCATCATTTTTTTCCCTTTCAATTTAATAGGCCATAATCTTTGGACTGCAGTTCACTGGTGGAAAGAAGGGATATTTGGTATAAACAAATAAATGTGACTAACTTAAATCACCTCTATATATGCCCATTAACAGTTAAAATTAAAATTTACTTTCAATGATTACATAATAATACTTTGACTGAAGAAAGCTGAGCACCGAAGAATTGATGCTTTTGAATGTGGTGTTGGAGAAGACTCTTGAGAGTCCCTTGGACTGCAAGGAGATCCAACCAGTCCATTCTGAAAGAGATCAGCCCTGGGATAACTTTGGAAGGAATGATGCTAAAGCTGAAACTCCAGTACTTTGGCCACCTCATGCGAAGAGTTGACTCATTGGAAAAGACTCTGATGCTGGGAGGGACTGGGGGCAGGAGGAGAAGGGGACAACCAAGGATAAGATGGCTGGATGGCATCACTGACTCGATGGACGTGAGTCTGAGTGAACTCCGGGAGATGGTGATGGACAGGGAGGCCTGGCGTGCTGTGATTCATGGGGTCGCAAAGAGTCGGACACAACTGAGCGACTGAACTGAACTGAACTGAACATAAAGAAGGAATCATATAATTCAATGCACTTATGAACATGTAGGGGTGTCAGGTTGACCAGACTGAGTTCAATTGGTTGTTAATTTCCCTTCTGTTATGTATTATGGTTAACTGAGAAAAGGTACATTTAAAACCATTCCCACATTAAGCTCCAGGAAGAAAAATCTGCCCTGTGGTATTCTCGGGTGTCTTGGAGTAAATCGTTCAAGGAACACTTGTTTCTTGCATGATATGAAGTGGGCTTTTAAAAACAGGTGGTCCAGGTGAAACAAAAGAAGAAAAAGCTGCTTTTGTCACATGAATTAGTCCCAGTGAAGATCTGAAGGTGAAAGAAAGAAAACCAAAATGTAAGTTTTCTCACTTTGATAAGTTACCATAAAATGTGTGCTGTGCTGTGTTCTAAGTCACTTCAGTTGTGTCCAACTTCGTGCAACAATATGGTCGGCAACCCACCAGGCTCCTCTGTCCTTGGATTCTCCAGGCAAGAATACTGGAGTGGGTTGCCATTCCCTTCTCCAGGGATCTTCGCAATCCAGGGATGGAACCCGCATCTCTTAATCTGAATGGCCAGGCGGGTTTTTTTAACACCGATGCCACCTAGGTGCAGTCAAGCCCTAGGAAATCCAGTGAGGTTATAAATGACCGTTTCCAAGAAGGTCCTTGTTCCTAAAAGCAAGTAGAATTCTAAAGGAAAGCTGAAACAGAGCTAGTCCTATCCTTAGAGAAAAGTAGCCAAAAATGACTTTCAGCTGAAAGAAGTTCCACATAGCTCCTTCTACCTGTTCTGGGCAATGCCCGATCGGGATAGATCTATTAGTTAAATCTGCATAGACATGTATATACTTTATATATATGCACTTTTAATCATTTGGATTTTGACTTATTTTCTGTCAAAGAATGATTCATCTTTATGTTTTATTGCAAGAAACAGTTGTAACTTCTCACTGACTGTTAATGCAAAATTAATCTAATTGAAATAGGTAATAAATTCAGGAGCATATTTTCAATCAATAATTTCTGACATTTTACACATGGTCATGAGATTCTGGAAAAATCAGTATTTTGTTTCAGATATGTATTTATGCAGGAAAGAAAATGTAGCAAATGATTTAAAATGTGTAAGATCAGAAGTTAACTCTGAATGTCAAACTCCTAGGATTGTAATATAAACACAGCAGCAAATATTCAACCCATAGAATATTTCATTATTTTCATTGATAAGTTATTTTCTATGTATCTTTGCCATGGATTTCCCTGGTGGCTCAGAGGTAAAGAATTTGCCAGCAATGTAGGAGACCCGGTTTTAATTTCTGGGTCAGGACCATGCCCTGGAGAAGGATGTGGCAACCCACTCCAGTATTCTTAGCTGGAAAACCCATGGATAGAGGAGCCTGAAAGGCTACAGTCCATGGGGGTGTACAAGGACAGGACTTGGCAAATAAACAACAATAATCTCTGCCATATATAATCTGAAATATTAGCTTCTGGCTGACATAAGGCATTCAATATTTTGAGTTGCCTCACCCATTGAGACTTAAGTAAAATTTTGTCTCGAAATCCTGCTCCTAATATCTGCTGAGATTCATAGTGTGGGGGTTGATCATACTGCATTTTACCTAGACACTGCTATACTGCATTTCTCCTAAATCTTTAATTGCTTTCATGTCTTACAGCTTTCAGCTACTCTGGTCTTTTTCCCCTGGGTAACCCAGTTATAAAACAAAATCCCTCCACTTGATTACTTTCATATACCACAGAGAGAATTGTGAATCTACATGCAGAGAAAGTTTGAAGCTTTCATCTAAGTGATGCGTGCATTTTGAGCATTTTCCTGGTGAATATTAGACATCCCAACTTCCATTCTCACGATGGGACTCTCCCATCGGCCCGTTCTTTGGCATCCTTGAGAACTCCACATTATGAAGCATCCCTGAATCCATCCCCAAAGGCCAGCCTTTCTTCATTTCTGGGTCCCTTCTCCACTTTCTCTTGGCTAGCGTTGTAAATGGAAAATCACTGCTGCCAAGAGATTTTGCCTCATTTGTATAACTCTTACTGAATTCTATCAATGTTCTGAGGAATATCACTGCAGAAAGAGTGTAGACCCATATGTTATTTTGAGAAACAAAATAAAATGATATTTTTCTAAAATAATTCTGATGCCATCTTTAAACTAACTGGTTTTTATCTTCACATTAGAAGTGCATTATCCAAGGTTGCGCGTGCATATAAACAAGATATCTACACATATATATTTCACTTTTCATCAAATTCTCGCTCCACTCTTCAGCATGTTATCCCTTTATACTTGTTGTTCAGCCACTGAGTTGTCATCTCCAACTCTTTGTGACTCCAAGGACTGCAGCACCCAGGTTTCCCTGTCCTTCACTATATCCTGGAGTTTGCTCAAATTCATGGCCATTGAATCAGGGATGCCATCCAACCAACTTATTTCCTCTTGCTCCCTTTTCCTCCCACTTTTAATCTTTCCCAGCATCAGAGTCTTTTCTAATAAGTCAGTTTT